>NC_138185.1:7902950-8502950 GCF_964194105.1 Spermophilus citellus | reverse complement strand
GCATCAATGGGATTTACCCAGGCCCAGGCAGAGAGAAATAGAAACTGGAACATTTGGGGAAAAAACACAGCGAAAACCCAGATTCTGGTACAGAACAGCAAAGCAGCAGGTGGGGGTGGGGAGAGTTCTGCGAACCAGGTCTGAGCTCCCTCCAGAACACATTTCTCTCGCCTTCCTGTGTTGTCTGGTTATGCGTTTATTGTGAAATGTACCAGTTTTCCTTTGGCTGGGGCATGTTTTACATCTGATTGGAAGCGGGAGCAATCCCTCAGTTGTAACCGTGCGTGGGTCTTTGGAGGAGTTTCACGAAGCTGCACATCCCTGGCAAGGTTTATGTAAGAGATTTAAAGTCCTTTGAGTTGAAATTAACCTATTTGACAGCATGAGCAATATGAAAATGGAATCCTGGGCTGGGGTGGTGGCTCAGTGGTAGAGCATTTGCCTGGCATGTGTGAGGCACTGGGTTCGATTCTCAGCACCACATATAAATAAATGAATAAAATAAAGGTCCATCAATGTCTAAGAATATTTAAAAAAAAAAAAAAAAGAAAATGGAATCCTCAAAGGACCACAGTGCTCACCCCGGGCAGTAACTGTTCCTGCGATCTTTAAAAGAAGGCAGAGGGGACCGGTGGGAGAATACAAAGACGACTGCGAAAGTGTAAGAAAAATGAAGGAATGATTTTGCTTCTATTGATACAAGAGGAAAAATCTGAATTGGAAATAGATTGTTGCTGTGCATGCCTCTTCACTCCCCCACCAGATTTTTTGGGGTCCTGAACTGAGGGGAAGGTCCATGATTTTGTGGTGTGTTTTAATGTTTATTGGTTGATACTTACATGATCAATGCTTTACCATGATTTCTTTATAAAAAAGTTAAAAAATTAAGTGGTGGCATGTGCCTATAATCCCAGCAGCATAGGAGGCTGAGGCAAGAGGATTATAAGTTTGAGGCTAGCCTCAGCAACTTAGTGAGGCCCTAAGCAACTTACACCATGTCTCAAAAAAATAAAAAGGCCTGGGGATGTGGCTCACTGGTAAGTGCCTCTGGTTTCAATCCCTGGTACAAAAAAAAAAAAAAAAAAAAAAATAGTTGAAACAAGTTCCTTTCAGTCCAGAAAGTTAGAAAGTACTCAGCAGGTCACTTGCTCTTTGTTGTTCATAGGGACAGCGTTGTGCTGTGCATTCTGGAAGGTTGACTTCCCCTCTCTGCTGTCAATGCAGTGGACGGTTCTTATTATTTTTTTAACGTTGCTGAATGGTCCCTGTTAGTGGCCCCGTCCACCTGGGTTGCTGGAGATGCACAGGAGGGTGGCTTCCTTGCTCCGTGGTGTGGGTGCACATGGCCTGATGAAATGCATTTTGACAGTGGCACCGTGAGTGAGAGGTGCCTGTGAGCAGATGTGTCCCTGGCCTGTGGAGAGATGTCGGGTTTCCTAGGCATTTCCCTTCCAGGCCCTGCGATGGCGCACGGGTGTGCCACATGACGCTGGTGGCCGCCTCTGTGTTTCTCTAGTAGCTTGTCTCCAGGTGTGAGTGAGTGCGTGTTCCCAGAGGGAGAGCAAAGACTGGGGTGTGTGCAGGGCAGTGGTGCGGGATGACCCCTGGGTCCTGCCCACTGCCCTACTGAGCGGCCTCTCACCTCTTCTGCCCCTGGCATCTGCAGAAAGTACAGTTGTTTGTTTTAAGCAGGGCTCACCCCCTGTCCCTCTCCTTTCAGGGCTTCGTGCTGGCTGTCACTGTCATCCGAGAGGCGGTGGAGGAGATCCGATGCTATGTGCGCGACAAGGAGGTCAACTCCCAGGTCTACAGCCGGCTCACGGCAAGAGGTCAGCCTGGGCTACGGGGCCATGGGTTGCAGCTGTCACAGGCCACTGACGGTCACGGGAGCAGAGTTGAAGGCCTGGGCTGGGGTGTGGCACGTGGGGAGACTGTCGCTCGGTCACTGGGTGGCTTGAACTTGGGAGAGGGGGCGGCACGGCTCTATCTGCCCTGGGCCTGGTAGGACTCGGGCAGCTTCGCTGGCCCAGGGCTCTGCCCCTGGCCTTGTAAGAATTGGTCCCGTCAAATACCTGCCCGTGGTCAGCCTCAACCTGGAGTTAAATTCTGTGCCCTCCTGAGCTGCCCGCTCCCTTTCCCCGCTGGCTGAGGAAGAAGAGGGCGCCCTCCTGTCACGTGGGAGGCCATGAGCAGCTTTCAAAGATAACCAGGTTTCAGAGGTTCTCTGTCCGCAGCGATCACTCTCCAGGCAAACCCTGCAGCGTTAGTTTTCACAAAGACAACACATTGACACAGACGCTCCATCTGCGACATCACCTCTGAGGGCAGCTTATAAATCCTCCACATGGAGGCATCGTGGGCATGACTTTGACCTGAAGACAAGGGGCCTGATGAACTTGGTCCCTGAGCCCTGGTAGGGCTTGTTGCACATTTTAGATGGTGGCACTTTAAAGCCCACCCCAGGAGACCCCCGGAGAAGCCAGGAGTGGCCTCGCCAAGGCTGCCTTCGGTTTGAAGGTGAGCCAGTCTGAGTGGAGAAAGGTGCAGTCGGTTGTCCTCTAGGATGACCAGCTCTCCTCAGGAATTCACACTGTTTTAGGAGAGCCGAGGGGAATCCAAACCATGCCTCGCCTGCAGGAAACCGAGGATTCCGGCGGAGATGCTCAGGGGCCTTGGTTCCTGACCGGGGTCTGAGCTACAGTGTGTAGTTCAGCTTCCACCCAAGCAGTCTGTCCACGGGTTCAGGATTTTTAGTAGTATTTTCTTCCAGGAGAAATGTTGGGGTGATATGTTTTGGGCTCATCCACCAACAACTGAAATTCTAACATATCCTGACAGCGTGGGGATGTTCAGTGTTTATGAATGCATTTTTATCCTTGGTGGTCTTAGAAATTCATCATTTCTGAGATGCGGGGAGATTCGGAGTTGCTCTAGAAATGCTTCATTAAGGCAAAGCTACTGTATTCAGGACGTTTTGCCACCTAAAGAAACAAGCCAGTGTAATCCCCGCAGAAGGCTCCGGCTTTCCGCGTGGGTAGTCAGAAGGCCTTGTGCAGGGGTCTTTTTGTGGTCGTGTGTATTAAATCCGCCCTTAATAACATATTCTTACTATAACATCGAAAATGCTTGGCAACCGACAAAAGCCCCACCAGAGAGGGCGCAGAGGGTCTCTCAAGCTCAAGACAAGGGGCCCGGGGCTCCCACTCGGCCGCCCTCCTCCCTCCTTGGTTCTTTTCATATCGCAGTGGCTTTTCCTGTCCTCCCTGAGCACCCCTTCCCAGCTCCTGCCTCCACTTCGCTCAGTTCTTGAAAAGACGCTCAGGAGAATTGGCAGATGGCTCCAGCATCAAACACTTGTCTTCCTTTGTTGGTGGCCTTTTGTGGCCCATGGCCCCCATTGTCCTGCTGGTGCAACCGCGAAGGCAACAGAACACAGTTTTGAATATTAGCCCAGGCCCTCACTCCGCAATTTGTCTTGAGAGCCCAACAAAACAGCCAGCCGACTGTCAGCCTGGAGAGCCACGGAGGCGGCTCCAGTTACTTGATACATTAGGGGGGTGGGGGGAGGCCAGAGTCACAAGCCCACGCGGTGAGGCCGCAGCGGGAGGAAGGAGAGAACCAGCTTTTTGACTTTGCTGGTAGAATTTCCTTAAGGGACGCTTTCCACCAACAGCACCTCCTTGAGTAAGTTCAGAAGCAAAATGAAGTAACTGTCCAGGATTCTCAGAAACAGATGACCTTCATCAGTAGGCTGTAGGCCATGATCGTTGCTGACATTCTACAGCATTTCCTGATTAATAGTAGCCATATTTGTACCAATGTAGCTTTTTAACTTAAACTTTCTGGCTAGTGGGGGGAAAAATATTGCAAAACTCCTCTAGGGATCTCCTGTAGCCCCTTGCAGAGGCAGCCATTGTTAACAGGAAGCACATCTGCTTTTCAAGGAGCCTCTCTACACACACCCCACGTCATTGGAGAGTCAAGTTGCGGAGAAAATCCCTTTTTATCCCTATATATTCGTGTCTAATTCTCAATAGAACATTTCTTGCACATAACAGTGCAAATATCAAAATCAGGAAACTTGCCCTTGATCCATTACTATTGATCTCATTTATAGTCTTCACTCAAATTTTACTATTTGTCCTGAAAATGCCCTTTGTGGATTTTCTCTCCCCTGGTCCAGGAACCCGCCAGTTCACTGGTGGTATTTCATTCTCGATCCTTGGCCTCTCACCTGGCACAGCTCCTGGGTTTCTTTGTCTTGCATGACATTGACTTTTTTTTTTTTTTTTTTTTAAAGGACAGGCCAGTTTCAGGCTAGTCCCTTGGTAACCTGTCCCTTGGTTTTTATTTAGCTGATGTTGCTTCAGAATTAGATTCACGACATGCATTTTGGTTGGGAATTGATATACTTTTAAGAATTGCCAAAGGTGCAGATTCTTATTGGCAGACGGCTATAGTTTTAGAGGCTTTAATTTAATGATTAAAAAAAAAAAATTTCAGACTTAGACTCAAAAAAAAAAAAGAATGATTTTAGGACAGCTGAGCCAAAAGCTCTGATAATGAGCACCTTACCATTGAGAGGGAAAGTGGACCACGGTTAACTGTTTTTGTTTTTCATGTGCTGCTGAGGATGCCCCCCCCCCCCCCAGGCTAGGCAAGTGTCCTGAGCCACGCCCCTAGCCCAGATAACAGTTTTCAAACTGCATTTTTCTGTGACCTTTATTTTCACACGGGGGGTTTCTGTTGGGGTAGTTCTCGTTTTCCATGGGCATTGACATATTTTTAGTGGGAAGTTCTGAGTTCCCCTCAGAACACACACCGTTGCCATGGTGAAAGCATCTGTTCTGCAGGGAGGCGAAAGCCAGAACTTTCCTTTCAGTCCAGACTTTCCGGAATGCCCCATCTGACAAGAGAGCACGTATGTCGGGAGTATTTTAAATATTTTGGATCGGCACAGGATTCGATACTGAGTTAAAGATGGAAATAAAAAAATTCTACAGAGGTGTAACTGGAATTAATGATAGCTCACCCCAGCTGTATTGAGCGAATTGACCCTGAGCAGAACAGGCCATGAACATCTAAGAATGTTCTAGGGCCTCGGTCCAACAGCTTTTAAAAATAGCTGCTTCCAACATGTTGCATCGTCTGGTTGAGTTGATGGTGGGAGTATGGTGGCCCTCATAAGGAACAGTTCCTCTCCTGACACTGCCTTGTTACTTCTGAGCAGTTTCTGCCGGTTGAGAGTAGTGGTTCTGAGCTCTGCAGAAGGGTCTCCACTGCACCTCTCCCTGCTAGGTGGGCAGGTCCTGTTAAGTTCCCAGCAACCAGGTCGTTTTAATGTCCCCCACTGTGGAGAGTTGCTACCTTGTACCTCTTGCACGAGAGGACTTGGCACTGTGCCTACAACTTTATGTGAACTGGAGAAAGGCTGATGGTTTTGCTGCAGGGGTTGGTTAAGGAGTGTATAGATGGAGGCATGAGCCAGAGGTTTGGGAACCCATCTGAGAGGAGCTGTGATGTCTTTCCAGAGGAGGTGACCTTTATCCTGAGTTTTGGATACAAAAGAGCAGGCCTGGCCCTGGGATTTGTGGGACCCTCTGTCAGTCAAGCCTGTAGGACCCATGTTCAAACGTCATTAAGAATTTCATTGCCAGGTGCAGTGGCATGTGCCTGTCATCTCAGCTATGTAGGAGCTGAGCCAGGAGGATGGGAGATCCTGGGTGTCCAAGGGCAGCCTGGGTAGCTTAGTGAGACCCTGACTCATTATTGGGTGCTGAACCACTGGGCTACATCTCCAGCTTTTTGTTTGTTTGTTTGTTTTTAAATTTTGAGACAGGGTCTGGCTAAGTTGCCAAGACTGGTCTCAAACTTGCCTTAGCCTTCCAAGTTGCTGGAATTATAGGCATGTGCCACAGCACCAGCCAAAAAAAAAAAGGAGAGCATTGGACTGAGCGTGGGACCCACGCCAGTACCCAGATGGTGAGCCGGTGAAGCCTGTCCTGGTTAACAGAGCTTCCAAGAGCCTCGGGTTGAGCGGAGACCTCTGCTGGGAGCTGGAAGCCTGGGCTGCAGGACCCCTGGTTCTGGCTCCACCCCGTTCTGCCCAGTCAGACCGCGCTTCCTGAGCCTCTCCCTTCGGAGAGAGAAAAGAAAAAAGACCCGGTAGGCCATGGAGGACCTGAGTCTCTGGGAGGGTGGATTCTGGAATCCAGGAATTTGTATATAAGGTGTGTATACAAGAGGCGCTTCAGCTGTTTCAAAAAAATGCTTCCCCAGTTGGGAAGCAGGAGAAAAGGGAAGGACTTCTTCCTACCCTGAGCCCACCAGGTGGGGTTAAGTCCTAGTTGGTGGTTATTATTATTATTATTTTTTTTTTGTGGTACTGGATATGGAACTTAGGGATGCTCTACCACTGTGCTGAGGCTGGCCTTGAATTTGCAAGCCTCCTGCTTCGGCCTCCCAAATTGCTGGGATTATCAGCATGCAGCGCCACCAGGCCTGGCCAGTTGGTGATTTTAAACAACCCTGGGGATGTGGCTTCTTTCTCACCCACCCCTAGGGCCAAGGCTGAGTAGCCCATAATAAGATCTAAACTATCTGAGCTGATGGGGCTAGTTAAGGACAGAGCTTGGTGTTTCTGACCGGCTGGTCTGAGCATAGACCCTTAGGCTTTAAAGTCAGGCACCTACTATGTGCAGCAGCTGAGCTCAACACTCTCCCAGACGGTAGCTCATGGATGACTGAAATATTTAGCATTAACACATACAGCGCAGACAGAGGGCTTTTAGGATTTTCAGGCATTTTAAAACACATTTCTGAGTCCAAAGAAACCTGTCATTGCAGCCTCCTCATTCCATGAAAACCACGGGGAAGCCGTGCCACAGGAGAAACAGGTGCCCCTTCCCCCTGGGTTAAAAACTCACACTAAAGAGCAGTTTGGGGACCTTTGTGAATTTTTTTAAATTATGAAATTGTCTTCCTGTATGAATGTAGCTTTGGAAATGAAGCCAAAAAAAGAGAACTTGAACTAGTAGTGGACCCAGAAAAACAGTTTTGTACTCAGAAGATTTGGTTGATCCCAAGCACCTAAAAAAAAAAAAATAAATAAATAAATAAAATAAAAAAGATTTGGGTCGGGTTAGAAAGACTAATGAGCCTACACATGACCTCTCTCTGCACTTACTTTCCCCACACCAAAAGTCTGGTTCTGGAGAGGCTCTGTGTGCCTGCCCCAGGCGGTGGGGGCGCTGGATTTGCGTTGTCCCAGGGGCATTCCAGAGTCTGCCCACCAGGAGAGCCTTCCCAGACCAGCTCCTGATCAAGGGCTAACAAGTCAGTGGATAGTTCACCTGGAAAGAAAGTGCAGATGGCATAATGAAGGCGGTCACCACTGCCCCTGTCCTGCTGGGCACACCTGGACCCATGGCTAACCAAGTCCTGCTCCAAGGATCCATGCCAAGGGCTGAGACCCCTGGCATGTTCGCTTTCTCCTCTGCATGTGGTGAAAAGCTGGGAGACCTCTCCTCTCCCAGGTCTTTCTAAGCCCTTAGCCACGCTGGGCACCCTTTCCCAGGTGTGGAACCACCCATGAGCCCAAGGATCTCACCTCCCTTTGAAGATCCCTCCCCGCTTCCCCAATTTCATTCAAAATCTGCTCTGGATAATTATTTGGGATTGCAATTAATGTGATTGCATTTTGAGATCTGAGAATACATGTTTTCCTTTCCTTCTTTCTTTTTTCTTTTCTTTTTCTTTCTTCCTTTTTTCTTTTTCTTTTCTTTTTTTTTTTTTTTTTTGTTGTTGTTGTAGTTGGACACAATACCTTGTTTTGTTTATTTATTTTTATGTGGTGCTGAGGATCGAACCCAGGGCCTCGCATGTGCTAGGCGAGAGCTCTACCGCGGAGCCACAACCCAGCCCCTTTTTTTCTTCCTTTAAAATTTATTTATTTATTTTTGTGGTGCTGGTGATGGAGACCAGGGCCTCTTGCATGCTGGGCAAGTGCTCTGCCACTGAGCTGCACCCCCAGGGTGCAGTTTTCTTTGGGGGAGTTGTGTTCTACTGGAGTTGATGAGAAGGTAGAATAATAACGTGGGGAAAATGTTTGTTAATGGGGAATTGTTTGGCTCAGGTTGATTAACTTAATGAAATACCACGCATGTTTTCAAAGTTTCCACTCTTGTTCAACCTGGGTGAACATTAGGTGTGCTTTTTGGATTTTGTAAAGGAAGCCATTGTCAGGGATGGGCTTTTTGATGCCAAAGCAGCAAAACTGCAATGATCCTCCTCTTAGGATCTTGAATGCTGTGCAGTGAGCAAAGAATTCCCCCTCCCAGGCTTCCCTCCCTGAAACTCAGAGCATCAGTGTTTATGAGTCTTATTTAAAACAGATTTTGCCATTTTTTTTTTGGGGGGGGGTCATGCAGTCTTGTTAACAGAAGCAAAGTTATTCCAGTTCTCTAAGCCTGTGTTTTCTCTTTTCCAATATTCAGTTTCACTTACTGCAAATCAGTGGTGAACTGATCTGTTGTTTGATGAAAAAAAAAAAAAAAAAAAAAAAAACCCTGAAAAAAATCTCACATGCAAATGGCACTGTTATCTTCCCCAGAGCCTTGCCCCCTGCAGGGGTGTTACCCTTCTTCATCATTTTGGGCACTGGAAGCTGGCAAGACTATTATATATTTATTTAAAAGCCTCTGTTGGATATGAGCTTGTTACATTTAAACTTCCGTCTTTTTTTTTTTCCTTTCAGTGTTTTAAACAAGAACAACAGGAAGGAATCGTGTATTTATAATAATACTTTTCAAGCCTGTGCTCATTTTCAAATGTCTTTTCTTGGGATGTGGGGAATGCAGACCACTGTTTGAATATGAAAATTTCCCCTTTAAACCTCTGAACTCTGCTGGGTCTGCGAGGTGTTTTAACATCAACCTCAGGAAATGTACACAGGGTGCAGAATTTACAACTCATCACTGTCACAGTTAGATTAGAGAGTGAGTTAAAGAGTAATACATTAACCAGGGCTAGTGCGTGGAGGTTGTTGTTGGAGATCTACAAAAGAGATCAGTGCCCCCCCCCACACACAATGGAAAATGGAGGAAGAACTGGAGCTGTTTGGCATCAAAAAATAGGCCCCACATACTAGCACCCTGGAATTTATTTAAGAAGGAACATTTTTGTTGATAGGCTGTTCTGCAGTTTGAATTGTCATTGGCTTGTTTCAATTCAAGGGAAACATCTGGTTTCTCCCTGCAATGTAGACAAACTGCTCTTATTCTGAAGCTGTCATCCATGAAAGGCCTGGCATGGACTCGGTGGATTTGCTTATGAAAGGCGTGGGGTCGCCTCTGTAGAAACAAATAGCTCCAGTAAGTGGAAGTTTACTGCCCATAATAAACTGCCCACAAGGCCATTCGGGTGAAGTGGCGAAAGCTGGAAGGGATGAATTTATTGGAAGACATTTAGTGATCTAGGATATGACGGGGAGAGAACTTTCCACTTTTGCAAAAATCTCATACCCAACTTTTAGGTAGTTGCAAACCTAGAGCCTAGAAGTGGGGGCTGGGATCTTAGGGGATCCAAAAGGGAGAAGTGCACGGTTCTGGGGCTTCACCATCCAGGATAGGGCCAGTGTCTTCCTGGGTACTTTAAAAAGAGGTTGCAGGGTGCTGTTACTTTCCTTGCTGACCAGCTGTATAATTTGCAGTGCCCCCTTTTTTTTTTTTTTTTTTTTAATGAAAACAGTAGAGCACTCCCAGCATCAGAGTACCCAGGAAAACAGTCCTGCATCTTAGGAGGCTCTCAGGGAGGTAGGATTAAAAAAAAAAAAAAAAGTAGTAGTGCTTGTGTCTGTGCAGTATTTTTTTCCCAGCTCAGTGGGCTGCAGGGAGAGCTGGCTATCTTTTGAGATCTGTAACAATCACTGTGAAAGTGTTATTTTTTTCTTTCTCCACAGACTTTGTTAGGAAGATAGGAAGCTCTGCCAGATGGCTTCTCTGTGTCTTGTTATCTTGTTCTTCTTCCTCTTTTTTGTAAGAAGTTTATTGAAGACTCAGAAAGGTGGTTGATGGAAGGTCAGATAGTGCGTGTTTGTGGCCCTTCACATAATCTGAAGAGTTTTTTTTTTTTCCCATTCTGGGAGCCCATCCCAGATAAGAGTATGCAGCTCTTCCTCACATCTAACCTGGGCCCCTCTCTCAGGTTGTCTCTCTCCCTGTGCCTTCCCTACCAGCCCAGGAGTCCTTAGATAGCCATGTTTCATTGAGATGCGCTCTGCCACTGAGCTCTGAATTACATATTTTTGATGACAAGGAAATGGCACCGTGAGATGGGAAGTACAGATTTATTTCACCAAGCACCCTGCATTGGTGAAATCAAGTGGGAGCCTGCAAAGCTGAGACTCGCTCCCCCTCCCCTGGATGCTAATGAGCAAACCCAGCTCAGCAGCACCAGTGGCCTGGTGGTGGTGTGGCTCCCCTCCCCCCCCCCCCCCCAATGGAGGGGAGGTCTTTGGCTGATGGGCAGGAATGGCTGGAGTGTTCACATGAAGGATCGGCCTGCTGGGGTGACTCAGAAACTGCTCTGCAAACACGGTGGATTAAAGGGTTTTTTGTTGAGGTAGAACAGATGGACAGAGGGAGGCACAGTTCAAATTAACTGATCGTAAATCAGGCCTCTGTTGTAGAAGGGAAAAAATCTGGGCCTGGTCACTTAAAAAAAAACCTGAGCTTATTATTTTTTTCTTCTTAGAAAACAACCTCATGCTTACGGTAAAAAATGAAGAATTTAGGGCTCTGGGCTGTGGCTCAGTGGTAGAGAGTGCGCCTTGCACGTGGGGGGCTCTGGGTTCGATCCTCAGCAACCACATAAAAATAAATAAAGATACTGTGACCGTCTACAACTAAAAAAATATATATATATATTTTTTTGAAATGAAGAATTTAGAAAATATCTATGCCAGAGGAAGTTTTAGCTCCTGCATCTCCAGAATCATGACCAGGCCTTTCCGGAGAGGCCTCCTGATTTTGTTCTCCGTCCTGCTCACGGATGGACAGATACATGAGCAGTTGTTGTTTAGCCAGAGCTAAAACCTGTGCTTGCTTCGAGTCAGATTCTAACACTTGTAACGCAGTCCCCAGGATCTGAACCCAGGTGTGGTTGTTCAGTCAGGCCAGCAGCCTAAATTTAACTCATAAACCCCAAAGACAATGTGTAAATTTATGTTTGGGAAAGTTGGGGCAGGCTCAGGTGAGGGGAACGTCATTGGCGCTGAGGGCCGGGTTGAATTTATGACCTTCCTCCAAGCAGAGCCTCCTGAGCCCACCGGAAAGAAGGCTGGGTCCCTGCCCGCTCCCGCGGCTGCCCCCTAGTGGAGCCAGAGAAGGTGGCTCAGTCAAAGTGTTCTCTCTACCTACCCCCCTTCCAGGGCCCTCAGCTCTGCAGCTCTGTTTCTCCCTTTCCACCCAGGTTACATCAGAAGTGTTACATTGTTGCCAGTGTGCAGCGGGGAGGGGTCCACAGGAGTTGCTGTGGTGTGGGCCAGTTGAAAACTTTCCCTTGTCATTCTTCTCTAAACAGCATGACGTATTTACATGGTAGGAGCACCCTAAGTAATCTAGAGTGATCATTCAAAATGATGAGAAGATGTGGATGTGCTCAGCTTCTATGCAATGTATAAGGGACTTGAAACCCCCACCCCCCCAGAGTTTGGCTTCCACGGGGGTCCTGGAACTGATGCCCTGCAGATGCAGCTGTACTGTTTGGATTAGGGCCCGCTGGCCAGCCTCTCTGTAAATGTATGGACCAAAGCCTAAGACAATGAAACTTGAGGCCTGGGGGTCTCCCTGGTGTTCCCGGGCTCAGCCACTGGATGGGGTCAGCATCAATTTTAGGAAGTGAGGCGCCACCCCGTGCTAGAGGCTCTCCTAGTAGGGTGAGTTTGAGAGCTGTGCTCCGGAAGTCCCAAGAGCTTTCTAGAAGTCATAATATCTGTGTGTAGAACTTCTGGTGGCAGCCCTGCTTATGGTTCACGTAACCAGGTTGAATAAAATGCCAGGATTGTTTAGAATCAAACTCTGTGGCTATTATTGCAGAGAGTCATTTGAATTGACATCTGAATGCTTTGAAAAATGTCTGTGGTCATAAACCACTTAAAATATGCACCATTAATGAAAACCTAGAGTTGTGCACACAGATTATTCCAGCATGTCTTTCAGTTCTCTGTGAAGTGACCGGAATTCAAGTGGGAGATGCTGGTGAGCACCAGCTACTGTGGACAGCAGGTGTGCCGAGGTGATCATGGTCCCCATGCATGGTTTTGCTCAGGGGCATTTTGTTTTTGAGGTTTGCTTATTATTTTTTCTCCGTGTCTCAGCTAAACATCTGCAAACTAAACAGGACACCAGTAACTACTGAAGATTTTATGGTGTTGTTTCCTTGTATGACAATCTGACCAGACGGAAGGTCCGCTTCCTCTGTGGTGTGCTCACAGGGTGCTGGACCATCCGGCTCAGGTCACCCCTTGCACCTCTTTTCTTGCTGTTCCTTACTTGCCATGAACCCCTCCACGAGAACCCCAGCCGTTAGCCACGGGCATGCTGCGTACATGTGCACCCTTCTCTCATCTCTCAGGCTGCATTTTTATCGGTTCCCAGTAACACCGTGTCCTTCACATGGCTAATTCTGGCCCCAACTCTCCTGCAAAGGATTGTGGACACCCTCTTCCAAGCTCCAGCTCGCTCATTTGCTGTTTCTGCCCTCCAGAGTGTGAGTTCCGTGGACCCTCGACCCTCAGAGCACCTGGTATACAGCAGGCATTTAGTAAACGGGCCTTCTCTGTGCTGGGCACTGTCCTCCCGGGCCCCCCAGCACACTGGATTCCCTGCACTGCTGTTCTCACGTGCGTCTGGCTGTCACTAGACCTAGCTCTTGGTTGGCAGCCACAGCCGTGGCCACATTCAGTTCCTTGTTTGTTTTTATAGAGCCTGAGGGCAAAGAATGTTTTTCACATTTTAAAATGTGAAATGTAAATGTGCAAAAGGGTCAGAGCCCTTTGGGAAAAGAGCTGTGGGAGGGGTTGAGGACATCGCCTCCTGGCCCGAAGCCTGGACTCCTCACTGCTCGTGTGTGAGCTCGGCCACGGGCTGGGGAGCTACGAAGACCATCTTTTATCTTTAACCCCAGGACACAGCACTTATGAATCATTTTTGAGTTGATCTGAACTTGTGGGTTTTTCTGTCAGGAAGCTGGAGACGAGACCGTCCCCTGATGGTGACCACAGGGTAAAAGGGCGCTGGCAGTGTGTATATTAGTGCTTAGCACAGCATTAGTGTGTAATATTAACTTTGATTGTTGATTCAGATAAACATTTAATAAAAATCATATAGTCTGATCATCATCGTAGCCAAAATGTATAGCAATTGTCCATTAAAAAGTAAATCAGGGCTGGGGTTGTGGCTCAGTGGTAAAGCGCTCGCCTAGCATGTGTGAGGAACTGGGTTCGATTCTCAGCACCACATATAAATTAATAAAGGTTCATCAACATCTTAAATAAATTAAAAATAAAAAAAGGGTAAATCAGTCATTTTGGTTTAGCTTTTTTTTTTTTTTTTTTTTTTTTTTTTTTTTTTTTTTGAGGGGGCTGCTGGTATTGTTGAAAATTAAAATTCCACTTTTTCTCCTGGATCTGACTCTTAATTTTGTCCCTCTGCCTTTAAAAAAAATATATGCTATTAGTCATTGATGGACCTTTTATTTAAATATTTATATGTGGTGCTGGGAATTGGATCCAGTGCCTCACATATCCTAGGCAAGAACTCTACCACTGAGCCACAATCCCAGCTCCCCCCTTTTTTTCCCTTTTTTTTTTAAAAAAAAATTTATATTTAAAAATTTTTTTAGTTGTTGATACACCTTTATTTTATTTATTTATATGTGGTGCTGAGACTTGAACCCAGTGCCTCACACATGCTACCCTGAGCCCCAGCCCCAGCCCCAGTCCCTTTTCCTTTCCTTTTTGAGGCAAAATAGAATCCCTTGTGGCTACCTGGGAAATCTCAGTCCCTGTTAAGACAGGTGATCTTTCTGGAAAGACATGAATTATTTCAGTGCCCTGTGAGGTAGGACCCAGTATCTGTCTCTGCAGCAGGGACCCTTTTCTTGGGGAGCCAGGAGATGCGACTGGAGGGTGCCGTGCATCAGGGCCCCTCCTGCGCCCCTGGAAGGCTCCAAGAGCCATGGAGCTGTGTTGAAATGCACCGTGGCAGTGATGTGTTGTCCTGTTGCTTTGCAGGGACAGTGAAGGTGAAGAGTTCCAGCATCCAAGTTGGAGATCTCATCATCGTTGAAAAGGTGAGCGGGGCTGGAAGCTCGTCCTGGGCTGGTCTAGCCGGGTGAGCACGTTGCACAGGGAGTCCGCGGTCAAATGCGTATCTGGTAGACAAATTAAATAATGTTTTTTGGATTCTACCCTACGTCTTTGCTTGGGAGAAAAATCTCTTTCCCGTGAGATAAACAAAATATTTTTTCAAGGTTTGTGTGTATTGGGTAACAAGAAATCCTGCTTATGAAATGTACAACCATAGCCAGGCACGGTGATGCACGCATGTGATCCCAGCTTCTGGAGACAGAGGCAGGAGGATCACAAGTTCAAGGCCAACTTGGGCCACTGAGTGAGACCTGTCTCAAAATAGAAGTGAAAATAACTGGGAAGGCGGCTCAGCGGTAGAGTGCTTGCCTCACATGTATGAGGCCCCAAGTTTGTTTGTCAGTACTAGGAATGAGGAGGGGAAACTCAGACACCCCTACAAGTACAGGTTTTGATGTCCTTTTTCATGTTTATTATTTGGACTTTAAATTTTTTTTTATTCAAATAAAATCTTCCAGCTGGGTGTGGTGGTGCACACTTATAATCCCAGTGGCTTGGGAGGCTGAGGCAAGAGGATCATGAGTTCAAAGCCACCCTCAGCAATTTATCAAGGCCTTAAACAACTCAGTGAGACCCTGGCCCTAAATAAAATATGAAAAAGGGCTGGGGATGTGGCTCAGTGGTTGAGGCCCCTGGGATCAATCCCTGGAACAAAATAAAATAAAAATAAAAAGCACATAAATAAAATCTTCCCTTTAAGTTTGCTTGATACTTAGAAATACTTATCTAATCATCCTTTTGAGCAATATTAGCTTGCATTTTCTGACTCACACATTGTACCCGCCAACCATTTTATGAGGTCAGGGGTGAAGTTTAACATGCGAACAGTAAAATGTCCAAAAATGCATTTTTAAAAATAGCCCTGTTAATGTTTGTTGCCTCAGCAAACACATCTCTTTTTACTATGTGTGTCTGGAAGGTGTGAGATTTTTGGGGTGGCCCTGGAGAATCTTGGAATAATATTTGATTAGAAAAGGATTTCGTGCTACCTCGTTTCTGTAGGAACTGAACTATGCCCTTTTAAAAGGATGAAATCCAAGAACTCAAGGTCGATTGAGGGGAGTGGAACTCTTGGGGGTGACCGCTCAGAGCCGCGTGTTGTCAGACGCTCTTCTGTTGGTAGCTCCGGGGGCTGCTGTCAGTTTCCCTCTGTGTTTCAAGAAAGGCTTTTGTCCATTCTTACGGTTCCACTTCCCTATTAAAATCCTGCTAAGAGCCAGACATTGCTCTGGGGATGGGTGGAGGCAGATGGGTGAGCTGGGTGTCCCCAGGGTGTCTGCGGACACCTGGAGGCTCGCCAGCCTCGGATCGGCTTTGGCCCACACCTTGGCTGGGGTTCCAGCGGGTGCTGGTTGCATCTGCAGGAAAACGGGGAGCTTCCTTCCTGAGGTGGGATTTTATTAGGGGCGTGTAAAGCACCAGCAGCCCGCCATTGTCCTCAGATCCCCAAAAAAATGACCCTCCAAATTTGTCTTTGACAAAAGCAGAAACTTCAAAGAGGGGTGGGCTTCGGTCGGCCTCCTGCCTTGAGGTGGCTGGAGACCCCACCCGTGGCTGCCCACCGTGACAGTCTTCCTTTTCCTATCACAGAACCAGCGGGTCCCTGCTGACATGATCTTCCTGAGGACATCAGAAAAAAATGGTAAACATCTGAGATCAATGTGGAACGTAACCGTTGATCTTTCCGTGGTAATTTGGCAAAATAATCATTTGAAAATGCAGCCGAGGTGTAGATATCATTTTGGAGCCCTGAAGGTAAATCAACAACCTCTTCCTAGTAGAGCAGTCTTTTAAAATGGAAAGTGTTCATCATTAGATTTTTGTCATTAAAATGATAGTTGGAGCCCTGGTGACTGACATCTGGTGAAGCCACGCCCACAAGCCTTGATTTTTTTTCCCCCATCCCCTCTTCTGGGCTGTGTTAGGCTCAACTTCAGGAGTCGGTGGACAGGAAGTGTGTTGAACAGAGGCAGACAGGAATCTTTCTCATGGAAGGCGACACCTGTGGCTCTGTGAGGAGATGGGCGGATACAGAAACTGGGAAGGGGCAGGCACGTTTTCTGCCGTGGCTTCCTGTGCTCCTGTTGGCTTATCTGTCATTAGAGCCCCTGTTTACCACAGTGAATCTCAAGCCTCCACGGCCCCGCCTGTGGCAGTCATTCCCTAGCAGGTTGCCCGCCTGCCTTTTTATTTAAGTTGTTCTAAAGAAACAAGCCCCCGCCCCAATCTGGCCCAATTGGAGATGTTTAACATCTGAAAAATGGGCATTCGTATTCCTTTAAGATTGTTGCAATCTATTTAATTATGAATTGACTGAAAGTCAAGGTAAAAATTCATGCTGATAATATTTATGTAACCAGGAGAGGGGACAGAATGCACTAGATGAAAACAGTCTTTTAAAAACTGCAGCAATTAGCCTTGAATTGGTTCTTGGGCCCTGCTCATTGAAGACAGTCGGTGGCTTAGGGCCAGACGCGTGCCCCGGCCACCTTCCACAGCGATGAGAGTTCTGCTGCAGGGGTTCTCGGTCTGCACTGCAGAGTCAGCAGGGCGAGCACACACCGGATGGCCTTCACCTCCCTGGGTGCTGGCACTGTGACTGGCTCACTTTCTGCACAGGGGACAGGTTCAGAGAGGGCACATTCCTTCTTAGGAAAGGATCCCGTGGCGGCAGAGCTGGGATCTGTCCCTGATGGCCTGGTCCCTGAGGAAGGGGTCCTAACTCCTCCCAGCAGGGCCTCAGGGCTAGCCACCCGGTGCCAGCCACTGGACCATCACTGAGTCCTTACAACAAGCTGAGGACATATTGTGGTTCAGCAGGGTCAGTGAACTAGCAGCACACACACGGAGTCCCAGAGACTCAGGAGGCTGAGGCAGGAGAATCGCAAATTTGAGGCTGGCCTCTGCAACTTAGTGAGGTTTTGTCTCAAAATAAACAATAAAGAGCACTGGGGGTGTGGCTCAGTGGAAATGTATCTCTGGGTTCAATCCTCAGGACTGAAGCAAAAAAAAAAAAATGAAACTAGATTAATGGGGAGAGAATGGTGGCATGAGGGCTTGAACCCAGATCTCTGATGGAGGAAGGAAGGTATTTATTTTCTTTTTGGGCCATTTTTGTAAGGAGCTACTTAGAACGGCCAAGGAAGGATTCTTGGGTTTTGAGTAACTGGACAGTCCCCAACTTCCCTCCACAGGGTCTTGCTTCTTGCGGACGGATCAGCTGGATGGGGAGACGGACTGGAAGCTGCGGCTGCCCGTGGCTTGCACACAGAGGCTCCCCACGGCCGCCGTGAGTAGCTTTCTCTACAGAAGTGCTTGCGGTCACCAGGTCACAGGAGGGCTCTCAAGCTCAGATGCCCTCCAGGGCCAACAGGGGACGTCAAACGTGCATTGGGGTTGGCGGGGGACTGTGGGATCCCAGAGAACTTCCACGGCTCCTCAGTTCCCTCCCGTGTGGCCGTGCCCAGGGCAGATTCCACAGGCAGGACCCAAGCTCCTTCTGGGGTGGCTCAGAGTCGCAGGAGAGCTGGATAGGCTACCCGGCAGAACATTAAAGGGAAATCAGAGCATGTCATGCCCCACACCATCCGCCTGCAGGGTGCTCATCTCTGACCTTGGCCTCTGCCCCTCTCCACTGCCCACTGGCCTCTTGGTCAAGCATGCCTCTTCCTTGGACATCAGCCTTTGTTGTTTGCTCCCCAGGAACCCTCTTACCCCAGGTCTGCCTGGCCGGGTATGTCCAGCATGCCATGTAGGTGTCACATAGATGTCATGTAGGTGTCACATAGGTGTCCTGCACAAGTTCTTATTTTCTGGCCACTTTCCCCTGACATTCCCATTCCACTCACTTCCAGGCAG
The DNA here is from genome assembly GCF_964194105.1 of Spermophilus citellus. NCBI lineage: Eukaryota > Metazoa > Chordata > Mammalia > Rodentia > Sciuridae > Spermophilus > Spermophilus citellus. The sequence goes on along the minus strand of NC_138185.1, from coordinate 8,484,664 downwards.
ACTCTCTGTGAGCAGCTGCTCCTGGTGTGACCCTGCTGTACCCCCAGTGCATGGGACAGTGGGTGCTGACAGATGGCCACAGTATTGGCCAAATGTGATTTAAATACCCAGAGGTTGACTTGCCCACCGGCGTTCTGGAAGGGTTAAGTACTTGTCCTGTGTTCCTGTCACGTAGATTGATGCCGTCTAGTGGGAAGGGAGCAGGCCGGCCAAAGTTTTGGGTCTTAGTACAGTTAATGTAACCATAAACATGGCACCACACTGGTGGTTTTTCATGGCTAATAAAAAAATGAGGTAGCACCCTTCGTAACTGGTTTTTATTGGAGGGGGGTTCTGAGGATTAAACCCAGGGGCACTACATTCTCAGTCCTTTTTTTAAAAAAGTATTTTTTAAGTTGTCAATGGACCTTTATTTTATTTATTTATATGTGGTGCTGAGAATCCAACCCAGTGCCTCACACATGCTAGGCAAGTGCTCTGCCACTGAGCCCCAGCCCCAGCCTTCCTCAGCCCTTTTTGGAGACAGGATTTCACTTAGGCCTTGCTCAATTGCTGAGTCTGGCCTTGAAGTTGTGATCCTCCTGCCTTAGCCTCCCAAGTGACTGGGATTATAGGCATGCACCACCGTGCCTGGCATGACTGTTAATTTTTAAACCAGGAATTCTAGAATAGTGAGTTTTTAAGTACAGTGGAGGATCCCCCCAAACAGTCATGAGATGGAGCCAATTTAAGGCTGGATTCAGACTTTGGGTATGTGTTTTACTTCCTGGTGAGAGTTCTTCACATAAAGGATTCCGATTCTCAGCATGATTGAAGGTCTCTGTTCCGGGGTCCAGAAGCACAGGTGCCTGCATATTTTGCTGCGTAGAGTTGTGTTTGCTAGTGTGCTTTGGAAGCAACTCCCAGTTTATAATCTCCCACTTTGACCCTCATCCTGGGCTGGGGCTCAGAAGAAGAGAAGATCTGCTGTCCCCGCTGTCAGGGGACACTTGCCCGAGTGGCCCTCAGGGGTCTCAGTGGGAAGCGGCATTCTAATAAAGCTGAGCTTAAGAGAATTTTATGAAAAGTTCACCTGAGTGATACACAAATGTATTCTTTTCATTATTATTAACTGTGTGTATGGAAAGACCTGGAAGGAAAAGTGAGAAGAGGCTCATGGCCTGACCCCAGCGTTTATCTTTTCCCAGAGGCGGGTCATGGGATGCAGGTGGTGGTCCTTTCAGACCCTTCTCAACAGTTAGCGTGCAGACTGTTTGCGGGCTGTGGCTTACACAGACGGATCTCTACTGCTCTGTGAGGTTTCCTCCCTCCAGGTTTAAAGTGTCTCTGGGCCTTTTCTTATCAGTTCTCTGGGACTCCCTGCTAACAGTATGCTTAGGGCGCTTCCTAGTTTTCAGGAGCCTGGGCCTTGCCTGAGGGCTGGCCCCGGGTCTCAACTCCAGACCCCTGTTGCTGAGTGCTTTTGTTGTTCCCAGTTTGCCTGATGGTTTTTGAAAGAGAACCCAGAGTTCAGAAACCCAGGTTTTTCAGGGGAATCTGCACATGTTAATGTGGATAGCTCACTAAAAATGTAACGCATACCCTCATTCTTTTTCGATTCCAAGACATGTGGAGATCCTAGTGTATCCATTTTCTGTCCCTTCATATTTTTAGTCAATTTTGTGTTTAGAATTGGGTGTCTTGGTTTGTTTTTGTTTTGAGTACTGGGAATTGAACCCAGGTGCACTTTGCCACTGAACCACATCCCCAGCCCCTTAAAAAAATGTTTTAAAACAGAGACTCCCTAAGTTGTTAATGTCCTCACTAAGTTACCGAGGCTTGAAGTCCTCCTGCCTCAGCCTCCTGAGTTGCTGGGATTATAGGTGTGCGGCACCATGCCCAACTGGTGTCTTGCTTTTGAAGTAGGATTTACCTAATAGGAGAATCCTTGCTTCCTTTTTCCTGTAACTATCCCTACTTCCCTTTAATAGATCAAGTGCAGGAGAGGTAAAAAGAAACTGGTGAGGGGCCATGGTGTGTCTCATTGGTAAAGTGCCTGCCTGGCGTGCACAAGGCCCTGGGTTTGATCCTCAGCACTGCAAAAAGGGACGATAGATAGATAGATAGATAGATAAAGCTTTTTAAATGGCAGGACTGGGCCATGCCAGAACCGGCTGGTGGCAGGAGCTGCCCTTTTTCGGGAGTTAGCTGTGGTAGCTCGACTGGACCTCTGCAGGGCCTGGCTTGGCGGGCCGTGGTCAGGGTCAGCAATAATGATTTTGGAAGAACTTTGTTAAATGGAAGAGGAAGTGAGAAGAGTCAGGAAAGGAGGCGAGGAGAGAAGACAAAGCAGATAAAGAGGTGAGGGAGGAGCTGGGTACAGTGAGGGGGGGGGGATGGCCTGAGGGTCCCCTGCTCAGACTCTGTCCTCGGTGGCGGCTGCTGAGAGCTGTCTCCCACACGGCGGCGTCCCTGTGTCTTGAGTCCCTGCCGTCAGTTCTTTTGGACACACACCCAGAAGTAAAATTGCCGCCTCCCGTGGGGATTCTGTATTTAATTCTTAGAAGAAGCCCCTGCTGTCCTCCACGGTGGCATTACTGCCCCACGTCCTCCCCAGCCGCGCACCAGGGTCTGGTCCCCCTGCCTCCTTACCGATATTTGTTATTTTTTATTTTTAACTGTTTCTGTGGCGGTCTTCCAGTGACTGCGAGGTATTCATATTTTCTTGAAAGGACCTCCTTCCTGGACCTTGCACACAAGTGGCGCCTAATTGTTTCTTGGGTGAGCAAGTGTTTTATTGGCATGAGCAAGTCTCATTGGTCAGAGCTCAGCAGAGGGGCACCCGCCCACGACAGAGGTGCTCATGGCTCTGCAGCATCTCCAGCACCTAGAAGTGCTGGGCAGACGCAGGTTGTAGGGTGCCACTGGGCTCTCGGGGGGCCTTGGGGTGTTGGACGTAGTGACCCCTGCACTAACTTCACGGAGGCGTTTCTTCATCTTTCTACCCACCCTGTGATTTTGAGAGCCTGTTGGCTGGGTTTGGGAAATACAGTGGTTCTGGAAAGAGAGTGAGTGCCTCCTGAAACCCGGACCCCGTGCTGACCTCTGTTTTAATCCCACCACATCCCCCTGTTGAACAGGACCTTCTCCAGATTCGATCCTACGTGTATGCAGAGGAGCCAAGCATTGATATTCACAACTTCGCGGGGACTTTTACCAGAGTAAGTCAGCTTGCTGTAACGGTGATCCCGTCCTGGAGTGTGCTTGAGCTGGGGCTTGTGGAGGAGGCCCGCAGAGGAGGCCAGCAGAGGAGGCCAGCGGAGATGCTCTGATGGACCTTTGCCAGGGTGTGATTTTGTTCAGGGCGGGCCTGAGATTTCCTAACAGCAGCCCCACCTTGAAAGCAGAGGGATCTTTTCTCAGTAAGGTTGACAGGCCAGAATTCTCTCCCAGCCTAGAACGGCTTGAATGACGTAGAGCCCAGTGCGGAGTGATTAATGTTAGCTATGCCCCTGCCCCTCCAGGTGGGTCCAGTCCTCCTCTTCATACAAGTCCTGGCTGCCACTCTTGGACCTTTCAGAATACTTGCTAAACTTGGATCTAAGTTATTTGAGGATATGAGACAGTGGATCATAGAACCCAAGTTGCCCTGTCCCTGGTCTCTTTCTCTAAGCCCCAGCCTGGCCAGCGCAGAGCCTGAGTAGTGCCTTTTCCACTTCAGACCTCTCCCTGTGAAGTCGTTCTTTAGTGTTGGAAATCTCCACTCTTTCTGTACAGGACAGCTTTCACACCCATTTCCATGAGAGATGCAGACTCCGGTGTGGCAGCGGACGGGCCTGGCCCCCTCCCCCGGCTGAGCTGTGGGCTCCCCAACCTGTGGCCTCGGGATTCATGGGGGGGGGCCCTTCTCCTTGCCTAGAGCAGGGCAGGCTGGAAGCCATAGGGCCCCTGTTTGGTCGTCCCCCTCATCAGCAGGTTCTGCAGCCACAGTTTCAACACATCATGCATCAAAAACATTCCAGAAAACTCTAGATAGGGCAGAGGGAGGGGGGAGGGGGTTAGAAATGATGCTGGAACTTGATGGACATCATTACTCTAAGTACAGGTGTGAAACACGAATTGGTGTGAAGGTAGTTTGTATACAACCAGAGAAATGAAAACCTGTGCTCTATAGAGGAATAAGAATTGTAATGCATTCTGCTGTCATATATGTAAAAAATGTTTCAAAAAAGTTCCGGAAAAAACTGCGCCTGTATGGAGCGAGTAGAGACCTTTGTTGTTGTCGTGGGCACTACAGCCATTTATACAGCACTAGGACCTAGAGATGACGGAACCAGACGGGAGACGTGCGCAGGACTTGGCTTCCCTAGGGTCCTGGAACCAGACCCCACAGATACCAAGGGACACTAGTAGACAAACACGAGTCTGTGTGGTCTCTTCCAGGAAGACAGTGACCCGTCCATCAGCGAGAGCTTGAGCATCGAGAACACGCTGTGGGCTGGCACGGTCGTGGCCTCAGGTGAGACTGCATGGCGGGATTGCGTTGGCGTTAGGATGGTCACCTGGCGGCGGGAAAGCCAGGTGCTGGTAGGGTGGAGTTTTCCCCGAGTTCTGGCATCTCTGGGGAGCTGCACTGACATCTCATGTGGCCGGGACGCGTACAGACGCCTAGAGGGGAGGCCACTGTGGCCTGCGGACTGCAATGTTCCCTTCTTGCCGCTTCCGTTGCCATTTCTAGTCTGTGCCAGAGATCGAGTCAGCCTAGCCAGTGTGGCTGGAAGTTGTGTGCGTGGGGACAGCTGCCCGTGTTGGTGTGCGTGTGGGAAAGTGCCCTGGTAAGGGCCGAGTCTGTGGGAAACACCAAGGTGAAGTGGGCGTCCATGGCTTTGGGGTCACGTGCTGGGTGACGAGAGCAGGAGGGCCCCAGGACCCAGGGTGGTCTGCTGCTGCGGTGGTCAATTGCGGGCCGCAAGAGGCAGCGCGGCAGGCACAGGACTGGGTCCTTCACTTGTGTCACACCCTCTACTTCACCCTGGACATCACCTCGAGGGCGGACACTAGTATTTTGAAGGAACTGAGACTCGGTGAGGTCGAGGGACTTGCTCAAGGCCACACAGTGGGTAAGACAGAGCTAGGATTTGAACCCAGGCACTTTGCTCAGATGTGGAACTTACTGTGCAGCCTTTAGACATAGTATAGCACCCCGTGTCCGTGTAAGAGCGTGTCCGCGTGTAATCAGGTCCCATGACAGTCTGGCCACTTTCCAGCTCTGCTCTTGGAGTCAGGGGGTCTTCCCCTCGTCAGACACTCCCCTCTCCCCACTCACATCCTGTTGTGTTTGCTTGGTCTTCTGGGTGCTCTGTAGTTCATCAGAAGTCAGATCAGAATTCCATGTGACCAGGGGAGGAAAGGGGCACGCAGGCAGGTCATCCTGGGTGGCCACTGTTTGGTGCAAACAGGCAGAGACTGGCTCCCTCTTTTTTTTTGTTTTTGGTTGAGTCCCTTTCCTGCTGTCTGGTCATTTACATCATGTCTGTCCTTGCCTGTGACTAACGTGTGAGGAATTGGTCCTGACTCTGCTTGGCCACACCAGGGCCCCACGGCTCACCCATGGCCACAGGGCCATGCAGCCCATTCCCGCTCTGCCCCGCCCACTCCCCCTCCCACTCTGCCCGCCCACTCCCGCTCTGCCCCGCCCCTCCCCCACTATGCCCCGCCCACTCCCTGCCCAGGAGTCTGTACAATGTCTGAACTGGTTGCTTTTCCTCAGTAGCTTTTTCTCTTCTAGTTCATCATCTTGATAATCCCACATAGGCCCTCAAGCCAGTGCTGTGTTTTGCCTTTTAAATTTTGGGGAGGCTACCAGGGATTAAACTCAGAGGCACTGGACCACTGAGCCACATCCCCAGTGCTATTTTATGTTTTATTTAACGACAGGGTCTCACCGAGTTGCTTACCACCTCCCTGTTACTGAGGCTGGCTTTGAACTCTCAATCTTCCTGCCTCAGCTTCCTAAGCCGCTATGATTACAGATGTACACCACCACGCCTGGCTGCCTTTTAAATTTTTGTCTAGGTGATTGACATACCACATGTTATTTGACTTTAAAATATTACAACTTGGGGCTGGGGATGTGGCTCAAGCGGTAGCGCGCTCGCCTGGCATGCGTGCGACCCGGGTTTGATCCTCAGAACCACATACCAACTAAGATGCTGTGTCCGCCGAGAACTAAAAAATAAATATTAAAAATTCTAAAAAAAATATTACAACTTCCTTTATGTTTACTGTTCATTAATATTTTTTAAATATACATGTGAATTGCCACTTTGCATACTGTGCCCATTTTTCTGTTCAATCATGTGTGTGTGTGTGTGTGTGTGTGTGTGTGTGTATGTATATATATATATATATTATTTTTAGCCAGGGATTGAACCGAGGGGCACTTAACCACTGAGCCACATCCACACCCCTTTTTTTTAAATTTGGAGATAGGGTCTCAGTAAGTTGCTAAGAGCCTCTCTAAGTTGCTGAGGCTGAAGTTGGAATTCGTAATCCTCTTGCCTCAGTCTCCTGAGCTGCTGGGATTACAGGTGTGCACCACCATGCCCAGCCCTGTTCATAGGTTTTTAAAAAATTTATTTCTAGGAATTCTTTATGTTGTGAGACTATCATCTTTCTGTTTGATCTTAATCGCAACTGCTGTTTCCTTTGATCTTATTTGTATTTTGATCTAAAAGTCTAGAGTCTTCATCTCATCGCGCCTATGATCCTGTTTTTCTTTATAATTTCTGGTTTTTGTGACATGCTTAGACAAAGCTTCCCAGTTCAAAAATCACAGAACTATACGGTGACATTGTCTTGCATGTTTATATGGCTTTATGTTAAAATATTTGATGCAGCTGGAATTTATCTTGGGGTAGAGATAGGACAGCTGGCTAGCAAGGAGTCTCCTCGGCTTGAACCCTGACAGAGGTGGAGGCTGAGGAGCAGTCAGCTCCCGGGAGAGGGAGGCAGGAGAAGGCGGAGTGCTTCCCATGGAGAACGTGTGTGCGGAACACCTGCACAGGGCGTGCAGGAGAGCACCTCACCGCGCACACCTGGGTAGGGCTGCAGGGTGACAGGTGCCTGTGACAGGCACAGCTCCTTACCCAGCAGTAGTGTGAACAGTGTGTGCTGCTGTTCTTGCAGAGGGTTGGACATCTCTCCTTCCGTGTAAACCATGCAGGAAATCGCACAAGTCCTAAATGTAACACGTGTGGATTTTAACACAGACCCCCGTGTGACCAGTACCCACAGCAAGAAGTGGGATATTACCAACCCTCCATCCCCAGAAACTCCCCTCAGCTCACTTCTAGGCCCCCACCCCACCAAAGGTGACCACCACCTTGACTTCCCGTAGCCTGATTGATCCGATCAGTTACTCATCTTGTTGGCATTAACGGCTCAATAACAACTACGTCTCCGTTCCCTCGGTTTTCACTCTGGGGTCTTGTTCTCCTTCACACAGCCCCTGCTCCCTGCCAGCCTCCCTGCTGGGTCCCAGAGCTGCAGCAGGACCCCCAGCTGCTAGGCCCAGCCTCCTGGGCTCACGACTTACAGGCTACAGAGGAGGTGGCAGAAAATGGGAACAAGTTTTATGTATGTTCTCTGAAACTAGTAAAAAAGGACATTTGAGGGTTCTGAGGTGAGGGACCAGGGCTCAGTCTTTTTTTTTTTTTAAAGAGAGAGGAGAGAGAGAGAGAGAGAATTTTCTTTTTTAATATTTATTTTTTTTAGTTCTCGGCGGACACAACATCTTTGTTTGTATGTGGTGCTGAGGATCGAACCCGGGCCGCACACACGCCAGGCGAGCGCGCTACCGCTTGAGCCACATCCCCAGCCCCTCAGTCTTAATCTCAGACATCAACGACAGTGAGAAGCCTGATTTTTCAGGCACTTTGCTGCCACGAGCTTGTCTTGGTCTTAGGAACTGAGCCTCAGAGAGGTGAGGCAACTCGCCCAAGGTCACCCAGCCTTGGAGAGCCCTCACCTGGGAGGAGAACGGGGGAAGGCAAGGTGGGATCTGGAAGATGGATTCGATTTCAGACCATTGGGGGGAGTACACTGTGGAGTTAAAGATGTGGTTTCCCTCATCTGGATTCCTGCCCTGCGCTTGGTTTTGTGGGAAGAGAAAGTGAGCGTTGGTTCTGTGATCCATGATGTCACCTGCCGTGCCCTTCAGTGGCTGTATGTTTTGGGGTGTATGATCTCCCGGGCATTTGCCGTGACCTTAGTTGGCCTCCGTTTCCCTTACTGGTAGACCCCTGGCTGCACTCTGATTCTGATGTGACCACGGGGTGAGATGCCTGGAGCCGCGTGCTCAACTCCAGAAAGACCCAGCAGGAGTGTGGGCAGTCCTGGGGGGCTGCGCGTCTCTGCTGCCTTCAGAATCCCCCTCCTACCTCTGGGTCAGCCCACTGTTGTGCCGTGGAACTTGAAAAAATAAGAAAGCTTGCTGGGCTGGGCTGAGGGTCCAGCTGCCTCGGCGGGCATCCATCTGAGGAAGATGTGGTTGCCATGGTAACCCAACACAGTGCTTCAAGGCAGAGGAGTACCAGGGCGATGGAGGAGGCAGGGGCTGAGGAGAGCTGGGGACTTGGCAGAAGAGGAAGGCAGGATATCAGGAGCCCAGGGTTCTACCCCAGTTCTCAAACTCTGAGGTCCTCCCCTCCCGTAAGTCTGTAGTGTGGTCCTAATCTAGAGCAGGGTTCTTTAGACCTGTGCATGACCAGCATGCCGTGACGCCTGTGCTCCTTGCCACACGAGTTGAGCATGCCCGGTTGGACTTTGCCTAACTCAGTGGGCTTTGTCTTCAGATCCACACTGGGGCGTTGTAGTGAGATCTTTTATGAAGGATCCTGAACACACTCTTGGGTTCAGCTCATCTCTTGTCAAGGGTGAGGATCAAAGTCATCGCAGACTAACCCTGAGCCCAGGCAGGACCACACCCTGCAGCAGAGCTAATGAGAGCCCCCTGACACGCCCAACCGCCCGCCTGGCTCCTGGGAGAAGCCACATGGGGGCTGGCGGGGTAATGGAAGGACAGTGCTCCACAGTGAGGAGACACAGAGCAGAGTAGGACCCGGAAGGTGACAACGTAGGAAGGGGTCAGAGGTTTTTTGGTGGAGAGATTCGTTGGGTCAAGAGCTGAGAATTAGGCAGGGGGTTGGCAGGGGTGGGACCGCTGCAAGCTGAGAGCAGGTGCCTGGCTCAAGGGGTGGCGGCTTTTTTGCACCAGCTGCTTAGGCCATTGAGGAAGGTGGACCCAGGGTCACCCGATCTTCCACTTTCCAGGAAAAGCCAGTGGTTTCAAGTTTTTTAGGAAAGCTCCTGAATTTAAAAGTTGATAACAATTCAGACTGTGGCAGCAGGGGGCAGACCCAGCCCAGCGTGCCTTCTCCCCAGGGCAGCTGGGAGGGTGCTGGGTTCTGATCTCGTGGGGGCAGAGTGGTGGTCCTGGGCACAGAGTGGCTGTAGATGGAAAAGGTCATTTTCAGCAGCCTTTGGTGGCACCGTGGTTGCCAGGCTAGTGTGGGGATTGCGCCCTTTGGGTGCCCCTGGTTAGTAGGACCCTCCTCACCCTGGGCATTGGCGTCGGGCTGAGCTGCATGTGCCCTCGTTTGGGGGAGTGGCCACGTGGCCGTCCCCAGCTCCTCCCAGGCGTGGCTCCCACAGTCTGACCATCTGCTCTGGTGACGGGCCGAGGGAGGGATGCCTGCGTTCACAGGAGCCTGCCATCTGCTGAGGACCGAGCTGCTCTCCTGGCCGGCCATCTGCTGAGCTCCTGCGAGGGAGCTCATTGTGCAGGATGTTTCCGGCCTGGCCGGGTGCAGGAGAGGGACTTGGGGCCTCCTCCCAGGGCTCTTTGTCCAAAGACAGTCACAGGGCCACATTGGGGTCGGTCTCTGGACCACTTTGTGTCTCCGTGTCTCTCCCAGCAGTGGGTTTTGCAGAGTGCGTGGGGAGAAGGCAGGGCTTTTCTTGTGGAGACTTTCTGGGACCTTCCCTGAGAGCAGGCGGGGCTGGCCCCTTCTCACCAGTTTCAGCTCAGGTGTGGCCAACTCAGGCGCCCACCTGTCTGCTCCCAGTCATCCCCACAGAGCTGGCAGCTCTGCCGTCCTCCCTGCCGCCTCGACAGATATTACCAGATTTCCCCCCAAAATACATTGCACAGTTTACACACACGCCACCAGTCTTTCCTTGTGCCCGGAGGGTGGAGGGGGAAGGGCAGTTCTTGGGAAGGGATTTCCCTTTGCACAGGCTCCCAAATGGCCACGCTGGACACAGGGTCAGAAAGCAGTTGGACTCACTGGGAAGAATACGCTCAGGAAAGAAGGGTGTAGTCTTAAGTTTCCCTGATGGTGTCCAAAGGCCCAGATGTTCCAGGCACCCCTGGGAGCCTCTGAGGCTGATGGCACCAGGGACCACCTCGCTCCCCGACTCTCCTGCCATCAGAGGCCTCTGGACCCCCAGGCTGGCACTGCTCAGTGGAACCTTGCACAGCGAGGAGAATGTTCTCCTCTTTGCTGTCCTGCCAGAGGCCACTAGCCCCATGTGACTGTCAAACACTTGAAATGTGGCTGGTGAGAAAGGGGAACTCTGAGGCTTATCTAATTTTGACTGGAGGTTAATTTAAGCAGCTTGTCCTGCTGCTCAGTGCAGCCATGGATCTTTGGTGGCCCAAGGTCTGGTTGTTCCCATGGCATGGTGTCAGTGGGGTCCAACTTCCGCTCGCCAGCTGCCTGTGTGTGCTGATGTGTTTTGGGACGGGGTCTCCTTCCAGGTACGGTGGTGGGAGTCGTCCTCTACACTGGCAGAGAGCTCCGAAGCGTCATGAACACCTCGAACCCGCGCAGTAAGGTGGGTGGGGCCCCTGGCACGTGGCGACCCTGGCACACCATGAGTGCTCAGTGGGTGAGGGTCAGCTCCAAAAGCAGGGGCACCGGCAGTGTTCTTTCATGCACATGCAGGTGTGTTCTTTCCCTGTATGTGTGTGTGTGTGTGCACACTCACACTGTATAGACACATCCATATTCACACCTGAACACAGGAGGTTTTAGCAGCTCGTAAGCTAAGGCAAGCTGCCGAGGTCACGCAGGTGAGAATCACTGCCTCCATGGGTGCCTGTTTCCCCCTCACAGCAAGGGCTGGGGTGCAGGGCAGTGGCTGCCCCTGAGCTCCCTCCCAGCACTGCAGGAAAAAATCAGTCCTCACACAGCCCCACAAGTGCAGGTGACTTCCGTGGCCCTTCCTCATGTCACGCAGGGGACATTCTGTGGGCTCCTGGTGGGGTTCAGCGTCCCAGGAGCCCCTGCTGTGGCAGGACATGCAGTTGGATCAGCTGACACCCCCATCGTCACCCCCCCCACACACACTGTGACCCCCCCAGCCCCTCCCGTCTCCAAGTTTTAAGAGACTGTGGCAGAGTGATTTTCTCTGCCGGTATGGCGGGCGACTGCTATGCTTCCCAGACTTGTCACCGCCCCCACCAACCCTCTCCACATGATAGCGTCACTTAATGTGCTGGTTTAGCCTTGTTCTGGGCCATGTTTTTTGAAGTTGTGGCTCCAATGGGCTAGTTACATTTGCAGGGAAGACACATGACAATAAGCGCATAACTATTAAAATAATAATGTCCACTAAGGCAGCACCGGACCCTGGGTGCCCAGAACTTCCAGGCAGCACCGGGAGGTCCTGTGGCATGGTGCTGTGAGTGTAGGATCCCAGTCGTTTCCCAAGGCCGCTGTGCGCGGTGGCAGGGGCTGTGCAGAGCGCAGGGCAGCCCAGCGCCGAGGTCACGGGCTCCTGTGTTTCTGTATCTAAATCTTCTGAAGTTATTAAAAAAAAACATAAAACTTTGAAATCGCAATTCTCTGAGGTCCTTTGAGTGTCTTTTCTGGCCTCCAGCCACAGAGCAGTGTCCTCTGCTGGGAAGGAGAGTCCCTGGGGCTGGGCCAGCTCCCCGGGCTGCGGGCTGTGCCGGCTGACCGTGAGTCTCCTGCTTCGCCCACAGATCGGCCTGTTTGACCTGGAGGTGAACTGCCTCACCAAGATCCTCTTTGGCGCCTTGGTGGTGGTCTCCCTGGTCATGGTGGCCCTGCAGCACTTTGCTGGCCGCTGGTACCTGCAGATCATCCGCTTCCTCCTCCTATTTTCCAACATCATTCCCATCAGGTGAGCAGGGCTGGTCGTGGGTGCTGGCAGGTCTGCTTCCCGCTGCTCACTGCAGGACCGCGGCCCTGTGGCCCTTAGGGTGAGCAGGGGCAGTCAGGGAGCGAGTGAGCCATGCTCGGGCTGCAGCAGAGGAGGCCCCCTCGAACCCTCCCGTCTCCTCCGAATGCCTTTCCTTGCCTGTTCTGTGGGGGGAGGACGGCTTCTCAGCCGGGATGCCTTCATTTTTATGCATTTCCTCAAATATGAAACTCACTTCGGGGTCTTCATGCTTTACTTTTTCCTTAGAAAGCCCACTGAATACATTTCATGCCAAGGAATGGAAGCAAGTCTGCTGAGTCAATATGCTCATGACCTCACTGTGGAAGTGTAGCTTCAGGAAGGGCCCTTGGCCTGACTTTCCCTCTGGGCACCGAGACATGCAGATTCTCTTTGGAGGGCTGTCCCGCACATACCAGAGCCCAACAGCATTGATCAACAAGACTGAAAACTGGGACTGCAGCGAATGTGGCTGGGAAAACCTTGCAGCAGCCCTTATCTTCCACTAGCTCCACCCCATATTCTCATAGTGACATCCACAGAGTTCACTCAAGTCCAGATGCCCACTTGTCCTGCCACTGCCTCACAGATTCATTATTCTTAGGGTAAAAAGTAGACATACTTTTGGCCATTGCTGCACACTCTGCTCTCTTGTGAGGATCACCATGAACAAGTAAAATTAATAAAGCCTTTAGGTTCCTCTCCTGTTAAAAATAATAATTTACATAGTGGAATGTCATAGTAGGAAGAGTGAACATTCACATTAGCAAAAAAAGGAAAATAAAAAATGACCTGCAATCCTACAACCAAGGTGATAAGCTCTACTAATATTTTGGGATATATTTTTTCTATACCTCTTTCTATTTAGAAAAAAGGAAATTCGTCTGTACATAAAATCTGCATATAAAAAAAATCAGAGCAGGGTTGGGGTTGTGGCTCAGAAGTAGAATGCTTGCCTAGCATGCGTGAGGCACTGGGTTCGATCCTCAGCACTACAAAGTAAAATAAAGACATTTGTGTTCACCTATTACTAAAAAATAAATATTAAAAAAAATCAAAGCACTGTTAGAAATAACCTTTCCCAACAAATATGCCTGTGCAGTTTTTAGAACTGTATTTTGTAGGTGTGATGATTGTCTTTGCTGCATAATTCTGTTTTTCCTCTATAATTAAAATGATTAGTGAAATAAACTAAATATCATTTTCCCTGAAACTCATCACACTTACAGTCTCTCTTACACTTGGTATGTGTTGTTTTACATTTTGTCTTGTGTTCTGCATATTTTTGTTTTCCAGGTTAGAATTTGTTTCTCTTTCAGGATAGATACTGTTGTGGGATTTGGTCCCTCAGGGCAGGGTATTGCGTCCTGGCCAGCACACTCTGGAGGGTGGTCTCAGCAAACAAATAAGTCTGCTTTATTGCTGGTGAAACAAGTCTTTCTAGTGTGATCCTAAGTGAAGTCATGTTTTTGTTTGTTTGTTTGTTTTTGTTTTTAAATTTTTATACTGGGGATTGAACCCAGGGGTACTGAGCCACATCCCCAGCCCTTTTTATTTTATTTTGAGACAGAGTCTCACTAAGTTGCTTAGGGCCACAACAAGTTGCTGAGGCTGACCTTGAACGGGTGATCCTTCTGCCTCAGCCCTGAGTTGCTTGGATTTCAGGCATGTGTCACCATACCCAGCAGGCAAAGTGAATTTTCATATGAATCAGGGCTAGTTAGTACAATGGCATGCATTTTGATTAATTTATGAGATCATGAATCAATTTGAAAATTTCTATTTTTTGGTAACAAATAATGAATTTAATAATGAATTATAATAAATACTAATTCATTAAACAATATTTAAAATAAGTAGCACATATGTAAATGAATATTACTTAGCCCTGAAAAAGAAGGACATTTTGACATATCCGGTGCTGCAGACGACCCTTGAGAACATTCTGCTCCCTCTGGAGTAAGCCACATACAGGGGCAGAAGTCCCATCTGCTTCCACTGTGGAGGCCCCTACAGTAGTCAGGGTGATGACGGTAGCACCACTGTGTGACCGTGCTCACTGCAGGGCGCGGTGTGTTTAGAATCCCTGCTGTTGGTATGAAGACACATTCGGGCCTTCTGTTTGTCCTTCTAACCTGCTCCTTCTGGCTTTCTGCCCAGTTTGCGTGTGAACCTGGACATGGGCAAGATCGTGTACAGCTGGGTGATTCGACGGGATTCCAAAATCCCTGGGACGGTGGTGCGTTCCAGCACGATCCCCGAGCAGCTGGGCAGGATCTCCTACCTGCTCACGGACAAGACAGGTGAGCGCTTGCGGCCTGCGCAGCACCGGGGTGCACAGTACCCAGCAGCGGGTGGAGAGGGGAGAGGGGCGCCATGCTCGGGGAGTGGAGCTCGGGGAGCGGGGCTCTCCCTCTCACTGTGAGACAAGTAGAGGTTTCTGGCGGTGGCAGCAGGGACTTCCACGGGACTAGTTAACTCCACGCTCCGTGCTGGAGTTTGTGAACGGTCACTTGGTTAATGCCTGTGCCAGCCCCAGGCGTTAGGACAGACTTCCCTCATGAGGAGAGGGGCAGTCAGAGGTGAAGTGCTGGCACAGGCACAGAGTGGCCGAAGGAGGCGTGGGACCCGGGCAGTCTGGCCACAGTCCTTGTATCACCGCTGCACCCCAGTACTGCTCCCCCATTTAACTCGTGGCGACTCGAGTCTAACTTCCTCTCCTCCAGTTAGTGGCTGCAGCGTGGGAGGGAGGTTGCTGCAAAGATACCAGGTAGCTCCCCAGAACAGCCAAGCCAGGTTTCAGGAAGGAGAGGGCCAGGAAGGCTCTGGACACACCAGTCTCCGTCCCCCCAGGACGGTCTCGGCAGGGCTGTGCCATTGGGGTGACTTGACTACTCATCTTCCATCGGTGACTCTCTGCTCAAGGGTCAGGCTCCCCCCAGGTAGAATCTGGTTGGCCTGGGGTACCTCACACACAACCCTCTTGTCAAGGGAACACGGCAGCTGTCCTGATGGACAGTCCTCCTGGCCAGCCTAGAGAATGGGTGTGGTCATGTCTCCATGGCAACCCAGCAGGGGAAGGGTGCCTCTCCTGCCTACTCCAGCCGGGGCAGTGCTGAAGCCCGTGTGTGACGGGTCCCTGTTCTCATCTGTCTTGTGTTTCAGGAACTCTTACCCAGAATGAGATGGTTTTCAAGCGGCTTCACCTGGGAACGGTGGCCTATGGCCTGGACTCCATGGATGAAGTGCAAAGCCACATATTTAGTATTTACACCCAGGTAAAGTCCTCCCTTGCAGTCCCCAAGACGGCGCCTGCACGTTTCTTAATAGCTATATTGAGGCGTAATTACAATAGTGTAAGTTCATCCACATTTAAGTTGTATGTTTAAAAACGTACGATTGCTGGTTTTGACTGCGGCCATCCTCACGATCTATTTTACCTGCATCACTCACTCCAGAGGGAACCCTGTACCCTTCAGCATTGCTCCCCAAGTCCCCAGTGTCTGCTCCCCAGATGTACATCACCATCAGTCCTTTACATTTTGAACGAAGTCATCGTGGATGATGACTTCCCCTCTTCCTCATTGCAGGACACTGAAATGCTAACGGACACTGGGAGAAGCCAAGATAAAGTTGTTGGCCCAGGGCTGGGGCTGGAGCTCGGTGGCAGAGTGCTTGCCTGGCAGTGTGAGGCACTGGGCTCAATCCTTAGCACCGCATAAAAATAAACAAATGGAATAAAAGTTGCGGTAGCCATCCACAACTACAAAAATTTTTTTTTTGCAAAAAAAAAAAAAAAAAAAATTGTTTGCCCAGCATCTGGTGCCACAAGGAGCTCTGAGCGCCTCTCGGTTGGTCACACTCAAGTTAGAGAACAGTCTGTTTTCCTTTTCCCCGGCTCTGAGCCGAGTAGTGGTCACCGATGGTCTCATGCAGGAATCGTGTCGTTACCTTTAGTTTCTTGTCTGTGGTCAACGGTGATCTGTGAAGGAAACTAACCTATCAGAAGACTCAACTTACTGCTCTCACTTTTTTTTCCCCTACATTTTTTTTTACAATCGGTCACTCTTTCACAGAAAGATCTTACTGGTAGGTGTCCTGACATTCCTAAAAGATAGGCCAGTGGGTCCCCACTACTGCTGCTCATTAGAATTGCGAGTGGTGCTTTGATTTGGGCTGGACACTCTAGAGATTCAGGTCCACTGAGGCTAGGGCAGGGTCTCCGCTTGTGTTAAGAGTTAGTTGAGACAAGGTGCATAAGGCCCTGGGTAGTTCTGAGGCACGTGCAGAGGGAAGATGGATACTCCATGAGGCCAGCTCCAGGCTGGAGAGACACTTGTTTGGAGAGAACAAGAGAATGATGAGGCCACATTAGCCTAAATTTGTCAAAACAGATAGTGATTACTTAGAAATCCAGTTTAAAACAACAGTGTTGCAGGGTGAGGTGGCACACACCTGTAATCCCAGCAGTTCAGGAGGCTGAGGCAGGAGGATCCAAGTTTGAGCCAGCCTCAGTAACTTAGTGAGGCCCTATCTCAAAATATAAAAGGTGTGCAGACATAGCTCATAGGTACAGCCCCCAATTCAATCCCCAGTAACCACCTCCCCACCACAAAAAAGAAAGAAAGAAAGAAAAAAGTATCTCTCTGTAAAGGTTAAAGGCAGAATCCACGAACCCTTCCCAATGTGGTTATAGTTGATATTTAATGTTCTGGAACATTGGCTTGAAGGACCGCCTGGATTTGCAGGCTCCCTCCTGACAGTGGACACAAGGTGGGTGTTAAATGGAGAACAGTTAATTGGACACGTTTCACGTCGTCGGCCATCTACAGCCGCAGAGAAGCCTTTATAATCTTGTAACTCCATGGGTCAGCATTAGGGCTGGTCTCCAAATGGGTCCGTGGACCTTTTTCAGAGATGTTCTTTAGGACTTAAAAAATTATGAGGAGTGTCACTGGATGGGGAGGATAAGCCACACAGTGCCCGTTCCTTTCTCTCGCCCTGTGTGGCTGTTTTGTTTCACGGTCTCCCGTGCTGGTCCTGGGCCCTGTTATGTGGCTCCGGGGGCCTCCCCTGTAGCTGCTGATTGCTCCCTCTCAGCTTCCAGCCCTGAATGAACCTGCACACTGAACCCTGCACACGTGGCCATCACTGATGGGCTCCCGAGGGTGTGTCCACAGATCTGGTTGCTTCCTGTATCCCCTCCACCTGCCTCTCTCCCTGAGGTGCTGGCCTTAGTGTGTGCCCCTCACCTACCTCACCACTCACCAAGGACCTCCCAGGTCTCCCCCTGCCACCTGCAGCCTCCAGGCACCTCTTGGCCCGTGGCACCTGCTCCCACCGGGCCACCTGCCTTTTGTCTTCAGGCCCCTCCACTAACCCGGCAGTAATGACCCTCTCCCTTGCCTGGCTGTCTACAATGGTGTCCTGTCTCCTTCCCTGTCTCTTCCTCCAACCCAGGAGCACCCTGGAGTAGTGAGCTCCCTGGCTGGGTCGTCACTGTGTCCCTCCACACCTGCAGTGCAGCCCTCCTTCTGCTCCAGCGC
Source organism: Spermophilus citellus (assembly GCF_964194105.1). Classification (NCBI taxonomy): domain Eukaryota; kingdom Metazoa; phylum Chordata; class Mammalia; order Rodentia; family Sciuridae; genus Spermophilus; species Spermophilus citellus. The sequence goes on along the minus strand of NC_138185.1, from coordinate 8,466,890 downwards.
CCTGGGGTGGCCTCTCCCTCCTCTTCCCACGAGGCCTCCCTCCAACCTCCTTCCTCCCAGGCTCCTCCTGAGGGTTCATTGTTCAGCTTGTCCTGCTTATCAGCACCTGCTAAGTGTCCGCAGGTGTGTTGACATGGTGACGATTATATGAGACAGCTCCGTAGGTGGCGGTGTGGGCCCGCAGAGGCGCACCCTGCCCGTCTGGCTGGTATTTTAAACAGCCTGTGGTGTGGACAGAAGCCGGCCCATCTGGGATACTTGTGTATTGCACCTTTTGTGGCTCGTTTGTGGCTTCATGCAGATAGTGCTCTTGGTGAGAAAAGTCCAGGGCAGAAGCTCATGAGTGGGTTTGCCTTGCGGATCTTGGGTCTGCGGTTGCTCAGGGTTGGGGGTGAGCTCATATTAGAGGACAGCCCCACCCGCCCACCCGGGGAGGCCGTCAGCTTCCTGTCTGGACACGTCAGGGTCCTGCAGGGAGCACACGACTCCTTCTGTGATAAGACATGGGGACTTCCTCCTGTTTTTGTGCCAACTTTACTGACTGCACACCCCCAGAATTCAGCCACATTAAGCGCACAATTCAGCGACTGTCAGTAGATGTAGAGTTGTGTCTCCATTGTGACCTTAGAGTATACTCCCACACCCAAGGTACCCTGGGCCGTGGCACCCCCTCCACAGCCTTCAGGGCTTAGCAATGATTCTGTAGCAGTCTTTCTTAAAGTGTGGTGTTGGGGACCCTGGGCCACATCACCTGAGCCACCAGTCGGAAGCCCCAGGAGTTTCGCCCACCTATGACAGGTGACCCAGGCGAGTTGGGACACAGAATAGTGGCTGTGGCTCAGGCTCACCCTTCCTTTCAAACTCCAGCACCTGAGTTGTGGACCTGAGAGTCTGTAAGGTGCCCCACCGGGCAGCAAGGAGAAAGGGTCAGAGCACCCATCATCCCCGGGATCTGTGCAAAATGTAGGTCTGACCCGCGGGGCCGAGGGTGACCCAGGGCCTGCCCGCCACGCCTGGGTGAACACCTGTCGGGTCCAGTCCTGGAAGGACCCTGCAGGAGGACCCCAGATTCCACAGCTGCTTACTCTCAGTGTGTCGAAAGGCAGGTTGCGGTTTACGAGTGTCCAGGTGACTGGTTTTGAGGCTGTTATTTAACTAAACTAACCTCATAAAGACGGCGGGGCAGTTTTAAAAGATTCCGGCAGGAGACTGCAGATTATTAATGCCAGGCTAAATAAACAAAAGGAAACGGTCAGCCCACCAGGAGGTCAGGCCCCAGCAGGCCACAGCCCGGGGATGATGCTCCCCTGCCTTATCGATCCGTTTATGGGTAGCTGTTTTTAAAATCGAGATGTGATTTAAAAACCATAACCTCCCCCCTTTTAAAAAGCATATGGGTCATGGTTTTGAGCATTGCCTACAATTCTGTGCGGCCATGGCTGCTAATTTCAGAACATTCTATCAACCCTGAAGAGAAGCCCACACCCCCCCTCCCCCCGGACCCCATGTCCCTCCTCCACCCCCTTCCCCAGCTACCAGCAGCCACCAGTCCACCCTGTCTGCCTGAGTCTGCCCCTCTGGCATAGTCGTGGACCTCGGCGGCGTGTGGCCGTCTGTCTGTCTGGCTTCCTCCACGTGGCACAGTGTTCCTGGGGCCGCTCCAGCTTGGAGCGTCTGTCAAGCACTTCTCTTCTGCTGAACGGCAGAGATGATGATTCGAAACTTAAATTTTAATCTGTAGTTCTTGGTGCCCTTACCCTGAGTATGTGTCATTGTGTCATTCTGAGGTTTTGGTTGGTGACTGAGAGTTATTTTTTTTTCAACATTTTAGAATTTTGGTTTTTTTTGTTATTCTCAATAAATTAACCCAATATTGCTACTAGGTAAATGTGCAATCATGGGGGCCATCCAGTGTTTTCCCCAGTGTGTACATGACCAAACTGTTTCAAGGCACTGGTCTTCCTACCTAGAGTTTCTATGTTACTTGACCTGCTCCCAGCAAGCGGAAGTGCCTTGGCTCGACTTGTTGTCACCCATCTGAGACAGAGAAGAGACACTGTGGCGGCCGTGGGGCCCACCCAGACCCCCCACCCAGGGCTTGGTGCACCTCACCTGCTGGGTCTCTGTCAGTTCATATTTTCCAAAAGACATAATTGTTTTAACCCACGTACTTCCATCTGCGCCTGTCCTTTTCCACGTAGTATTTTGTCTCTGATGATGTTTGGGGCTTATTGAAATTGGTGCGGAGTGTTTTCATGACCAAGTGTGAGTCTGTGCACAGGATGTGTACAGCTTGTCACTGTGTCCTGCGTGCCAAATGGTAGTCTCACTTTCTGCGTCCACAGGAAACGTGGAGGAGGCTCAGTTTATATATATATTTTTTTTAAGGAAGAATTTCTTTTTTTTAATCTGTGAGTTTTTCTTGTGGACACAGAGCCTACTTTGTCTTTTATTCATTTAAAAGAAATATGTTATTTTTGGAATCTTCTGTGTTCAGGTCACTCCCAAGCCACTGGGATGACAGGTGTGTGCCACCCCACTGGCTTTTAATGCAATCTTTAAAACAACTCTAGTTAAAAAACAAACAAAACTCCACAAGGAACAAATATTGAAATTTTAAGCGAAGTCCGGGTCTCGCTTGCTCTTTGAACGCCTTGGCCCCTCGCGGGCTCCGCTGCACTCGGCCAGTTCCTTTGGTAGCAGCAGCTCTGAGCCTGTCTCCATGGTGTGGCCCTTGGGAGCTGGCGAGGGGTCAGCTGGGAGCTGCTCTAGGGGTGGGGCCGGCCCACAGCAGTTCCTTGTCGTCAGCAGTGGCTACCAACTGCCCGCTCCCACAAGACCCATTAACATCACCAACGTTCATGCGTGGTGACATTTTAACTGCATTTGGAAAGAAGACTGATTCACGATGACCCAACATTGAATTTGGGTGTTAATCTTTCCTGTCACACTGCCTGAGATTCTTGTCGGAAAGTGGCCTTGCCACTGGTCATGGGTGAGATAAGGACGCCGACTTTTCCCTGAGTCTCGATGGCTCCTGTGCTGTGTGGGATGGACTCTCGGTGCCCCAATGCCACATGCCCTCCCCGGGGCCCTGCCAGGGGCCTTTTGGGAGCATCTTGGTTTCCCTCCCCATGTGCACTTGCCGGTGGTGGTGACATCGTTTCTGACCTCGTGGTGCGCTGCGTGTGGCCCCTCCCTCCTGAGGGGGGCCGGGCGGTCTCCCCGGGGCAGAGTCGAACCCGCTCCGTGGCCGCCACATCTGTTTTTGTTTTCCCCTGGTATTTTTTAAGTAAGAAGAAATGTGTGTAGGTTAAAGGGCCCGTGGGAGGAGGTGAGGGGTAAACACTGTACAACGTGAAACTCTTCCATATGGGCACCGGGGACCTTTTGGAGACGGGGCCCAGAACCCAGCCCTGCGCCCGCCGCGTGCGCCTGCCCCTCGGCCTGCGGAAACCTGTGGCTGTCCCTCTCCTCTCTGAAACCTCTTGGTAGGGAAGCAAGGCAGATGGTGAGGGACAAATTGATGAAGGTGGCCACGTTAAACCTGTCACCAGGGATGCTGGCTGGGACCACCATTCTGGCTTTCTGCTGTGGTTTCCCGTGTGAAAGCGAGGACTCGGGAAACCCTGCAGCCTGCTCCTCTTCTTGCCTTGCTTGTCATTGTTTTGCCCAGAAGACAAGACCCCAGGGTTCTGTGCTGTCCCCATTGAAGTATTAGCAGAGCGTCTCACCTCTGTGGAATCAGATTCTCTATGAAACCCCAGGGGTCCCCAGGCCACCCCTCACTCTGCCTTCCTGTCCAGCCCACTCTGGCTGAAACTCGCCACCCGCGGCAATTACCTTGTCAAAGGCCTTGTTATTGCCCCTGATCTGAAATAATGATCCGGCCCAGGTGCCGAGGAATGTGGGTAAAAATGAAGACACGTGTCGGCAGCTGCACGAGATACATTTATGTAGGACATAAATCACAAGCCACGGGGAAGCACTCTTGCTGGTCTCTCCAGGAGAGGCCTTTTCTGTAAATCTTCAGTCCTCTTTATATTTTAAAGTTAAATTCTTTATAATTAAAAGCACTTGGCAAATAATGATTCATTGAAACCGGAGTTCTGATTCATTACTCTAATTATTGTTACCATGCAGTGCCCTTTGGCCTGGAAGTGAAACTCGTGTGCTATTGACACCAGAGGTTAACAGAGCCGGAAGCCGGAGCATGGCGTGTCCCCACGGTGACCAGAATAATTTAGTAATTGTCTAATTACCTGGGGAGTCTAATGCACTACTAAAAATAGTTTTAAAAAATTAAACGAAAGTCATTTTCTTGCTTCTTGTGACCCATCTGTTCTCTATTTGGGGCAGCCGCATGTCACGGATACCAAACGCAATTCATCCTGAAAGATCACGTAGCTCCTGTTGGATAAGTGTTGTTTTTTTTTTTTTTTTAATGTAGAATTCGGAAGCTCCCTAAACATTTCTGGCTTCCAGAAGTCAAGCTGCTGCAGGCGATCCTTTGTTCAAAACTGTGATTTAAAATCTGGAACTGACTTGGCCAATTTCATGTTTATCTCTCCTGGGGAAATGGGGAAAAGTCTATGCTGGTTGAGAATTCCCTGTCCCCACCTCAGGAATATAGATTGTGAACTTGTTCATTAATTCAGCCAGTACCTGTTGCATGCCAGGCCCTGGGTACTAGGGACACAGTGGTGAGTAGCTCTCAGGGACAAGCTCTCTGTTCCTTCAATGGGATGGAAGAGAGAATCCTCAGGCACAAGAAGCCAGTCGTGGGCAGTGACACACAGGGTGCTTGGTGAGTGACTTGCAGTGGAAAGGCAGGTCACCCAGGGACTCTCTGAGAAGGTGACATCCGAGTTGCTGCAGAAGCCTGGGGCGTGTATCCAGGCAGAGGCCGCAGCAGTGCTCAAGGCCCGAGGCAGAAAGAACTGTGGGAGGTCAAAGAACAGAAAAGCCGGTGTGGCTGGAGCAGATGACCAAGGATGGTGGGAAGCCGGCTAGGGGCTCCGTGAGCCACGGGAAGGCATCTCATTAACAAGTGGTCTTAGCTGGGCATGGTGGCACAGGCCTGTAATCCCAGAGACTCTGGAGGCTGAGGCAGGAGGATCACAAGTGTAAGGCCAGCCTCAGCAATTCAGCAAGACCTTGTCTCAAAAAGTATAAAGGGCTAAGGATGTAGTTCCGTGGTAGAGCCCCCAGGGTTCAATTCCTGGCACTAAAACAAAACAAATCAAGTGGTCTCCCCCAGTGTCTTAATCTTTTTGTTTTGGTGCCGGTGGGCCCCAGGACCTCTCTCAGGCAGGGCACCCCGTCTAGCACCGAGCTGCACCCCCGCCCCGTACTTGTTATTCTACTCCAAGGCAGTAGAGCCCTTCCTTCAAAGGCAGGCCGAGGTGGCACCTGGTGCGTCACATGGGTGGGAGGGGGCTGCGTGCTGCTGTCCCCCCTCTCTGAGCGCCCTGCAGGGCGTTCCTAGGCTGGGTGTGGGGCTGTGTGAGACAGGCCCGCCAGCCTCCCCTCTCCACTTTAGGAAACTGAGGCCCAGAGAGCCCACACCATGGCTGCCCACGACCCCCTCCCGAGGACAAGACCCAGGACTGTGGGTCTTGTTCCCTGATCTGGGACCACTTTCCCAAGACTGGACCCATTTCCTGCCCCCACCCCCGGCAGCGAGAGCTGAGAGGTGGGAGGGGTGGGAGGGAGCCCGTGGCTGCCCCTCAGGCAGGCTTAGAGCCTGAGGCCAGCGTGGGGCGAGGTCCCACCAGCAGTGAGGTCCCCCCCAGGTTTGCTTCTGCTGTTACTAATACGCCTTGGGGGGCCAGCCCAGGGCCCCCCCCCCCCCCCCCCCCCCCGACAACTTGGCTCTGTTGTCACCCGCTGAAGTCGTCACCTTCCATTGCAAACCCCAGAGGAGGCACATTTAAAGCAACTGCTCTACACTGAGGATGGTTTTGTCCCCCATGGACCCTTGGTGACCCACTTTGGTCCTCCTGTCACCAGTGGTAGCTGGTGGTCTGCCACGCTCGCCAACGTCCTTAGGGACAGGGTGCCCCACAGCAGCGACTGGCCCAGCCCACGTGTTGGTGGCCCCCCATGGCAGGACCCCCTTCAGTGCCACAGAGTCCTCGCCGTGACACCCCTGGCACCGTCCCCAGAGGACAGGCTCACAGTGTCCATAGGCAGCGTGACGTTCATTAGGGTGTCATTTCCCCGTCTTCATGTTTGTTTTTGCTGAGGTTAAAAGATCAGGTTCCTGAAGTGAGGTGTCCTCGTCACCTGGGTCACGCGGGCTGAAGTGGTAGCTGTGTGCAGGCTCCCTGTCCTCATTCGCTTCTCTTCCCTGCAGCAGTCGCAGGAGCCGCCAGCTCAGAAGGGTCCCACCGTCACCACCAAGGTCCGGCGGACCATGAGCAGCCGCGTGCACGAGGCCGTGAAGGCCATCGCCCTCTGCCACAACGTGACGCCCGTGTACGAGTCCAACGGCGTGACCGACCAGGCCGAGGCCGAGAAGCAGTACGAGGACTCCTGCCGCGTGTACCAGGCGTCCAGCCCCGACGAGGTAACGGCCGGCACGGAGGCCAGCTCCGTCCCTGTCCCCGGGAGCGCAGATGTCTGTGATACTGCTGTCTACACCTGGGGCTTCTTCTTCCCCGTTTCCTTTCTCTTTCCTTTCTCTTTCCAACTTTGATTTTGATAATAGGAGCAATATTAAAAATGTTTTTGGTACCAGGGATGGAACTCAGGGGCACTCGACCGCTGAGCCACGTCCCCAGCCCTATTTTGCATTTTATTTAGAGACAGGCGCTCACTGAGTTGCGTAGGGCCTCCCTTTTGCTGAGGCTGGCTTTGAACTCGCAGTCCTCCACTCTCAGCCTCCCCAGCCACTGGGATTACAGGCGTGGGCCACTGTGCCCAGCAGTAGGAACAATTTTTATTCAGTGTGAAAAAATATCAGAATATTTTGGAAAAAATGAAGAGGAAGAGGGGCCCATTGCCCCTCCAGGTTGCTGGCTCTGTGAGTGTTCAGGTCACATCTGCCGCCTCGGAAGTGCCCTCTGGGGACTGTGGGCTGTGCACTGCGGCTCTGTCTTGCTGGGTGCCCGCTGTCAGGAGCCCCTGATGCTGGTGCCTTCTGCTCCTGGTGGCATTTCCTGTGATCACTCCGCTGAGGTCTTGTCTGCAGGGCTGTACGCCATCTCCCTCGCCAGCTGGTCTGGTGGCCGCAGCCCCGGGGGGCAGGGCCAGGGTTTGAACAGGCCGTCCAGTCTTTTCATGTACACCCAGCTGCCCTTGTAAGATGGGACTTCTCATATAGACATGGTTTTGTGTCCACTTACTAATTTCTCATCTTTGTCAGTTTTCTCAAACATGGTTAACAGCACTTCAGGGTGGCTGCGTGTGCACCTTAACATCTTTATCTGTGCTCATGTCCTTAGAACCTGGTTAGACCTGATATTCATTTCCATTACTTATTCATTTGGGTACTGGGGGTTGAATGCAGGCATGCACTCACTGAGCGACATCCCCAGCCCATTTTATCTTTTATTGTGAGGCAGGGTCTTACTGAGGGCCGCGCCTCAGCCTCCTGAGTTGCCAGGGCACAGGTATGTAGCGCTGTGTCTGGGTTGGTCCTCGTTTTTAGCAACCGTGTTCAGAAGCGTTTTGCAGTGAGTACGCTTGATGTAACATTTCCAGAAGTGGTGCGATGGGGCTCGTCATTGAACAGGTATTGAGGGATCGTCACACGGAGTCTTTGCATCAGCAGCCCATGTCCCTGGAGTAGCGAGGCATAGAGCACCCGAATCCTGGAGTCCCAGCCTCACCCGTGGGTGGCCGCTCCTGGCTCTGCCTCTATGTCCCTGAACCCTAGGACCCACCATAGGGCTGTTGGGGACGTTGGTAGGCAGGCAGTAACCCTGGTGGTCGGATTGGGTATTTTTAAGGCTCATGATACCAATTGCCAGTGTTTCCAGATTTTTAAAAAAGCCATTTTCTTCTTCTACCCATGCTGGAGGACTCTGGTTCTTTTCCCATCCCTCTGGGAAGGGGGGCTTCACTGAGTGAAGGAAGCGCCTGAAAGTCTGGGCTAATCTGCAGCATCTGGGAACCTGTTGGAGAGCGCCTTTTCGAAGCTGGGAACGGGCACTGGGATGAGCCTTCCCTGTCCTCAGGTGTCGGAATTTGTCATCTAGGAGACTCCTCCTTGCAGACTGCTGGGGGCGGGTTGGGTGGCTCCAGCCATAGAGCCCAGTTCACCCGTGACCGTTGACATTTGAACCAGGCTTTTTAGGAGAGAAAAATGTTGCCCGACCCCCGACTTGTGAGCTGGGAGTGTGTGCAGAGGGGGAGGGTTCAGGAGGGGTGGTCTGCTGACCGCTGGGCCTGCAGCTCCTGACCAGGCACTTTTTGCTTTATCTTGGTAACTTCTTGAGGCTCCTCGGGTTTGTCCTGTTGGGTCTTGTTTTGCCCATTGGGAGTGGGAGCAGATACCACGGAACGTCATGTTATTTACTTATTTGTCTGCTGTACTGGGATGGAATCCAGGGCCTTGCGCATGCTACACAGCTGAGGAGATTTAGCTGTGAACGAGGACCATGTCCGTGGTGGTTCCTGGAGCCTGCGGCTTCTGATGGGGTCTGCACTGAGGAGGACCTCAGCAGCCCTGTGCCTGTGGGCGCCGCTGATACGCATCTCTCCGGAGGTCCTTCCGCCTGTCCACCCTGCGCTGTCCCCACTGAACTCTGATAAGTTTGTTTTCGGGCTGTGCAGAGGTTTTTCCAGAAGGGTAAATCTTCCGTGGAGTGCTTTGTGCTCCTGGGCTTCTTGTCCCGGGCGTGAATAGCGCTTTATCTCTTCTGTCCGTTAATGGTGCTTGGCTGCAGATTCCTCTTGTTTTTCTAAGATTCTGAGTCACGATTGAACAGACAACAAACAGAGCCACTCTCCTTTGTCTCTGGTGACCTCATGGAGTCCAGCACCACCACCCTGTTGGTGGCTGTGGCTGTGTGTTCACCACCCCCCCGCCCCTCGTCATTATTTATTCGTTATTTCATGGCTATGGAGGAACATGTGAAAATACAGATGAGGAAATGGGCAGCCGTAATCCCACAGAGGGGACAGCCGCTAGGAATTTTCTGCCTTCTGACTTCTTTCAAAGGATTTGGCAAAATACCAGCGTGTTTATAGAAATACGTCACGTGACCCACGGGGGCCAAATCTAGTTCAAGTGGCATCTTTCAGAAGGCCGCAGTGTTACCAGATCCCTGTAGGATTCCGCATGGGCTGGGCTGGGGCTAGCATTGCACCTTTGAAATTCAATATCAATAAAACCTGGCCAGCGGTGGTGGGGTCAGTGGACGCAGAGCGCAGGGAAACCAGCGTTCCTTGTGCTGCTGAGCTGCTGGCGTAATTTCTACCAGTTGGGGGAGGATCCGTTTCCTATAACAGAAAGCAGGATTTCCCCAATTTGTTTCCTGTGCACATTCCGCTTTGGAAGCCCTGAAGGGTCTTTATTCAAACATAGATGACAGCCCGAGGGGTGCTGGCCCTCCTTGCTGCAGAAGCTGGCTCCCAGGAAAACGAAGTCCCTCCAGGGTGGAGCAGGCGGGTCCCAACCAGGCAGCCTCTGACACTTCAGGGCTTGTGGCAGGGTTGGGGGCACTGGGGGTGCAAGGTGGAGATGTGACATTAAAAACACTGCTTCTCGGGGTGCCAGGTCAAGGGGCGCTGCTCTTCCAGCCATGGGAACCCACCCCGCAGCTCCAGGGTCTCCTCTGTGAACTCCTGGTAAACACGGCTTTGTAAAGCTTCTAAATCCCAAGTGTTCACTACAGAAAATGCGGAAATTACAGATTCCAAAAGGAGTTAATAAAATTGACCTGCAGTGCTCCCCATTGTGAGATGACCCCTCTCCACCCTGTGCAGTTGTGTAGTGTGTATGTGTACCTAGGTAGAGGTAGATAGTGTGGGCATGCGTGTGTGTGGACATGCACCTGCTGGGTGTGACCACATGTCACACGCGTGTGGACTTGCAGGGTTTTGTCGAATGACAGCCTCTGGTCATATCGGGCTGTGCCCTGCAGAGCTCAGCGGTTTCAGAGCAGCGAGTTCCGCGTTCTAGGTAGTATGTCAGACATTCCAAGTGGCTTCCTCAGGCTGGGACGCAGGGTGCAGAGACCTCTCAAGGTCCCCGCATCAGGGCCTCCTCTCCCAGGGCTCTTCCTCTGCGGCTCCACCATGATGAATGTTGGAGAGATTCTTTGCACTAAAATTCCCCTCACCCTTTAGTCATTCCAATACTTTACAATCACAGCGTCGAGATGCAGCCTGGGACCTTGCCTTAGTAACCTGTCGGTGTGGGGGGTGCTGTTGCCGGTGACCTCTGTGGAGGCTGGAGTGTCGCTAGGTGTTTGTTGTGGGTTCCTGTAGCCTCTCAGTGACATAAGCCAAAGCCAACGTCTCAAGGCTCTCCCTTGCGCTGACACGTGCGGGACGGGCCCTCCTGCTCCCCGGAGCCATCACTGGCCTGTTTAGCTTCCCGTTCTGGCCCCTCCGCTGTGTGACTTCAGGAAGACCACCTGTTGCACCTCAGCCCCTTGTGGGTACAGAGGGGCTAGTACCACCGACCTCAGGGTCCTCGGTGAAGAGCAGAGTGGGGGCCAGAACGGGTGCGGGCAGTAGTAGGAGATGACTGGCCGTGGAGCACCCACTCCGTGCTGGCCCTGGGCCGTGGACCTCTCAGAACATAGGCTCACCATGAATGTGCTCACTCTGCAGGTGACATGGAAGTTGACCAAGGAGCATTCTCAAGGTCAGTACAGAATTGCACACTCAGGTGACAGGTCATAGTCACAACAAAGGGGCACTAAAAATGTTCTGTAAAATTACCTTTGGCTAACTGCATGCCGTGGCACGTGTCTATAATCCCAACGTCTTGGGAGGCCGAGGCAGGAGGATTGAGAATTCAGAGCCAGCCTCAGCAATGGGGAGGTGCTGAACAACTCAGTGAGACCCTGTCTCCAAATAAAATACAAAAGAGGCTGGAGATGTGACCCAGTGGTTGAGTGCCCTTGAGTTCAATCCCAGTACCAAAAAAAACCCCCCAAAAACAAAAAACACCTTTGTCAATGTGAGTATGAATTTCCTGTTTAGACTTGGTCTCATCCTCAAAATGTCTCATCAGGAATGTGTAAATATTCCAAAATATAAAACCGGAAGCGCTTCTAGTTCTGTGCATCTTGGTTAAGGGCTGATGTCACCTGGACCTGGTATCATTCCACGTCGTCCCTGTCAGTCCCCTTAGTCACATGGTGCATTATCACTTTTCAGCAGCCATGTCTGTGTAAGAGGAGCTTTTTCAGGTAGTTTAGAGGCTTTATTCCAGTAGCTATACTTAGAGTGCTCGTCGAATTGAAAACCCAAGGCAAGTGGGCAAATCAGTTGATCCTAGTCGTGCATTGAAAGCATTAGGAGGCTCCACACACGGCACCAGGTGAGCCAGTCCCCCGGTTTCCCCAAGGTAAATTGGACAGTGGCAGCCTCCTCAGTAGCGGTCATCTTTTTCTAGGCAAATGGAGCCCTGAACGGCTCCCACTGGGGTCACCCAGGCCTCTACCAGATGCTGAGCGGGTGCTGGGAACAAGGGCTGCTGTGTCCCTTGCCAGACCCTGTGTCCCCCACAATGGCCCTCCCAGCCTGCCCCCAGGTGGTGCTATGGAATGCAGGTGACCTCAAGACAGGGGAGTCATGGGACCAAGCAGTGGGTGGCGGTTTCTGTCACCCTCTTGTGTTCCCAGAGGGGAACAGCTGACCCGATGGGCCAGCATTCATGCTGTGCACCAGGCGTGGTCTCCCTGCTGTGTGCTCAGGGGTTCTCCTTGTCTTGTTTTTTTTTTTTTGTTTTAAAAAATGCACTGAGTTCAATTAAAAACTGGCCACCAATGGATCCTAACACCAATCTACAGCCCTGGAGCTCCGGAGGCCAGGGGTTCACATGCCTAAATCCTTTCTCAGTACTGACAGTGACTTGATTCTCTTTTTACAATTAAAAAAAAAAGCTGATAAATATTGCATAGGAGTACCAGAAACTGCCTCCGTGGAAACAGAAAAGCTTTACATTAAATAAAAATGTGGCTGCAGCTGTGTCTGCACGTGTCCAGCTGGGGGCGCTGCACACTGACCAACCCATGGCGACAGCTTCTGGCATTCAGGACCACAGAGCCGCAGGGTGGGGAGGAGGAAGCCAGGGGGTAGGGGGTTCTGGTTCACTTCTGGTTCTGGAGCTGATTGAACAGCCAGTCTGTCCTTCGTAGAGTCTGTCCCCAGTGTTGACACACGTGGCCTGAATGTAACAGCTCCCGTGACTTATGGAGTGCAGCCCAGCTTGTCTGTGATTTTGGTGGCATTTATGACATTGGGGAGGACCTGCTGATTGGTAGACCCCAGGGGGACGGCCTCCTGGAGCTCACACTCAGCCGGCCTCCTCACGACTCCTCACGGGTCTCGTTCCCACGCTCGGTCACTGCTGTGCGCGGCAGGGAGCGAGGCCTGGGTGTTCTGAGCGGGCCCCATAGCGGCGGGATCTTGGCCTGGCGCACAGAGGGAAGCCCAGGGTCTGTGCTCATTGCTCTCCAGGCCGAATCCGTGGTGGGAACGGCGGAGGCCACGGTGCCGCCCAGCTTCTGACTGTGCAGCACCGCCGTCTCCCCTGCCCCACCCAGGCCGCCATGAGGCTGCACATTTCTTTTTTGCCAAAAAGGCCTTTGAAGCGGTTGGCAGGGATGTGCCTGTCCTTGTGGGTGGGTGGCCGGAGGCGTCAGCAGCCACTGCTCCGAGCCAGACGTCGGTTTTGCTCCCACAAGATGCGGTGCCAACCAGGAGGAGAGATTTAATAGCTGCGCTGCATTCTGTGGGCGATTCTGTCTCCTGGGCTGATCATCAGGAGGTCCCCACTTGGGACATCCCAGATAAAGCCTGATAATAATCATGCCCTGGCGTCCAGGTTAGCTCCCTGCGCCTCCCTGGTGGTGTGTGAAAGGTGCCCCCCGTGTTCTGGACCTTCTTCCCCTAGTTGTTGAGCTCCAGTGTAGAACCTCAGGGAGGCGGGGGCGTGGCTCAGTGGCAGGGCATTGGCTGGGCTGGTGTGAGGCCCCCAGTTCCATCACCAGCACAAAAACAAGAGCACCCACCTGGGAGACTCGAGCCCTGCAGAGAGCAGGTGGGCAGCCAGGCCTGTCGCGGCCACATTGCTCTCAGTGAGTGTAAGCTGTGTGCAGCTCCCCTAAATGCCTGGGGACAGTGATAGCACTCTGACATGTCACCACTGGGCTTGGAGCACTGAGTGAGAAGGATTCCGGGTGGTGGTGAGCTGCACCCTTTCAGGGCCGTGCCGCTGTGGCTCAGAGAACAGAGGTCAGGACTTGGAGACCCTGAGTGGGGGTGGTGGTGACCGCCCAGGCTGGAGCTTGGTGTGGGGTTCTGGTTGGTCACGAGGGAGTGGGGCTGTTTGAAGCAGGACCGGAAGTGTTTGGGGGACATTGTAGGAAAACCGTCAGTTAAGTCACCCTGGATATTAGGTCACCCATGGGTCTGGGATGCAAGTCTCATCCCAGTGACTTAAACAGAGTCATTTCTAAATACCGAGGTGTCTGTGGCAACAACACCATCCTTTCTTTCCAAGTATCATTTATCAGAGCTGAGAGGAGGATTTCAGGTGCCGGAGACTTGGACCCAGGTGGCCTTGCCTCTGCTATCACCTCCCCTGCCACCTTACCTGAAAAGCCTGTTTTTGTTTGCTCTATGGTATCTTTAAGACCTTTTCTTAAAGCAGTGATTTGAAATCACTTTATGTATTTTTTAAAAAAAATAGCTCCTCTTAGTTCATAACCCACTTCAATCTAATGTATGAAATATGATATGTCAAGAGCTTTGTAATGTTGTGAACAACCAATAAAAAAAAAAAGCAAAAAAAAAAATAGCTCCTCTTGGGACAGGTCAGATCGGAAAATAGTGGCCCATCTTCCACCTGGTAGTGGTTGACTCTGTGGCTGGGTGTCTGCTGCTAGGTGTCCACCGCTTCAGTTTACCCCAGCCCCACATGCCTGCCCCGCTCCTGTCTGCCACCTGCTCATCCCTGTGGGTGTCTGAACCTGCAGCCACTGTCCATCACATGGTCGAATGTGTTTCCTTATTAAGGAAAGAAATCCTTAGACCCGTGGGTAGATTTATGGAGTTAGAGAACTAAGGCTGGGTGAGGACCACCCGGCTCCTCCATGTGTCTTGAGTGTCTGTCCTGTTGAAGGCACCAGAGAGCCCTTGAATCAGACGTCAGACTCGCGTCTCTTACATGCTCCTGTGACAAGTGCATACCCTGCTTCTGACAAGAGTGTGAGGCTGCCCAGTGCGCTGCCCCAGGCTCAAAGAAAAATCAGTGAATCTTGTCCCGGGTAGTTCATTGCCAACCACAGATGATGAAAAGCCCTTTCACAGGTGGCTTCTGGCCCGAGTTCTTGAGATGGCGTGTTAGGAGGGAGAGCAGTGGGCTCTGCCCTTTCACGTCCTCCTTGGACCCAGAGCAGAACACACAGCAGTACCCGACACGAGGTCCTCCGCCCGGGCTCTGCTCCAGTTCCTGGTCTCGTTCCCATCTCGCGGATTCCTGTGCCATTCATGGTCCTGAAGCTGCTGTGCCTGCTACTGCTCTGACCCCCAGTTCTGTCCTGAGGCCCCACAAGACCTTGACCCAGGTTCAGGACACTGAGGCTCAGGCCCTGAAATCTTCCCAGTCATGTGCTGTGGGATGGTCCCTGTGAGCACCTCAGCTCCACTGAGTACCCTGTCTTACCCCCCAGGGCTCTGGGGGCTTGATGTGTTTGGTTAGAGAGTAGGTTTAAATGAACACTGACTGTGTTGCAGTTGGGAGCAGGAAGTGGGGAGTGAACTGTCCCCTGCAGGGCTCAGGAGAGGACTGAAGGGGACACTGAGGTCCCCTAACTCCATTGAGGGGCTTGCTATGGAAGAAAGCACGGTTAAAAGTACATACAGGGGCTGGGGTTGTGGCTCAGCAGTAGAGCGCTCGTCTAGCACGTGCGAGGCCCTGGGTTTGAGCCTCAGCACCACATAAAAATAAATAAATAAAATAAAGGTGTTGTGTCCATCTACAACTAAAAAATAAATATATCTATTTTTAAAAGTTGCATACAGTTCTAACCACTCTTCCTCAGGGACATTTGTCTGTTTTGAGTTCTTGGACCTGTAACTCAGCATTTCCTCTTGCACCGGCCTGGGGGGATCCGTTGCTAGGTGAGCAGTCGGCAGACAGGGCTTCAAAGGCTTATGCAGAGCAGTAACAAAAAGAAAGATGGAAAGAAGAGAGAGACCTGATCAGACCTTTCTCTGAAAGGTGGAGGTCAGTGTGATGGTATCGTCTATGGGTCAAAACTGAAAGCTGTTTCATCCCAGTTAATTCATTATTAAATAAGATGGGAAAGTCTTGAAAATGACTTCCTGCTATGTGAGCGCCCTCCATGTCAGCAACAGAAACAAAACCAAAGATCCGAGCGCAGCCAGCCTGGGCCGTGGGAAGGACAGGCCGTGGGGAGCAGTCTCCTGAGCCCCTATTTCTCAGAGGCCTGGTCGGGGCACGGGGGACAGTGGTGTGGGGCTGGGGCCTGTGGTGAGCTTCAGCTTAGGTCCTTGAGGTGCAGCGGGTTAGCCCACACGAGTCCCAGGGGTTCCAGAAACAAGGAGCTGGGGGCGGCCCTCTCCCAGGGCTTCCGCAGTGCTCTCTTGGTGAAAGGGACACCGCGCTGGAGGGGGACAGTGCCGGGGGGTAGGCCATCCCCGGGAGAAGCCACCCTCTCTGCCTCCCAGCCACGCAGAGGTGGTGGCTAGGACTCTTTCAGGCCCGGAGAACGTTACACAGAGGCATCCCTGATTGCCAGAGCGGGCTCACGGTGGTGCATACACTCTGCACTTCCATTTTTGGAGTTTTGCTCTCTTCCTGGCCAGCTTTGTGCCGTCCAGTCCTGGGCAGCAGCTGGGGTGCAGCTCCCAGTCACAAGAGGAGATGACCCACACGCTGGCGCCTGGGTGGCCCAGCCAGGTGGGTGGTGAGTTAGGTATTGAGTGTACTTCCCACCTACCAGGTTTTCTTTTGACTTTTTCTTTTCTTTTCTTTTCTGGTATTAGGATCAAACCCAGAGGTGAACTACTGAGCTACATTCCCAGCCACCCCTTTCATTTATTTATTTTTTCAATTTTATTTTGAGGTAGGATCTCACTAAGTTGCCGAGGCTGGCCTCAAACCAGCAATCCTCCTGCCTCAGCCTCCTGGTTTGCTTGGATCACAGGTGTGTGCCACGCGCCCAGCTTCACTTCAGACGTGTTCAGTTCACGACGGGCTTATTAGATCTCCCCTGTGACCAAGGCCTGCGGAATAGCCTCTTTCCCAGCTCAACCCTCCCCAGACACCTGCCTTTTTATTTTTCCCCTAAAGATTAAACTGTAAGAAAAAAGCGGCAGGAGATACTTTTTTTTTTTTTTTTAAGACACCGTGTTTTAGGGCTTAGATCTGACTACAAAGATGGTTCATTGGCTTGAACGTTAGAAGCCGTCCATCCTCTGCTTGTTTCCTGTTGCTGTGGCAACAAGTGACGTTTTAAAATGAAGCAAAGCTGCTCTCTCTCAGCCGTAGGTCAGAGGTCCACAGGAGTCTCCCAGGGATGGGATCAGGTGTCCACAGGGCCACGTTGCTGCTGTGGGCTCTGGGGTGGTCGAGTCCTTCCTCCTCGGGCTACCCAGTCTGTCCACATTCCTTGGTTGATGGCTCCTTCCTCCCTCTGCAAGATCCGCGGTATCCCCGCTCTCTGACCTCCTCCTCTCACCTCTCTGGCCACAGACCCAAAGGGCTCCCCTGCAGAACTCGTGGATCACATGGGGACACCTGGGTCCCCTGGGGTGATCTCACCCTCTCAGGGCCTCCTCCTGGTCACATCTGCAAAGTCCTGGGAGGTCACATTCACAGGTTCTGGGGACCAGGGCTGCTTTGGGACCATTCCTCTGCCACTCTACCTCCCATCAATCCTCCAATGGTGACCGTGGGCTGGGGTGGCCCCACTGGGGACGTGTGTTAGGGGCCCGGACCCCGATGCAGGCCTGCGAGATTGGCACTCTCCTGTGGTCTTGTCAGGCTTGGCTAGACCTCGCAGAGGGTCCTGTCACAGCGGCCGGCCCAGGTCTGCTGGGTCTCTTTGTCCCTCTCACCACGGAGCTGGCCCTTCCCGCCTCCCAGGAGTGAGCAGGGTCCCCCTCTCTGCATACACTGTTCATCCTCCCTCCCCGGCCCCTCCCCACCCTCTCCTCCTCCCTTTCCTCCCCCCCCCCCTTCTCCGGGAGTCCCCAGGCCCCCTGCTCGGCAGACATGTTTTAATTTCCTCGTGGACTTTCAAGACATGAAAACCAGTTGCTTACATTTGAATGTCAGGACATCTCAGGACGAGTCCAGATCCCAGGTTTTTCTTGAGAAACTGGAAGCTCCAGCCATCCTGGGCCGCATTCCTGCAGGGCCGCCTGCTCCACCAGTGTGACACAAAGGCCGCTGTCCCCTGGGGCTGGGGCTGGGATCCTGTTGGCCTGGCCCCGCCCGGCCTCTCCATTCATCTGCAGGACTCGGTCATCTGGCCTCTGCCTCTGGCCCTCAGGGCGGCCTGGCTGAGGCTGTGTCAAGGCCCCGCTGGGAACAGAGTGTTGTAGTGGGGGGACTGTGCCACAGGCAGGTCCAGGGCTCACCTGGCCTTGGCCTCTGCCACTTCTCTGCTCCCGTCACCTTGGGCTTCTCATCTTGGTGTCATCATCTGTGGGGACCCGTTGCTTAGCCTCCTGCCATCGACTCCCTGCAGTGTGACCTGCTGTGGTCCCATCCTGTGTCCTTCAGAGTGTTGTGACCTGCCTCTCTGGCCACAAGCACCCCTTCCCAGTTATGATAGCCATGTCCCCTGGCAGCAGCAATGCCCTGCTGAGAACCCTGTCGATCCTCCCCGGGGAGGGCACGGGCTGAAGTGCCACAGCACCTGGCCCTCTCAGGGCTTGTTGGGCTTGGTGCAGATTCTTCCAGAGAGGTGATGTGGTCCCTCAAGGCCATACCTGTGGTGTGCGGCCTGCTTTGGGGTCTGAAGGACCACATGAACTTCCAGAGGGTCAACTGTGAGCATGGGCCCCCGCAGACCCCCTGGTACAGACACTGTCATGGGCGGCAGCCCCTTGGGCCGAGGCCCTTGCTGTCCCCAGCGTGCCCGTCATCTGTCCCTGCCCTTCCTTGTGCCTGGGTGTTCACATGCGAGTGTGTCTGTCGTGTTTAGGTGGCCCTGGTCCAGTGGACGGAGAGCGTGGGCTTGACCCTGGTGGGCCGAGACCAGTCTTCCATGCAGCTGAGGACCCCTGGCGACCAGATCCTGAACTTCACCATCCTGCAGATCTTCCCCTTCACCTACGAGAGCAAGCGCATGGGCATCATCGTCAGGGTGAGTCCCGCCCCGCACGTCCCGCACACCCCGTGTCCCAAGGCCTTTCCAGCCCTCCTCAGGGTGGTGTCTGCCGCCCAGACCAACACGGAAGGTGTCTTCTGAGCAGAAAGAGGTCCAGTTCATGGGGCCCACTCCAGGCCTCCGCTCAGCCCGGCCGGGCTGCAGGGATGGGAGGTTCCGATGCCCGTAGGTGGGCAGTTGCCGGTTACACGTGATTCCTTCTATTTTGTTCGATTTAATACACACGTGTTGAGGTTCGTCTCAGAGAGCCATCTTAAAGTGAGCGATTCCGTGGTGTTTAGACCTTCCTGGTGTTGCACAAGTCCCCAACGTGGTCAGGTCTCAAAATGTGTCAAATCTTCATCATCGACAAAAGCAGCCCCTCGCCCACCCTGGCTCCTGGCAGCCACTGGTCTGCTTGCTGTCCTGGGGACTTACCTGTTCCTGGCATTTCATGTGAATGGAATCGGTCACCGTGGCCTGTGGTCGTCGGCTTCTCTCCTGGAGCATGTTTCCCAGGTGGCTCTGCCGTGGCGTGTGTCCGAGTTTCACTTCTGATGGCTGACCATATTCCATCGCCGCATGTTTGGGTTGGATATTATCCTTATCCTAAACGCTGAGACCAGAAGGGTTTTGGATTTCAGGTTTCTTTTCTTGGATTTTGGAATATTTGCACGGAGGTAACGAGATACCCTGGAGGGGAGCCTTGGGTCTAAGTGTGAAATTCATCTGTTTCCAGTGCACTTGTGTTTGATCACAACTTGCCTCAGGACACTTGTGGAATTTTCCACTTGCAGCGTCATGTTGGTGCTCAACAAATTTTGGGGTTGGGAGCATTTGTTTGGGGTGAGGGGTGCATGGCCTGTACCATATTTTGCTAATGCGTCCACCCACTGATGGACTTTGGAGTTGTTTGACCACTGGCTATTGTGAATAGTGCTGCTGGGATTGTTCAGGGACGAGGATGACAGCCTGTTTGGGGGTTCGGGATTGACACTGTGGAGTCAGGCAGGTCGGTTACCTGGTGGCTGGGTAACTCTCTCTTTAGTCTTCTGAGGAACTGCCAAATTATTTTCTAAAATGTTGAACCAATTTATTTTCCCACCAGCAATATAGTAAGTTTCCATTTTCTTCACATTCTTGCCGGCACTTGTTACTTAAAATTTTTAACGTGTTTCGATTATGGCCGTCCTTAGGGTTATGCAGAGGTATTGCATCATGGTTTTGATCTGCATTTTCCTAATGATTAATGGCACTGAGCACCTTTTCATGAGTTTTTGGCCATATCTGTATCTTCCTAGAATGTCTTTTCAAGTCCTTCGCCTGGTTTTTAGTTGGGTTGTCCTCTTGTTGATTTTGTAAGGGTTCTTTATATATTCTGGATATTAGACCTTTATAAGATATATAATTTGCAAATCTCTCCTTTTACAGGTTGTCTTTTTCACTTTCTTATAATGTCCTTTTATGCACCAAAGTTTCCAATCTCCGTGAAGTTGAGTTTATCTGTTCTCGTTGCTGCTGTTGGCTTTAGTGTCACATCTAAGAATCCATTGCCAACTCCAAAGTCGTGAAGATTCACCCCTGTGTTTTCTTTGGGGAATCTTATAATTTTAGCTTTTTGGGTCATTTGAGTCCATTTTGAGTTAACTTTTACACATGGTGTGAGGTAGGGACTTCACTCTTTTGCATGTGAATACCCAGTTGTCCCAGAACCATTTGCCAAAGAGACTGATTTCCTCTGACTGCTCTTGGCACCCTTGTTGTGATTGAACCTTGTGTTTTTTAGTTCATGCGGTCACAGAGTGGGAAGAATGGTGACCAGTCAGCAGTATCATTTGCTGTACTATTTTAGATTTTTAACCTACTTTCCATTGACAACACAGCATATGTGCAGGGCAGGGCAGACATACAAGCGTGCATCCCCACTTGTTTTTTTGGGGGGTGGTCAGGGAAAAGGATATTTAAAACAAAACAAAGCAAAGAAAACAGCTCTTTCTAGCCCACTTACGCTCCCAACAGTGTTCGTGGTCAGTTCCAAGGTGGCCGAGAGCCTGGGGTCAATAGCAGGAGAGGTGCGTAGCCACAGCAGTAGGAGAGTCATCAGCAGTAACGTGGGTGACAGTTAACCAAGGTTTGCTGTGAACCTGTGGCTGTTCTAAGTGACGTGCATGGTAAGCTACCTCATTTACTTCTCACTGTAGTGTAGCAGAGCAGGCACCATTTATGATGATTGACGGTCGACAGAGCAGGAAGCTGAGGTGTGGAGGGCTGAGGAGCCACCCGAGGTCACATAGCCGGGCCGCGCCAGCAGGGATCCAAGCCCAGGCCATCTGGCTCAAGCTGGTGCTCTTTTCCTCTAGGACCCAGGGCTGTGGGGTGCCAGGAGGTGTGCCCCAAAGCTCAGGGGCACCTGCAGCCTTGTTGGGTCAGTTAGGCATTGCTGCCTTGCAGGTGACATCACCTTCAGTGGGTTGAAACAATGACCTGTGCAGTCCCTGCTAGTCTCTGTGGGCCAGGCAGCCGGGCGTAGCTTAGCTGGGTCCTCTGGTCAGGATCTGTGAGCGGTCAAGGGGCTGGCCAGGGCCACTCGCTCCAAGGTCCTGCTGACGGGATCGGTGTTATCAGGATTCAGGTCCCTGCGGGTGGGTAGACTGAGGCCTAGCTCTTCACTGACTGGGGACCAGGGACCGCCCTCAGCTCATGCCCAGCCAGCTGTCCATCAGGGCGAGCAGCTGGGAACGTGGACAAGCAGGGAGACACCTCCGCCTGCAACCCAGCATCAGAAGTGACATCCGGTGCTTTAGCCTTTGTCCATGATCACAAGCGAGTTCCCAGGTCCCACCTGTCCTGAGGCTGTGACCAGCGAGGCATGGATACCAGGAGTGGAGGCCCCTGCCCCTGCACTGCTGAAGTCACAGGCGCTCTCCGCCTGAGCTGATGATCCAGAGACGCACCGCGTGGACGTGATGGGAAGCGTCCCATCCTAAGGGACTTTTATTTCCAGTACCAGTGGGAACTCTCAGACCGTGTGGGACCTGATCCTTGGAAACTTTGGGGTGGGGGGAGCCTCTTCTCCCACCCAGCTGTGCTTTCCCACTGGCCCACGCCCGCCTGCCCTGAGCACACATCTGCTGCCCAGCGCGCCCAGCCTCACTCCCGTGGGTGAGGCTGCCTGAGGAATCCAAGTCATTATCTCCCACAGAATCGCTCTAATTTCATTCCAGCATTTTTTTTTTTTTAAGTTCTAGGGCCAGGGGCTCTGCTGAGGTCATTCAGGGGCTGAATCATCATCGGAGAGTCCCCAACGCCCACTTCTCTTAGAACAGGCGAGTGGGACACGCCGCCCTTTGTTTGGTTGTAAGAGACTCTTGTTCCAGACACACGTCATGCTACACGAGGTGGCACGTGGCCCTGGGTCTCCCCACGGCAGAAGGGGCCTTGCTGGAAGTGGGGGTGCCTGCAGGTGGCCGGTCTGCCTCACCTACGGCAGCTCCCACTGCCTGAGAGTTTTCAGAACCAGCATTCACAGTGCAGGTGTTTAGAACAGGTCACGATGTAGGGAAGGGACTATGAATGGTTCGCCTCCATTCAGTTTTTTTTTTTTTTCCTGAGCATATATGACTGTGAGTATCCACACACATTTTTATAAAATTGGCATTGAACTTTTGATCAGTCTTTCCAAGCTTCCCCTCCCCGCTTTGAAACACATGCAGAGGAAGGAAATTTTCTCTTATCATTAAAATCTGATTTTAGTGTGTGCATGATGCTTTGTTGAAAATGTACCGCTATTTCATTCACTTTTTATTTTTTTCTTCAGTACTGGGAATTGAACCCAGGGGATCACAGCTATGTCCCCAGCCCTTTGTATTTTTTATTTTGAGGAAGCGCCTTGCTAAGTTGCCCAGGCTGGCCTTGAACTTGGAATCGTCCTGTCTCAGCTTCCTGGGTTGCTGGGATTACAGGTGTGTGCCACCTCACCCAGTTATTTACTTTTATTTATTTATTTATTTTGGATGCTTAGGTTGTTTCTCATTTTTGACTACTAAAAAAATAATAATACCGTGATCGTCCACCTCAGCAGGCGGTCTTCAATGGCGTAACTATTATCTTGCTAATTTTTTCTTACTTTCTGAGTCTTCCTTTATCTCTGGTTTGGGTGGAAATCAGCATCACACTGCACAGATCTCTCTGTGCTCCTCCGATGTGGCTATTTTCACCCTGGGCTCATTTGAGAATCTCTGGAGACACTGTGGGAGTCACAGCCCCAGCCTCTAGTGGTGGAGACCAGGGGATGCCGCGTCCTCCGGTGCACAGGAGCCCCCACAACGAAGAACGGCCGGGCTCCGGACGTCACTTGTACAGAGGCTGAGACACCCCCTCCTAATGTGGCCACACAGTGTGCCTGTCGTGTGCGGTGACTCTCCGATTCCCGATGTGAGGAAGTGTGGGTCCCTTTATAACCTCTCAGCGTGCTTTAGCGACTGTGGGCGGTCACAGTGTTGCTCTTGCCGGCCTCTTGAACCCTGCCTGCTGGACGTGGGAAGGCAGGCCGAACCTGGAGCCTCTCCTCGCCCCACAGGGCTCTGTCCCTAAGCAGGCAGGTGAGGTGGGAGAAACTGGTGGCTCTGGGACATTTGTCTTTCCAAAGGAAGGTCATGTCACCTGCTAGGTTTTTTTTGGTACAAGTTGTCCACTGAGTCCCCGGCTTCCCACGTGGAATGACGGAGTCGGGCCAGTAGAGCCGGTGCTGTTGGCGTTGTCTGAGTGAACGAGGCTTTGAGCAGGTGCCCGGGAGGACACGTGGGAAGAGGAGCCCCACTGCAGTGCCGCACAGGCAGCCGTCTCTGAGTGTGCCGCGCGGCTTTGCCACGACGTGGGAATGGAGTAAACTGGTGATGAACTGGGCGGGGGGAAATGACTCACCGAGGAGATGTCCATTCGGTGTTTATGTTGGACGGCGCCTCCCAACTCCCTGGAGCCTCTGTGTAGTAAAGGAAGCCAGGCGGGGGGCGTTGCTTCCTGCAGCCATGTTGGTGAGCGCCCTGTGGGTGGAGGGGAGGGAACCTCCCTGGCTTTCATGTTCAGAGCCTCGTGGCCTGGGGGGACTTTGGTGAGTCAGCGCTGTCCCTAAAGGCTGTCCGGATGGGGCGCGGGAAAGCTGGTTTAGAAGAGGCCTGCACCCCCTCTGCCTTTGGGTGCCGTCCGTTCTCAGGGAAGGCTGTGGGGGATTTGTCTTGGGCTTCCCCGGCAGCAAGATTGAGGCACAGGAGTCAGTGGCCCTGTCCAGGCCCCGCCTCCCCCCCCCCCTCTGGAGTCCTGGAGGAGAGAGCGGGGTGGGATCGGGCCACACGCCTCCAAGCAGGAGCTCCTAGTGGGGCGTCCAGCAGCACCCCATGCCCTCCTGCACTCACTGAGTCGTGCCAACCATCAGCGTCTCTGGACATGGCCAGGTGCCCCCGTGGGGAGTACGCTGCCACCTGGCCGTGGCCAGGGGCCTGCTGCCGTCCCGTCAGGAGCACCGGCACGGGAGGGCTGGATGTGGCTGGTGCCTGGATGTGGCCGGTGCCTGTGCCCCGCGGGATGGTTTGTTTGGGCCATGACGGTCCCAACAGTGAGCACTCTCAGCTGAGGCAGAGAGGAGAAGCCGCTCGCCCAGGTGCACACAGCCCTCCTGCCGGGCAGCGGCGCCATCAGAAAGGCGGGAAGATCTGGGTCACCATGTCCTAGCAAAGCCCCCCACGTGTGGTTCCTGGCTGAGACTGTTTGTCACCCAGGGACATTTGCTAATGTCCAGAGGCCTTCCTCGTCATCCCCATGGGGCTGCTGCTGGCCTGTGGTGGGTAGAGGCCAGGCATGCTGCCGCCCACCCCGCAGGACACAGGCCGCCCCGTTGCGGAGAATCCAGCCCGTCAGGTCAGCAGAGCTGAGCTGAGGACCCCGGGCTGCACCCTGGACCTCAGTTTGACCGTCTGGCAGTTCCCTGGGTAGATCTGCAATAATCGAATAGTCGAGTAGTGTGGGCGTCCACTCCCCCGGAGTAGTAACGACTTTAAAAACAGGAGTCTTCACTTTTTTGATCTTGCTTTTATCATTTAACGATTTTCCAAGCGCTTTGAGTTTCATTTTCTGTGGAGGCCCCTCTTGCTTTTTATCTTCGTCCAAGTGGCAAACATTGGCATATCCTCTCAGCTCAGTTCACCCACCCCCCCAACCGTGGGCAGTGGGCCTCGGGGCAGAGGCAGTGTGTCCTTCCTGCTCTCATTCCTTTCCGCCCCCTCTAGGATGAATCGACGGGAGAAATCACCTTCTACATGAAGGGGGCGGACGTCGTCATGGCCGGCATCGTCCAGTACAATGACTGGCTGGAGGAAGAGGTGAGCGTGGTGCTGAGAGACCCTGGGCCTCAGGAGCGTGGGTGGAGAGGCTGCGCCCAGTGTGGAGGCCGGTCTCTGTCTTGGCCCTCTGTGGCTGCGTGACCGTCCACCCTGAGACTTAGCAGCTAGAAACAGCACACACTTATTGCTCATGGGGTCTGTGGGTCAGGGACCTGGGTGTGGCCCGGCCGGGCCTCTGCCCTGGGGCCTCCTGCAGACTGCAGTGAGGACCCAGTGGGGCCTGCATCTCCTCTGAAGACTCGACCCGGGCAGGGTCTGCTGCTGGGCTCACCGAGGGCTGGGGTAGCTCTCGGCTTCTTGGCTGCTGGACTGCAGGCCTCAGGTCTCTCCAGCTGGTGGCTGCCCCCTGTTCCTCACTGTCCGGGCCTCTCCCTGTGGCAGTGCGCAGCCTGGCAGCTGGCTTCATCAAAGTGAGGAGGGCAGGCGAGCTGGAAGTCACCGTCTTTGGCACCCTAATCCCACAAGTGACACCCCTCACTCTTGCTACGTCACAGGCCCAGCTCACACCCTAGGGGCAGGTGACTGCCGGGCATGAGTTCCAGGACGTGGGGTCGCTGGGGGCCACAGGTCCCGGTTTGTGAGGTGGGCGTTGGCCAGAAGCGGGAGGAGGCTCAGGTCTGTCAGGCCACCTGTGTTCTCTCTCTCAGCTCCAGGGAACTCCCTGTGTTACGTCCAGTGATGACATCATTCCACGTAGGCATTGCACACCAGTGCCACGCGGCCGACCAGTCCCACGGATAAACCACCGGGGCCTGGTGTGTTTTTCAGATAGGGTTGTGCTTGGCATGTGGAACCCACGGAGTGGTCTTCACCTGACAGCGTGTTTTGGGGGGCCCACGGGAGCAGCCACTGTACAGCCAGAGGTTATCTGGGAAAGTGTGCCCGGACTAGTGAGCTGTTTGGTTTTTCCACCGGCCAGCACTCCCTGGAGACTTTGAGTTTTGAAACATGCCGTGCCCGTCACAGCCTGCGTGGGAGCCGGGGTTGACCTGTGGGCCTCCCCTCTGCAGCCTCCCCACGAAGCTTGGCTTTGGGGACCGTCACTTGGGGAAAGCAGTTTTCTTTTCCCCTGTCCCTTTTGGAAGGAACACAGGGCACTTCGGTGTCCAGGGTCTCAGGGCCAGGGCCCAGCACAGCCCCTGCTGACCTCTGTCTGCTTTGCAGTGCGGCAACATGGCCCGGGAGGGGCTGCGGGTGCTGGTGGTGGCCAAGAAGTCGCTAGCAGAGGAGCAGTATCAGGACTTTGAGGTGCGTTGTCCCTGCAGCCCCGCCCACCTCCCGTCACACCCCCCTCCAGGGCCTCCTTGCTCACTCCCAACTGCTCTGACGTCCTTTCTGAGCCCCCACTTCCCCGCTGCGCTGTGACCTGACACTTGCTCTCCTCTCTGCCTTGAGCTCTCTCGCCCCATAGAACTCCCTGGCTTCATTTGGGTCTCAGCTCAAATGCTGCTTCCTCCAGGAAGCCTTCCGGGACCAGCTGTCTAAGGCAGCTCCACCTCGTCACTTTTGACCCATTGCCCATGTAACTTCCCTGTTCAGGTCTTTTTTTTTTTTTTTAATATTAGTGTTCAAGGACTTTTATTTTATTTACTTATTTATATGCAGTGCTGAGGATTGAACCCAGTGCCTCGCACGTGCTAGATAAGCGCTCTACCACTGAGTCACCCCCCAGCCCCCTGTTGGTGTCTTTTAACATTCACTTCATCCATCTGCCTCTGGAACAAACTCCTTCTGGGGCCGGGGACCTGATCAGGCAGCTTACGCAGGCGTGTGACGTGACTTGGAGCCCGAGTTCTTTAGGCTTCAGTGGATGTTGGAGTTGAATGAGGCTGTGGCCTGCTCCTCCCTTCCCCTGCATGTCCCCGGGATCCTGGTCTTGCTCCCTGCTGGACCCCTGGTGCCCGGCACAGAGCCAGCATGCCAGGGCAGGGTGGGCCGCTCCCTCCCCACCCTAAGCAGTGACATGTTGGTGTGCCAGGCCCGTTACGTCCAGGCCAAGCTGAGCGTGCATGACCGCTCCCTCAAAGTGGCCACCGTGATCGAGAGCCTGGAGATGGAGATGGAGCTGCTGTGCCTGACCGGCGTGGAGGACCAGCTGCAGGCCGACGTGCGGCCCACACTGGAGACGCTGAGGAACGCGGGCATCAAGGTAGGGCTGGCGCCTGGGAGCAGAGCTCGGTGACGTCAGTGGTCCCTTCCGCAGATGGAGGACTTCAGAGGGAAGAAAGTGAGGGTGGGGGGAGCAAGAGGGGACCAGAGTGCCCCTGTGGGATGGGCCACCACTGCCATTGTCCTTGTGTTTGTGTTGTGTTTGCCCTCTCTGGCCACCTCCCCATCACAGCTCCCTGAGGGCTGGGACTGCATGTGTCTCCTGGTGGCTCAGGGCCCAGCTCAGCACCCAGTGTGCACACACTGCACGTGGCATTGCCGACTGGCCTGCTGGTGGCCGTCTGTCCGTGTGGATGAATGAGGCAGTGACTGACCACCCGACAGAGCCCCGAGCCAGCAGAGTGCCCTGTTCACATTGCACGTTGTTCAGGGTGGGAGAAAGTCCAGCCTTTATTCTCAAGGGGCCAGTAGAGGGCGCCAGAGGTCCAGGCCCTGTCTCAGGGAGGCCAGTCCTGTGCCTGTGCCCCTGCGTGATGGATAGTCAGCAGACATCCAGAGGGCACTGCCAGACCCTCATGGTCGGCCGTCACTGGTGCCGTCCTGAGCCTGAGCACAGGTGTCCGGCTGCAGTGTGCACAGCAGCCTGCCTCAACGCTGACCCCGTGCAGGAGAGCACGCTGCCCCAGGAGGGGGGGTGGCTGGAGAGCCAGGAGCAAGTCTGCATGATCATGCGTCACAGGCTGCGTGCAACTGTGTGGGCAGCGTGGGTCTGTTCACATCAGTGTCACCACTCATGTGACGTGGGGAGTGTGGT
The DNA here is from genome assembly GCF_964194105.1 of Spermophilus citellus. NCBI lineage: Eukaryota > Metazoa > Chordata > Mammalia > Rodentia > Sciuridae > Spermophilus > Spermophilus citellus. Next base: position 8,439,039 of record NC_138185.1, on the reverse strand, counting down.
GCCGTGATGTCACCAAGGCTTTGACATCACTAGGCCATGGTTTTCCAGCTCCCTTGCGGTCGTACGGGACCACCGTCATACATGCCGTGGTTGGCACGTGGCCCACGCCCTTTTAGTGAACAGGCTCGAAGCTCTGAGAACACGCTGTCCCCTGGCTGCACTCGGGAGCTGCTCCCTGCTGCGTCCTGGGGCTGGAGTTTGGCAGAAGTGGCTCCTTCAGGCCAGGCCCTGGGAGGAGTGTGGGTTAGACCCAGATAGGAACCAGCACACAGCCCAGTGAGGCCTCGCGTGTGTGCAGGTGTCCCCGGAAATCAGGTCCCATCACGAGCCTCTGGCTCAGGGGCCAGTGAGGAAATGGCCAACAGGATCTTGTGTGTGTGGCTCGGGGGGGCAGGGACCTGCCTCCGCTGCCCTTGGTGTTCGAACTCTGGCCCTGGTGGGGTCTGTGCCCTCTTGTCTCTGGGCTTGGGAGATCTGCTTGTATCCACCTTGTCCTGGGCTCTCGCTCCTGCTCAGCACTGTCTGTCCACAGGGCCAGGTGTTTGGTTCCCGTCCCGTGGACCTGACTTCTCTGGTTGCTCCGGGGGAGGGTGGCCGCAGCAGCTGGCTGGGTGGTCATGTCTGGGGTGTGACCCTTCGCAGGCCAGCAGTGTTAGAGCCTGGGCATTTTCCGCCCGGGCCTTTGACAGAAACCGAAACCCACCGCTGCTGGAGCTGGGGTCTGGGCACGTCTCCCCGTGCCTTCCTGTCCTCAGTGAGGGGCGCCAGCTGTGGGACAGTTATGACCCCAGTTTCCCAGACTCAAACTCCCAGCTCCTTCCTGGAGTGGGTTCTCCTACATGAAGTCAGAATGCCGATGCCAGCCAGGTCCCCTGGGAACGTTGAGTGAGGCCGACACACACCTGGGGAAACCAGACGCATCCCCCTGCCCCCTGCTGACTCCAGGGGGCTCCCTCGCGGACTGCGTTCCCACCTGGCTTCCCATCCACTTCTGTGACCTTTGGCAGGTGACTTGACCTCTCGGTGCCTCTGGGTCCCACCTCACGGTTTTTGTGGAGGAGAGATCACACACACAGGTGCAGCACAGCCGGGTGGCACGGGCCCGGGGAACGTTTGCTGCATCTTCTTTGCTAGCACTCCCGGACCCTGACTCCCAGACCCCTCCCTGTGGGGAGGGTTAATGGGGTGAGATGGCGAGCAGGGAGCATGTTCCAGCTGGACTCTGAAGACCCAGACTTGGGGCCTGGTTAGGACAAGGGCTCACTGTGTGGCTTTGGGCAGGGCACCTGCCCTCTCTGGGCCCACAGAAATGAAATGCAGAACAATTTGATAAAAGAGGGGGAAGCACCTGGTGTCTGTCTGGAGCATGGAGAAGGACCGTGAGGTCACAGATCAGTGTTTCCTGGAGGAGCCAAAGTGACCCCTCATCGTAGTCTTTAGGATAGGTTGCGTGCTGCTTTGGATTCCCAGGGGGATTACGAGGTCACGGACCGGCCTCGGGGTGTCTCTGGAAGCTTGGGGCGATGGTCTTTCTAAACCTCCCTGCTCTGCCTTTGCTGCCAGCCTGGCTGTTGAGGCCCAGAGCCCTGGACGGGACACTCCTGGGGTGTCGGGGAGGCAACTGGGTCGGAGCGTGTCAGCTCAGTGCTCTGGGGAGCACCCAGCACGGGCACCCAGGACCCCTTCCTGCCGTGATTTCAGGTGTGGATGCTGACCGGGGACAAGCTGGAGACCGCCACCTGCACAGCCAAGAACGCACACCTGGTGACCAGGAACCAGGACATCCACGTCTTCCGGCTGGTGAAGCACCTCTGTGCTGGGGCCGCATGGGGGGTGCTTGGTCCTGGGACCTCGTCACTCAGTCGGGCCCTTAAAGAGGGAAGGGAGCAGCTGGCCACCTGGTTGGCTTGTAGATTACCAAGTGACCGGGGCAGGTGGAGGGATTCCTCTGGGTGGGCTGCAGCCCCGGGTGACACTGTGACCTCCTGGGACTGGAGGTCCTGTCAGCTGCACCCCCAGGAGACACAGCCAGGCTCTATACACAGAATGTGCCTGGGCTTCTGGAAGTTCCACTGACCCTCCCAAGGCCAGGGTCTCTGGAAAGAAAGAACCGCTAGACCCTGGCCTGCTGGGAGGCATTTGGGGCCACCAGGGAAACGCGAAGGAAGCTCTGAATTGGGTGGGCCCCTGAGAAGTTGCCCGCCATGTGTGTGCCCGACTGAACCAGGGCGTCAGGAGCCCCGAGTGCGGTGGCTCTCTTGAGTCTGGGAGGAAGGAGGACAGGATCCCCTGGGGCAGGGTCAGCAGAGCTGTGAAGCTAGATAGCCAGAGGGGTTCGAATGTTTTGGGGTCCCTGCCTTTGGTGCAAAGCTCACGGAGCATCAGGGGATCCAGCGAGGGTTGGAGCTGTGGCGTTGTGCACATGTTCTGCCCGTGTTACTGGTGCATTCCACTCTCGTGATTGTATTTGTGACCACAAAACCAGTATCTGCAGCCCTTTCACGGCCGTTCGCAGATATGTGTCACGTGGCAAAAACTAGAAGCTGACATGCACCTTCCCAGCCAAGGCCGGGCAGGCCTGGTCTCCCTCTCTTGTCACTTCTCAGACTGTAATCAGTGGCCTTCCAGTAGCCCAGCTAAGTATCAAGTGTTAGCATTTTTGTGCTTTCGTTGGCAGCTTGCTGGTCCAAGTGGCCCTTAGCATGGGCCCTGGAGCTGGGCAGTGACCCTGAGCAAGGGGTCAGGATGCGTCTTAAGGAGAAAGTACAGTCCACTGAACTGTGGTGCTGGGCAGCGTTAAGGGACCTAGAGATCTCGAGACAGAGACACAAACCAGGCGTGGGTGTTGACCAGCATGGAGTGGTCAGAGCCCTGGAAGATCCCGTCCTGTGCCCCTAGAGGAGCCCTTGGGGATCTGCTAGTTCAGTGTTCTCAGCAACCTTGTAGAATGTCGCTACCAAGACTCACAGGAACCAGCTGGGTTCTGGAATCAGGGCCCGCAGGCTGTGGCTGCTTTGTCCTGTTGGGATGTAGAAACGCCCACCAGCTTACAGGTTGTGTTTGGCTGCTTTTGAGGGTCAGGTTGGGTCTGCAAAGCCTGAAGCACTTAACATCCGGTCCCTTGCAGAGCAGCTGCCAGCCCCGCTGGACGCTGGCCTCGAGGACCTGCCCTCCAGCACATAGCTGCTACCTTAGACAGGCCAAGGACCCCACCTCGCTATCCCTGAGTGTAGGACGAGCTGTTACCGTTGGGCAGCTCGTAGAGTCGCTGTGTCAGTGAGTGCAAGGCCCCCGGCACACTGCCAGGCCCCTGACACGAGTGCAGACAGCCCTGGTCCCAGGGAGCGGAAGGCGTTGGAGGCTGTGCTACTCTCCGTAGCATGGCAGACGGACGGGACTTCATCTGGCTCTGGGTCTGGTGGCAGAGGAGGGGAAGGGGCCTTGGCCATCGTCTTCACCCTAGTTCCAGGAAACTGCTGCTTATTCTGTCACCTCCAGAGAGCGAGGCTTTTCCATCTCTCTGTCCCTTGCAGGTGACTAACCGCGGAGAGGCCCACCTTGAGCTGAACGCCTTCCGCAGGAAGCACGACTGTGCCCTGGTCATCTCTGGAGACTCCCTGGAGGTGGGCATGGGGACCCTCGAGAGCCTGGAGCTGTGGGGCAGAGCTGCAGGGGCTAAACTGTGGGCTGGGGGTGCCCTTGACCCACCCACCTGCTCCCTGCACCCCCTCCAGGTCTGTCTCAAGTATTATGAGTACGAGTTCATGGAGCTGGCCTGCCAGTGCCCAGCGGTCGTCTGCTGCCGCTGCGCCCCCACCCAGAAGGCCCAGATCGTGCGCCTGCTCCAGGAACGCACTGGGAAGCTCACCTGTGCAGTAGGTAAGCTCACCTGGGCAGTGGGTAAGCTCACCTGGGCAGTAGGTAAGCTCACCTGGGCAGTAGGTAAGCTCACCTGGGCAGAGGGAAAGCTCACCTGGGCAGTGGGAAAATTCACCCGGGCAGTAGGTAAGCTCACCTGGGCAGTAGGTAAGCTCACCTGGGCAGTGGGTAAGCTCACCTGGGCAGTAGGTAAGCTCACCTGGGCAGTAGGTAAGCTCACCTGGGCAGAGGGAAAGCTCACCTGGGCAGTGGGAAAATTCACCCGGGCAGTAGGTAAGCTCACCTGGGCAGTAGGTAAGCTCACCTGGGCAGAGGGAAAGCTCACCTGGGCAGTGGGAAAATTCACCTGGGCAGTAGGTAAGCTCACCTGGGCAGATGGGGCCCATCCTGTTGGCCCTGTCCCCCTCTGTATTGGATTTCTTTTCTGTAAGCCTAACAGGACACAGACCCGGTTTTTCTGCGCTCCCTGGGCCACTTTGCTCAGGGCATGATTGTTCCCCACCAGGGGCTTTGACTTGCCCTTGTTGTTGTGTTTGGTGTTTCCCTTTGGGAGAGGGCACGTAGGCGAGCCCAGGAGTCGCCTCTCCTCTGCCCTGGCCCAGGGTCCCTGCATTCCAGGGTAGGGAGGATCCCACTGTGCAGAGCCAGTCTGGCTCCACTCCCTGCTGGTCATTACTGAGAGGTGCCGCAGGTGGCTTCCTTCACCCTCCCAGCTGGGTCTGGCATCAGTAGAGTGGGAACAGGGCGGTGACTCCCAAATAATGCTTACAAGGATCAAAAGGGGAAGGGGTCCCTTTTGGAAGTGGGGCCACCGTGCTGGCCACCACCCGTAGGCACTGCTGTTGGTGCTGTGGCCCTGCCAGGGGGTCTCTCCTGCCCTTCTTCACCTCCCCTCCTCCCCTCTGCTTTCTGTGTCCTGCAGGGGATGGTGGCAATGACGTCAGCATGATTCAGGAGTCCGACTGTGGCGTGGGGGTGGAGGGGAAGGTGAGACGCCCCCACCCCGCTCCTCTCTGGGGTCTCCTCGCCCTCTTCCTTCCCTCAAAGACACAACCCGGTCCCATGGAGAGTCTAGGTAAGGAGCACAGGGCCCGAGGCACCTCGGAGCACCTGGAAGCTGGCATCCTCAGCACGGTGGCATATGTACGGACAGACGATGTTGGCCTTTTGCTTGCCAAGACCTAAATCGACAACAGCAGCAACAAAAAAAGATGTGTGTTTTCCACGTTCCTAGAATCCAAGGGTCTTCAGGCCATGTGCCGGTCTCCTGGGCCGTAGGAAGTGTGGTGGCCGTCCACCCTCACTAAAAGTCCTTGGCAGTGAGTTTTAGTTTGTTGTAGAGCAATTTTTGCTTTTCCCGTCCTGCCTGCCTCTCATGGTCTACCCTGCTCTCTCTCACCTGTGATCCGCTGAGACGGCCAGGGGAAGACTGGTCTCCAGGTTTGTTGGAACCCGTCTGAGTAAGCGCAGAGGCCCCAGCAGGGCCCGGTGGCTCCCCTGGGCCTTGTTGCACATCCTCATGATCTGGCTGAATTTTTCCCTTCCCACAATTTCTTCGGTTCCCAGCCAGAGGTTGATCATTTGAGTTAGAAAGGCAGATGATTCTGGAGTGAGAAATTGAATTTGAAATCTTGGTGAATTTCTTGGAATGGAGGTTTGAAGAAGCATTTTGAATTTAATAAAATTCTTTATAAGTTCCTATATAAAAACAAAAAACCATTTTCCCTTCTGTTAAAAATTATATTCTGAGTCCTCCTTTTTTTTAAGAGCATCAAAGTAGTAAGTTCTTATGATGAAAAATTAAAATAATTTTAAAATAAAGTGCATCTTTTAAACTGCATCAAGCTACCAACATGGGGTCTTCCTCCAACATTTTTCTATGGGTGTACACTTGGGGGCGTACTTGTCTGTTGCATATACTGTAAACATATTTTGCACATGTATGTATAGATATATTACTTTTGTGTATAATCTTAAATTAAAAACATACCATGCATTTTGTTATGCATCTTGCTTAAATCCATTCCATCTTGGATTTCTTTCTACATCAGAGTATGTACAGACATCGTGTCTTACCCTCTTTTTATTTTGAAAAATGTCATCCGTTCCGAAAATTTGAAATAGAACAATGCACACCCATCTGCCCTCCGCTTTGATTTACCAATTGTTAACACTTGCCACGTTCTCGCTTTCTCTCTCTGAGTCAGTTGAAAGTAAATTGCACACGTAATCACGTGTCACCCCTAAGTGCTTCAGCATGGCTCTCAGAACAAGGGTGTTCTCCTGTGCCTGCAGGAGAAGCGAATTGCCCCAGATTCAACACCAGTGTGACCGTAGTGTAGGAGAGTCACGGTGGCATTTCCCCGGTTGTCCTTGAAATGTCATCTAGCTTTAAAAAAAAAAAAGATCCAGGAACCAATCAGGGATCACAAATTTCATTCATAAGCATGTTTTCATGTCTCTTTAATCTTCTCTAATGTAAAACACTTTTCTCTTTTTTTTTTTTTTTTTTGAGGAGGGTATTTTTTGTGACATTGTTTCTGAAGCATTTGGGATGGTGGCAGAGTGGGCCACAGTGTCTGTGGGTCGGGTTGATCTGTTCCCGTCCCTGTGCACCACAGAAGAGAAATTGCTGGTCCCCTGTGTGTCGGGTTCTGGGTGTCCGGCGGCCCCATTACCGGTGCCTAACAGGGACCTTTCAAAATAAGGGGATTCCACGAGGTGGTTGCACCAACGTCATTTCCACGTCTGCACGCGGAGAGCTGTGTTCAGGCTGCTGCACCTCAGTGTCGACAGCACAGGTGTCCCCCTCATGCTGGCCTCTGAAGGGAGCCGGTGGACAGCACAGACCCCCGAGTGGTTCTTTGCTTCTGTGCGCATCTCGGGCACGGAGCTCTCGGGGCTCCCGAGCACGCTCAGTTGACCCCCACGTTACGACTCTCCGTGATGGAGTATGTTCTTTATTTAAAGAAATTCCTCTTTTAAATCAGATTTAGACTTGGACCACCAACTGCATATAGCTTGAAACCAAAGAACCTCCTTATTGAATTTCTTCAAAGATCTCCTTACCATGTCTTATTTTTTCAATTAAAAAAACGTGTCCGCCTTGACCTCTTGTGCTGCTGACAGTGCCCGATTTCCTTGGATTCCAGGAAGGAAAACAGGCTTCGCTGGCTGCCGACTTCTCCATCACGCAGTTCAAGCACCTGGGCCGACTGCTCATGGTGCACGGCCGCAACAGCTACAAACGGTCGGCCGCCCTCAGCCAGTTTGTCATCCACAGGAGCCTCTGCATCAGTACCATGCAGGTGGGTGGGCAGCTGGCCCCTCTGTGCAGGTGCCCGTGGCCACAGCATGCAGTGGGCAGGCAGCTGGTCCTGGTGCCCAGGTGCAGGTGAAGGTGTGCTGATCGTGGAGAAAGCCTGAGCCTCAGAGTAGGCCTGGTGCTGTTCCTGGGCCACTTTAAATCCCCCACGTGGCGTGTTAGCTGGTGGCTCTTGGGCAAGTCACTCCACATGGCTCCTCTCTTGAGAGGCGACGGCCCTGCTTGCTGTGTGGCGTGGACATGAGCATGAGCAGTGGAGCCCATAGGTGCTTGGCATGGAGCAGGTAGGTGGCCGTGGTGGCAGTATGGCAGCAGGAGTGAGTTCTCCCTGGTGTGCCGGAGTGATGGGCACAGAGGAGACCGAAGACTGAGTGCTCACATCCTGGTTTCTGGTGTGCAGAGGCAGGGACAGCGGGAGGAGCCCCAGAGAGTGGCCTGGTTCTCCTGAGTGCTTCCTGGACCTGGGTGTCAGCTGGGCGCTTGCAGTGCAGGCTCACCTGCATCCTTGCCACAACCTCACCCACTTTACAGCCAGAGCGGAGGCCACCTCCTCCCCAGGTGACCTTTCAGTTTGCTGGAGAGGTTTCTGATCACACAGAGTGAGTTGCTTGGTGCTGCCGGGGTCCCCAGGAGGGGCTCTCTCTCCTTGGCCTCACCCAGGCCTGATGGGGTGGCTTTTGCGTTCTTCATGTCTGTGGCATTGTGAGTGGGGCCTTGAAGTGCTTTCCATCAAAACGTCCTATCGCTAAACAGCTGTGGCTCCTCAGACCACATCTGTCCTGTTCATTTATGTTGATTCACCCGTTGAGCTGGGAAATGCTGGGTGTCAGCCACTGGGAGACGGATGAGCTTGTTCTGGGGACTCCAGCAGGGCCTGGCATTGCCGTATCATTCAGAAGGACAATTCCAGGGTGTGGCACTGCCCCTTGTGCTGCACATGGCCTTTAACCCCGTCTGCAGTGACCCCTGGAAACGGTCTCAGACAGACAGGGACGCGGCGTTTTTACTTCTTGTCCAGATGGAGACCATGGTCCACACACCCCTCCTAGAGGAAGGGGTGCCTCGTGTTGATTTGTGAAGTCAGCAGAGATTCTCGATATACAGCCTCCTGTGTCACAGCCCCACCTGGGTGACAAGGCATTTGAGAACGGCACCGGGCATTTGAGAACGGCACCAGGCAGCTCCCAGCGTCCCATGGCCACGCTCAGTGGCACTGTGACCTGAGCTCTGTGGCCGGCGAGCGTGGGTCTTCTTGGCTCTCTGCCCGCTGTGGGAGCTGCTCTGGTTAGAGCCCTGGTTACCAGGACCGTCCACTTCCCCTCGGTGTTCGGTTATCACGAAGCCTCCAGGCCACACTGGCCCCCTCTGGTTTTATCTAGTGGAGATGAGTCTGGACTCTGCCATCCCGCAGTCACCCTGTGGGTGTGCAGGGGCCCTGGGGCACGGTGAGCCCTATGCAGTCCCCTCCTCCTTCCCGTGGTAGCTAATACCTCCTGGATCCGGACGAGGCCTTCAGTGGGACTTACAGGTGTCTTTTTGGCTTTGTCTGATTGCAAAGGCCGCCTGCCAAGTGCTATTTCCCCAGACACTAGAGGCATGTGAGAAGCAAAGCCTGGCCCGCCACCCAGCCTGAAGGTGGCTGGTGCAGCGCACAGGGCTCATCCCTGACAGTCCCCAAGCGCAGGCCAGTGGCTGGTCAGTGGTCATTCTGAGCTGTCAGGGGTGTGGTCCTGGAGGCAGGGCCAGCCTCCTTCTGCAGGCCCTTCTTCTCCTCCATGTCCCTTTCTGTGGACTGTGGCAGCTTTACGCTCAAGTTTGGGGTGGCTCTGGAGATGTGCTGGGATCGTGTGCAAAGCCTTCCCAGCTCTTGGAGCTTCACAGTCTCAGAGGGACGGAGCGTGGACGCTGGAGCTGGGTGAAGCAGTCTGACGCCTGGCTTTGGCAGAGAGGAGCTGTGTGGTTTCAAGCAAGCCACTCACCCTCTCTGGGCCTCACCTTCCTCACCTGTAGAATGGGGATAATGTCAGCAGAATCACATGAGCTTGCACTCACGAAGTAACGCGTAACCTTGGCTCTGCGTGCCGTGACTGTGCAGGGGCGGGTGTTTTATTAGGTGAACAAGGGGACCCTTGCTGTGGCCCTCGGTGACACCCTCTTTCTCCCTGGTGCAGGCGGTCTTCTCCTCTGTGTTCTACTTTGCCTCCGTCCCCCTCTATCAAGGATTCCTCATCATCGGGTAAGGATCCAGGCCACGTCTCCTTTTTTTTTTTTAAATGAAACTTCCCTAAAATGCCACAGAGGGAGAAGCAGCATCGTGTAGAGACCCTCTGGTCCCCCGGCCACTGTGGACTGGTGGCCCCGGGAAGGCGGGTTCAGCAGGGGAGCAGCCCTGGGGTGTCCGGCACAGTCCGCTGACTTACTGGGTTTTGCTGGTTGCTTCAGCCTGAGAGCACCCACTGGATTCTACCTGCTTCTGATTGGAAAGGTGGAGTGTCCTTTGCTGGGTCCTGGAAGACTATAAACACCTAGCCAGAGTGGAGTCAGGGGTTCCCTGAGCCGTGCTCCATGTGACCACCTGTGACCCGCCCCAGCTTCCCTCACCACCCTCTCCTCACTGGTTCCTGACAGCCACCCCCCTGCCTCAGGGCCTTTGCACTGGCTGGCCTTGTACCAGGGAGGCTCTTCCTCCAGATGCTGGCGTGGCTGTTCCTGTAGGTGTGGAATCAGACGTCCCATTCGTCAGCCGCCCTTGGCGATTGCACCCCCCACATGTGCACACACAGGCCTCGCTCCCTCTTCCCCGTGAGGGTCTCCTCCTCCGGGCTTGGTTACTTAGTTTATTTGCTGGTGACCCAGAGACCAGCCTGAAAGCTCCGGAGCAGGTGTCTTGTCTGTTTACATCTCGAGCCTCCAGGGCTCCAAGCCGGGCCTGACGCGTGGTGGGCGCCCGGTGTGCAGGTGCGGAGGGACAGCTGGGCTGGGCAGGTCCTGCTAGCGGGTCTCACCCGTGGCCGTCTGCTCCCCAGGTACTCCACGATTTACACCATGTTCCCCGTCTTTTCTCTGGTCCTGGACAAGGACGTGAAGTCAGAGGTGGCCATGCTCTACCCCGAGCTCTACAAGGACCTCCTCAAGGTGGGACAGGTCACCCCCCCGCCGCGGGTCCTCCCGGTCACCATCCTCTCCTTCCCGCTCTTCTCCGCCTTCCCTCCCTGCTCCTTCTCCTCCACGCTGACCCCCGTGTCCGGCTGGGACACGGTTGATCCCGTGCCCTCCTGCTCTGGGGACAAGACGCGGGAGTCTGGACCTTTTGTCAGGAGTGTGAGGTGGCAAACTGGAAAGAGCTGCTGACTTTCAAAGCCCCGGGGTCCCATGTTGACCTGCAAGTTGCGTCTGCCCCTAGAAGTGCCCTCCGCACGGTCCAGAAGCCACACGTAGTGACCGTGGTGTGGCTGTGGGAGGTCTCCTCCGCTGGCCTTCAGAGGCGTTTCCTCAAAGATTTATCTAGACCTCCGGTCGGTTCCCTGCCAGGGAGGCCGTCGCTCAGGGCTCAGCTGTGCAATGGTCTCTTGGGTGGAAGCAGGGAGGAGGCCTCGTGTGGGTAGAGGAAGAGTGACCGGAAGGCCCGTGGGGCCCTGGGTGGCGGCAGCCTGCTCTGACCCCTCTTCTCTCATTTAGGGGCGGCCGCTGTCCTACAAGACCTTCTTAATATGGGTCCTGATTAGCATCTATCAAGGTAAGGATCTGCCGCTGCCTTGGGCTCTGAAGGCCACCGCAGGGGTCCTTCTCCCTCCTGTGGCACAGGGAGCCAGACCTGAGGTGGAGTGGGGGCGGGTGACAGTGAGGCGGAGTCCTGCTGGGTGGGTGGAGGACTCCTGCCCTGAGCACCCAGGGTGGTGGTGAAGTCAGAGTGTAGTCCATTTGTACGTCCCAAACACACAGTGCTCCCAAATCCGGGACGTCCAGCTTCCATGTGTTTGCTGACACACATGGTATATTTGTACAGTGCTCCTGGCCTCTCTGTCTGGACAGGGACACGTAGAATCCACCAATAAGCACGTGTACGTGGGGTTTCATTCTGAAGGATTTTTCACTGTGGATGGCGTGATCAGAAAGTGTAGAGGCCACTGAGCTTGTTGGCAGAGGGTTCAGTTGTCATGGACGTGTTTAAAAAAATGTTCTAAAGAGGTTTACCAAACCAGGTACAGAGGCGCAGGCCTGCATTTCCAGCTACTCAGGAGGCTGAGGCAGGAGAATCTCAAGTTCAAGGCCAGCTTTGGCAACTTTAGTGAGACCCCATCTTTAAAAAACAAACTGTGAAATGGGCTGGGGTTTGGCCCAGTGGTGGAGCACTGTCCCAGTCCGTGTGAGACCCGGGGTTCAGTCTTCAGCGCAGCAGAGAGAGGAGGAGGAAGAATGCACCTCAGAGTGGTCCCTGCAGTGGGTTAAAAAATGCAAAGTCTGCGTGAGAGTCACGAGCGGTCCTCCGTTCTGCCCTCGCCACCCTCAGGCCTGTTCATCAGGGCGGTCACTGGAGAGTTGGGGTGTTCAGAGTTGCTGGCTGTCCCTTCTGAGTGACACCCTCAGTGTCTTGGACTAGGTCCCGATCAGCCTGCCCCTTGGGCACTGGAGAGGCCGCCACTGCGCACCCCGTGCTTCCTGCCCTTCCTTGGCGGGGCGTGGGGTTCTCTCCACTTGCCCCTGTGCCCTGGGTCACTGGTGCTCACATAGGTGGTGGAAACAATTAACCTTCACCACCGTGACCACCATCCAGGTCGGCGGTGAGCATGTCCCTGCTGGGCGCCATCTCCAGAACTTTCCATCCTAGAAGTCTGACACTCCTTCGCCACTGAACAGCAGCCCCCTATGTCCCCTCCCCTGAGGATGGCACCCAGGTCCTACTCTCTGTCTCTACAGCCTTGACTATTTCAGCTACCTCTAGCCAGTGGCTGCATGCAGCCACTGTCCCTTTGTGACTGCTGTCCCCATCATTTATTGTAGAGTGTGTGTGTGTGTACACGTACGTGTATCAGTGCTGGGGACAGAGCCCAGGGCCTCCCATATGCTGGGTGGGTGCTCTGTCACGGGGCCTCATCCCAGCCCTCATTTTAAATATGTTTAAACTTCTGTTTTTCCATCAACTCCAGCCAGTCATGCTGTCGCTCTTTCCCTCCTTCTGCCTGCACAGATTATCTATTTGATAAGGTTAGAAAGGAAAATATGAAACTATAGATTTGAATCCTCCATGAAGCATCACTCGCCGTAAAGGAGCAGTTCTGGGGGTCCGGAGCCAGAGCTTCTGGTGGGGCGTTGCGAGGGGCGGGGCTGTGCAAGGCCGGGCCCAGGGCACCTGCACTGACATCCCTCCGGTTTGCAGGGAGCACCATCATGTACGGGGCGCTGCTGCTGTTCGAGTCGGAGTTCGTGCACATCGTGGCCATCTCCTTCACGTCGCTGATCCTCACCGAGCTGCTCATGGTGGCGCTCACCATCCAGACCTGGCACTGGCTCATGACCGTGGCAGAGTTGCTCAGCCTGGCCTGCTACATCGCCTCCCTAGTGTTCTTACACGAATTCATCGGTGAGCCCCTGAGCATGCGCAGGTGTCTGTCTGCACCACCCGGCACCGCCTCCTGGCTCTTGGTCCATCGGCCCTTCGCTAGCTGTCCCGTGTTCTTGCCAGTGCCTGCCTTGGGCCAAGTGGCGGCTGTGAATCAGTGGATGCCTTTGAGGGTGCAGGGTGTGCTCTCATAGTAGAGCGTGCATTTGTATTTTTACTTTGTTCATTTTTAGGGTGCTGGGGTACAATCCAGGGTCTGGTGCACCCTGGGTAAGCGCACTTTCACTGAATTGCTCATCAGCCAAAAGTGTGTTTCCAAAAACCACACAAACCCGGGCACCCTGGTGCATGCCTGTAATCCCAGTGGCTCAGGAGGCTGAAGTGGGAGGATTGCAAGTTCAAAGCCAGCCTCAGGGGGCTGGGATTGTGGCTTAATGGTAGAGCCCTTGAGTAGCATGTGTGAGGCACTGGGTTGGATTCTCAGCACTGCATATAAACAAGTAAATAAAATAAAGGTCCATCAACAATTTATACATATAATATATATATATAAAGCTAGCCTCAGCAACTTAGCGAGGCCCTAAGCAACCTAGCGAGAACTTGTCTCAAAATAAAGAAGGTTGGGCATGTGACTCAGTGGTCAAAGCCTCTGGGTTCAGTCCCTGGTATCAAAAAAGGAAAAAGAAAAAAAAAAACAGAACTAGCCAGCTTAGAAGAGGAATCCTTTATCCTTCTACTTCTGTAAGGGCAGAATAGCCCCTTATCCATGGGTCCCACATCCGTGAACTCAACCAACCTCAGAGCCCAAACATTTAGCAAAAAAAAAAAAAAAAAAAGTCGGGTCTTAACTGTCTGGCCTCTCTTCTGACCGTTCTTCCCTGAATAATAGAGCGTAACAGCCGTCTGCACGGCGTTCACCTTGCGTTGATATCAGAGAAGATTTAAGGCTCTGGGAGCCTGTGGGGTGCTAGGCAAAGACTGTGCCGTTTCACACAAGGCACTTGAGGATCTGCGGTTTTAGCATCTCCCCCCCGCCCTGTTGGAACCCCTTCCCTGTGAACCCCGAGGGCTGCCTATAGTTCTGGGTTGCCCAGTGAGCTGGGCTGGCCCTGAGAGCTCGGTGGGGAGGCGGGGGTCCGGCACCCAGGTCCTACTCTTGAGCAGGTTATGAGATAGCTTCTGATGGCAGCAGGGATGGCCTCTCCTCCTTTGCGCCTGTGCTGACTTTTCAGACTTTTTTTTGGTGGTGGGAGGCCCCTCTGTTGATCCAGCTCCTCTGTGGAGTCTCTGGACCTCAGCATAAAATCTCCTGCTCTGTACAGCCAGCCTGAGGAGTGACGCTGCCACCGTAGTGGGCACTGGCCCCTTGGTAGATGCACAAGGAGCACCTGCCCTGTGCCAGCAAGATGGGCAGACATGATGGGCGGGCTTGCAGGGGATGGCTCTTCATGTCACAAAAACCATGACAAACAGGGAGGTGAGATTGTAAGCACGGGGTGGCAGAGATGGCAGATGTGTGCTGCAGACAGACACACTAGGGCCCAGACAGACTCCCAAGCTGAGCCCAAATAAAAAATAAATAAAAAGTGTCATGGAAACTTCCAGATGGGAAAGTATCCCCCCCCAACCAGCACTAAAGATACCAGGCTGAGCTGGTGCCCATCAGCACTGTCCTGTGGCACCCATGCAGGGCCACCAGGATGCCACCTCTGTGCATTCTGGGTGCACAGCTGGGTAGTTGGACTCCCCTTAACTCCAGAGATCCTGGACGGGGCCATGTGGCACCACCACTGAGGTGTGGGGTTGAGCAGCTCTCCCTGTGTGTGTAAGGGCAGGTGTGTCCAGTAACAGATGGACCGCAGGCCTGTGGCGGCAAAATGTCATGGGGGAGATAGATTAGGGGCAAAGTTTACAAAGATTCCTTAGGGGACAATAATAAGGAAAAGGACGAAGAAATCCCCTTGAACCTGGAGGCATCCTTGGTCAGGGCCCTTCTGCCGGCTTCCGAGTTCCTCTTGAAGGTTTCAGTGAAGACAACAGGAGCGAAGACCGGAGCTGCCCGCCGGCCCTGGTCTTTCAGGACGGCCTGTGTGAGCACCTACTGTGTGAGCAGGGCTCGGGCCTGAGGCAGAACAGGAAGCCCGGCTTGGCTGGACAACCAGCCCTGGGGCTGGGTGAGGGCGCAGGATCCTGGACCCAGCGTCCGTCCATGCCCACTGAGGGGAAGTCGTTGGCTCTGGCAACTGCTTCATGAGGCCCCGAGCAGCCTCTTCTCTCTAGAAAACCTGAAATCCAGGGTTTAGGCAGCTAAGGACGTACCCCGTCAGTGCCCGAGGACAGGACTGGTTGGACAGGGGCGTCTCTGCCCACTGGCACGTGCCGCAGGTCCTCCTGGTGGCTCCCCTCCACCACGCGGAGCTGAGAGAAAGCTGCAGGAAGCAGAAGCCTGCATCTCAGCGTGGCTCGGCTCCCCAGGGGCTGGGTTTAGACGCCACCTGTCAGATTCCAAATCAAAAAACACTGTAAGAATGGTTTTCCCCGAAGTTTCTTTTACTAGTATTTGAAAAAAAAAAAAAAAAAGTACCTCCCTGAGTATCAGGAAGCACAGGGGAGGACAGACAGCCGGACGAGACAGAGGTGCGGGAGGGTGGGGTGTGCTGCCAACCCAGGGCGCACCCTCAGGGGCCAGTGGAGGACGGGGCTTGGTGACGGGAGACTGCTTCCCTGTGACAGCGGTGTAGCTGTCTCTGAACTGCACGGGCCTTCTGGAACATTCCCACATGCTCACTGCTGTCCTTCCGTTGCTTGCAGATGTGTACTTCATCGCCACCTTGTCCTTCCTCTGGAAGGTGTCTGTCATCACCCTGGTCAGCTGTCTCCCCCTCTACGTCCTCAAGTACCTGCGAAGACGGTTCTCTCCTCCCAGCTACTCGAAGCTCACGTCGTAGGCTCGGCACTCGGCGGAGGGGACCTGGCCTCTGGGCTTTCCTGGTGGACAGAGTTCAAGTTCCATTTGTGTCACCGCCACCTGTGGATTTTTGCAGTCATCGCTAACATGTGCAGTTTCGGTGTGGCCAGGCTCTGTGCTCTGTGTCGGGACCGAGTCCCAACGCTGAAGAATCAGGAGGGAGGGTCCTGAGGTCCCCAGTGTGCCTGTGGGAGTCCTGAGGCCCTGTAGCCCTGTGGGAGTGAGCGTGCACACACAGCAGCCGGGTGGCTCCGCAGAGAGGCTTCTGCAGGCCCCGGGCAAGCTCCTTATGACTTGAATTTTGTTGTCGTGTGATAAAGCTTCTGTCTAGTTGAAGGTGGTAGAAGGCTTTTTTTTTTTTTTTAAACAGTCCTATCATGTGCACTCTTAAGTCTTTCTCATCTTACAAAGCAGTTTCAGGAAAACATCAAGCTCTTAGTGAGGGTTTGGAAGAAAAAGACAGTGATGTTTGGTGAAAGTTATCCGAACCCGGATTGCATTTGGAAATCCTCCCCGTCCTAAGGCAGCCCCCGCCTCAGAGCATCAGGAAAGGTACCCGAGAGGAGGGGAGGGGGCCCTAAATCCAGTCATCACCCTGGATCCAACTCAACGGTCCTGGCCTCCAGTTAACTTCACCTGCCACCTCGTAAAAGAATCCCAGAGGTGTGATCCTGCTTTGTTAGGAGCTGGTGACAATTACCAAGCCAGTGGCCATCTGAGGACACCCCCTGACATTTTCAGCAGAGTTGTTTTAGCAGGAAACGTGCCACTGAACAGCCCCTAAATGTGTCGGCAGTGTGATAAGACTCGGCTAATTCTTCAGACAGCGCGGCACATGTGACTCAGACCCTCTGGGCCCCGAGCGGAAAGGTCAGGGCACGGGGCTCTTCTCTTTGCAGCAACCTGTTTCCTGTTAGGAGGAATTATTGCGGACGGACTGAGCAAGCCAGGCATCTTGCCGTGTCGCCATTCCCGGTGGCAGCCTTCAAAGCCAGGAGCCCCGTGGGAGGAGGCCGGGGCTGGGGATCTGGAATCAGTTCCCTGCCTGCAGATTTCCAAGGGAACTCGCTGAAAGGCCGCCAGTAGGCAAGACTTCCCCCACCAGGATGGCCGCACACCGTGTGTTTCTTATAAAGCAGCGGCTGCTGCCTGCGAGGAGCCGTAGTTGGCAAGTGTCCCACATGGCGGGGAGAGCAGGGCCTTCTTGGGCTCTCGAGTCTCGACTACAGGAGGGTTAAGTCAGTGCCGCAAAGGCTGAGTGTGGTCATCGTCTCGAATTTGTACAAATTCTCTATGTGTACAAACCCTGCAGAGCTTCAGTGCGACACTAAACTGTGTGTGCTTCGGGGATGGAAGTCACAGCCTGCTTGCTGACGCCTGCCACCTACCCAAGGGACCCTGCCTCTGAGAGTTGGGGACACAAGGACCTGAGCTTTGGAGTGCTCTTGACAAGCCCTTGTATTTTGTGTTGTCCCTTTAAAACTTCCTAGGGTGGCAGCGAGTTGCAGGTTATTGATGTCATTTCTGTTAGTTTTTGAGATTCTGTAATTTTGCAATATTTCCCCTCTCCACCGGCCATTTCTGCCAGAGAAAGTCCTTCAGAAAAGATGTCTCGCCTTGCACGACTGGTTGCTTAGGGAAGGGATCTTTGTCCAGAAACCTCAGCAAGCTTGAGCAGGTCCAGCATATTCACTGAGGGGATTTTGGGTGGTTTCAAAGGTGGAGGAGGAGCCGGGCCCACGTGGGGTCACGCACCTGTAATCCCAGTGACTCTGGAGGCTGAGGCAGAAAGATCGAAAGTTTGAGGTCAGCCTTAAACCTGTCTCAAAAAAAGTAAATAGGGCTAGGGGTGTTGCTCCCTGGTGGAGTGCTTGCCTAGCATGTGCAAGGCTCTGGTTCCATCCGTGGAGGAGGAGGAAGTGTCGTTCAGCATTTTTGATCCTATGAACCCGGGAATCTTAACTCCATGGCAAGTTTGAAGCCTGAACCAGCGTAACTCCCAGAGGCAGGCGACGGCTCCTTCAGGTAGATCATCGGCACCCCCGCTGGAGAACTAGGCATTTCCAGCACACAGGGAACAAAGCTGGTCCCTCTGATTTTGTTTTTTTCCTTAATTCCCAATTTCTAATGAGCGAACACCTGACCTCCGGGAGGAAGGAGGCTCCAGGGAGGCCAGAGGCCACGCCTGGAAGGTGAAGGTGCTGGGCAGCTCCTCCGTGAGCCTCTTGTTCTGCTGCACTTGGGTGGGGGCAGCTTCCTTGCCCAAGAAGGACCGAACACCCCCATGGAAGCCACCACGCTGTGGGATCATCCCTCAAGAAGGCATCCTGCCGATGTCACCCACCAGGGGTCCCCGAACACTTAGGGATGTGCACCGCTGGCAGCCCAGGAGACCCAAGGGCAGGCATGGCACAGCCGTGACCTCAGGAATCACACACAACCCCAGCAGAGCCCGGATGCTGGGCACTGCCCGGGTTCTCAGTGGTGGAGGAAGCGAAGGAAACCAGAAGCCAGGAACTTAACTATTTTGTTAGTGTCTCCCGAGTTTGTCAGCCTTGAACACAGGATGCCGTTGGCCTTTCTCTTGGTTCATTGACCAGGAAGGAATTTCTGTAGAGCACCATTGACACCTTTATCGGACACTTGAGGTCTGAAGGCCTTAGGCACAGTCTCCACCCGTTGAACACCTCCTTAAAGTAGAAGTCACAGCTCCCTGTGCCCTCGGACAGCACTAGCAGGTTCTGCCCCTGTGAGAGCTTCTACTGTGATTTTGTTATGATTGTATCTTCTGATGAGGGTGGAAGGTGGAGTGAGCAGGATGGTTTGGTTCCTCTGCATCTGACAGTTTTTTTTTGGGGGGGGGCAGTACTGGAGATTGAATTCAGGGGCACTCGACCGCTGAGCCACATCCCCAGCCCTATTTTGTGTTTTATATAGAGACAGGGTCTCACTGAGTTCTTAGTGCCTCCCGCCTCCCCTTTGCTGAGGCTGGCTTTGAACTCATGATCCTCCTGTCTCAGCCTCCCCAGCTGCTGGGATTAGAGGCAGGCGCCACCACACCCAGTCTGACAGTTTTGATCCTGATTTGGTCATTAATTCTGCACGTGTGTGGCTAAGGTGCTAGGAGAGTCGGGGATGCTAACTTGAGCTGCTTGGAGAAAGTCCCAGGGAGCATCTTAAAGTTGAGACCAATGCCTGCCTCCAGCCTCCCGAGCTGGTTGCTCCCACCCCTGGCAGGATGCTACCCAGACCCAGGCGAGCTCCCCATTGAGTGAAACCCGTGTGGCACGCATCTTAAATACCATCGTCTCTCTGCCAAGATTTCCTCAGTTTATTCTCTGATGAAATTATAGGTCATACCGACAGTACTTTCTGATGTAATTTGAATTTTGTGCTCACTGGAAATTGATGTGTTAATGCCTTTTTTCTCCTCCAGACTTTTGTTTTTCTACTTGGTCTTATTTTTGCCTGGGGGAGGGGCATGCCCATATGCCTTCAGGGCAGCGTTTTAAACTTTTGCCAAGACTTCATACGGATCTGCACATTCTCCTGCTCCCTTCTATTGAAAGCAAACACCCTTCGGCCGTTATCATCTTTAATCTTGTGTGTATTTGAGTTTGTGTGTGTGTCTGTGGTGTCATTTCGAGCTTTTTGAGGACTGTTTGGTTTTTACTGCGTTAAAACTCCATTGCTCCCAGCTCTGTTCCTGTTTTAAAAATAGGCCGGGAGCTTTGTAAATACAACTCGTTTTATTTCTCCTTCTTTTAATGTAAAGCTTTTTGTTGTTCATGTGTACCTGGAAATATCTTCATTAATTCTGTTCATTTCCCCTGGGGAAACAATGGACTGTGTATTGGAATGGACCCGAGGTCACCCTGTGGGCCGTGCTCCCCAACCTGGACCCCAGAGCCTCTTGACTACAGCAGCTCCTCCCTCGGGGTTGGAGCGCCGCGGTGGACAGAGCTGGCCTGTGCCGGGGAAGGTGGGGTTTGTGGTTAAGGTGGGGGGTGGTGTTTGTAAATGAAATCCTGGCCAGTGGATCCCTTTGTTGTCCCAGGTTAACACAGCCGTGTCCGGGTCACGGGTCCCTCCCTAGATCTCTCTGTGTCACCCTCATTGCCGTGCTCACCAGGACAGCGTCATGATGGAGGACGAGCCCTGCGCAGATGCTTTAATTGAGCCGGAGGGTCCGTCCAGTTGATTCGGATTCTCGGCTAGGTGATGACACGTGTTTCCGAGCGGATCCACTCATTGTGTGCCAGCGTGGCCTGTTGCTGTTGCCCAATAAAGCTTGTGTACTTCCTGCCTTTGGGGATCGTTTTAATTTGTATGGAATCATGAATTCTGGTGATGGAACAAGAACTTTCTATAAAGCTCCCACTGTGTGTTTATCTTGTGGTGCGTTAACAGGTCCAGAACTTTTTCCCAGTTACATTTCAAATTCAGGGGGAAAGGAACCCAAATCAATGCGTGGTGTTACCCTGGTCCTTCCCAGATGTGTCAAAAATTCAGAGTGGTTCGTGTAAATGGGAAAAGAGAAAAACAGAAGATCAGATGGTATTTACACACACAGCGCTTGATGGCGATGAAGTCTTGTTTTTTAAATCAAGGGACAGAAGGTTTAAGAATGTGGTCACTTACTTTTTAGGGAAAGGAGGTTTGGAAGCTGGTGCATAAGAAGCAAGGAGGACCATGCTGTTTGAACCTAACCCAGGGACCTCAGCCAGGGGTAATTTTGTCGCTCAGATGAAAATCCAGAGACACCTGAGTTTGTTGGGAGGTGGGGAAGGGTGCAACTAGCCACTGGTGGGTGGAGGTCCATGGTGCCACTGGACACCCTGCAGAGCCCAGGGCATCTCTCTGTCAGACTTACCCTACACGAAATGTCCATGGTGCCAAGGTTGAGGACCCTCATTTCCTGGGCATGCATCAGTTTCACCGTTTGTCCCTTAATTTGTAAAGGGGCCCCATGGTGGCAGTGCATCTCTCTGGAAGCAAATTCCGCATTAGGCTGGCCAAGGGCTGCGATTAGGGTAAGGTTGCTCACTTCTCATTGGTTCATTGGAAAGGGCCATTCTGCGTTAATTGATTAGAAAAAGAATCATAATTTTGCCCATTTCTATCCACATTGGCTTCCCTGGACAAAGGGGGAGACCCCCAGTACTTTTCCTGACGTGTGCTGTGAGCGCGCTCTGGGGACTGCGCCTTGGTCCGCAGTGAAATTCCATTCCCCGGCCGGCGCTACGCGTCCCTGCCGCCAGGGGGCGCCCGAGGCTAGGGAGAGCCACGGTCCCGTCTGCTGCCTGCGCCCTGGGTTTCCACTGAAGCTCTGGTGGCTTCGGAATTGATTTCATGGCCAGCGGCCCCGTTAGAAACAGACATCTCTTTTCATGTTGTTGACCAGAATATTTTGCTGGGCTTGGTTTAAAAAAAATGTGTTGGGAGAGTGAGAGATGAATATTTATTGGATCTTGGATATTTGCATTTTTGAATAATTGGCAACTGGACTCACTGTAACGAGGTTCAGAGACGAAATGTTCCGACGCCCCGCGCACTGGGGCTGTTTTTGTTATGAAACTTCTCAGGGTGACACCAAGCCCTGCGGTATTTGCAAGGAGGCTGGTGCATGATGGATTTGCTCACCTCAAAATAGAACTGCAGCCCGGGCAGACTTTCCAGAAGTCGGAATACAGTAACAGGATTCATCCAGGACTCGCTAATTTCCGACTTGAAATGGGTTACATAACCGTGCGGCCGCCTTCGCGCCTCTCAGGACGCCGGGCCAGTGATGGATGGTGAAATCGATCATAAAAAGCTAGAAATAGCTCCGCCACACTCTGGGAAAACGATGAGTTCTTTTTTTTTTTTTTTTCCTGATACCTCCTCCTTTTTATTTTTTCACCCAAACATTGCATAATGTTAAAAAAAAAAAAGTCAGCTCTTTCCGTGGGGCGTTGATTTCATTCACCATGTGGCTGTGGTCGGAGGGGTAACTCAAGTGCTCGGGGGCTGGCGGATTTTTGGAGGATCACGCATTCCCAGATCAGTTTTCACCCAGAGCCTGAGCAGGGAAATCGCATCTGATCCCGGGTTTCTCTGCCTCCCCACCCGTTTCTGTGGGTGAGCCCTCTGCACCACAGCGTCTCCCCAAAGGTCGGGGATTGGGGGGAGCGCCAGGGCGAAGCCACCCTCCGCTTTCCTGTTGAGGCTTTGACTGGGAGACTGTTCCCCCTACATTTTGGGGTAACTGAGTCACAGCATGAAGTCACTGGCCCCATGACCCATGCTTGGTGACAAGCCAGGTCTCCTTTCTTAGAATTCAACCTGCAGATTCTGTTTGCTTATCCCAGGAACTCGCTGTTCTAAGCCTCTGTTGTCCATTTTCAAGAGATTTAGGAGAAATAAACGTTTTCTTTTATTAGGTCAGATAAACCCATGAATATTTTTCCTTTGAGAAAGATCGCAGAGACCAGGGACACATGGGATGTACTGACGTTTTTATCCATTTGTTCACAAAATATTTACTGAGAGCCTGCTTGAAGTTGGGCACTGATGTGTGGGCTGGGGGCCTGGCAGAGGACAAGACACAAAACCTGCCCTCACAATGATTGGATCTGTCTACACGTGGCAGGGGGACAGCAAGCAAACAGACAGATGCAGCATCAGGACATGAGCCCTTGAGGGTGAGAACCCGGTAAGAATCAGGGTGGAGAAAGTGAGGGGAGTCCGAGAAGGGCCCTCTGCAAGGGCCACAGCAGCAGAGGCCTGCAGGATGAGGAGCACTGACCCATGGGACACCATGAAGGGGCATTCAGGCAGTGGTGTGTGTAAAAGCCCTGGGGCAGGTAGGGCCGGGCACAGGGATGGAGCTTTGAGACCAAGAGGGAGTCAGTCGAGGAGGTGAGGTAGGGACAGGTAGGGCCCGCAGACTTTGGCATTGGGTCAAGGAGTTCTGTTGATCAGGGACCCATCCTGACGGTCTCATACCACATCAGTGTCACACAGACTCCAGTGAAATCCCCTCCACTGGAACCTGCCTGCGCCCATGCCCAGTATTTCGGCATGATTTTAATGGCATGGACCATGTTGACTGTTAAAGGAGAAGAAGCCAATCCTTGGATGAAATTTCTTCTTGCTTTACCAGCAAATAATACCAGCCTGTAGCCTGGAGTGCCACAGGCAGAGAGCAGTCCACAGTCCTGGAAAACAAGCCACAGGGAGCAGCCCCCTAGGATTGGCAGGTAGGTCTGGAGGAAGAATAGGTCAAGAAAAAGGATCCTGGTGGCCGGATCTGTGGTGCCTCGCAAAGATGCCCGCCTGGGTCAAGTTTCGAGGCTGATGCGTTTTGCAGTCAGAAACTCCGGAGCCCGGGCTGCGTTCAGATCCCTCCCGAAGAAAGAGAGTAACAAGAACATGCTGTGGAGAAGAATGCAGTTAGTGTCTTAAAGATGGGCAAATATTCATTCTCATTTGTCCTTTTATGCGAAACAGATTTTTAAAAAGGCAATCTGAGTAGCTAATGACAACCAGAGCCCTGCTGATGCAGAGGGGTGGGGGGTGGCGGCTGAACGAGGCCCCAACAGCTAATCAGGCCCAACGAGAGGTGAGTTGATCAGCCTGGAAATTGCCCAGGCATTCTTCAAAGACCAGTAATTAGGGTTTAAGATGCTGCTCTTTATGCACATAACTTAGCATAATTTTATTAGGCAGCTCATCACCACCAGAATTTGGGGAAATCAGGCCAAAGAACATTCTCGAGCGGGCTGCCGTCTGCGGACGGGGAGACTTTTGCTCTGCCATGGCCCCCTCGGGCAGGAAGAAGACACCAGGCAATGGCAGCGCTACCTTTCTTCCTGGTCCTGATGGGGCGGGAGCAGGAATGGAGGCGATGTCACATTGCGGGGACGTGCTGGAGTTGGGGTGGGCAGCCTGGGTGGCGTGTCGGTGGCCTGGGTGAGATGGGGACAGACCTGGCTTGGGTGCCAGTTCCCCCACTCACTAGCTGGGGACGTGGGGCCAATTCCTTAAAGTCTCTGAGCTTCTGAGGATCAGCAACGAGGCAGAGCTTGGAGAAATGGCAGTAGCTCCTCTCACTGAGGCCTCTGGGCCGAGGGAGGTGGTGGATGAGCAGGCGCCGTCTCTCCCAAGCTCAGAAGTCCTTCAAAATGGGTGCACGGCCTGTTTTCCCCAAATGCTGCTCAAGGTTCTCAGAGGATTCGGAAGCTTGAGTGGGGAGGCAGCAGCCTGCTGTCCTGGGTCCTGAGGTCCTGTCCGTGCGCCCACATGGAGGTGGCCCTGTCACCGAGGTGCCAGGAGACCCCACCTGGAGCACACGCCCCTCGGTGGCTGGGAGGACGCGGAGCCACAGGAGCGAGCAGAGGGCGCCCACCCCAGAGCCCACGCGCCCAGTCGCAGGAGGGAGGAGGCAGGCGACAGTAGGAATGGCAGATCATTGGAAGCTATTTTTAAAAATATATATTTAAAAAATTTGTTAATAGAACCGGAGGCAGAATTTTCTTGAGTTTAACAAAATAAACCCCAAAGCTCGAGGGGAGAGGGGAGGAGGCGGCCCAAGCTCACCTGGCCAAGAGGGGGCTTCACTCCTGGATCCTGCTCCTGCAGGCCTGAGGGACACCATGGGAGCCGCTGGCTTCCAGTGTCCGCCGTAGCCCGCCCAGGGCCAGTCCGTGGTTAGGGCTCAGCAAACCTTTGGACAGTTGAGCATTTCTTTGTTTTGTTTTTAAAGTTCTGGTGAAATACTCATAATGAAATGCACTGGGTTCAGTGGCTGCGAGCCATTGAGTAGGAGCAGGTTCCGGAAGACTCGGGAACCTGACCAGAGTGGGTCCTGCCTTCTGTGGCATCTCACCTTGGAGAGCGCTGTCCACCAGCAGCCCAGAGGCCGGGGCAGACAGGATGACACTAAGAGAAGCTGGTCGACCCAGGCCTCCAGAGCAGGCTAAAATGTCCCAAAGAGGCAAATCCACAGAGGCAGAAAGTAAAAGGGTGATTGTCGAGGGAAGAATGTTCTAGAATTTCATTGTGGTGGTTGTGCAACACTGAACTTCCTAAAAGCTGTTGAATTATGTACTTTAAATGGGTGGGTTTTATCAAATGTCACTTATATCTCAACAGCTATTTATAAAACCCTGCAAACTAATTTTCAGAGTGGCTGTACCAGTTCTGCCTTCTACCCCATGTGTGTGGTGGCTTCCAGAGGTGCCACATTCTCGTCTGCACTCGGTATTGTCCACAACTTGCTTTAGCCACACTCACAGGTGAGCAGACGGGTGTAAGTTGCGTTTCCTTAGTGGTTAATAAGATCGCCCATCTCCTCCTGTGCCCCTTTGCCACCCTCTGGAAATAGCACATCTTCGTAAGTGAACCGTTTATGTCTTTCACACATTTTGGGGGGAGGGGGGCGTTTACAGGGGATTGAACTCAGGGGCACTTGACCACCAAGCCGCATCCCTATTTTACAATTTATTTAGAGACAGGGTCTCACCGAGTGGCTTTAGTGCCTCGCTGTTGCTGAGGCTGGCTTTGAACTCGCGATCCTCCTGCCTCAGCCTCCTGAGCTGCTGGGATGACAGGCGTGCGCCACGGTGCCGGGTTCTTTTGCAGGTTGTTTCCTTACTGTCGAGTTTTGAGAGTTCCACCTATTGGAGATTCAGGTACGTTGTCACATATGGGATTTGCAAGATGTCCCCTCCCACAGCTTCCCTTGTCCTTCCCTTTATTGTCCTTATTTTGAGTCCTGCAGGGCTGGATGGGTGCGTTTGCACCTGCTCATTCCTAGTCTGGTTTCTGGGGCCAGCTCAGCGGCGCCGTGTGCCCGGTGCTTTCCCGACGGCATCTCTCCTTGTCTTTCCTATCAACTACTTTGAGGCTGGTGACCTGCTCAAGGTCAAACAACTTGCAGGTGGGAGCCAGCCTGGGCCTGGCTGTGGCCAGGCAGCTCCTCCTCTGCACCACAGTCTGCCTTCTGTCTGACTCCCCTCCTTCCTGGGACCGTCCTCCCTCCAGCCCTGACCTACATCCCGGGGAATTGCCACACTCTCTGGCCGCTGTCACCGTGGCTGTTCCCACCTTCTAATTATGAGCAGAGCCAACTCAGGATGGGTACAAGCCTCACACCATGAGTCACAGCGGGGATGTCGTCACCCTGGGGAAGAGAGTCCCAGAGCTGTCTGGAGGCACCATGGACGTCTATCACATATGCATTTATATTGCACCTACTGGGTGCCAGGCAGCTTCTCGGTGCTGGGCATGTGTGGGCCTTGGCGTTTGCGGGCCCCACTCTCAAGGGCGAAGTGAGCATCTGTCCTAGGGGGAGGAAAGCCCCTTCAAGCCTGCTCCAGTGTGCCCTCAGAGAGGCCATCCTGACCCCCCCGGTGTGGCAGCCGTGCCCACCTCAGCCCCTCAGCAAGTCTTGTTCACAAAATTGTAAACTCTGCAGGGCTTTATATGCAATTCTGGGTGCCTGGGAAAAGGGGGCACGTGATGGGTATGCAATACATGTGAAATAATAAATGAAGACAGTCAAGAAGGTAATTGATTGCACTGTGAAATAATTCTATGTGAAATTAAATCAGGGTGCCCCTGGAGAGACTGGCCAGAGCTGGGTTAGGGGGATGTGTGAGGCTATTTTAGACTTGGCACTCATGGACAGTGTCCTTCAGGAAGTGGCTTTTGAGTTGGGATCTGCAAGATGAGAGAAGCTAGAGTTTATAGATGTCAGGAAAGTGTTCCAGGCAAAGGAAATGGCACATGCAAGTGTCCTGTGGCAGAAGAGTTCACAGCATCCAGGAACAGAAACTAGAGCAAAGGCAGCTGGTGCTGATGAGTGTCATGGGGTGGGCCTAATAGGAAGGCATCTGTTCAACCCCTCAGCCTGCCCTCACCATGCCAGGCAGCTGACCTCTGACCTTTGAAGGTAAGCATGGAGAGTGGACCCACTGTGCTCCATGTGGATTCCCAGAGCCAGAGATGTCATGGATGGGCTCTTTTCCCAGACCACACTGCTTGCCCAAGTACAACTGGTTTCCTTCTACAAGTCCAGGGCTGTGGCTTTTGGTGGCTGGCTCAATCCATGAGAAAGGCTTTGATTCTCAAGAGAATCTCCATGGCCCCAGGAAATGCCTCTCAAAGACAAGACTTCTGAGCACTGCGTCTCTAAAGGGGGAGCGTAGGGGTTCTTCCACCCGCATCGTCTTGAGTTCTCGCTGGATCTTTGAGGCTGAGTAGCTTTAAACTCAATGGACGGACTGACAGTCAAGGAACACAAGAAGCGCTGACATCCTAGACCTGGCAACTTATTAGCTATGAAAGAAGGATAAGCATTGCTGCTCTGGGCTTGGACCTTTTGCCTGTACAGTGTGTGTGTGTGTGTGTGTGTGAGTGTGAGTGCGCGCGCACTCGCTCTCACTCGCTCCTTGGATAACAGCTGCTGGGAGCTGCCGTGTGGCGTGTGGCGTGCAGGGCTGGGACCCTCTCGTATCCCTTAAGGCCCTGGTTGCATGAAGCAGAAATCAGGGGTGGGGGTTTACTGCCAGGATGCGGAGCTGCCGCAGGCTGGAACTGTCTGGAACTGTCGCCTGGAACTGATGGGAACAAGGACACGCTGGAGTTGCAGGTAGCAGAAAGCACTCCTGGAACTGGGTCCCCCCTGCAGCTTGTTTGGTCCCCTGCGGCTCCTTTGTCCCCTTACCCCTACCCCATCACCCCACCTTGCATCACTCAAGAGTCGGCTTCCTAGTGTGAGAGCCTGGTGGGCGGAGCTTGGGTCACGTGGCGGGGCGTTTTTGACTGACAGCTCTCTAAGACTCCTCCAAGACTGGAGAAGAGGGCGTTCCTTGAAGGGGTTTTTATGTTTTCCTCAGAAGAAGGGGCCAATGGAAGTTTGGTGGTCCAGGAGGAACGCGGGCCCGCTACAGTGACAACCTTGACTTTGCCCCTGAACTCTTGGGTCAAGACTGCCAGCTCCTATTCTGTCAGATGAGCGCACTGAGGTCCACACCAGGGCGATTCTCAGAATCTCTAGGGAAGCTGTAGAGAAACAGCTTCCAGGATGCTCTCCCCAAGGTGGTCTCCTTCCAACTGCTTAGAAAAACCTTCCCCAATCCTCTTACATCTTATTGGTCAGTACTAGGATGCACGCCCACCCCTAAGCCAATCACTGGTGAGAGGGGAACGGATAAAGACCAATCAGAACTGAGCCTGGTCTTGTGTGACCGTGGGGGGGCGTGGCCATCGGAGGGCCCTGGAGCTGTCTGCTGGCTTCTGTCATCTCAAGAGACGGCTCCATAGGCTGGAAAACAGGATCAAGGGGCCCTTTTCAGTCTGGAAGATGCTCTTGAAATTTGGTTTGTGCTGTCACCATGGAGCATCCCATGGGAAGCCACCAGGCAGCTCAGGGCCCCATGGTATCCAACCTCAAAGGTGGCCAATCAAGTCCTGAACCTCAAGAAGAAGCTGGTGCTGGCAGCCATAAACCAGGCTGCGGCCGAACCGGGGGAGAAAGTCACCGTGCCAGACCATGTGGCCGGCGGTATTGACTTAAGGCAGGTTTAATGATGGTGCTGACTAAGCTCGGTTCTGCCTGTTTGGGGCCGTCGCAGCTCAGCTGTCAACTCCCTGGCCTTCCAGGGGGCTGACAGTTGCATGGTGGCGTATTGGCACTCGCGTGTTACACAACCACCCTTCTCAAAAGTTGGTAACTAAATTTGAGGTGCTGAAAGAAATATTGCAATTGAAATAATGCTTTCGGGAACGTTTATAAGCCTTGGAGTGAATTAATATCTCGGGGAAAAAAGCCCCTTCTCTAAGCACAAATACATACGTTTCACATTCCTTTTTAGGCACCAAGGATTTTAACTGCAGTTGTAAGTCAGATTTTACAGGCCACATATTTCAAGTATGGAGTTCATTAAATGTGTGAAATTTGACATTTGCTTCAGGGCGTGGCTAGGTCCCTGGTAATGAATCACAAATTGTGTTGGGCTTTCTGATCAAGTTCAATATGCTAAAACCCTGGTGGAGTTGCAGGAGGAGGGAATTCCTCTTCGAGTCTTCTCCAGGGTTGGTTTTCGTGGGAGCCTTGGATGCACCAGATTTCAGTAAGAGCTGTGGTTCTACCTGTCTTATTCAAGCTGAGAAACATGGAAGATATAGTCTTATAATTGATTTCTGAGTTGTCAGTATATTTATTAATCCAATAGCCATTTACTGAGCATCTATTTTTCCAGGCTCCAAGGATTCAGTGGCAGATGAAACAATACCTGGCCTGGTGGAGTTTTGCAGTTCTGGGGGTAAACAAATATAGTTAACTAAAATCACAACACTGGGGTTTGAACCCAGATGCTTTACCTTAGAGCCACATCCTCAGCTCTTTTTATTTCTTATTTTGAGGCAGGGTCTTGCTAAGTTGCTGAGGCTGGCCTCAAACTTTCAGTCCTCCTACCTCAGCCTCCAGAGTTACTGGATTATACACATGTGCCATCACATAGAATACTTAATTTAACCAACCATATGCAATTGCCAACTGTGAGAGGTATTATGAAGGAAAATCTGGGATGTTCTGAGGCCCAGCTGTTATGGAGAGATCTAATTCTTTCTGTGAATAACAAATAAGATCTTTCTGGAAATGATAGTTGAGATGGGGTAAGAGCCGGAGCTGTGTTGTGGAGGGAGAGAGGATGGTGGCAGGACCTGTCCTCAGTCAGTTGACATTTAGACATTGAATGACCACCTGAGGTGCTCTTGATCAGGCCTAAGGATGGGGAGAAAGACTTAAAACTTGCATCAGTTGAGATTCACGGTTGCAGGTGACAGAAGCCCAGTCGGCTAGGAATTTATTGGATTATATACCAAAAGAGCACAGAGCAGGACTGGCTTTAGGCATGGCTGGATCTAGGGTGCAAATGATGTCAGGCATCTGTCTCGATCCTAGCTCTGCTCTGCTTTATACTCGCTTTTATTCTCAGGCCCCCCTCCCTGTGGCCCCAGCAGCCCTGGCTCACATCCCAGTTTTCTGATCCCAGCCAAGACAGTGTTTTATTCTCAACAGCTCCAGCAGAAGTTCTTGGTGTGAATCTCTGCGAGATTCATGCGTCTAACTCTGCGATAATCACTGTGGCTGGGCATGTGCAGTGCCCTGGTCTGCCAGGCCTGCGTCACCTGCCCTCTGTGCAGCCAGGGATGTGGGCACAAGCTCCACCTGAGCTTCCAGATTGAGAACGGAGATGGGGCCGCCCCTGGATGAAAGGGGCTGGTGTGAAAAGGTGGGTGAGAGCTGCCCCCCAACGAAGGTTCCCAGCGAGGGAGTCTTGAGCCACTTCAGCAGGTGGCCGTTGAGTACAAAGCAGCCTCACTGAGTTTCTGTTCTATGTCACACACGTGCTTGCAAAGACATGGGTCCTTGTCCTCCATGTCCCCGACCCTGAGGAGAAAGGAGATTCACAAATGAGCAGCATCCCAGGGAGGTGATGAGCGCTCCCAGACAGACGGACAGGAACGGCAGCCCCTCCTGGGGAGGCCGGCTTGGGCAAAGCCTAGAGGGTGCTCAGGAGGCAGGAAGTGCATGGAGAGGGCGTCAAGGGCCAGGAACCAGCTGGGCTGGAACCCCAGAGGCTGGAGGGTAGATGCTCTACCAACTCTTCAAGAAGATACTTTCTCAGAAACAGAGAAATGCAGGAAATAATGGGGTGAAGCTGCACCAGGAAGCTGGGACTTTTTATTGGGGTCTGTATTGCCCAGAATGACTCCGTTGGTCACGGAAATTCACCTCAGACTTGTTAAAACTGAAGAACCTGGCGGGTGGCGAGTGGGTAATTCTGTAGCTTCAGGCACAGCTGTATCCAGGGGCTTAAAGATGCTTTAAATACTAGTTCCTTATGTGGGGGGTGGTGCCAAAGATTGAACTTGGGGGACACTCGACCAATGAGCCACATCCCCAGCCCTATTTTGTATTTTATTTACAGACAGGGTCTCACTGAGTTGCTTAGTGTCTTGCTTTTGCTGACACTGGCTTTGAACCCGTAATCCTCCTGCCTCAGCCTCCCAAGCCACTGGGATTTCAGGCGTGTACCGCCATGGCGGCTAGTTCTTTTTTGATCTCATAGCTCTACTTTCCCCTGAGCTGAAACTCTTCTCATGGTAGCAAGATGGCCCTCAGCAACTCCTGACCTGCCTCATCTCCCAACAACACCCATATATAGAGACAGATGTAGAGAGGTTGTCCTGGGTCATATGGCCAACACTGAACCAATTCCTTGTTCAGGGGTGTATTGTATATACATCAGTCCTGCCTGGGTCACACAACCATCTTCAGAACCTGGGATGGATTGAGTGAAACCCCCCAACCATGTGGACTCAAAGTTGGGGAGCTGTCAATCCCTTGCCCTCTAGGAAGACCACTGAGTGTGGAATTACCCAAGAAAGGACAAAAGGAATGCTGGAAAAACATAACTAGACATCCACCTCAGGGAGGTTCACCATCGCAACCAGAAATGTGTCTCTTTCAGGAGACAATGGGGAGCCAGAGAATGTTGTGGAGCAAGGCAGAGGTGCGCCCATCTGAGCGGTTCTTTGGGAAGATACCTTCAGCAGTAGTGGGTGGGGGAGGAGTAAGTTGCAGTGGACGCAAAAGAGGGGACGGGAGGGGAGAGAAAAGGGGACCTGGAGGAGGGAGGTAGAGGTCTGAGATGGGAGTGGGAGAGAGCCCCCGGGTGGTGGATGGGTGGGGCCGGGGTGGGCCGAGCCTCAGGGTGAGCCGAGAGGGAGGGAGCCAGGGGTGTGCACTTGGTCAGGGAGCCCTGGTGACGTGGGAGGGCCGTGACCCTCCCAGGAGGACAGTGCTCCGGGCAGAGCACTGGCCTCTCCTCTGAGAGCATTTGGGGGCCAGTTGGGAATCCCATGGGCACTTGCGCTCCGGGAGGGTGGGTCCCCAGAGCAGGATGCCATTCCCACAAAGCTTTCCAGATGTTTGCTCTGTTGGTTGGCTTTATTTATTTATTTGTTTTAAGTGGTAACAACAAAGGAAACTTTAAAAGAAAATACAAAGCAAAACAGAAGCGGGGGTGGGGCGAGAAGCCTCTCAGGAGAGGGGCCTGGGAAAGGCCGAGGCTGGAAGTGGGAGGTGGGGCACCTGCCCCCAGGTGACCCAGGGCTTCCTCTGCTCCTCGCTGTCTGAGGACAGTCATGTCCTTCCCTTTCCCTGGGCCCAGGCCCTTCAAAGCCCTCCGGGAAGGAGCCCGGGTTTTCTGCTGATCCCAGCAGCTCGCTCGCGGCCACACGCTGACTCAGGGCGCCCGGGCCTCCTGCTCCGTGCAGAGGGACACAGGCTCCTCGGGAGTATCCCTGGGGAGACAGCTCCTTCCTTGGCCCCTTCTGCTTAGGGGCTGTGTGACCCTGTCCCCAGCCTCTGAGTCTCAGTTTACTCATCTATAAAAGGAGCACACGCTCTTGCTAGGCTCCTGCCCTGAGCCAAGGAGAGGCCTAGAGGGGACACATCCAAGCCTGGTACCCAGTAGCACTTCCTACCAGGAGGTCAGAGGTCAGGAGGCGATGCCCTAGCCGGCTGACAGCCACTCCAGGAGGACAGAGTGAGAAAATGTGCGTGTAAATGAGACTCTGTTCCCTCGCTGTTCAAACTGCAGGCCCGGGTGACTTGTATTGGCTTGAGTCAGTGGCTCTGGGTGCTGATTGCCTGGGCCTGGCCACCTGTCTGTCCCAGGGGCTGGGGATGGGGCCAGCCCCTCCCCAACTGAGAATCAGAAAGGTCTGATCCCAGATAAGAACTGAAGATTATTTCCAGAAGAGAGAGAGGAGGAGGAGGGGCGAAGCCAGTGACTGTAGAGGGCCCCTTCCCCAGGCCACGCGGACCTGGCCCGGCAGAGCCTCGGGGACCACCTGCTCTTTCAGGCTCTAACTTTTTAGGTTGGGGAGGCCGGTGGCAGGCAGCTGCCCCACCCCCTGGAGTCCCCAACTGGTGTTTTAATTAGTTTTGCTCTTAAAGCTGATTACAGTGCAGTTTCATGCTGCCTGCCTACAAATTGAGTCAGCACCATGAAACCGTCACTTTGAGAGAATCTGGCCAACCCCAGCAATCTGGTGGACTCCATGACAACGAGTCTTGAGGGGGGGGAGGGGCAGAGGGAGGGGGAGAAAGGGTGGGTGTGGATAAATAGAATAGTAAGCACCTTCCCAAGGGCTGCCCCTGCCCCCTGCTGCGTGGACAGGGCCCAGGTTCAGGGCCCAGGTTCAGGGCCCCTCTAGACCCACCAGCCCTGGCCAGGGCTCCCCGGCACCAAAGGGTGGGTTGCAGAGAGTGCTTTTAAGAAAATGTCAAATGACTTCCAAATGGGGACAAATCATGGGATCGTCCCACATCTGTCCTGCTGGGGGAAGTCGCTGTGCACACACTAGGGTGGGGGCTGGGCTGGCTTTCTGGCCCTGAAAACAGATGCATCTAGAGTTGCATTAAGCTCCTAGTTTTCTTGGGTAGAGCTGGGGTCAGCAAATGCCCTTTGTAAAGGGCTAGCTAGTAAATATTTTCGGTTTTGCAAGCCATGTGCTCTCCGTTGCAACTACTCAATGGCAGCACTCTGCCATCGCAGCGAGACAACAGCCAGAGACAACCTGTAAATAAGTGTGTGCACCTGTGTTCCAATAAAACTTTATTTACAAAAACAGTGGACCAGGTTTGGTAAGTGTGACGCAACCAAAATAGTGGGGGAAGGGTGCGGGGGGGGGGGAAGGGGGGGTAGCTCAGCAGTATCCCACTTGCTAGGGAGCAAAAGGCAGGCCCTGGGTGGGATCCCTAGCACTGAGGGAAAGAGAAGAGGAGGGGAAGTGGGGGGAGGGAGGAAAGAAAAGAAAGAAGAAAGTTATTGTGGGAAGGATAACCTTTTTAAAATTATAATTCACATACAGCAAAATGGACATTTAAAGGCTACAGCCCCATCAATTTTGACCCCACCCCAGTCAAAATACAGAGCATGCCCTTGTCCTTTACAGAGGTCACCCCACCCCAGCAGCCACCCCTCTTCGTCCTCCGCATGCTGTGGCCTGGGCCAGGGCTTCACGTGGATGGGCTTGGGTGCTGTGCACTCCTTTGGTCTGGGGAGCTGGTCTGGTGTTTAAGACCCCCTGGCCTGTGCAGGGGATCAACTTGGTTGCTGTCGTGTCTTTAAGGACATCTGTAAGGACTTTGCCACTTTGAAAGGCAAAGGTGGAAACTGAAGTTCTTTGCCCTTGATTGTGAGCTGGACTTGGTGACTCACCCACAAGGGACAGGACATGGTGGAAGTGGAGGGGGTGACTTCCATCGTAGGTCACAGCCTCGGGTTCTACACGCTCTTTCTCTTTCTTTTCAGTCGCACTTTGGGGCCCTCTGGCAGCCATGTTGTGAGCCCACTCAAGCAGCCCGAGGAGAGACCCAAGGGTGGGGTGTGGTGAGAAGGAGGCACCAAGGCCTCCTGCCAGCGAGCACTTTGGCTCCCAGTCCAGCCTTCAGATGACCGAACTACAAAGAGCCCTAAGCAGCTCTGGAATTTCTGAGTCACTGAAACTATGGGAGTTAATGAGTGTTTATTGTTGTCTTATAATACTAAATCTTGGAGTGGCTTATTAGAGATTCCTATTATGGCCACCGACACATGACTCCTTCCACCCTCCATCCACTTTCATTCATCTGCATGGTTATTCATTCATTGAACAAGTATTGATTTATTTAGTAGCAATGACTTAATAGCTATTATTTCTGTTCTCTCCCAAGCATGTTTCTTGCATTAATGCCTGTTGGTATTTTCATGCCACAGAGGAGGACACTGACTCTCTGGAAGTCCTGTGGCCAGTAAGTGGTTGAGCTGGATTTGAATCCAGAACTACTATGCTCACTGCTCACCGGGTGCCTCTCTGTACTCTGCCCTAGCCAGGCCCCAGGGGGACATGTATCGGAACACCTGCAGGTCTACCTGATTCTGGGCCTGCTGTTGCAAGGCCTGTGCTCCCTCAGGGCACAGGCTGGATCTTTTCTGTCCGGGAGTGGTGGGCCCCGAGCAGGACCTCCCAGATGTATGTTGATTGACTGTCTGATCAGCTGGAAGGAGGGAGGAGGGCTGGGGCTCCCTGGCCTGCACCAGCCCAGGGCACCCTGAAGAGAAATAGCACTGCCCTCTGCTCTGGACAGGGTGGATGGACCTGGAGCCCACCCTCCCTGGGCTGGCAACTCAGCACACAGAGAGCCGCAGAAGCGCTGCTGCCTGCTCCCCGTGTGGAGGAGGGCTCTGTTTACCTTGGAAGGGCGGCCTCTTTTGTAACACTCGCTCATTGTTGCCGGGAGCCCAAAAATACTTTTATTAATGGAAAAACAGGGATGGCTCCACAAAGAAATATTTTGACAGGCCCAGAGGAGGCGGAGGGAGGGCTCGGAGCACATCCTCAGGAAGCCGGGCTCCTTATCTTCCAGGGTGCCCGCGGAGGAGAGGGCAGCACGCGGCTCCCAGCAGGGCGCCTGCCCGTTTCCCCGCTGGGCTCCTGGGCACGGCTTCCTGGGCTTTCTGGTGCTGAGGTGGCTCCTGCAGCGCGGCCGGATCGCAGCCTCACCTCACTCTAGAGCCAGCTCCCCCGGGGGCCGGCGGCTTTATTCTGGGTTCCCACCATGGCTAGGTGTTCTCCATGGTGTGGGGCTCAGGGTTCCTTGTGGTCCCAGGTGCCTGCCTATGCCTCCTGGGAGTGGGTGGTGGTACCGAGCCGGGCTAGCTGGGCATTGAGACCAGATGGCTCCAGTAGGGCTGTCCTCCCCTGGCCTGGCTCCCAGGGCCTTGGGCTGGAAACCTGGGGCCGGTGCTATTTTAAGCACCCTGACATGGGCTGGTGGTGGTCCTTCAAAGGGGTGACAGTATTCCCATTTTTCAGATGAGGAAACTGAGGCGTGGAGAGGTTAAGTAGGCCACATAGCTAAGGAGAGGCAGAGCTGGGTTGGAACCCAGATCAGCTGGTCCTGGGGCCCAACTCTCAGCTCCACCTCTGGCCACCTTCCAAAAGTACATGTGTGTCTGGGTCACCCCATGTGTCCACACTTCATGGATCCCCATTACTCTTAAGATAAAATCCACGTTGGTTAAGGAAAAGGCCTACTTGTTGTACTAAAGGTCCTGAGGAGCAGTGGCTTAAAACATTAGCTATTTCTCTCTTACGAAAGAATTTGGGTGGGAAGAGTCAGGGTTGCTGTAAAGGATCCACCATCATTCGGGAATCAAGTTCCAATGTGGCAGCTCTGTCTTCCTGAAGACAGTTCCTGTTTCATGGCTCAAGATGGCTGCTTGAACTCCTACCATCAAATCCCATTTTAGCAGGAAGGAGAGAAGGGGAAATGGAGAGAGCATGCTCCACCTTTTTAGGGTTCAATTCCAGGCTCCTCCACCTGTGGTCTAGGACAAGTCACTAGCCTCTTGTTATCTGTGAACACAGAAAATATTCAGACTTCTTTCAGAGGCCATGAGGGTTAGACGAGTTAATACGAGTCAGACTTGGAATAAGGCAAGTGGGGCATGAACACTCCATAAATCACGGCGACTATTACTATTAACCTGCTCAAGGTCGCGGCTCTGGGGGTCCTGTCCCATCCCCCGCTATTAGGTTATGCAGCTTCCTGTGGCTTTGTGGCTCCCCAGGTCCCCACAAGGGCCCTAGACCCTGCTTTTCGCTGTCTCGGGACACTGTCGCTCTGGCTGCATGGAGAGTCCCTGAAGACACCTGTCGTCTGCCTAGGCGTCCGCCATCAAGCTCAGGGCCCTTCGCAGGTGCACAGAAAACGTGTCAAGGCGTGAAGGAACGAATGTGACCAGGACGGCTCCCTGCTTCACAAAGCACCCTCCCGGGGCCTCTCCCCGCCCTGGGCAGCTAGCTCCCTCCCCTGGCTCCCTGCAGCCAGGGTCACCCCTTTGTGAGGCCTTCCTGGGCCCCTGGCTAAAACAGGCTGCTTCTCCAGCTCTGGGTCTTCTTGCCCCACTGTGTGTCCTCTCCACGGGGACCAGGACAGCATCTGTGCTGCACCGGGGGCCCAGAACACGGTAAGTGCTCCAGGACGGGCTGAGGGCATGAACCAATGAACAAGATGGTGCAAGAAAACCGCGAGTCTAGGCGCCCTGTCCCCTCCACTAAGGAAGGAGCATCTTGGGCCTCGAGCTTCACAGCTTCACGCTCAAAAAGAAGGAAAAAATGCACCGAGGCTCCCCTCCCCCGTCCTCCTGCCCGCAGAGGCCGGCCGCCAAGCCGCCAGCCCCTGCCACCAGCCAATCCCTGGCGCTCCACGTCAGCTCCCCAGCTTCTAGGAACGGCGTCCCCGCTCCAGGGCCGCGCTCCGGGCGCTGGCCTCGGCTCCTCTGCGGGGCAGGTCCGCCCCGGGCGGGCGGAGGGAAGGTCGCTGTCACGCCGATGAGCTGGCAGGGGACGTCAGGGCCTCTCCAAATGCCTCGGAAACCTCCCTGCTGGGTCACATTCCGGCCTGGGGGACCCTGGGATCACCAAGGTTCCCGCTGGCAGCCGCGATGGGGAGGCACCGAGATTCAGCACTTCTGGGCTGGAAAAAGCCGAGTTGGAGGATTATTTTGGGAACAGTCAGTCATGGCCGCGGTGGGGGGAGGCTATTAAAAGCAAGACAATGTATCCCGAGATGGACCGGGCACAGGCACCCCGGCCACGGCCACGGAACTGGGCGTTCTTTCCGCATGAGGTGGACCTCTCCCTCCCTGGGAAGCGGGGAGGGGACACAGCTGCCAGCCACCGCCCGCCTGGGCCCTGGCCCTTGCCAGCCACAGCTGAGCTGCTCACCCACCTCCCGGGCCATGTGATGGGCGGCGGTCCTCCCCCCAGCACGGCAGGTGGCCAGAACACCGGTGCCTGCCTGTCATTCATTCAACTCACCAGGCCCCGGGCCTGGCAGTGTGGCCCTGCAGCCGGCAGCCACTGCCCAAATTCTCAGTCTTCTGCTTGCTATTTGGGGACATTGGGTGTCCATGCCTCAGTTCTTCACCTGCAAAATGGGGAGAATAGGAGGCTTGTCTGAATACAGTTGTTGTGAGGCCCGAGTGAGTTCACCCATGTGGAGGGCCTGGGGACAGCCAGCCAGAGCTGTCCCTCTCGAGACATGAGATAGGGCTATTTACTGAGGACCCACCAGTTCCAGACGTGGTGCCAAGCCCCAAGAAAGACAGACATGTCCCTATTTTCCTAGTCTAGTGGGGAGATGAGTCATAACCAAGTAAACAAAACAGATGAGACAATCTCATGTTCTATTATTCACTCAACAAACATTTTCGAGGTCCAGCCGTCGGCCGGTTCCCATTCTAGGCAGCACCAGAGACCCGGTAGTGAGTAAACAAAGGTCCTGGCCTGTGTGGGGAGGTCTCAGCCGGAGGCTGGGGAGACAGACACTATGCAAACGAATGAGTCCTGGATCCATTGGGCCGGCAAGACCATAAAGGGTGCTGTGTTCAGATTTTGGGGTGGGGGTTGAGCTGTAGGCAGAGAAGCCTGTTTCCCAGATGAGGGTCGTGGGAGAAGGCTTTTTAGGGTGACATTTGCTCTGAGACCCAAAAGATGGAAGAAGCCAGCCCCAGAGATCTGGGGACAAAAGAGCCAAGGAGTGGCTGGAGCTGGGAGGCGGTGGGGAGAGGAAGCGGGGTCCGGCAGGCCGAGGACCAGGCCCTGCAGGCGGTGGACCAGGCCTGGGGCCTCTCTTAGTTTTGTTGCTTCCTTCCCACTCAGTGGCTAAGGGGAGCCAGTGAGCTCCTCACTGTGTCTGTGGGTCGGGCAGCTTCACTGGGCTCCAAGGTCTTTCGAGAGGCAAGTCCTGGGCTGCGGCCACAGCCACTGGAGGCTCCAGGGGCCTTTCCAGACTGGCTGTGGGCGGGTGGCCTCAGTGGCCTCAGAGCCTCCACATGTGGGACTCTCCAAAGGGCTGACTGAGTGTCCTCACAACACCACGGCTGGCTTCTCCCAGAGTGAGTGGTCAGGAGAGGGACACAGAAGCCACATGTCTGTTAGGACCAACCTCAGAAGTCACATTGGCCATGTCCCCACATTCTGCGTCGGGGAGAAACACCAAGGCTGGTGGCCGGGGCTTCTGCAGACAGCCACCACTGAAGCCACCGGGCAGAGGCCACACTGTGTTCTGAGAGAGACGGGACATCTGGAGTGTCATATCTGGTTGATCTGGGTGCTGGCATGACAGCTGTAGGTAGTGGCAGGAGGACAATGATTGCGGCTGCCATTGTTGGTGCTCACTGTGTGCCAGGTACTGGGCTCATGCCGGGTCAGCCACAGTGGCAGCAGATCCAGGTTCCACCTGAGGAAGCTGAGGCTTCTCTGGAAGGAATAGTCTGTAAGGCCGGACTGGGAACCTAGTAGAGTCACCTCTGAGTAAGGAAAGGAGTGGGGTGACAGGAGAGAGGACAGCCTCGTGAAAGGCCCAGAGTGACAGGAGGACATGAAGAACTCGGGGGCCTCTGGTTATTTGGGGAGGGCAGGAATGTGGAGTTCAAGGGTGTAAGAGGGCCAGGCGTGGTGGTGCACGCCCATAATCCCAGCAGCTCAGGAGGCTGAGGCGGGAGGACCGAGAGTTCAAACCCAGCCTCAGCAACTTAGCAAGGCCCTAAAGCAACTCAGCGAGACCCTGTTTCTACATAAAATTAAAAAAGGGCTGGCAGATGCTGCTCAGTGGTTAGGCCC
Source organism: Spermophilus citellus (assembly GCF_964194105.1). Lineage (NCBI taxonomy): Eukaryota > Metazoa > Chordata > Mammalia > Rodentia > Sciuridae > Spermophilus > Spermophilus citellus. The sequence continues at coordinate 8,399,571 of NC_138185.1, read as the reverse complement.
CTGGGCTCGATCCCCGGTAAGGGGCCAGCCTGGGCTGGGGGCTGGGGGTTTTCCAGGCCTCCGTTAAACACACGGGAAATTCTGGACCTCACCCTGAAGGTACATGTGAACCAACGCAGGGGCTGGCCTGGGGGGTGTGACAGGATCCAGTGTCCCCTGGAGACTCTGAGTGTAGATTAGATGGTATTGGCCATAAGGAGAGAGCAGACCTCAGGGGAGGGCCCAGGGTGGCAGGGGGTCAGCAAGGTCACCCTAGAGATGCCCGGGAGGGGATGAGAAGCCCTGGCGGAAAGAGGAGGTGGGCTGGAGCCTGCTAGGAGGGAGGGTGTTGGGGGCTGCGGGATGTGTAGGCTGCGGCAGTGGAGGGGAGGGGAAGTCAAGGGTGGCCACTCCCAGGTCTCTGCTGAGGCAGCTGGAGGACAGAGGCCCTTGGTGCTGGCCCACCGGCCGCCCTGCCCACCCTCTGCCAGCATCCCTGGCACTTGGTCCCCCGTGGACATTCCCGAGGCTGCTCTTTCCCACCTCACCGCCTTAGGGTCCTCATGGACCAAGCGAAGGCAAGGACCTGTCCCCCACCTGACCCCAGCACTCAGCCAGGGCCAGGCCCTCAGAGTGAGCCTGGCCCATGGGTAAATCTTTAATGGGGAGTTTCTTTTTAAGACAATGTTTTTATTAGTGCATTATAGTTATGCATAATAGTGGGCTTCGTTTTGACATAATCACACAGGCAGGGGATACAGTTGGCTCCATTTCAGTTCCCAGTTCCCCCTCCCTCCCCTCCTCCCTCCTCCTGTCCGTCCTCTGTCTTCTTTCTATTTATCTATCATTTTTTAATCGGTGCTTTGTAGACGTACATAGGAGTAGAATTCGCTGTGGTACGGTCACATAGGTACATGGCATAATCTGATCAATTTCATTCCACAGTTTCTCCCTGTGTCTGGCCCTCCCCCCAACCCCTTCCTCAACTCCAGCGACCCCCCCCATCTGTTTCCATAGGATCCCCTCCCCACCTTATTCACTCCAGCTTTGGCACAGGAGAGAAAACCTTCACCCCTGACCTTCTGGGCCTGGCTTATTTCACTTAGCGTGATGTCTCCACGGCTGTCCACCTACAAGCAAATGCCATCATCTCCTTCCTCCTGTGGCGGGGTCAGACCCGGTTGGGTGTATGTGCCATATTTTCTTTATCGATTCTTCTGTTCACTGGCACCTGGGCTGGTGTGTGATGGGGGTTTCTCAGGACAATTGAGAAAACACTAGAGAGCCATGGGCAAGAACATGGGTTCTAGAGCCCAGTGGCTGGGGTTCAAAACCCATCTCTGCCACTTACTGGCAGTGCCACCTTGGGAGAGCTGCATGGCCTCTCTGTGTTGCAGTTTCCTCCTCCATAAGATGATCAGCACAAGACTGTTTCGAGCATTCTACGAGTTAATGCTTGTCACAGAGCAAGTGCTCTGTGCACATTTATGGTGATCCTGGATAGGTCAATACGCCTCGAAATTCTGGCTTTCACAGGCCTGCAGGGTCCTGCTTCCTGTGTCTGAGCACATGGAAATCCAGACCGATCCTCAACTTCATTTAAACTCACCTGGGCAGTCCAGGTGACAGGTAGACAGATGTCACCTGGGCTGTGTGTGTATCGAGGTCAGGGACCTTCACCTACCTACGCTGTCTTTGAAATGTCGCTGGTGTTTGGGGACAGCATGGCCAACAAATGTCTCAGCAGAATACCTGTGTTTCTTGTTATCAGGCTGCAGGAGGGAATCCAGCAACGGGCTTTGCCATTGATCCCAGGCCTCCCTCACCCCAGATGTGCCTGCAGCCTCTGGGAGGGACAGGGACGGCCTCCCGGCCACCTGGACTCCCTCTATTTGCTTTGATTGGGTTTCTCTTTTGCTTTTTCCTCACATGCTGTCGATTGGCACTCCAGCTGAGGGCCTCTATTTTGGGGAGTTTTCGTGGATAATTTAGTGGGTGGAAGCTCCCCACCCACCCCCCTCGGAGCATCCCTTCAAAAGGGAGAGTGCTCCAGGGAAGAGAGAAACAGTGGGTGGTTCAGTTCAAAAGGACAAAATATTTCTTGCCCTGGCACAGGGAGAGGAAAGAAGCCGTCTGAGGAAGAAGAGCTGCTCACCAAGGAGCCCAGGCTGCAGCTCGCTCGGGAGGGTAAATTAGGTGACTCAGCCACGGCCCTCTCCAGCCCGAAAATGGACAGTGTGGCCGATGCTGGTCCTACTGAGTTCCAAAAGGCTCCCCCGCATGGCACCCAGCACCTGCGGAGAACGGGCCCTGCCTCAAAAGCCAAGTTTGGGTGGGACTGAGTCTAAAATTATCCGCGATAATGAGTCTGCCAGGGGAGGGCCCCGCAGGCTTGCTTCCTGCCTCGTTTTTGGCCTCTAAGACCTCGGCTCCTCCAAGGGAGGCCTCTGGGAAGCAGGGGCCGCTGTGCCAAGAACATGGTCTCTGCTGCCAGAGTTGGGTTCAACTCGGGGCCACGGTCACCCACCGTGTGAACATCCACCTGCAGAGCCTCGGTTTCCTCATCCGTCCTCGGGACTCACAGCATCCAGCTCACGGGGAGGTGGAGGGAGGCAGATCTCCCGAGAGGCTTGCTTCAGGCCTGAGTGCGATGCAGAGGCTGGAGGTGAGGGCGGGAAGGCAGACAGCCTCACTCGCTCGGGGCGTAGTCACTGTTCTCGCCTTGACTGTGAGAAGGCTTTTTAAAAGATGTGTATTTTTAGCATTTATTATATGCCTCATGGTTCTTAGCACTTCAATTAAATAAGCTCATTTAATTTTTACATCGGCTGAGTGGACAGCATGGACAGCGTCCCCAGTTCAGAGAGTGGGGAAGTGACGATGTAGCCACATGGGAGTCTTGTTCTTGAGCCTGGGCTGCACCTCGGCTGTCAGGTTGCCTAAGCCAGCGCTGCCCGGGAGAGCTTTCTGGAGTGATGGCAATGTTTTATTCTGTGCCACCTAATTTGGTAACCACCAGCCACATGTGGCTTTTGAGCACTTGAAACGTGGCTTGTGGAAAGAATTGACCTGAACATCTTCTTTGTTAATTATTTTTAAACTGTAATAGCTGCACGTGACCAGTGGTGACCATACCGGACAGCACAAGGCTGACCCCTCCTGGTTTCAGTATATTACTTTACGAGAGGGTTGTGAGCTGGAATTTAGAGATGACCCTAGCTTAGGGCCTGGCACCTAGTAGGGCTGAGTTAGGACTTGCTATGTGACAGTACTAAGGAGAGCAACTGTCCTTCAAAGTCACGTACAGAGAGTGGCAAAAGGAGCCTGAGCTTCATCCATGCCTCAGATGACTAACTTGTCCCAACTTGCTTGGGGCTTTCTCAGCTTTCAAACTGAAAGTCCTGTGTCCTGGGAATCCTGGAGTCCCAGGCAAACCAGGAGGGTTGGTCACCTGTTCTTGCTTCAGATAATTGGGAAGGAGACCTCAGGGCATGGGGCTTCCTTGTTGGCTTCACTGGGAAGAATCTACTCTACGGCTTTACAGGCTGCAGCCACCTGCCCTCCATGGGCCTCAGTTTCCCCCTTGGAAATTGGGGAGAGACCCCTTTCTTGCAGGGCAACTGCAAGGTACTCAGCAGCTCTGAGATCTAGTTTATGGGAGAGGCAAGGAGCCCCCCTTACCTTGAACGGCTTGGCGCACAGTAGGCGGACAGATAATGGCAGTTCCCTTTGGGGGAATAGCGTTCCTTAAGCTCTACTGCCGGTGGCCACCCTGGTTGAGGGAGACCTGGGAAAGCCTCCCCTGGGCAGGATGGGGCGGGACTTTCTCAGGCTCAGTTCTGGTAAGCCTTCCAGGATAAGCGGTCATGTCTGAGGGCTGCCCAGAGAGGCCACTGTGGGCCCACACGTGGAGACCAGAGCGGTCCCTCTGACGGAGCCAGCTCCCTCCAAGTGCCTCTTTGAGTTCAAGTCTTTCTGTGAGAGAGTGGGGGGAGGTGGTGAGTCACCAGTGTTGGTTGCCACCCAGTTTTATCAGAGCCCACGCAATATCTACAAGGTCCATTTTCAAATCTGGCTTTATCTGCAGGCCCAGAAGTTCCCATCCTGCACGCAGGTGAAGAGGCACATCCGTCCAAGCCCAGGAGAGGCATCTTGCCAGGTGCACAGCCGGCTCCCTGTAGGCCTCCCCGGGTCTGAGGCCCACTGGTGGGGGCCGAGCGTGGCACACCTCGGATCTTCTTCTGGACATTGCAAAGTTCATGACATCTCTCCGCTTTATTTTCCTGTTTATCCCGAGCATGTGTAAACACATGGGTTGCCTGGTTTCAGCGTCTCTTTGGCCATTTCATTTTTGCTGGAGCCTCTGAGTATCACTGGAAACCTTGGATTTTCTAAATGAATCTAAAAATAAACTCTTTAAAAAAATCTTGAAGTTGGAGAGTTGACACAAGGCACTATTATTTATTTCTTTTCCTTCCTCCTCCATCTCCTCTTCCTCCTCCCCACCATCCCTGAACACGCCAAAATCTGGGCAGCCAGAAGCCAGAGGGACTGGGAAGGGCCCCTGGGCCAGTGTCCAGGGACCTCGACAACTTGAACCCTGGGCAGCTGACTCTGAGGGGTGCCCGCTCGGAAAACGGGGGGCTGGGGAGTCCTGGGCCTGACTTGTGGAAAGCCGCAGCCGGGGAAGGCGGTGGCCGGGCGATCCTCGCAAACAGCCGCCGAGCTCCTGCAGGGCCGACTTGGACAGCGCACGCCCCCGCCCCTCCTCCCCGCGGTCTCCCGCTTCGCTCCCTCTCCCTGACTTTTCTCCCGAACAATCGGGGACTTGTGCTGGCGGCCGAAGGAGCCGCGGAGCTGGCTGGCCGCGGAGGAGGCGACGTCATGGATTCCTGAGTGTGAAGTTTGCAGGAAAGCCCTGAGTTTTGGAGATGGACGGGATCCAGTGGTTTCCATGGCGCTGGATAAACAGGAGGAAACAGTGAGGGAATCCCGTTATTTTACTGCATTGAAAGCCTATAAACACGGAGCGCGGGGAAGGAAGTCGCGTTGCCTCTGGAGTAAGCCGATCGCGGAGCCGCCGACTCGCCGCGCCGGGACCCGAGGCGCGCAGCCCGGCCGCTCCGAGCCAGGCTCCACGGCCAGCGCAGCCCCGCGGGCGAGCTGCGGAGAGGACGGCGCCCTCGGCGGCCGGGCCCAGCCGACCCCTCCCCAGCTCGCGCCAGCCCGGTACCCTCCAGATGCAGAGAGAGGCTGCGTTCAGGCCGGGGCACTGCCATCCCCTCCGCATCATGGGGTCTGTGGACCAAGGTAACTGCGCCCGACCCGCTCCAGACGTCGCCTCTCGCGCCCGGCCCCGGGTTCCCGCTCCCGTCCCGGGCAGCGCTTTCAGCTCCGGGCGGCGGGGGCAGCCGGGGACCCCTGCTTGGGACCCCGCTTCCCCGGGGCACTCAGGTAGGGTGGCCGGGGAGGGGCCCCCGCGCCCAGGCCAGGGAGGGAGATTTGGGAAGCCGACTTCAGACAACTTTGCACGGGGGCAGGGAAGTGTCCCCAGGCGGGTTTCCCTAGGCTAGCGCGTCGGGAGGACTTTCCCCGCCACGGGACACCGGGAGGGATCCTCTCTACTAACCGCTGGCTGCTTAACCTCTTCAGCGCTTGGCTTTGACAGCGGGTGCCGCTGGGCTGCAGGGTTTTGTCGTTGTCGTTGTCGTTGTTATTATTATTATTAGATTTTTTTTTCTTTAAGAAAAGGGGCTTGACAGTTTACTATATAGTAAATGTAACAAGAAGACTTGGCTTTCTAATAGGCGGCAGATGCTCTGGGACATTTGAACAATATTCTTCTTTCTTTTATTTATATATATATATATTTATTTTTTGATGTGCCTGATGGCAAAGTCCCCCAGCCCCCCTCGCCCTTTAAAGTGCAATGTACCCTGGGTTCGTGGTGCGACCTGATGACCCTCTACTCTCCCTGTTTCTGCTTCTTTTCCCTCCTCTTGGGTTCAGCTCTGGAATCAAACCCCTTGCATCCTCTGGGAGGGGGCTACTATATACGAATACGATATGAAAGATATCCCCCCTGGTGGGGACGGTGCAGGAGTCTGGGCTGCACATGATGGATCAGTCTTTGAAGTGCGGGGAGGCAGTGCCCAGCCTTTTCCGAGGCCAGCCCTGCGGTGGGGGTGGGGGCACTGCCAAGTGGGAAGGGCTGCAAGAGTTAAGTGGAATAAATTCGTGTAGGAGGAGTTAGCCTCGTGTCATAAAATCAGAGTTGAATGTAGGTTTTGTGCTCTGCGTGGCTGATTAAAGTTCTAGCGGGTGGGGGTGGGGGCAGAAATGACAATTTCAGTAAATAAACCTGAGGGGCTCTTTTTGAAAACCAGATTGAAGCCAAATGCCTTGGGTTAGGTAAAGGGTGCGTTTTCCCACAGCGGACCTCGGTGGCATATTTTTAGCTGAGTTGCATTTTTGAAAGCAAGATCCTGCCAGCGCTCTGGACGTTGTAACTGGTGCTAGTCTATCCTGTCTTCTGCTTGTGGTCAGGCAGCAGAGACGTGATGACATAGTGGCAGAATCACGGCTGATATTGCATCATCTGTAGAGGGATGCTCTCAGGCAGGCAAAATGGTTTACTGCCTTCCAAACCGAAACCCAGTGTTTGATGTTAGGATGGTGGTGGTGGCGGGGACAGGCTAATGCCAAATTTAGCTCCATTTGGAGAGAAAGAGAAGGAGGGAGGGAGGCGGGGAAGAGACAGGGAAGGGGGAACTTAGAAGAGAAATTGGGCTTCTGTTTTACTGTGTGATCTAACACAAGCTTCTGATTTTATTGGAGCTGCTCAATCTCTGCTCCAGGTTTATGACCTTGCCCCTCTGTTACAGTTTCGAGGTACGTGTGTGTCGTGTGCATGTGCATGAGCACCCTCCCCAGACTGTGTTCGTGTGCAGGGATTGTCGGTGTGTGCATGCCATTGTGTGTGTGCACATGTGGAGACAAGGGCACCAGATTGTTTCTGGCAAACCACGCTCGGCGTGCCAAGGCAACAGGGCACACAGATTGCCATTCTAGGCCCCAAAGACAGCTGGCTTGAAATGGGCTGATCCAAATGCATCAACTGGCCCCGCATAAGGGTCTTGGGAGGAAAGGACTGAAGTCCCTTTTAGTCCCTTTAAACTCAGATGCCAGCAGGACTAGAGACACAGATCTACAGGGTGCATGCAGATGGGTGAAGTCATTAAATAGAGGCTAGAGATGTTTGCATGGCCAGAAAATAATGAACTTGCTGTGCAGCTTTGGACTGAGGCCCTGGGGAAAACTGAAGATCTGAAAGAGGTGTGTTCAGTGTTATCTGACGTGAGATGGTGGAAAGTATTTCAGAAATAAACAAACCCAGAGTGAGCTTTGCATGCTCCCAGGCCTGAGTTCTCTGACTTCTGCATGGATTAGATTTTTTTGCTTGGCCACACTACCACTGTGTGATCTTTGTCAAGTGACTTAACCTCTCTCTGCCTCAGTTTCCTCATCTATAAAATGGAGCCAATGACACTGCTTCCCTTGTAGGGTTGTTGTGAGATTCACGAGAACCGAAAACAATGTCTCGTTCATGGTCGATGCTCCATAAATGTTAACAACAATTCCTATTATATTTAAGAAGCCAAAAAAAAAAATAACCCATGTTGAATAGGAACAGAACTGAATAGCAAGAATTCTTTGAAAAGATGCAATACTTTATACCTCTCAAGGTACTTTTTAACTTACTGAGCTGCATAATGACAGAGACTGGGTTCAGAGCTGTAGCTTGTGGAGCCTCAATTTTCTCATTTACAGAAAAGGAGTAATGGTAGTGTTGACTTCATTGAGTCGTTGCCAGCGTTGTGTGAAATCATGCACATAAAACACTTAGCTCAGTGCTTCCCAGGTGTAAGCACACACTAAGCCTTAGGACTGTCTGGCACTTGCACACAGTAAGACAACCTTTGCCCAAAGCCACGGGCAAATTAGAAGCACACTGTGGGCCTCGGCTTTCCCGGACCTAGAGCCGAAGCACCTTCAGCACAGACTCAGTGGGTCTGGGCCGAGCGCTTGACAGGGACGAAGTCTTTCCATCCCCTGGCAGCTGTGTGCCCCAACTGCTGCAACTGTCCCCTCCTGGAAGCGGGGAGTGGGGCACAGAGAGGGCAGCAACTGCCCTAGTGTTGCCCAGGAAGGAAGGGGGTGGAGCCTTAATTGTCACCCAGGCCCTTGGCCACATGCTCTGCTGTCTCTAATCCTCTGATGGCGTTTCCCTGATCTCTAAATGCTGCGCGACAGATGGAGGGTCTAAGGTGGGGTCGGACCTTGGCTCTGGTCCTTTCCCCCATCCCACGTCGTTCCTTGACATGTTCTGGAAAGGAAGGACGGACATGACAGAGGCTGTGGAGGGCGGGCACGTCCTTATTAAGGATGGGGAAACTGAGGCAGACCTGATTTGTGAGTCGGGGAGGGGGCCTGGCCCCACTTGGCCTCGGGGAAACGAAACACAATGTTTGTGTTTCCCTTAGAGGAAGGGAGTCCCCAGCCAGCCAGCGAGGAGCCTCCAGACCCAGCTGCACTTTCTGTCCTCACAGAATGGAGCCAGAGCCCCTCTGGGGACCTCCCTCTTGGTCCTCCCAGGCTCCCCAGAGGCCCCTCCTCCAGGAAGCCCCCCCAGCCCACAGCACCTCCAGCCGGCTTTCCAGAGCTCTGTCTTCCTGGGGCTGCAAGGCCCTGGGGGTGGGCGCCTGCTCTCCTATAGCTGTGAGTCTCTGGGTCCCGGGTGACATTCAACCACCCTAGAGGTAACAGCCTGAGCTCTGAGTCTGGGCTCCAAAGCCTGCCTCTGCGCCTGGCTAGCTGCACCACTGGCACCAGGAACTTCACCGGCTGGCACCTCAGTCACCCCATGTGTCACGGAGCAGGGAGTCTGTCCTCAAGGGCTGTGTTCTGGGGCAAGTGAGCTGAGAAGCAGCCAAGATGCTTTCAAATGGCTTTAAATGCTGGGGTCTAAAATAGGAGAAAGGACCCCGAATGGCTTGGTGTGTGTGTGTGTGTGTGTGTGTGTGTGTGTGTGTGTGTGTTGCTAGAGGGTGGTATCGGTCACCTGTGGCTGCTGTAACAAATCATCACGATCTAGGCAGCTTGAAACTCCATTCTCCACAGTTCCCGAGTCAGGAGTCTGAGGTGAAGGCGTTGGCAGGGCCTGTTTCTCTGGAGCCTCCGGGGAGAATGTGCGGCCTTCGGAGGCTCCTACTGCGTCCCTGCAGCCTCCGCCCCGTCTTCCTGTGGCCTCTTACTGTGTGTTTTCTGTTCAGTTTTCTCCTGGTAATGACACGAGCATTGGGTTAGACCCCTTAGTGCTAGTGCGACCTCATCTTAACTTGGTCACATCTGCAAAGACCTTATTTCTTTTCTTTCCTTTACTTTCTACTTGTAAGATGCATACAATACCTTTATCTTATCTTTATTTTGTGTGCTGCTGAGGATCCAACCCAGGGCCTCAGCCATTCGAGGTGAGCGCCCTACCACTGGCCCCCAGCCCCAGCCCAAGACCTTGTTTCTTAATAAGGTCCTATTCACAGGTATCTGGGCTTAGAATTTGGGGAAAATATATATATATATATATATATATATATATATATATATATATATATATATCCCCACACTATTTCTATATAATTTTGGGGGTGTGAGGAGGGGGGAACAAGTTCACCCACACAGTAGGTTGCCATCAGCCTCGGCCCTTTCCCTCTAAGGAGATGTCTTTTTGGTTGATTCCCTGTGGAAGGAACCTGCCTGGAGATGAGGCAGTGCTCACAGGTGTGCGGAGGAGAGGTGTGTCCCTGGGTGTGCAAGGAGCCCAGTGTGGCTGGAACGGAAAGGGCAGGGGCGAGGTGGGTACTAGGTCAGGAGATGGGCCAGGTCAGGATCCCGCAGACCTGGCGGAGAGTCCCAAGTTGGTTCTCAGGCCCTGGGAGCCCCGGGGGAGTCTGCAGCAGAGAGTGAGTTCTCCTCAGTGTTTCCTGAAGGTCACGCTGACAGTGAAGTGCAGATCAGCCTGGAGCCAGGTGGCAGTGGACACTGGGGACGTGGGTGAGAGGCTATGTAGTGGCTGGGGCCTCTCGGGGATGCCTCGTTGTGTCCTGGGCACCTGTGGGAGGAGCCGTCCCTCTGTGAACGCCCGGCCACCCCGGAGGGCATTCCTCGCAGCCCCGCCCAGGTTTCCCGTGTCACTTCTCCCCCACCCTCTGCTCTCTCTGGGAGCTGTTCACTGTTTCATCTTGGTCCAAAAATGTCCCTTGGCAAATCCACCCTCAGCTAATAACCAGGAAGAGCGTGACTCAGAAGTGTCAGACTCCTGTGGGACTGAACCAGCCCCGCGGTGGCAAAGGAGACTTTCTGTGTGATGTCACCACCTGCTCTGTGCCTTTGTGTCCTTACCTGAAACACGGGGACTGGTTATCCTTACACAGGGTGGGGGTGCTTGGAGGGTTCCTGGACCCTGCCGTGGGGCCCTTGGAGGTGGCCTGCTGGCTGGCCCGTGGGCGGCCACGTGTACTATTATTTTACTGTGTTAAATTCCAGTTATGACTTTCCTTGGACCAAACAAACTGTCAGAGCCCTTTCTGCAGAGCATAGATCCATTTGCTACCGCGGCTCAGGGCTCCGGATCACAGATCTCCAGCCCTAGGCCAGGGGCCCAGAGACGCGGGCGCTGAGCCTGGCTGCTTGGTTTGGAGACAGCGGAGGGGGTCAGGTGGGGCCTTTGCACCTGGAAGTCAGACAGGGATTCTGTCGTGAAGTGGAGGGAGACAGGACAGTGTGATGTCCCTCACGTGCTGAGTGCTGAACCATCCAGGTGAGGCCTCTGCTTTTCTTGGAGGAGGAGACACTGCATTCCAGGGCTGAGGTCTCCAGTCAGCTCTGGGTCCTCGGTACGTCCTGGCTTGAAAGATGAGGAAGTGGACGCTTGTGCTCAAGTCTGCCAAGAACGTGGTGGGAGCCAGAGAGAGTGGAGGTGAACCCTGGAGCATGGCCATCAAGGAAGACAGCCTGGGGGACAGGGTGGGGGTGACAGTGGGTGGAGGGTGCAGGTAGATGGTGAGGTGGACCATGACTAACCAGCACCCCGTCTGTTGACCTCCCCTCCACATGGCTGACCCCATAGAAGCCATAGCCTTGCTGGGCACTGGTGGTGCTCCCTGGTTCAGCGGGGGTGACACTGAAGGGCGAAGGGAAGGCACATCTGTTGGCCGGTTCCACGGGGTGGTGGGCAAGTGCCAGGGGCAGGACCAGGTGGCTCAGGTAGCAGCGGTGACGCGCCGGAGGTGGGGTGGCCCGTCATTCTCAGGGGCTGCCCCCACAGCTCCAGCGGGCAGCTCCCGAGGGATTATGGGCCCGATGTGGCCAGATGTCTTTTTTTTTTTTTAAAGGAGAAAGCAGATGTCTGGATTTGCACATGAACTTTCCAAAGTTAAAAATATGAGTTCAGATTTTTAAGAAAGGACTGGGCCGGCCAAACACAACATGCCCGCAGGATGGGTGTGGCCAGGCCCTGCTGTCCCTGCTTCCCACCTTCCACGCTTGGATCTGGGCGTTGGCTCTCGAGAACCCTGCTGTCTCAGAAGGCACCATGGCCGTCCATGGCCGCCTGCTGGCCCGTGGATCACAACCAGATGCCCCTTAGCACTGTCCCCTCTTGGAAACTCTTTTCTCACAGCAGAAAAGTCCCGTTCGGGCTTTAGAAGATGCTGACGGGGACGGTGAGGCAGAAGTCAGGGGTCACGTCCCCCTTAGAAGGAGCTCCTTCCTAAAATGACTGGGCCCAAGTCCGGGGGGGGGGGCGAGGCACAAGGGAGAGAAATAGAAGGGACACAGGAGACCCAGCTACCGAGACGAATCATATTTCAAGGTAATGTTTTAAAAATAAAAATGAATGCCAGAAACCCACGGCCCACTGAAACAGCCCGGTCCTCTGGGACCAAGGCAGGAGGGGCGCGCTGCTCCTTCCCCTTGGCCTGGGGCTCCAACCGGCTCCACACCACGCTGTCACTGAGCCAGTCTTCACGACAGGCTGAAGGTTCTCAGGGGGAGACTGTGTGAGTCACTGTCTTCAGGGAAATCCCAAGAGTTTGTTCTGCATGGATTTGGGGTCGGTGTGCTCATGTTGCTTTTTAAGAACACTGGGTAGGGGCTGAGGCTGGGGCTCAGTGGTAGAGCACTTGCCTAGCATGTGTGAGGCTCTGGGTTTGATCCTCAGCACCACATGTAAATAAGTGAATAAAATAAAGGTCCATACATATAAAATATTTTTTAAAACCCACTGGGTAAGAATACAGCTTGTGCGAATACTGAGCTTCTGTCGCCTCTTGAGTTTTGCCTCATTGCCTAGAGCCACCCATGGATGCCAAGGGCGTCTGTCTCTGAATCATCCTGTTAAGACCTTCAGTGGTAATGAGCCCAGGGTTCGCTTAAGTTGAGGAGAGATGGCTTCTGGAGCCTGGTAGACTTAACTTCCATCACCTGTCTGTTAAAACCAGTCCATGTGCTGGTTCATCATAGGGGGCTGTCAGGATGAGGGGTTCGTGATGAGAATTTTCCTTTTTTTTTTTTTTTTTTTTTTTGCGGTACAGGGGATTGAACCCAGGGGTACTGTACCACGGAACTACATCTCTAGTCCTTTTCATTTTTTATTTTAAGAGAGAATCTTGCTGAGTTGCCGAGGCTGGCCTCAAACTTGCAGTTCTCCTGTCTGGGCCTCCTGAGTCACTGGGATGGCAGGTATGCCCCTCGGTACCCAGCGGATGATGGTCTTTTTTATTTTCCTTTGGGGGAAAAAAGAAAGGTGTAGGCAGAATTTCCCTGAAGTCATTGATTCAGAGGAAATGTTGCAGGTATTATAACCACACTAGAGGCAGGGACGTAAATATACAAAGCATTGCTGATTTTCACACCTTTGTCCAGTGCCATGTCATCAAGCCACACAGGGACCCAGGTTCTCCTTGTGATGCAGTTTCATGTGTTGATGGTTGTCTCAGGGGGAGGCTGTGTGGGTCCCTGCTCTTCCATTCATTCTTCGGCTGCTTTTTGGTGAGCACCTACTGTGTCCTGGGTAGATTTGAGGGTCTGCGGAGACAGCCAGGGTTGCCAGATAAAGACACAGGATGCCCAGTTAAAATTCAGTCTCAGGTCAACAGTGAATACATTTTAGGCTTAAGCCAGTCCCCTAGGACATCCAGGACATTTGCTCAAGAAAGCATTCATTGTCTAAAATATAAATTGAACTGCATATCCTATATTTTTATCTGCTAAATCTGGCCACCCTTGATAAGCCAGTGAGAAAATCAGATTAATCTCCCTGCCCTTGTGGGCACTAATATTGGAGTTCAAGGAACAGCGGACGAAGGTAAATACACATAGAAGATGTGGTAGGGAGAAGGACCCTGGGGCCAGCACGCAGGGTGAAGGCCAGGAGAAGCCAGGGATGCCATCGCTAATGGGAGTGGCAGGGGAGGTCTCCCTGAGGAGGGGACATTTGAGCTGAGATTTGAGGCCAGGCAGTGTCAGAGGGGACAGTAGGGGTGAAGGCCTGTTGGCACTTTCAAGAGCAGGTGGATGATCAGGGGCAGAGGGAGTAAGAGGAGGAGAAAATGGCAGGAAGGGAGGCCCACGTGGGGCAGCTGATGCAGGGCCTGAGAGCAAGGCCTGTGCGTTCATTCCCAACATCACCAGATGAGCTGGGGGTGTAGCTGGTGGAGCAGTGCTACCCTGAGTTCAATACCCAGAACTGCAAAATATGTAAAATAAAAATAATGGGAAGCTACGGGAAGGTTTATGGGCTATGGCTTTTAATTTTATTTATTTTATTTGGAATTGAACCCAGGGATGCTTTACCTGAGCCACATCCCTAGACCTTTTTAAATTTTTTATTTGGAGACAGGCTCTTGCTAAGTTGCTTGAGGCCTTGCTGGTCTGCTGAGGCTGGCTTTGAACTTGTGATCCTCCTGCCTGGGCTGGGAGCTTTAAAGGGGCCTCCTGGAGGCTGATGTTTGTGCAGAGGTGGAAGCAGCGTGTCCAGGGCGAGGCTTGTGCACTTGTCCTGCTGAGAGACGTCAGGGCTTGGATTACTGGGAAGATAGAAGGGACAGGGGTGAGGAGGGGTCATGGTCATGTTACATTTCAAAGGTGGAGCTACCTGCATTGCTGAGGTTTGCAGATGGGGTGAGAGAGCAGAGGGCTCCAGGAGCACGCCTCCATTTCTGTTGGGAGAACTGGATCCTGAAAGGACAATGCATATGTTGGAGGAAAGGACAACAGGACCTGGTTCGGGACATGCTCACTGTGAGATGTTCTTGGACACCCAAGGAGAGGCATTGAACTGGCATTTGGGTATGTGAACCCAATTTCCTGGGAGAAGACCAGGTTGTGGATAAAATGAGCTTTATGCCAACAGGTGGACAGGAGGGCAGAGCCGTGGGCAATGGGTCCCTCCAGACTGCAGTCTTCTTTCAGACCCTCCAATGCTTCACCCTGCCTCCCACCTCAGGACCTTTGCACATACCATCCCAGCTGTCTGTTAGTTCTCCCCCTCACAATTACCTGGCTTTTACTCGATCTTCCGAGTCCCAGCTTAAAAATCCCCTCCCTAGTGAATGAAGCCTTCCCTGAATTCCCTGCTACGTCAGGGTCTCTGGTCCAAGCTCTGCCTCACCTCCTTTTTCCCTTCATGCTGTCATCTGAGTTTGTAATTAAGCTTTGCATAGAGGCTGGTGGAATGGAGCTGGATTTCTGGGCAGTGGTGACATTCCTGTCTCAGTGGCTCCCCTGTCTTCCCACTGCTGTGTTGGCGGCTGGGAAGGCTCCTACTAGGCCGGGGCTTTTGCTAGGAGGCCAGTCACAGGGCAAAGAGAAGGGACAGAGCCGCACACTATGGCCCGTCCCGCCTAACCTGGTGGCCTCTGTGCAGAGGGGTCATGAATTTGCTCCTAAGAGCGCAGTTATTTATTTTGGAATTGAACAGATGCCTCCCCCAGCCCTGTCCTCCTTGGTGGCCTTAGGGAAGAAGCCCTCTCACTCCCACAGAAACCCTGCCGTGGGTCAGAGCCTGCTCTGGGCCTGTTTGCTTGAAGACTAGAAGCTTCCAGGAGATGCCCACTGTTCCGAGGGACAACCAGGGCTTGGATTATGGGGGTGGGTAGTTGGACTTTATTCAGAATGTCCTGAATCATCAGCCCTTCCCAAGGCTGAAGTGCACTTAGGAAGTGCCCTGTGGCACTTGACCATTTTTGTTTTTGTTGTACTGGGGACTTAAACCCCAGGCCTCACGAGTACCAAATTAGCTCTCTTACCACAGAGCCACATGCCAGCCCTGTGCTTGAGCAGCTGTAAAGTGGTTCCCTTTATTATTTTATCTTACAACTGGGTGTCTCAGGGGAGGTCGGGTGGTAAGAGTTAGGTTCTTGTCCTAGCAATTGGGTGGCCAGGAGACGAGGCAAAGGCGAGACCCTTAAAGAGAAGCCTAAGGCTCATCCACACAAGGAGGCAAACCTTCACCCAGCCACCCACCCACCCACGCATCCACCCTGCAGGAACTAGGAATGACAGCACCATGGCCCCTGGCTTGGTGGGTCTCATAGGCCAGTGGAGAAAAAAAATTCCACGTCTTTGCCGGGTGCTACGACTGTGCTGATAGTTCTACCAAGATTATGTTAAGAGTAGTTTCCCCGGGACTGGGCTGTAGCTCAGTGGTGGAGCCCTTGTCTAGCATGCATGAGGCCCTGGGTTCCGTCCCCAGCATGCAACAGACAAATAAAAAAAAAAAAAAAAAGAGTTTCCCAGAGGAGCCCACTGGTGAGCTATTCTCGGGAGAGAGGGACGACCTAGGCAGGCAGAATCAACAGGTGTCCACCAGCTTAGAAGCAGCTCATTCTTACAGGGTGGAGGGGTGGGATGGGAGGTGGGCGTGGACTGGTGCTACCAGTATTTCTCCTTTTCCATGGTGGAACAGGAGGCTGGTTCCTCTATTTATTTCTTACCCAATTCTAGGGTCTGGACCTTGGATCCCTGCCATTAAGACCCACAATACATTTCCTACCACATACTTGGCTTTCAGTTTCCTGTCAAAAGTCACCCCCTCCTCCATAGAAATTTCTTAGTCAGCTTCTCAGATTTTTGTACAATGCACATACTACATGGGTCATCAGGGCTAGGAAACAAAGAGAGGGATTCCCCCACCTCCCCCCATTTTTAAAATTGGTGCATTATAGTTGTACATACTAACAGGATTTGCTGCTACATATTCATACATGCACACAATCTAACAATATAATTTGACCAATATCTCTCCCCAGCACTTCCTTCCTCTGGGCCCCGCCCCCTGATCCCTTTCCTCTACTGATCTCCCTTTGATTTTCATGAGAACCTCAGCCCCCCACCACCAGAAAGAGATTTCTTTAGGTGCTGACAACCAGAAAGTGCTTCTTAAGACTTTGAAACAGGTCTGGGGCCAGGCCCAGGCCCCTGCAATGGAGCTGGAGTCTAAACTAGTGGCTGTCACTCTGGCCCCACATTGGAAGCATCTGCTGAGCTTTTGCAAAATACAGACACCTGACACCTAGGTCCCATGCCCAAACTTGGTGATTACATTGGTATCTGGTGTGGTATCTGGTATTTGAACTTTCTTCCCCCCCCCTTTTATTGGTGCATTATGGTTTTACATAAAAGTTAGGTTCATTTTGACAAAAATCACATAGGTGTAGAATTTGATTTATTCGAACTTTTTTTTGGGGGGAGGGGAGGGTACCAGGGATTAAACCCAGGGGCACTCAACCACCGAGCCTCATCCCCAGCCCTATTTTGTATTTTATTTAGAGATGGGGTCTCACTGAGTTGCTTAGTGCCCCCCTTTTGCTGAGGCTGGCTTTGAACTTGAGATCCTCTTGTCTTAGCCTACTGAGCTGCTGGGATCACAGGTGTGCGCCATGGTCACCGTGCCCGGCAGCTAGTTGAACATTCTAACAACACCCCTGGTGACTGTAATGTGTAGCCTGATGAAAACCCCTGGTCTAAGTGCAGTCGAGAACGCCGTTCACAGCTGTGCTTCTCTGTGTCCAGGTGATGAGCACAAGGCAGGTGGGGACAGTGCCTTGCTGCATCCCCAGCATCTGCAACTGTGCTAGGTACCTGGCAGGTACTTAGTAAATACTCGTGGGAGGACGGAGGATGGACAGCTTTGTATGGATCCCCTTTGTGGCTAAGGTGGCTCCCCCTCAGAGCATACATCCTGCTTCTTACCAGCTAAGGGTATAGTCACTGCAGTCAAGCCACGGTTCCCTGGGGGAGCTGAGGACCTTCCCTGCCTAATCTTGTGGTCCTCAACACTGGTGGCACTTCAGATCCACCTGAAGTCTAAATGTCTTTGGACATTCTGGTTTGGTGGGTTTGGATTACAGCTCGGGCCCAGTATGCAAGAGTGTCCCAGGTGATCCTGACGAGCTGCTGAGGACACTGCTCCAGTCTTTTCTACTTCCCTGTTCCCCAACTTCAGAAACATGAAGTCAAGAGACTCCTAGAAGTGATTGGAAGAGTGACACCGGATTCTCGAGTAGTGCTGGCCAGTCATGTCTGTTCATAACACTCGCCTTGGGTGCTTGGTTGAAAATGCTGTTCCTAGGCTGGGGCTCAATGGTAGAGCACTTGTTAGCATGCACGAGGCCCTGGGTTCAATCCCCAGCACAATAAGATCAAAATAAATATCCCTCCAAACCAAAAAGTACGAGTTCCTGAGCCTGTAATCCAAATTTATGGACCCAGAAACTCAGGGAGGGACCTGGGACTTCATGTGGTAAACAAGCATCCAGGTGTCCTGGTTCCCTGCCAGCCACAGCCTGCAAGGGCACACACTCCCTGCTCTGGCGCCCACGCACCAGACCACTTCCAGCTCTTGCTCTACTCCTGCCTCTCACTGCCAGACACTCCCCGTCTTCATCAGTCAGTCTCCTTCAATGTCACTTCCCTACTGAGCCCTTCCTGTCACCAAGGGACTGAATGAAGCCACCCCAGCCCACAGTCTTTATCCTATTAGCCTGGCACCCAAAGGGGAGGGGGTGACAACCTCTGTCTCCTTATCTCCTTCAGCCTTGCCCACTCCCAGAAACCAATGCAACAATGGCTGGTCCATGCTGGGGCCCAGCACCTGGCACTGGTAGGTGGCCAGAAGTAGGGACTGCAAAGTGGTATGAGCTTCAGAGCATCTGAGCCTTTCCCAGCCCCTGGGACATGCAGTCAGGGGCAGGCAATCGTGCACAGCTACGGGCACACAGGAGCACCTGGGGACAAGAGTGTACAATAGAGGGGAGTGGGTGCCCACCTCCAAAGACAGAAAGCAAAAAGTCAGGGGCAGGCATCAGCGCAAAAGCGCAAGTGGCAGCAGGTTTCTTCCCTAGACCGTGGGTTGGGCAGGGCGCGGCGCGCTCACCCAGGGAAGGTGGGAGGCAGCGACCGCCCCAGCTGCGGGCGGTGGCACAGGTCAGTGGCCAAGCGCGGTGCCCCGAGTGTGGCCAGCGAGCGGCCTCCTTCCTCCCGGCTCCGGCAGCCGGGCCGCCCCTCCCCCCCCCCCCCCCCCGGCCCCGCGTGGCGGCCCCGCCCCCGCCGGCCGGCCGCGCTGTCCCCGCCTCCCCGCCCCCTCCGCGGGCGGCAACAGGTGCCTCCCGGAGCAGGAAGCTCGCGCCGCCGCCGCTCAGCGCGACCAGGACCCGCTGCGCCACGCGCGCCATCCCCGGACCCGGCGCTTGCCGCGAGGAGCGGGACCCCGCCGTAGGACCTCCTCGCCCCCGCGTCCTGCGGCCGTCGCCACCCGCGGCCAGGGCCCCGGAGCCAGCGCGCCTGCCTCCGCCCCAGCCCCGCGACCCTCCGCCTTCCCGAGCGAGCGCCATGGACGCCCCGGGGCCACAGCCCGACCCCGACGGCGGGGACGCCCCAGGCCACGAGCCCGGGGGCAGTCCCCAGGACGAGTTCGACTTCTCCATCCTCTTCGACTATGACTATCTGAATCCCATCCCAGGTCGGTGGAGGCTCCCCCGCCGCCCCGAGCCCGGGCGGGGGCGTGAGCCTGGGGAGGGGACACGGCCTCTCTGCTCCACGCGCCTCACTTCCTCGGAGGCCTGGAGCCGGGGGTGCCCCTACCCAGGTGAGAGGGAGGGGAGGCGGCGACAGTGGCTGCGCCACCCTTAGGGGGCGGTAGGCTCACTCGTGCCCCGTAGGGGCGACAGTTTCCAATGACTTGTGACGTCGACCCAAGGGTCGCTGCTCGAAAAGCAAAAGAAGGCAGATCCCCAGGCTGAGGGACTCTGTGGGCCTAGTGCCCGGCAGTGGGTCCTACTGGAAGTGATTTAGCTGCCTCTGGAGGGAGGAGGTGAGGGAGCCAGGACTGGAGTTAGGGGGAGGGTGGGGAAGGAGCTCCCCAGCAGCGAGGGATCCCTGGGCTTCTGTGAGACTGTGCCCCACCACCTCCCGGACCAGCGTGGTGTTGGGGACTTTGTGTTGAAACTAAGGAAGAGGCTGGCTGTCTGCGCTGGAGGGTGGTTGACTTCGGTGGTGTGTGGCGGCCCATTTCCTCTCCGGGCTCTGCTGCTGCGTTTGCCAATCGCCCCCAAGAGGTCCATTCTGCGCTTTGTGAGGTGGTCTTCCCCGCCCAGTCGGAATGGATGGGGGCCTGGCGGGCAGCAGGAGTGTGGATTCAGGAGGACAGTCTACATTTCTGCCTAAACCCCTGCATTCTGTACCTGCAAGTGCCCTGAGTCTTTGGGGGCTGGGGACTGGGAACTTCCCCAGGCTGGGCTGCAGGCTCTTGTCTTGGTGTTCTTTCACCAGGTCACAGGAGCCTTCATCAGAAGGAGGAGAAAGAAAAGGTGTCACCCTTGGCCTCTCACTATTTTTCTGGTTAGCAGGTTGTCTTGGAAGAAACACACACACACACACACACACACACACACACACCAAAAAAAAAAAAAAAAAACCAAACCCCAAACCCCAAGTAAGGCTTCCTGATTTCAGTGCTTGTTACCAGCCCCAGGGTGCAGGCAAGTAACTTCCAGATGTGCTGGGGGCCTGGCCCATAGAAAGGGCTTGTGTTTCCCTGCTGGGGAAATAAACCCCTGTATGTGTTGTTGTTGTTTTTTTTTTTTTTTTGGGGGGGGGGCTTAGTGGCTCCCTGGTTCCCAGAGCCTCTGTCAGGCAGCTGGATAGAGAATTTTTTACTTGCCACCTGTGTCCTCCCAGGCCACCTTTGAGGAGGGTCTGGTCTCTGACTGTGGGTATCACTCTCCCTTGGATCCCCGGAGATGGCAATTAGTAACAATTTTGTGCTTTGACTGGAGATGGAAACAATCAGCCAGCAGGAGACCCAGGTTCTGCAGCTGTAATCTGGAGGACATCCTCTGCTTTGAAAAGATACAATTAAGAATCTGGGAAGGATCCATGTTAACAGTTAACATCGGTGGTCTTTCTGTTCATTAAGATTAAAGCCATGTTTTGCAGGGAGTTAATACTTATACCCCTCTGGGATGCACAATCAGCTAGCTTTTTTTTTTTTTTTTTTTTGAGGGGTGGGGTTAGGGAGAGGGGGAGGATTTCCGGGGAAATAGTTTCCAAGCCAAATCTGGTGGGAGGTACTTTTTATAGTTTTTCTTGGCAAGTGGTGTTTGGTGGCCACCAGATGGGTATCTTAATGACCACAGTGAAAGCCCTGGAATCTTTTTTTTTTCTAAAATAATAAACTTTATTTTTTGGAACAGTTTCAGATTTACAGAAATGTTGTGAAGCTACCACAAAACCCCCCACCTGCCCAGGACCGGGTTTCCTCATATTGTTAACATCTCACATTAATATGGTACATTTGTTATAATTCATGAACCCATATCGATACATTATTATTGAAGTTTATACTTTTTTAGATTCAGATGTTCTTTTTTTTTCTTTTAAGACCTTGTCAGTACTGAAGAGTACTGGTTAGGTATATTGTAGACTGTCCCTTAATTTTTTAAAAAACTATTTTTTCTCTTGATTAGAATAAGGCTGTGTGATATCTAGGAAGAAGGCCACTAAGCTTAAGTGCTTTCTCACTGCACACATCACTGTCGATAGTTTGTCACCGTTGATGTTGACTTGATCGCCTGGCAGAGAGTACGTTGGTCGGGTTTCTGCTCTTCAGTGACTCCTTTGCGAAGGGTGCTCTTTGGAAGGCAGTTCTGTGTGGAGCCCGCACAGTTGAAGTTCAGTTTTGCTGTGCGTCTGTTAAATGATGCCTCTTTGCTGCAGGGAGCTAGGACAGCAGAGTCAGCCCCCAGGAACAGAAGGGACATTGTGAGCTTTGAGAGGCCAAGATGAGTCGTCCCAGACGTGGGTGGGGCTCTGGCTGTCACATTTCTGAGCTTCTGCATGACGGACCTCTCCGAGAGCCAAAACCAACCTTGTCAGCTTGGTCCCGGATGGGAGCGCCCTGGTGAGGCACGCTACCTCCTAACCTGGAGTGTTGGCCCTAACACTGGGCTGAGCCTGGGAGGAGAAGGACCACCGAGGGGCCAGGCACCACCATCAAGAACTCAGGGAAGTTTTAGGATGTCAGGTCCCATTTTATGGAACTAGTGTGTGGTGGACCTGGATCAGCCCAGTTAATATCCCTGGGACCCTAGCAGGCAGGCACTGCTTCCATCCTCATTTTACAGAGGAGGGTGAGAAGGCACAGAGAGGTAAAGTGATCTTCTCAAGAAAGTACAGCTGGTAAACGGCAGAGCTCAGGTCTGAGCATACTCCAGAGCTTGGTCTCAGAACTCTAGGAGGCTCCTCACTGCTCCATTGATAAGAGGTACATGCATAGCCATTGGCCAGGCCCCTGGGATCATGGCAAGGGTGGACATGTAAACACGAGCAGGGTGTTCTTGAGTTAGTCATTTGACAGCTCTGGATCTCTGTTTGCTTATGTGTAAAGTGGTTGAAATAATGGTCCTTACCTTAAAGGATCATGGCCCACCTAGAGTGGGTTAATTCATTTAAATCAGCACAAGGTGTGATTCATCACCAGCATTTTGTTAAACTCTTGCTTTTATTAATAGAGGTGCTCAATTAATGAGAGCCATTATTCAGTTACTCACCCAACCAACTGTTAAGCATGGATCATGCTAGGTCTTGGGAATACCATGGACAATAAGACCTCATGCCTTAAAATGTGCCTGTTCTTTTCCTGTGTCTGATTGCATTATCAGATGCCTCCAGGAGGAGGTTGTCCATCAGCGTTGGTTTAGCATTGAGGTGCACACATTTACTTATGTTGAGGAGGTAACCATCCATTCTTATTTCCTTGGGAGTTTTGTTAGGAATGGGAGTTGAATCACATCAAAGGCTGTTTAGCATCTATGGGAAATAGGATTTTATTCTTCTGAGACCTGTTACCGTATTGGCTTATATTAATCAATTGCCTAATATTGAAACATTCTTGACATAAACTCCCTTGGTGACTTTGTATTGTTTTTTTGAAGAGCGGTGACATCTGTTGGTAATAGTTAAGTGTTTTTTCTTCCAGCAATATTCACCTTTAGTGCCTTTTTTCCTGTGCAGTCAAGCTTTAGGTTTTGTTCCTTCTCTATGCTTGGGAGCAACTTGTGTATCCCCAGCAGAACAGTGTTTAACAGTGTGCCAGAGTCCTCTGTGGAACTTCTGGTACTGGTGCTTTTTTGTGGGCTTGTTTCTGGGTGACTTTCTCTGTTGAGTCTGTGAGGACTGGGCTGTTTACACTTTCCATTTCTATTGGAGTCAGTTTTGGTAAACTATTTTTCTAAGAAATGATCCATTTCATCTATCTAAGCTTTCAAACTTGACTAGAGATGTCAAGTGCATGCACATCTTTTTACTAGTGGAAGGAGCAGCCAAGCATATTGTGTGTGTGTGTGTGTGTGTGTGTGTGTGTGTGTATACGTATGCATGTGTGTGCTATGGCATCCTGACTTCTGCAGGTCCCACCCTGGAGGGGATGTGTTGTTGTCGAACACTTGAGGATTTGGATTTCTTGTGCATGCTTGGAATTTGGTGGACTCTCACTTCTCCCAACTCATAATACTTTGAGGGAGACAGATGGGTACTGGGAATCCTGATCACCTCCAGAACTGTGGGATCCCCGTGTGCTGCCTGGCCATGGATGTGGTAGGGTGCTCATCTCTGGTTTGCCCTAATAGGTCTGCTGCCTCCCTCCTTCCAGTCCTGGGAAGTTAGGCCTCTGGCGCCAGCCTTGCCGTTCCCCGAGACGGCAGACTCTTCCCGACCACTGCTTATTGTTTTGTAGAGTCTCTTCCTCGGATCCTTCAGCTCTGGGGGTGGCAGCCCTTTAACAAAGCTGCGGGTGCCACTCAGGCACACACATGTGAGTGTGCACACTCTAAGGACTGTAGGTGCACACAGCATGCACGAGCCCTTGGGGGCGCCTCTGCATCCTCCCCAAGTGCTGCCCCCCACGTGTGCCTTGCACCCCATCTCAGGGGCAGTTACCGACCCTCTGCCCCGCCCCCTAGTGTCGACAGCACTTCGCCTGAGGAACACCTGCTCTCAGCCCTGTCACAGGGGACAATTAAAACCTCATTCTTTCAGCAAACACACTGAATGCTGGTTTCGTGCCAGGCCCCGTGGGTGTAGAGACAAATGAGATGTGGTCCCTGCCCTTGCCTGGCCCCCGGGCCAACGTGGGGCACAGCCTGGTAAACAAATAGGGACAAATGAGGTGCTGTGATACAGTAACTGGTTTTTTTGGTGCTTGCTAAAAATAGGGCTGCACGCCAAGCAGGCAGGTTCTCTGAACACACCAGGCCTAGGTGAGCCTGTCTCCAGGTGCAGCTGGGAGGTGAGGCGAGGCTGGACTTGAGCCGAGGCCTTGTCAGGGAGCAGAGGACCTGGGGATAGAGCTGCCGCCATCCTCTGCTCTGCTCAACACATGTCACTTGAGCTCCTAAATTAAAGGCCCTCTGTCCCTTAGGGGCCTTAGCTTTGGATTGGGAGCAGAGGCTGTGAAAACCTTAAGGCCTTACCTCAGTTCCCAAGGCTCTGTACCCTGGAAGGTGGCGGGTGAAGTAGATGTGAGCGATGCAGGGCCACCTGTTAGTGGCCGTCGCTCCTGCCTGTGCAGTGGAACCTCCTGGGTTCCGCCCGGAACTGGGAACTTGGCCGAGAGCCAGGCATTGGTGAGTTCCAGGGGAGGCGCTGGGCTGAGCCCCTGGGGTTCCTGAGTTCCTCCCTAAGCACTGCAGCCCGTCGCCAGACTGCACCCCCAGAGCAGCGGGACCCCATTTGGAGCTGTGTTCTTGGCAGCATCCAGCATGCCCTTGTGCGGTGACGTGTGCCCGTTCCCTCCTTATAGTTGATATGCCCAGAGTCACCTGTGTGCTGCCTACTCCCCTCGTGGGATTAGACTTGCTTTAGAATTGCCAGCAAAAACAGAAACAGAAGAGCGCCAGGTGTGAGTGGGGGTCCGGCTATGTGTCCATTTCTTTCTCTGTCTCATGGATGGTCGTGCATGCTCCCTGGGCCACCTGTACCTTTGTTCCCTCCGGTTGTGGGGACCACTGACTCGGCTTGCTGGAGCACCAGGTCTGAAATCAGAAGGTCCCGCCTTGACATTCCGCCTTCGTTGCTTTCCACCTGGGTGGCCTTGGCTAGGGGAAGTGCCTGGCATCTGGCAAGCCTGTAATGTAGTTGCCAGAGAAATGGGTGAAAATTGCAGAATCCCTTCTTAGAGATGTGCTGGTGGCGTGTGGAGTTGGCTCCCAGGCCTGCATTTTCTCATCTGTGAGGTGGGCCGGTGGTGCCAGTTCCCTCCCTCCCTGTTGGGTCTACCTGGTGTTAGTGAGGTGGGTGATTCCCGTTCACAAGGGGCTCAGGAGTGTGGGACGGCAGCCGCGTGGTGATGAGCCTCTCCCTGTCCTGAGTTCTGGGCAGCCTGGGAGAGGAGAGAGGCCTCCTGCGCCCTGGTGAACCCTAAGCTGTCAGAGCACACGGGCCAGGAACGAGGGGTGCTGGCCTGATGGGAGCCGGCACCTTGAGGTGTCTTGGCCCTGCTTGGTTGCCCGCTGGCTTCTGACCTGGGACTCCGACCCAGGCTGCGACCTCAGCCCGGAACTCTGCTGGCTGCAATTGCTTCCTTAATTGTCCAGATTGTGAGACAGGAAGGTTCTCCTTGCTGGGGCGGGGGATCTCCCCAGGTGTCATACCCTGGCCCTGAGGGCTGCCGAGCCAGGGCTGGAGGAGCAGTCCTGGAGATGCAGCGCCATGGGTGCGGGGGGGCCCCCCCTCCCGGGGAACTTCCTCCCTGCCCAGCACAGGAAGCCGCGCAGGCCCGGGCTGAGCTCGCCATGCACGGCACAGATGCTCTCCAGACAGCTCAGGGGATAGAGCCAGACGCCAACCTGGGCCCTTCTGGGTCGGGCGGGGTTGACCAGTCCCAGCCAGGCCTGGTGCAAGTTCCCCAAACAAGAGGGCACCTTTAGCTTGCCCCTGAACTTTCATTATGAACTTTTGCCAAAATATGCAAAGTAGAGGTGATGATATAATCAGCTCCCGGTCCGTCACCCACTTCAGCAGAGGGGATCCTAGTGGGGATGGGCTCATTCCGTGTCTCAGTCCCTACGTCTTCTCCGCCCCACCCTCGGCTACTTTCAGTGAAATTCTAGGTGTCATAATGTTTTATTAATAGATTAGGAGGTATCTATCTCTCAAAGATGAGACAAATGAAACACGGGGTCCCTCAGTCTCCTCAGGGGGCTTCTTCCAGGGCCAGCTTCCTGCCACACCGAGATCCTCCGGGTGTGGCTCAAGTCCCTTGTAGGTGGAGGATTGCATGAACCTCCCTGTGGATTTTAAATCCCTCCCAGGTCACTTGTGGTCCCTAGTACAGTGTAAGTGCCACATTACAGTTGTCACATTGGATTACTTAAGGAATAAGGACGAGGAAACTGTCTCTAGTGTTCAGTCCAGTTCCCCCTGGATACTTTTGATTGATTTATTTTTTTGGAAGTGGTTTCCTCCACCGAGGCTCAGCCCAGGGCCATGGAGGCCCACCTGCATGCACCATTATTAAAACCAAGATCATCACCGAATATCCAGCGCCCCAGTATTTCTGCTTCGTCTGCGAAGTATCTCTGTAGAGCTGGGTTGTTCCACCCGAGACCTAAATGACCCCACACTGGGACTGGTCCATGTGGCCCTGAATCTTGTGTCCCGTGGGAGTTCCCGCCCGGCTGTTGGCGGCTGCTTGTCGAGGAAGCAGGGTCATTTCGAAGTGCACTTCTTCACCCTCTGGATCTTCCTGTGGCATCTCTGTGACGTCTTTTCACGTGTCCCTCTGTCCCCCCACCCCCCCACCCCGGTTCCTACAGACCTGCGTTTGGTTCTGAAGCCCTGTGCCTCGGCCCTTTAATGGTCCTTGTTGTTTTTTCCTCTGTAAAAGAAACACACCAAAGACGGCTGCCAGCCACAGTCACAGCGGGGAGAGTGGCTTCCCCCCTCCCCCCCCAGTTGGCATTTGGGACCCTCCTCCTTTCTAATCAGAGGATTTGGGAAAAAGCATTTTTTTTTCAGCTGGGCCTGTTTTAGTTAATAAAATGCATTCCCCATGCAGATTTTAATTGAGCCATGCCTGGGTGAGCTTTCTGAAGGCAGGAAAGTGGCTGCAAAGATCAAACTGTGAAATATGATATATTAAGAACTATGTAATGTTTTGAACGACCAACAATAAAAAAAAAAAAAAAAAAAAAAAAGCTCAGGTCCTTATCACAACAGACCTGCTGGGAAACCCAGGCCTGCAGGCCCAGGGGGTTCAGTGGGGGCCGGGCTTTGAGTCTGAGATGCGGCAACAGTTCTTTGGTGGCTAAGGGAAGGCGCTGTTGACCTGCACAGTCCCCAGAAGGTTCTCTGCAGGTCTCAGATCTGCAGTGGGTGACCTCACCTGGGTTCTGCCGCCAGTGTAGCAGGATTGTCTTCATGACCGGGCCTTGGCGGGCTGCTGATGAGTGTGCCCACCTCCGGGAACATGGCACTGGAATGAAAGCTCTTGGGGAGAAGTATAAATGAGAACCCGTCAGTCAATAAGGTATTAATTTTAAGTCTCTGTCCCTGGCCAAGCACGACGTGGGCCCCCACTGTCTCCAAGGGGAAGTTTCCACTTGGATTTGAAGTTGATGAAATAAAAGTGGAAATCGGCTTTTCCGATGGTGCCAGGGGAATGGGAATCAGTAAGGGCCACTGCTCCTGGAGGTGGCTGGAGCTGGGGAGGGCTGGCGCCCGGCAAGGTGGAGGATGAGGAGGCGTGTCCCTCCTGCAGGCCTTCACGGGGGGGGGGGGGGGGGGGGGGGTGCTTGCGTGGCCAGCCAGCTTCTGCAGGATTATCTGAAGTCTATTTCTGGCCAGTTTTTCTGACCAGATCTTTCCTTCTCCTTTTGGAGAGGAAGCCACTTGAGTCCTCTTCTCTGTCCATCTCTCACTGTCTGGTTACAAACACTCCCCATCACGGGTGCCACCCGAGTGGCTGTCTCCTTTAAGGATGGGGGAGGTGGATAAAGAGGTGGTGTGCCCATCCAGAGGACCACTCCCCTGCAGTGACCAAGAAGTGCCCGCACACATGGGGCCAGCCTAGCAAAGGGAGAGGGCGTGTCCAGTGTGCGTCAGGACCGCCAAGCCCCGTGACGGTGACCAGGTCCTGAGAGCTTCTGGCTGGGCGGGGCCCTGAGATCCAGCTGTGTCCTTGACTATTTTTTTGACCAGTGGGTTCCTCTGTCCCCCAACCCTTGTCTGGCACAGAGGTACAGGCAGTGCCTGCCTCCCAGGATGGGTATCAACTGCAGGGAGAAGCCTGGGGGGCTCCTGGGGTCCCGCACAGTGGCTTCAGGATGAGGGTGCAGGAAGGTCTCTGGAGTGTTGAAAGCAGGGGGCCCCAGGGTGGCTTTAAGCCAACAAGACACAGCCCTTCCCTCCAGATTCCAAGGAGCCAAGAAACCTGGTGTCTGCCAGCTGGGGTGCAGGGCCCCTGCCCCCACCTCACAGTGACCTGGGGCCTGTGTGCTCCGGTCCTCTCCTGAGCAGGGCCGCAGCGTGGGGCGTGTTTGGCCAGTGGCCCGCCAGCCGCGTCTGTGAGGTGGTTCTGGGGCTG
This sequence comes from Spermophilus citellus, assembly GCF_964194105.1. Taxonomy (NCBI): domain Eukaryota; kingdom Metazoa; phylum Chordata; class Mammalia; order Rodentia; family Sciuridae; genus Spermophilus; species Spermophilus citellus. The sequence continues at coordinate 8,371,394 of NC_138185.1, read as the reverse complement.
TCCTGGTCCTGTGGGGGGCCTGTCCCGTGGTAGTGGCCTGGGAAGTGCCGCCGGGCTGCGGAGGAGGGCCGTGTGGCTGGGCGGGTCAGCAGCCAGAGCTGCTCCAGGTGGCCTTTTCCAGGAGACAGGACAGGGACGTCTTCCCTCCCCGTTCTGACATTTCTGGGCCTCACTGATCCGGATGGAATTTCTCAGCTTTCAGAGCGGAGGAGTCTGTGTGGAGCGCAGGGCATGACAACCTGAGTTTCCTTCATTCTTAACGCACATGAGTCACCCGCCTGGAATCCAGCTCCTGTGGCGTGTGCCTGGCGGAGCTGGGCTTGGAGGCTTCCTGGGAAGTTTGCAGAGTGACAGGTGACGGGCTTGTGACCTGGAAGCATCCAGTGGCTTCTGGAGGAGGCCCTGGCTATGGGTGAGGAGCCCCCGTGAGCAGGAGGCCCAGAGACCTGCCAAGGCGGCCAGCTCCTTCCGCCACCCTCTCCCCTGGCTGCAGGCCGCAGTGCCAGGCTGTGGCATCCTCCTCGCTGCCATGGTGACAGACTGTGGTGTCTCCAAGCCAGGGCCGGGGACACCACCACCTCAGGGCGTGAGCCAGGGCAGGGGGCACCTCGGACATGGCCGGGCGGCCCGTGGTCACCCCAGGCCAGGCCCTGGCTCCTCTCCTCCGGTCATCCAAGCCCCCAGTCACCGCTGGACTTGGCCCCTCCCCCAGAGGGACAGGCGCCTCCTGCAGGTCCCCACGGGGTTTCTGTTGGGGTCAGTCTGTTCTGCTTCCTGAAAACCCGCGGGTCCTTCCCTTTCTCAGAAGCTCCTGTGGCTGGTCGGCTGTCCCCGAGAGGCTGCCGCGTGCTTGGCCCTGGGTCTTCCTGAGGGTGGGCAAGGAGGCCTCCCCGAGGAGAGGCCCTGGTGGAGGCCACCACGAGGCCTGAATGAGACTTTTAAAATGTCCCTCGACTTGATCCTCAGCCAGTGGAGGACTGAGAACGTTACAGAAGAAAGGAGTTGGTGTCCTTGCTTATGAGGGGCCCTGCAATTGTGAGGGGCCCCAGGGAGAACCTCCTTTCTCTGTTTCGGGGTTAAGGTGTTACCATCCAGGAAATGGCCTCTTTTATGAGAAGTGGGGTGGAGTCGTGTTTGGGACCGGAGAGGAGTCAGGTTGCCTAAGACTGAATCTTGGCTCAGCCACTCAAAAGCTGTGTGACTTTAGGCAGATTACTCACCCTCTCTGAGCCTCATTTTCCACGCTAAAATGGGGGAAACTAGATTACATGCCTCATAGGATTCTGGTGAGAGAAACCTGTTCATGTGGTAGAGGAGTGCAGTGGTTCTTGGTACACAATAAAAGGTTTACGTGTTGGCTCTTATCACTTCTGTTATTACAAGTAGCTCACTGAGTCACCAAGGCTTTGGTAAGATTGAGTTGGGGCCCAGGTGGCCTGGGGAGGTGAGGGGGAGTGGCAGGCTCTCTTCACCCACCCCCCACACTTTCTGAAGGTCAGCAGAATCTGAGATGAAAAGGAGAATTCCCTGGAGTGCTGACCAATCCCTTCTATTTTTGTAAAAATTTCTTCCTTTTTTGAAGGAAGATCGGGGCTAGCACACGTCACACTTTCAAGTCATAAAACAGGGTCACTGTCGCAGGAAAGGGCAGAATTTCCGCTTTTCTCCATAATAGCCAAGGTCCAGTCCTCCTGTTTACCCAGCGTCCTCCTGTGTGCTGGGAGCTCGGGGGCCAGGTGAGCTGTGGTGGGCTGCGTGGCCCCTGTCACCCCGAGAACGTGGAGTGCCCTCCCCTGGCAGGAGGGGCGGGGTGGCGCTGGCCCTGAGGCTGCGTTGTGCCCTTGGCTGTGGCATCTGAACCCCCGGAGCAGATCTCCTGCTGATGAGCCGCTGGCCTGGCCTTCCCAGAAATCTTGTTCTCCCCAAAAGTTCACAGGGTCTAGATTTTCTGATAAGCACCCAGGAACCTGACAGGAAAGAGGGGTGATAATGATGGGAACTTCCAGGTAGCTGCTGCAGAAATGAGCTACCTGTGGAGGCTGGCGGCTCCCTCCTGAGTCACGCGGGCTGGCGGGTGGGCGCTGCGGGCTGAGGCCTCCAATGCCTGGGCCTCTGCCTGGTGGGGCCCTGGGTGGCTGCGCTCAGCTGGGGCGGCTCTGCCTCCCGGGAGGCATCTGGTAGTGCCCTCAGTGGGAGGGCCAAGGAGGCCACCGCTGGCCTCAGGGGGTAGAGGCCAGGGATGCTGTCGGAGGCCACAGGGGCCCACAGCAGAGTTCGGAGGTTGAGTATCCCCGACTGGGGTGGGTGCACTGCGGCTGCCTGGGGTCAGCTGAGGCCTTTGGGCTCTTTAACTCACCTCTCTGTGTCTCAGTCTTCTCTCTGTAAAAGGGGGACAAACTGTACCCCCTCACATAGGGTTGGGGGATTAGATAATCCACCCCACGGAGCGTGCCTTCCACAGCGCCTGTGAGTTCTCCAGGGCCCCCGCCCCCCTTCAGAAAGCCCACAGTCCAGGGGAGACAGGAGAGTGACTCCCGAGATGGACTTCAGTCTGGGACCCTGCAGATCTGGGAGCATGAAGACCTGCCTCGTGCAGCTCGGGGAGCGGGGGGCCTGCAGGAGGAGGTGGCTCAAGTTGAGCTGTGCAGGGCAGGAGGCACGGAAGGGCATGCTGGCAAGAGGAACAGCCCGTGCAAATCATGAAGGCATACAAGACCCGGGAGGCCACCTCATCTCCCATCACTGCGTTCGCCTCTTCTTGCCTTTTGGCACCCATATCTCGGGGGCGGGCCAGGTAGCTCCCGTGGCAGGTGAGATGGTTTTAGGTGGGGACACTGCCCGCGATCGAGCTGTGTCCTTCCTGGTGCTATCTTCTCTTTTGAACTCATCAGGAGTGGGGTCTCGGTGACGGGGGCTGAACGCAGGTGGACTTCATGGGGTGGTGGGAACGGGTCACTTCTCAATCGTGGTGGCAGTAACAAGGGGGCTAACCCTGGACAAAGCTTGTGGGCCCCATGCTCAACATCTGCACGCTCCCGTCAACAGCTGTATATATGTGAGACCTCAATAAACAGAACGTGGGCAGTGCAGCTGCCAAGACTGGCCCCCGAGTCTTGCTTGAATTTGGTAACTTCTATTTTTGCTGTATTTTTACCCTGCCTGCCGTTTATGGAGGTGACACTGATTTTCCATTTGTGGTAGCAGTATGAAGTTTCCTTTTAAAATACAGCAAAATTAATATGCAAATGAATTTAAATAGAAATATTAAGTCAGTAATATCTTCTGGGGTTGCAAGGGTTTTGGCGTCTCTCGAGGACCCGGGGTGGTGAGACAGAGCCAGCTCCTGCAGGGGGTGGGCGCAGGGACAGCCGTGCCAGGGTGCCGCAGCCCCAGGAGAAATCTCGGCTACTTCAGGAAATATTTCACTGATGCGCTGGTTGTGAGACTTGCTGTCCAAAACCCAGAGGACAGAGAAGCCGGTGGTTATTAATTACTGCCGTCCTCCCCGCCTGCCGCTCAAATTCAATCTTGGGGAGAGGGGAGGGAAAAAGACAGCAAGACTCTGCCGCGGGGATTAATTAAAACCAGTGCAAATGCTCGACACTTCAGAGCGCATAAAGGCGGCTGTTTGGCTGTTTCTCGGGGCTCCCGGGGAGCGGCAGTGACTTATGCTTTGTGCCTGCATTTCTGGGACTGTCCACAGCTGCCCGGGGTGTTTCTGATAAGCTGCTGCAGTTTTTTCTGATAAGGCCAGAATTTTTGCTAGGAGGCTTAGTTTTGCTGGTTTGCAGAGCGGTGGACTCTCAGAGTGTTGTTGGACATGGATTTGGCGCTGATCTTCCCCTTGATTACAGATTTCTGCTCTCTTACCTGCCAGGAAGGCATGTGCGAGTGTGTGTGTGTGTGTGTGCGTGCCTGCACATATGTGTAAGCATGTCTGCGTGTGTGTGCACAAGTTCAAACACAAGTTTACCCTGGCTGCAACTTCACAAGAACTCCAGACCCCACAGACTCTAGCTAGAAAAATCAGAGGGCCTCAGAGCCAGAAGCGACAGAGGAGATGGATTCCGTTTCACACCACTCTGTTCTAAAATGAGGAGCTTGAGGCCGAGAGTGGGTGGGGGACTTTTCCAAAGTCACCCAGCTAGGTAGTGGCAAAGCAGGACTTGATTTTCAGTTTCCTGCTTCGTAAGCCAGGGTTCCGTTGCCACATATGATGTTCTGTCCCCTCCCCCTCCCCCAGCCCGTAAAGTAAAATCTTTAAAATGCTGGGGTATTATATTCCTTTTCTGTACGTAATGCAGAGGTAGGAAAGTCTCCTTTCTGCTGTGCCTCCATCCCTGGTTACTTAGCCTCTTCCTGCGGGAAGTCATTGCTACCTGTAACTTCCAGAAAACCAAGTGATCTGTGCACTGTGCGCACGTGCATGCACATGTGTGTGTGCCTTCTCTCACCCACCCTTTTCATCCCGTGCACACTGTCTCCAGACCAACTTTCTTCTTCAGTGCTAAGTCTTAGTGCTGTTCCATATCCATGCTCAAGGAACCAGGATCTAGGCCATTCCCACTGGGTGGACTTCAGTTTGCTTCCAAGCCCTTGATAACAGACAGGTCTCCGGGAACCGTCTTATGCACACTTCATTTTGCACAGATGAGAGTGTCCCTGCAGGATCAATTTCTAAGAGTGGCATTGCTAAGTCCCCAGGGCATGTGTGCCTGGAGTTTTGACAGATATTACTCAATCATCCTCTCTAGAGGAGGTTGCTGCTGTCTGTCTTTTGGTTTGGATATTAGCATCTTGAGTTCCAGTGTCCCACAGAGACTTTTTTGAACTTCAACCGGCTGACAAATTTTTTTTTTGAGCCCCTGCTTTGTGGCAGGTTCCATCTGGGTGCTGGAGATAGTGTGGGGCAAGAGAACCCTCATGGCATTTACTGATGGGTTGGGGGCAGGCAGATGATGATAAGATGACCCTACAGTTATCTCACTAGAACTTGGAACAGTGCAGGGTAGGCAGCGGCCTGAGCCAGTCAAGAAGCCAGGAAGCCTCTGAGAGCCCGTGGCACTCTGGTGGAGCTTGTGGGCCTCAGTGAGCTTTGGATGTGTGGAGGAGGGGTGAGGAGCTGCACATGCAAAGGTCCTGGGGTGGGAAGGAAGGAGGTGCTTCCCACAAAGTCCAGTTTAGCTGGTGTCCAGAGAGAGGGAGGCAAGAGAGTGGAGAGAGGAGGGACTAGGAGATCCCCGGCCAGGCTGGCCTAATTGAAGCCATTCACCTGTACCCCGAGAGTTGTGGGAAGCCATTTTGGGACTTTTACCTGAAGTGGAGTCACCTACAGACCCTCTGAGATCAGTTCAGCTAAGCTAGACTGTACTTCCTCCAGGGTGACCCCAAAAGGGCACAAGGAGGTTGAGGATCCCCTGAGTGTCCACGCTCACTCCCCGGCATGAGCTAGGCTGGCAGCTTCAGGAAGAGGTCCCACCGCTGGCCGGGCACCATTCCCTATTCATCTATTCTCTCAACCACTCCACCAATGTTAGTGGAGGGCCGGCCAGTGCCAGGCACTGTGGTAGGAGCTTGGCAAACAGCACGGAGCCACAACAGACACGGTCCAGCCCTGGCAGAGCCTAGTGTCCAGGGCAGGGTCGCAGACTTCCACAAAGGGCCAGATAGTAAATATTGTAGGCCCTGTGGTCAGTATGGCCACAACTCTGAGCTTGGGTGCCCCCCCCCCCCCAGGCCCCGTGTAAATGAACCAGCGTGGCTGTGTTCCAATAAAACTTTATTCACAGACGCAGTCTGTGGGCCAGATTTGGCTTGTGGGCCCTAGTTGGCCTCTCTTGGTTTAGCAGGATGAGTTCCCCAAACAGAGAGGTGTCTGATGTGATGTGAGCTGGTAGAAGGTGCCAGTGGAGAAGAGGTGGCAGGTGAGGGGGTGGAGGTGATCTTGCGGATGGTCAAGGCAGATGCTGGCTGAGCAGATACGTAAAGGAATCCAGGGAAGCCGCCCGGGAAAGGTCTCGGGGGAGGAGCTGTGCCTCGAGCGCTCTGAGTCAGGCACTGCTTGACAACAGACACTGACAGCCGGGCTGCTGCTGAGTCAGCTTGGGGAACCGTGGGACCAGGCTGGGCCATGCTTTAGGGCCTGTCTACAGGGTCAGGGGAGGCCTTCACGAAGGGTTTCTAGAATGGATGTTTCATTAGCTATGGCCTGGAGACCAGACTGGAGGGGGAGAGGGAAGGCATGGGGAGACCAGAGGAGGTGACCACAGAGTTCAGGGGGGAGCAGAGCGGGGCTTGGACCAGGGTGGGCATGATGGGTGGGGGGACGTTTGAGTTTGGTTTGTGTGCTGGCAGCAGAGCACTGAGGATTTGCTGAGAGCTGGTACGGGGGCAGAGCCCAGGAGCCCAGGCTGACCCTAGTCCCTGGTGGAGAAGGTGGAGCTGGGGGGCCTTGGAGGGGCAGTGGGGCCAGAGGGTGGTGGGACAAGCAGGTCCCCTGCACAGGAACCTCCCACCTAGTGGGTGCTCTGGGCTGTGCAGGGTGCCATGTGGAGGGCGCAGGTCAGTGAGACAGGATGTCTGTCAAGGGGGGTTTAGGCTTGGAATTAGGCGACAGTGTGAGGTGGGGAATGGGCATGCCTAGGTGACCGGCACAGATAACACGGCTCTGTTCCTGGTTCTGAATCCTGGTTCTGAATTGGCCACTTCACCTAGGGTTCAGCTGCAGAGCTCGGAGGGGCACGAGATCTGCTTAATGGGTCCTAACCGGCAATGACATCAAATAGCCCCAGGAGGCTCAGAGCGCATCCTGGGTAGCAGGGTGTCATTTCAGCGGGGGGTGTGTGGGCGCTATGAATGTGGTGGGAGACCATCGCATTTCTTCTAAGGTTTCCACTGAAACCACCGCCTGGAGCATCAGCCCTGCTGGTCTTCCAGTCACGGCCATGTGGGTCTGGAACCAACCCTACCCTACACTCAAAAGGCCCCTCTCTCTTCAGGGGATTTGGGACGGATGGCCTCACCTCCAGGTGTGGCTGCACTGCTCCAGCCAGTGGTTTGGTGTGGGCGGGGTGCTGAACAGAATGAAGTGACAGGAGGCGACCCAGCCTGTGATTGGTGGCTCGACATGGGACTTCTGTTTTAGAGGCTTATAAGACCCTCCTCCCCCTTCTCTTTCCAGAAGAACCGAATGCACATAAGGTCGTCAGCCCACACTCCGGAATCTACCCTGATGATGTCCCGGACTATGGCCCCAAGCCCTACAGCCCCCTGGCCAGTTTCCCGGGGGAGCCCCCCGGCCGGTTCGCAGAGCCGGATAGGGTCGGGCCCCCGAACTTTCTGAGCCCGGCCAAGCCAGCGGGGGCCTCGGGCCTGAGCCCTCGGATCGAGATCACTCCGTCCCACGAACTGATGCAGGCAGGGGGGTCCCTCCGCGCCAGGGACTGCACCCTGCTGGTGGAGCCGCCGGCGGCCGGCCCGAGGTTCACGCTGCCCGTGCCCGGCTTCGAGGGCTACCGCGAGCCGCTTTGCTTGAGCCCCGCTAGCAGCGGCTCCTCTGCCAGCTTCATTTCCGACACCTTCTCCCCCTACACCTCGCCCTGCGTCTCGCCCAATAACGGCGCGCCCGACGACCTGTGTCCGCAGTTTCAAAACATCCCTGCTCATTATTCCCCCAGAACCTCGCCAATAATGTCACCTCGAACCAGCCTCGCCGACGACAGCTGCCAGGGCCGCCACTCGCCCGTGCCCCGTCCGGCCTCGCGCTCCTCGTCGCCCGGCGCCAAGCGGAGGCACTCGTGCGCCGAGGCCCTGGTCGCCCCGCGGCCCGCAGCCTCGCCCCAGCGCTCGCGCAGCCCCTCGCCGCAGCCCTCGCACGCGGCGCCCCGGGACGGCGCTCCTCCGGCCGCGCTCGGCCCCGCGGGGCCCGCCGTGCTCATGGACGCGCTCAGCAGCCTCGCCGCGGACTCGCCCTGCGGGATCCCCCCCAAGATGTGGAAGACCAGCCCGGACCCCGCGCCCGTGGCGGCCGCCCCGCCCAAGGCCGGCCTGCCCCGCCACATCTACCCGGCCGTGGAGTTCCTGGGGCCCTGCGAGCAGGAGGAGCGCAGGAACTCGGCCCCCGAGTCCATCCTGCTGGTGTCGCCCACCTGGCCCAAGCAGCTGGTGCCGGCCATTCCCATCTGCAGGTGAGCCGGGCTCCAGGGTGGTCGGTCCCCGAGGGTGGTCGGTCCCCAAGGGTGCGGCTGAGCGGGGTGGGTGTTGGGGGCTGTGGGCCGGGAAGCTGGAGCCAGGCAGAGTGGACCTAAATCCTGGCTCTGCCACCTGCCAGCCTGGAGGCGCTGAGACGGAAGTTGAATTCCCAGCCCCAGTTTCCCCCTCTGTAAAGTGGGAGGAATTGGTTCGAGGCCCACCAGCGGTGGTGACGAAGGTACAGCCGTGCCACACTGTGCTCAGACAGGTGGCACCTCCCTCTCGCATCTCAAACTATTTATCAGCCGGGTGCAGGGGCCCAGAGACTGGGGAGGCTGGGGCAGGAGGATGGAAAGCTCAAAGCCAGCCTCAGCAACTTAGCCAGCCCTGAGCGATTAAGTGAGACCCTGTCTCCAAATAAAACACAAAACAGGTCTGGGATGTGGCTCAGTGGTTAAGCACCCCTGGGTTCCATCACCCGGGTGCTATTTATCAGGGACCTACTGTGTGCCAGACTACTAGACAGAAGATTTCTACCTTTATGGAGCTGACACTCAGGGGGCACAGAGCAAGCTTTCCTATGTGAAGCCCCCCTCATCTCAACAGGAGCCAGTGTTCCTCAGCGTCCGCCACGTCTTCAGTGTTATGCTCAGTACCATGGAAGCCCTGGAAGAAGTCAAATGCCACAGTCCTCAAGGGGCTTAAGATCTTGGCAGGCTGAAGAGATGCATATAGAGAGCAGCATCTGGCTCTAGGATCCCTGAGGACTGAATTTGAGCCCCAGCTCTGCCCTTCTGCCCTTGTGTGATCCTGATATCTCTGGTTCTGCCGGGCTGTTGCTGTGTCAGTGGCAGACATTGATAATCAATCTCCACCTTCTCACTGAGTACCTTTTGATGCTATGCCCAGATCAGACATCGCTAATCAATCAGGACCCCTAATTATTATTATTTTTTTTTAGAGAGAGAGAATTTTTTTAATATTTATTTTTTAGTTTCTGGTGGATACAACATCTTTATTTTTTTATTTTTATATGGTGCTGAGGATTGAACCCAGCGCCCCGCACATGCCAGGCGAGCGCGCTACCACTTGAGCCACATCCCCAGCCCCAGCCTCCTAATACTTTTACTGAGCCCTTTCTGGCCTTGGTTCATTCCCAGAGATATAAGGATAATTATGGTACCTACCTAATAGGGTCTTTTTCAATGACTAGGTAAAATGACACTCGTCCAACTCTTGGCATAGAGCCAACACAAAGTAAGAGCTCAGAAAGGAGCTGCTGCTGCTATTCAGGAAATGTTATTCTTATAAGTCAGGCGTTTCCTCTTTGAAAAGCCTTGTGCTACGAGATTGAGCTCACTGTAGGCTTTAGAGTACTGATGGTGACATTGATAGCTACCAACATTCAGAGTAGGGACAATGACATTGATAACCACCCACATTTAAGGATACCTGCCATGTGTCAGTACAGTTCTAAGGACCCAATTATTTCACGTAATTCTCACGTGAACCTGGTTTGGTATTATTTGGAATTTTTTTTTTTAAATCTTCATTTGGATGTTAAAGAAAAGGAGGTGCTGGGTGTGGTGGCCTATAGCTCTAATCCCAGCAGCTCAGGAGGCTGAGGCAGGAGGATTGCAGGTTGAGGTCAGCCTCAGCAACTTAGAGAGGCCCTAAGTAACTTAGCGAGACCCTGTCTCAAAAAACAAAAAGGGCTGGAGATGTGGCTCAGTGGTTAAGCACTCCAGACCAAAAAAAAAAAAAAAAAAAAAAGGAGGTGACAGGCGAGGGCAGAGAGTCCTCTCTCTGCTCTGTCTGTCGGGTGCAGGACTGGAAGGCTCATGCTGTCACGGTTGTCCCTGTGGCTTTCAAACTGGGATTTGTGTTAGCAAATGGAAACCTTTTAGTTTTCCCAAATAAAAGAATGAGTTGAAAGTCACGGTGGGTAAAGGTAGAGCTGGGGTTTTGTTTTATTTATTTGTTTGTTTATGTTTCGTGGTTCTGGGATGGAACGCAGGGCCCTGTGCATGCTGGTGAGCCTCGGCCACAGAGCCACCCCACCCTGGTAGAACTGTTTTGATTGACGCGGGGATGAGGGTGGCTAAGGACCCTGCCCACGTGGCTTTGCTCAGTCCTACACCTGACCAAAGCTGACCACAGGGAGCGTGCAGTGTGGCTTTCCTCCAAAGCAGGCTCTGCGGACGGCAGGGCCACAGTGGGTCACTTGGTGTTTCCTGGAAGAGGAGTTTCCCAGGGGCCCCTGCAGGCCTTCTCAGGGCCTTCAAGGTAGGCAGAGTGGGCAGTGATTTCAAAGGCCATGTGGTGACATCGCCCTGAGGTCTGTGCCTGAAGATTTTCAGGGCCACTTTAGGAAATGCCCTGAAGGCCAGGCCCTGGTACAGATGGAAACTTGGGCTCACAGCAGAGAAGTGACACGCGCACCGTTACCAGCTAGTTAGTGACCGAGTTGGGAACTGGAATCTGGGGTCCCTGATGCTGGTTTCCCTGCTACAGATCGGTTTCCAAACCACGACTTTATTTATGGCCCAGAGAGGGAGGAACTTGGATTTGAAATGCGAACTGATAGGTCTGAGACCTGATCGTTGGTAAACCCTCCCTTTCCATCTCTGCAGCCTGATCTCAGAGGCTCTGAGGGTCAGAGTCCTTTAGTCCCGAGCAACACCCCATCTGTTCCAGCCAATGAGACATTTGCAGAAATGTTCTGTGGGATGGAGAGAATGGAGCATCCAGGGAGAAGCTCCTGGTGACCTTGGTCTCAGGAGGACAGCTGAGGACACGCAGAAGAGCCTGGGATTGAAGTGCAGGAGGGCAGGCCGACTCCAGAGGTCCACTTCTTAGGAGTCTATGTCAGTGTCAGACCCTATTGCAGAATTATGAAGTGCAACTTGTGGGTATTCCAGTGAATCTTAGCTATTAATGTAGGACTAAAGGGATTTTTTTGGTCTTATCTTGCAAACTTTAAAACATTCCCACTTGGCGTACACGCTGGCAGTTAGTAAGAGTGTCCGACACGTGTGGCTTGGTGGCTCCATGCAGAAGCTTGAAGGCCTCTTGGTTTTGTCACAAGGTGGAAATAAAGGTCCTTTGGACACCCTAACACTGGGGGTAATGAGGCCCAGGAGGCATCTGGGTAGGAGGAACGGGGGGAGGCTTTCTTGCATAGTACGGGGTAGTGCCAAATTGGAGTGTGTGTTTCGGCTGGGCTCTGGCACTGAAGGAGCCCGTGGGGGTGTGCTCCCACCTCTGCCCTTCTCCCCTGGGGACTGAGAAGACAGAGGAGGGAGGAACTGGCTTCATTGCAGGTGCTTAACTAAGTCCTCTGCTAATGCCAGCTTCTCACAGCCCTAAGCTAAGTGGGAAAGAATACACCGATCAGTTTAAGGATTTCTGTCCTACAGGAGGAATTGGGATACAGGGGCACAAATCTTGGCCTTGGCAACTCCAAGACTGCAAGAGTAGTCAGGCCTCCTTTGAAATAAAGGTGTGCATTTGCTGTCACCTACCTGCCCATCCACACCTGCATCCTCTACCCACCACTACAGATTCACAGATCAATGGGATATCAAATGTCCGGTGTTCTAGAGACATGCTGTAAATGAGAGTGTCTTGGATTTATTTTAAATAAATTAGCAAGGTAAGAGGCAGCGAGCCCTGATGTCCTGGCCTTGGAGTCAGGAGACTGGAAACGGAGCCTCGTCCTCGTCCTGTTCCGTGATCTTGGGGAAGTGCCTTCACGTTCTCTGAGATGGAAGGAATGTTCTAGCCAATCTTCAAGACCTTGGTCAGCTCTTTAGTGATGCCATTCTACACATCTGTCAAGTGCTGTTGTACCGGGTGGTCTTGAGACTCTGTAAGAAAGTGAAACTTAAGGCATTGCCCACCAAGACTTCCCCGGTGGCATCTGTATGGCTGCCGCCATGTCCGTGGCAGAGGGTCTCCTGGAGATAACTGCTTGACTCATACGATCCGTGACGGGAAAAACGATGACAGCCAACGTTTATCGGCACCTTCTGTGTCATGCTCTTTCTGTGATCTCCACGTCCCCACTTTGCAAGTGACGACCCTAAGGTCTAGGGCAGCAGAGGCTCCGAGTTAGGGCTGGAGGTGGAGCTGGGATTTGAACTGGGTTGTAACTCCAGTCCTGTTACTGAGGCTCACCCCCCACGTGATATCAGGGCATCTCTGTGGTCCAAGGACCCATTCCTCACTGACCCCATAAGTAGTGACCATGGCTGGGAATGGCCTCTTCCCCAAGTGTACGTTTACTTGAGCTCATCATGGGTAGAAGGAGGAGCTGTGAAAACTCTCAGCTGCTGGCCAGCATGTGTGCCACGTGGTTCTAGAGACTGTGAATAAGGGAGGTGAAGTTCTTGCTTAAAGTCCCAGGGCACGTTCGTGACGTGTGGCTCTCCTGATTGACACTTAAATATTCTTTCTCCTACGTCAACCCTCTGAAAAAGGAATGCATCTTTGCAAAGGGGTGTTTTTGAGAGGTGGGAGGTGCTGTTCTTCAAAGTCCCCAGAGGAGAAGCAGTGACGGCAGTGAGGAGCGTGGTTAGAAACAGAACTAACATAGCATGCCACTGGCCTCGTGCATTGAGAGGCGGTCACGATGTCCTCATCAGGATGGACAAGAAAGCAAAGGAAAAGCTCTGCGTCCTAATGAGCCGCTGTCATGTCCAAGCAACACGTGGCCCTTCAAATACTGTTTTAATTCATAATCCACCGGATTCAGTTTTCAGGGGGAAAAAAAAGGGGCCATTTATGTTTATTGTACAAGGGGATTGATTCTGGTTTACCGCGCACGTGACTGATTGCTTTTCTTCCTCCAGCATCCCAGTGACCGCGTCCCTTCCGCCCCTCGAGTGGCCACTCTCCAATCAGTCGGGCTCCTATGAGCTGCGGATTGAGGTGCAGCCCAAGCCACATCACCGGGCCCACTATGAGACGGAGGGCAGCCGAGGGGCTGTCAAAGCCCCCACAGGAGGCCACCCTGTGGTTCAGGTATGGACTCACATTCTCCTGCCTTTGCCTCCTGCGTGTGTCCCAGGTGGTTCGCTTCTGCCGAGCCGCTGCTGTGGCTGTGAGGCTGGCCGACATTTGGGTCTCAGCCTCTTGCTCTCGTGAGGGGTGAGAAACTTGAGGTTGGATCGCTGTCAAACGCTCGGCTGGCCCGCCGGGGCAAGAGGAAACCTTCCTGAGCTAGATAACGATAAAGGGGATCCTCTCGCGGGGGAGAAGTCTTCCCTTTTTCTTCTGAGTGAGAAGCAGGTAGAGCTTTGGAGAGGTTTGTGTTGGCAGACGGTTCCTGGTGTCGTCATCTTGAGTATCAGATGTGAGTCTATCAAGGAAAAATGATTTATGCTTGAAAAATACACACAAAAAAGGAAGAATTAAAATGACGTTCTCTAAAGTGACGGTTACTAGTGTTTTGATGGATTGCCTGTTGTCTTCTTTCCTGTTCACAACCTCTGGGACTGTGTATCTACATGCTTGATGCTGTAGCGAACCTGTAGTTTGTAAGGATTTAAAAACTTTACAACCACGAGAGCATTTCCCTTTTTTTTTTTTTTTTCCTAATTAGTATCCTTTATGTCTGTGGTTTTCAATCTGATTTTTTTTTCCCCTCAAGTAAGTATAGACCTGTTTTCTTTTTCCTCCAAAAGAATTAGAGTTGAAATAGTCTTAATTATATAGTCTGGTTAACCAGGGACTACCACTGGTGCCCACCAACCAGCTGAGTTAACCAGAATCTTCGAAATATTTAAATTAATGTCACTATTTTTTTTTTAATTTGCCTTAAAGTGGAAATATTCTGTGACAGGAAGTTGGTTCTTTATGTACAGTGTGGAGAGCACCCTGAGAGCTGTTCTTAAAACACACAGGTTCTTGAGCCTGCAGAGCTGCTTAATGAGAATCTGTAACAAGAGTCAGGTGCAGTGGCACTCGCCTGTAATCCCGGCAGCTTGGGAGGCTGAGACAGGAGGATCGTGAGTTCAAAGCTAGCCTCAGCAAAAGCAAGGTGCAGAGCAACTCAGTGAGACCTTGTCTCTAAATAAATACAAAATAGGGCTGGGGATGTGGCTCAGTGGTCAAATACTCCTGAGTTCAATCCCCAGTATCCCCTCCCCTCCCCCACAAAAAAAGGAAAGAAAGAAAGAAACTGTAATAGGAATAGAGCCCAGACAGACAGACAGATGACAAAAGCCCCCAGACTAAGACTCTTCATAGACTCCTGGAGTGTGTGCTCTGGCTAAGGACTTGTGTGACAGTGAGAAGAACTTACAGACCCTGGCAGCTGCTCTTCCTAAGTCTGATGCTGCCGTGTCTTGGAGGCTGATCCCGGGCCTCGATGTCCTTCCTCACAGGAGTCTGTCTTTCCTCGTGTTTGCGTGTTGGTGGGTGGACTCTCTCCTTTGGGATACCAACACAGAGCAGAGTTGTAAACTTGTATCAGCTGGTTTACTCCGTGTTCAGGTGGCCGTGGGGCAGGCCCGTGGCTTCTAGCCGAGTAGGGACTCAGCGCTGCACTTTCTTCTGTGGGTCTCGGCGAGGGCTGGCTCTTCCGCACTTTGGTCCTTTGCGTAGTTTTTGTGGCGGGAAGGCTAGCTTGCTTCAGAGCCTCCCGACCACTGGTGATCTAGCGGGGACCCCTGGTCCTGCAGGCTGCTCTGACATGTGTATTCGAGTCAACGCTTCTGTGGTAACACTGAGAGAACCTCATTCAGGGCAGATCAGGGGAAGGGGAGTATCTGAGAGGTTCCTGGGTGTCACATAGAACCAGAGCGGGAGATCTGGTCAAGAGGGCCGGCTGTGGGCAGTCGGGCCCAGGGTCTGTTGGCTCAGCCAATCTGTTGGACAAGCGGCTGCTTCCCAGAAGTGCTTGTGGAGCACACACTGTGTTTGTGCCTTATACGGTCTTGCTGCTGAAGGAAGAAAAAGAAGTTATGGTTTCCCAGGGAGCTCTTGGTCTGAATAATTCTGCAAATGGTAGGGTTATGAGCTGCAGCAGGTGGCATGAAGAAAAAGTGCATGGAGCTTTGGGCATGTAAAACAGAGGCGTTAATGCAATGGAGGGAAGAACATCAGTTGAGAGTCTCTGGGGAAGAGACCGGGCTGTGGATGCATGTGGCAGCAGCATGTGCAAATGCCCAGGGGCAGAAGGAAATAGACCACACCAGAGGAACTTGAGGATGCCAGTGTAACTGGAGCATAAAGGGCCAGAGGGGAGGGAAGAGAAGTGGCAAGGGGCAGAGCAGGCAAGGCCAGGGCCATGGAGGAGACCAGGAGAGACACATGGTCTGATTCAGGCTCTGAAGACCTGCTTTGACTGCTTCACAGGGATGAGCGCTGGGAGGCTCTTCCCAAGGCTCCAGGCTGTGTGCTACGCTCATCCACTGATTATGCTACAAATGTTTGTTGAGCACCTACTATGGACCAGATGCAGTGCTAGATTCTGGGGATTGGTATGAACAAGCCCGAGAGCGCTTTTATTTTTACTTTTTCTCGTGAAGTCGGGGAGTAGCCCTGGGCTTCCCATGTGCTGGGCAAGTGCTGTCCCACTGAGCTGCACCCCCAGCCCCAGCAGCCGGAAATTCTCACCCTCATGAGCCACAAGATGATAAGAAGTCCTCAGAGAGCAGTCTCCATGTGCGAGGCCGTCTTCTGAGTGTGGTGCATGTGTCAACTTACCCAGGCCTCACTAGAGCCGCCCCAGCAGGCCCTGGTTAGACAGGGTGGGGTGGGCAGCTTGTCCCTGGTCAGAGGGGCGGGAGCATGGCTCACAGCTTCCTGACCGCCCCGACTCCCCGCAGGCAGCCCCCGCCGACGTCTGACCGGTGTGCAGACAGCAGGTAGAAAATAGCCCCTGCCCTTTGGCAGCCCCTCCATCCCTGCAGTTTCACATGCTGCCCACTTCTAGCCGGCCACCAGCCCTCGGGGGCCCAAGTCCTGCTTCTCAGGGAGATTCTGTTAGCAGCATGCCAGCCACCGGCCCAGGGCGCAGGGCAGGGGTGGTTGGGCCAGTGCCCCGTGGCTCTGTCGCTCTGCTGGGAGTGACAAGGGCCGGGTTTTAGCAGGGCTTTTGTACCATACGACAGGGACTGGGGCCATGGAAAGTTCTAGAGAAGGGAACGGGCTGGGTGCACA
The DNA here is from genome assembly GCF_964194105.1 of Spermophilus citellus. Classification (NCBI taxonomy): domain Eukaryota; kingdom Metazoa; phylum Chordata; class Mammalia; order Rodentia; family Sciuridae; genus Spermophilus; species Spermophilus citellus. Next base: position 8,355,035 of record NC_138185.1, on the reverse strand, counting down.
GTTCAAAAGGTGCCCAATCTCTGCATCTGAAGTTTGTGATCTCCCAAGGACTCGTCTCCCTCCTGGCCTATACCTTTGGAAACCCGTGGTATGCTCTAAAAATCTGTAGTCATATCTTCAAAAGATTTAATCGCTCCATGGACTGCGTTCTCTTCAAATTGGAATGTGCTAGTTTTTGTTGGGTTTGGTTTTTAGCATAGGAAGTCAGTTTTAAAGGAAACGTCTTTGAAAAATGAAGAGGGGACTTGGGGATGACTGCGGCTCTTCACCTTGAAGTGGGAGTGACAGCCCTGCCTGGGCTCTGGGGCCACCCTGTCTGTCCTCGAGGGGCAGCGTAGCCCCGAGTGTCCCTTGCTGGTGCTTCTGTGGCGGCTGTCTGGGGCTCCCCGCCCTCTGGATCCCCGCTGTGCTGTAGGGCCGTGGCCTCTTCTCTCCTTGGTGACTGGTCCCCACCCTTCTCCCTTTTATCTGTCACGTTGTAGAACTTCACTTTTTTTTTCCTTCACATGCTTAGTGGTTTTAAGCTCCTCTTTACATAAGAAGGAAATGAGCTGAGACCGTGTCATTCTTTCTCTCTCTAAACATGGAATTGAAAATGTTCCCCATGGGCCGCGCTCGGCTGTTCTTTTTTCCCCTCTTTCTCCGAGCACCCCTTGGTTTTGGATGGAAGTTTGATCGAAAACCTTAAATGCTTTTAGCTCTCATGACTCAGTCAGGGTGAGTGTGGAGGACCTGCCGTGTGGCCGGCACTGTGAGGTGGACAGAGCCCCTGCCCTGGTGGAGCTCAGGGGCTGTTGCGCAGGTGCACCAGGGTGCCTGGGTGTCACTGAACCTGGGTGCTTCAGGGAGGCCCGAGACTGGGTGAAAGTGACCTGGAATGGGTTTGCTGGCGGACGCCTGGGCTCAAGGGAAGATGTGACAGCTGATTAGGGGCCCATCGGGTGGATTCACAACTTGGGGTGACCGCCTCAACAAAACCCGTCAAGAGATGATACTTGGAAGACCTACTTTCAAGGGACGGTCTCGCTGAGGAGGTGACTCGCCAGCTGGGACCTGACGCAGGTGATCCAGCCCACAGAGAGAGATGAATGGTGTCCCCCCTGCTTCTCTGTCCACCTGTGTCTTTGGGTGGAGAGTGGCCGGCACAGCACAGCGCAAGCAAAGGCCCTGAGGCAGGGAAGAGCTATGTCTGGGGAACTGCAGGGCCTGTCCTTGCAGTGCAGACCGGAGGTGGTGGTTGGTGGGCTCAGCTGCACCTTAGGCCCGGGCCCCCCTGCTCCATCACTGGAGGGCTCAAGGACTTTGCACACCTTCAGTGGCAGGCGACCTCAGTCTAGAGACAGGGGACTGAGGAGAGAACCACAGAAGACACTGGGTAAACGGGCTCACAACCCGGCAGGCTCCGGGGTACTGGGTGATGAAAGGAAGTGACCAAATTGGCCACGTGGGGGGCAATGGGGAGCGGTGGGGAGCAGGGCATACCAGTATATGCCTCATCTCAAGGGGGTGGCGCTGTTCAGTCCCCATGGGCTGTGCTCCAAATACCCTCAAGTTCATGTCCAAGAAATGTGCTACTTCAAGGTTTTCCAGATAGAAAGGGAGGTACGAGACAGGTTCTATTTGTAGGACTTTTAAGCAATATCCAGTCCGGGAAGGTGCACTCTCGCAGTTCCTCTTGTACAGCTGTCAATCTCATGAGCTAGAAGGAGCCTGGAGTTCTTTCTGGGGAGCCTAGGGTTCTTACTTCCCTGGCCTGATGGGTCTGTAGGTACCAAATGTGAAAGGGAACTTGGATTCGCCTCCAAAGAGCCTTCCTGTTCGTGCTCCAGGACAGGGTGTGGTCAGTGAGGCTCTGGTAGACAGACCTTCATTCAGAGCCGCTCTGCAGGGTGGGGCTTCGAATGTCCCACAGCTCTTCAGCTTCTGGGATGTGATAATAGCCCAGCGGAGGGCGGCCTGGGTCACACCATTGTCACCCCATCCTTTCCGGCCACCTCCAAGCCCCGTAGGCACAGTCTGCAGAGCAGAGGGTGGTCTGTTGGTCTTCCTCCATCCTTCTCCTGGCCTCTCCCACTCTGGGGCGTTTGCCCTGAGGCAGTGAGAGGGACGGTCCTTTCAGGCAGCGAACAGTGCGAGTTCGACACACTGAGCTCTGGCACTGACCTCCGGGATGATGCTCGACTCTGAACAGATGCCGAGATTGTGGAGGACCTGCCTCTCTCTCCGGGCAGCAGTGGTGAGCGGTGCCGGGTGAGGAGTGGCCGCACACCTGTCCAGGCTACTGCCTCCCAGCAGCCTGGGAAAGTCGCCTGGCGTAAAATGGACTTCGGGAGCCCAGGCCCCTCCTGTGGGCTCCAGCTTTTGTACGACCCACGGGCCACTTTAAGCACCATCTGGGAAGGGGCAGAGGCGAGCTCACAGGCCTTTTTCTTCCCAAGGCGAAGCTGGACCTTGGGGGAGTGTCCTGCTCAGGCTGCTGGCCGGGCTCACTGGCTTCTGTTGGATGAAACTTTGCGCTTGGGGCGCTTGCCCCCCCTTCCTTTCAGGACACAACAGGAAGCAGGTCCTGCTGAGGCTCGTCTGTCTTGGTCAGCTCTGAGCTGGCCTCTGCACAGCTTCTCTGGGCCTTTCTGGAAGGCGGGAACCAGGAGTGAGCTGGGACCCAGGAGTGATCTGGGACCCAGGGGCTCCATCTTTGACAAGGGAACAGGGGGAGGGGTGTCCTGAGAAGGTCCCGGTCCATCACCCATTCAGTCCTTTATTCAGTCTTTGCTGAGCACCTACCATGTACCAGGAGTGCGTGGGGAGCAGAGGGAGTCCCTGTCCCGTGGAGCGGCTGCTCTGGCCAGTGGGAGGAAAAGGAAACCTCTGAGACATCAGAGAATCCAATAGTGGTTGGAGGGGGAGAAGTCCCATGGGAAGAAGCTACCAGGGCAAGAAGAGGGAGTGGCCAGAGAGGCCTCCCTGAGGAGGTGACATCCCCAGAGGGAGGAGAGGGAGTAAAAGAACTAAGGAACCTGGCGGAGGGACTCCAGGCTTGGGGACCACCAGCGCCCAGCTGGTGCAGTCTGGAGCGGTCTGGCCACGTGGGACAGGGGCGCAGGGGGAGACTGGACTTGCACACTTAGGGGACCGTGCCTGTGAGGGAGGTTTCAGCAGGACCCTCTGGCTGCCTGCTGAGGACAACAGACTCCAGGAGGAAGTGGAGACAGGAGGTGGCCCAGGGGTCCAGGTTAGGCTGTCCGACAGGGACAGCTGCTGGGCTGGGTGGGAGTCACGAGAAGTGCTTGGATTCAGAGGGCATTTTGCAAGTTGGCCTGGCCGCAGTCTCTGAGCCTCGCTGGGAGCAAGAGGTGACCTCGGGAAAGGCTGGGTCCCTGTGACGAGTTACCCTGCCCGTCTCTACTGAGACTCCTCCTGTTTCCACACGGAGGAGGTGACTCGAGCTGGCCTTTCACCGAAAGTCAAGGACGGACGAGGCTTAGCGGGGGCCATGGGATTTTGGAGGACCCCTAAGTGGGGGGCATTTGTTCCCCACATCCTCATCATCCTCTCCTCTTACCAGTCCCTTGGTCAGAACCCTGGTGGTTGAGTTAAAATGCGTTAGAGCCCTGCACGGGCTCCAGCCCAGCGTGCTGTTCCCGGGCGAGCAGGCGGATGAGAGGTGTCCCGTGGGCAGCGGCGCAGGCGCGGATGCTGACGGAGGGGCCGCGCATGCGCAGGCAGATGATGCCCACTCCTCTGCCCGTCAGCACGCCCCCAGGTGAGGCGCTGGAGCTTTGCAGCCACGTGGGAACGTGGCGAGGGAGTGAACCTCCGCGAAGCTCCTCCTCCTGATGGAGGCGGAAAGCCGAAAGCTTCCAGAATTTTGGTGCAACAGTTGCTCCCAAAGAGAGACCGAGTCCGAGCCTGGTTATGTTCCCGGGGCAGCCAGTGAGAACGTGCAGGAAACGTCATCTGTCCCACAGACAAGCCTTGGGCGCTGTCCAGTGCAGGGCGGCGTGTCACAAGGACAGGAGCGCGCCCCTCGGGGTGACCTAGTTGTCTTCCCAGCGATGGCAGGCAGAGTGGGCGGTAGGGTTACTGCGCTCATCTTACAGACGAGGAAACTGGGGCACGGAGCAGCTAGGCAGCTTGCCTTGATGTCACCCCTGTCCCCCAGCTGGCGGTGACAGCGCTTGATTTGGGCGTAGGCTTCTGGAGGCAGCGCCCACCCTGAGCCGGTCTGGCCACATCAGGGAAATGCAGGGAGATGGCAGGGAGCGCCCTGGGGCTCGGGATGGCCTGGGGGCTGCAGCTCTGCAGTGAGGAGGAGGAGGAGGAGGAGGAGCCCGTCTCTCAGATTGCTTTGCCAGGAGTGGTGGGTGCTGAACCCAGGTACCCCGGGGATCTTGGGCACTGAGCAGCCCGAGGCCAAGGTAGTTCTTCTGAGGGAGGTGGCCGCATGGCGAAGCTCAGCCCGAGCCTGTGACGCTGTTTCTGGCTTTGCCGACCCAGTCTGGCCGGTGGCCAGCTCTCCTGGGGTCCTTTGTTCACATGCTTGGGTGTTGCCTGTGAGGCTGATTCCATCCCGTGACCCCACGGGAGTCCGGCTCTGACTCTTCCCCTTTACAGGTGGGTGGAGAGGCTCAGGGAAGTGACATGCCCCGGGTCAGGTGGCATTTGGCAGTACAGACCGGTGATGGCTTTTAGCTCCTGGGCCGTCTCCTTCCCACTCATCCCTGCTATCCTTTTGTACCTCTGCTTGTCCCCTGCCACCCTGCATGCAGCCTGGGCACAGAGCAGGGGCACAGGAGTGCATGTGGGGCCTAGCATGGGTTTGCAAATGTGCACAGATACCAACTCTCGTAAGTTACATACACTTTATATATAAATAGATGTGCGTAAATATAATACGTACCCACGCTCCTGTGTGCCTGTGTTCCCTGGATTTTTATTCGGATTCTTACTTTTTCTTGTTAAACACAGGAGAAATGAACAGGGAACCAACCGTGTACCTGTGCTGGCCAGATTCCTTTAGCCTGTGTTTCCCGACGCTCAGCACCAGGCTCCTGCCCTCCTGTTGAGACTGACAAACAGGGTATTTAGATGACCCTGGGTGGGAGCAGCCTTTACCAAGTCAGGTTGGGCATTGCCTTACGTGCTGTCCACGTGTGAGTGGGTCTAGTCCTCCTGAGGTTCCTAGGCAATGCTTGGAGGCACAGAAAGGTCAGGTAACTAGCCTGCGGCCAACAGGAAATGGGTGAACCATGAGCTGTCCCTGAGTGGCCTCGCTCAGAAGCTCGCACTCTTACCTTCTTAGGCCACAAACAAGAACCAGAACTCTAATGACCCTGAGATGACTTTCCAGATGCAGGGGCTCTCAGTGTTACCTCAAGTGTTTTGACATATTCATGAAATGGATCCTGTCCATGCCAGCTGGCGGTGTCCCCTGCACCTGGCGTCCTTCTCCCCTGTGTTTGGTGCAGTGGCCACCTAGGCGCAGGTGCACTGTCACGACCCTGGGCTGCTGTTGATGCTCCCGGGTGACCCCAGCAAGGCCCGGGTGACCCGCCCTGGCCTCTGAGATGTCCTCTGGGGGCTTAGTTCCCTCGCACAGGTGGGGACAATCCGACCTGTGTGCAGATGGTGGTGGCACCTGCCCACCTTCCTTGACCTCAGCCCAGGTTGTCCTCACACCAGGGAGTGTGACGTGGACAAGGGGAAGGTGTCCACCTGGGCCTGGGTGGGGGTGAGGGTGCAAGACCAGCCCGTGGGTGCGGGGTGCCCTGGTTCTCTCCATTGGTTAATTCTGGGAGGTGCAGATGGGCCTGGAGGGTGTGAGGAGCATGGCTCCCAGGTCTCCCCTGGCACCTGGGCAGCTGCCCCTTCCTGATCCCCGGGGCACTGGCTTCTTGCTGCTCTGGCCGATGCAGCCTGGGCAACCTCTGTCAGGGGATGTGTGTAAACCCTTGGGCTCACCTGGTGACCCTGAGTGACGTGAAGCAGGCCTCTGAGCGCTCTTGCTCTCCCACGTCCCCCCACCTGTCCTTCTTCTGCCTGTCAGACAGAGCCCTGAAGAGAATTTTGAATGTAGTGAAGGGAGTAAGAAGTGTCATTTTATTAGGAAAAAAATGTTGGAGGAGCGGGAGCAGCCAGTGTAAAGGGCCTGGCAGGAGCTTGCTTGGTGTCCATCTTGAGCATCGCGGCAGAGGAAGGAGCCAGCTGGGCCTAACACAGGGGTTGGGTGTGGACACTGAGTGTGGTTTCTGGTTTCCACGTGAGCTTTGCTTTGACATCTCTGGGCCTTTTTATAAGACCATAGAGTATAGCCAGGGGACCTTGGTGGCCCAGGGAATGCTGTGTGTGTTGCTGGGTGCAGCTGCTTGGGTTGTGCCGTACCTTGCAGATCATGTGGGTGCCAGTCTCCCTTGGGTATTTATTGAGATGCTGTTCTGACACGTACCTGTTAAAGGGACAGAGGAAGTGGTCTCTCTTGCTCATCTGCACAGATGTGCTAGACAAGCTAGCAGCGGCCGGGAGGTATCATTGCTTAAAAGAGAGAGGAAAAGAGTCTGCTTTTGAGTGTCTTTAGGTTGGGGTCAGAGCCCTCAGTCTCTGCAGTGGCTGTTCTGCTCATTTACATGACCTGCCTGATCCCTTTTTAAATTTTTGAGACAGAGTCTCACTGAGTTTCTTATGACCTCCCCAAGTTGCTGAGGCTGGCCTTGAACTTGCCATCCTTCTGCCTCAGCCTCCGAGTTGCTGGGATCACAGGTCTGTGCCACCATGTGGGCTCTTCCCTTTGTTTTGGGTGGGTTCCCTGCTCTCGAGTCCCCTAACCAGCCCGACTGCTCAGGATGGTGGGGCGGGGTTGGGGGGCATCACGGGCTTCCTCCTCTGCCTGCACCTTGCTGTGCAGCCTCAGCCTCTGTGCTCTTCCTCTCTGAGCTGTGGGAGCCCCTGCGCCTCTTGAGGTGAGTCTGTGTGCTCCTGGCCCCTGCTCGCTGGACACTGTAACCTGGAATCCCTGGTGGAGGTGCCTGCGTCCAGCTCTGCTCACTTGAGGACCTGAGGTGGGAGTTCCGGCCTCTCTTCAGTGTGAACTGCCTTCACTGTGGTAGCTACAGGCTGCTCTTTCAGGGCACTTGAACTTGAACTTGAAGCTTTCTGTTTCTTTTCCTTTTAAGACGTTGATTGAGCCGGAAGGGGACTTAGGAATGGGTTGAGCGCTGTTGTGCCTGACTCCCGTCTCCCTGCCCAGGTCCTCAGCTCCCATGGGCCACGCCTTTTGCTGTGCCCCGGTTGCCTCATCCCGTGGGAACTGCCGCCACCTGGCAGATGACCGCGCAGAGGCTCAGAGAGGTGGCGTGCTGTCAGGATGCAGCCCAGCCCGAGAGCTGGGATGGGGTGGTTGCGAGCAGGAGTTGGAGGGAAGTGTCACTGGGCAGGTGTGACAGCCGGGGACACCCAGGTCCCAGCTTGCACCAGCTCGTGTTGCCCATGCAGCCCTGCCTGTCGGGTCCTGTTATCTTACGAATGAGGAAGTGGAGCCCTGAATATTTCAAAATGGCCAGCAGGAGGATTTAGAACGTTCCTCACACAAAGAAGTGACGAGTGTCCGAGGTGCAGGAGATGCCAGGGACCCTGCTCTCCGCGTGGCACAGATGGTCCCCTCAGGGGCCCCGTTCCCCGGCCTCTGGCTGTGCGGGGCCCTGGGAGTCGGGTGCTGGGTGTGCTGACGCAGGCGGTGGCTTTCCTGTGCGGAGGGAAGCTGAGGAAGGAAGTGAGAATGATTCACAGGACCTGCAGGGCCGGGCTCCACGCCTGAGCTTGCCCCGCGCCTGTCTCTGTGGTCAGAGTGACCAGGGCTTGCCCGGGGCCAGCCGGGGGCGTGACTGGATGGAACAGGCGCAAGTTGGCGTTTTAATGATTAAGAAGAAGAAGAAGAAACCCTCTTATTTTTCACTTTCCTTTTTTAATCTAGAAGCCTGCTGTGGGTGTTCCCCTGTGGTTTCCCTGTCAAAGAGACCATTGTGGCCGGCGAGCTCCCTGGGGGCTCCGCTCTGCGTGTGTCTAACTTTAACTTTGAACCAGAGCTTTGGGGTTGGGCGAGGTGGGGGTCCTGGGCCGGCCCTGAACAGGCGCCAGGCTTGTTCACCATGCCCGAGGAGCCCCCGGGTCCCCAGCTTCTTCCTGTCCCGGCCGGTGAGGCTGATGCGGAGGGGCGAGCACCCAGCACGAGCACCCGGCATGAGCACCCAGCATGAGCACCCAGAGCGAGCACCCAGCATGAGCACCCAGAGCGAGCACCCGGCATGAGCATCTGGCACGAGCACCCAGCCCGGGCACAGTTGCGGAGGCAGGTCTTCAGTGCAGCTCAGGCTTACACAAGGAACCTCAGGGTGGGGTCCTGGGGGAGAGTGTCGAACAAACAGGGGACCCTGGCATGCCGGCCCCAGGGCACCCCACGTGCCTCTTCAGAGCGGCCCTTCCCCCGCTCTGCTTGGGTGTTTTGGGGAGGCTTCCGGAGGTTCTGGCCAGGCAGCAGAGGGGGTGACCCGGTGCCCCCACACTGGGGGCTGGGGCTGCCCACGCAGGGGGACTGCCGCCCTCTTCTTGGGCAGACACAGCCTGGGAAGCACATCAGCAGAGAGAAGTTGGGCTTTTGGAAAGCTGTGACTTCTTGGGGGCCTGGGTGTGAGTCCTGCTTGGGGCAGCCCCCGCCCCTCTCAAGCCTGGCCGGGGCGATGTTTCTCAGTTCTCTCTTGAACCCATCTGCATACCCAGCTGAGCTGCCGAGAACAGCGTGGGTGGGACCAACCCCCCTCTGCCCCAGGGGCCTCCTATCTTGGAGGCCAGTTCTGGCAGCAGTCTTCATATAGTCCGTCAATACACCTTTATCACACGTCAGCTGTGTACCCTGAGAAGGGGGAGGTATGAGGTCAGTTCTTGCCTTCAGGGGACACTTCAGCTACTAGAAACTCAGACAGGAATAATTGAGTTGGGGGGAGAGGGAGCGTGCAGATTAACAAAGAAGTTAATAGAAAGGGGACGGAGTCAGATGGCCTGGATTCATATCCTGACCGCTGTATTGGCTGTGTGACGTTGGGTAGATTGCTTTACCTCTCTGTGCTTGTAAAGTGGGATGTCAGCACTCTACAAAAAAGAGGTGATGGTGGCCGCAGGTTAAACTGTGTTCAGTGCGCTCGCAGCCGTCCTTACTGTTGAGATGAGAGCAGAGCAGAGGGCGAGAGGTCATCCTGGCAGGAGCACTGGGCGTCTGGGGCCCCTGCTCACCCTGCCTTAGGGAATCTGCTTCCCAGAGGGAGGACCGATGAGAGCATTCTGGGTCCATGTGCCCGAGGCTTGGGTCTGTCCACCGGAGGGTCTTGGTCGGCACAGGGCAACATAGGTCACGACACTGAAAAGGTACATCTGTCCTTCAGGGTCGGGTTTCCAGCTGGTGGTGGCTGTCAGAAGAGCTGCCACACGGGCCCCTTCCCACCCAGGGACTGGGGCTGCGAGCCCTAGTCCTCCTCTGGACCAGCCCTGGGCTCTCCAGACTCCCCAGGCCGGCCAGGCCCTGTCCACTCCGTAGCAGCCTCACCTGTGCCTCGAGCTCAGGGGCCAGCCTGGGCAGGGCTTGACACTTGCTCTGGGAAACGCTTTGAGACTCGAACGTGGACCTCGCTGGCTTGAATGTCCAGGTGTCTGGGCGAAGGCCTGTGTTTAATAGAAGGTCCTCCCAGGTGCCAGGCTGGCCCCCTCCTGCTGAGTGGGGTCTGTGCTGACCCCAGGGGAAAAGGAAGGGCCGTCGAGGCCTGAAGGAGATCCCGGAGCAGTGGCCCCTCCTGCGGGTCGACCAGGCCCTGTGGTTGGCTTGGGCTCTGACGCTGCAGCCCGGAGCAGAGATGCTCCTTCTTGGCTCCAGACTCAGATGGTCGCAGAATCCAGGGCCCTGAACTTAGACGGGGAGCAGGTGGGTTTCCCAGGTCCTTCTGGGGCTGTCGTAGTAAAAACGAGGGCTGTGGACTCATTTGCCTTCCTGCAGTCAACAAAGGGAAACCATCAGGACCCAGCAGGCCCACCCCAGGTAGGACAGACTGCGCTGCCCAGCCGCGGCTTCGTCTCAGCACGGATAGGTGTCTCCTGCCCTTCCCCCTGCCCCTGCCCCTTTCTCTGTTTTGTGAGGTGCTGGAATTGAACCCAGGGTGTTCGGCACTACCCCAGCCCTACCCCCAGCCCTTTTTATTTTTGATTTTGAGATAGGGTCTTGCAAAGTGGCTGAGTCTGGTCTTGAACTTGCCATCCTCCTGCCTCAGCCTCCCCAGTGGCTGGAATCGCAGGTGTGACCCCTGTGCTCACCGTCTGGTTTTGTTTTATCTGAATGTTGAGGGACCCTCTGCTCCTATCGGGGATTCTGGTCCCAGAGTGTTTTGCCCAAACTGCACAGTGCCTCTCAAGTAACTGGGTAACATTTGGGGGCTGTGCTGGCCTGGTTCCCACGTGTGGCCACCTCATAGGAGGTGGATGCACCCATCTGTGGTCACATCTGGGACAGCGTGTGGCCATCCTTTTCATAGCCACCTGAGGACTTCTGAGTCTGGGCCCAGTGTTGGGGTCTCCCAGTCCCTGGGGAGAGGGTTTCCCGACGTCCCTTTTCCCCAGAGGGTGACCCAGCCCTGGTGGCTCCTCGACCTGTCCCTCCCTCCCACTTGTCCTGGGGTTCTAGCCCCTGTGCCCTCGCAGGCTCTGGGCCTGGGGAGTGGGGACCCTCCACCCTGGGAGCCCAGGCAGGTCCGAAGGCGGCAGCCCAGGAAAGTCTTGGGGTCCAGAGGAGGACAGGGCCAGGGCTTCCCCAGGATGAGGTGAGAGCCGAGGCCTCGCGCTTGCCCCACCTGAAAGGAAGAGGGAGATTCAGAGACGCGGGCAGCAGGCGCAGCCCAGGCACAGCGGCAGGGGACACTGGGCTGGCTCTCCAGTGACCGCACTTGGGTGCTTTGGAGCCCGGTGCCTGGATGCTCACGTTTGCTCTCTGAGCTGCTGGGTGCCTGGTGGACGGCCGCTCTGCGGGGGCTCGGGGCGGCCCCCAGGGTCTGCAGGAGGGTTGAGTTGACGCGTGTCTGCTGGGCGCCTGGGCGTGCAGGGGCTCGTTCTCAGGTCTCCAGGGGCATGACCCTGTCCCTCCCTCACCTCGTACCTGGGTGGGTGCCCGATATGTCCCCTGGTATGAACAGGGGCCCGCGGGTGAGCCTGGTGTTCCTCAGCCTGGCGGGTCTGGGCCGGTGGTGCAGGAGGGACCCAGGACTGCAAGGTCACGGCCGCCTGCTCTGGGTGGCGCTTGGCTGAGAGTGTGCCTCCGGGACAGTGGGCGAGCGTCCTGCCTGGGGCCTGAGCTGGGGCCAGCAGGGTGGAGGGACTTGTCCCCTGGACCCTGTCCTGCCTTTCGGGGAAGTGGCCCAGCCAGATTTCCCGGTGACTGTGGCACTGGGCCAGGTTGCCACTACCTTAGAGCTTCAGACAGTGTCGCTGGCTCCGTCCAGGCCCAGGTCAGTGGGACGCATGCCCGGAGTGGACAGATGCCCAGGCAGCAAGGGATCCTCTCTTCCCGAGGACAGGAGGGTCTCCGTGTCCCCCTGGGGTGTTCTCCCGAGAGCTGGACTGCCTGCACCCCGAGCTGTTTCCCGCCCTCTTTCTATACCCACAGCTTCCCAGGGGGAATAGCAAGCTTTGTAGCAATGAGGAGGAGCAAGAGCCTTTACTGAGCACTTACTGTGTGCCGCCACCCTGGTCCTCAGAGCCACACACACGGGTGGGCTTGCGTGTGGGCAAGCACACGGGGGCCAAGTGACCTCCTGGGCTCAGCAGCCCCTGAGTTCCGTAGTTAGGACTTGACCAGGGCAGTGGACCCCCAGCCCCTGGCCTGAGTCCTTGGGGGTCTCTTCTGGTTCCTGGTGGCAGAGCCAGGCGCAGGTGGGTCCAGTGACTCCGCAGCTGCCCTGTGGCTCCAAGGCCTGGGCTGGGAGGCAGCTGTGGTGCTCCCGACCCCGGCCCCAGGCTGCAGCTGTGTGCGCACACGGACACATCGAGGACGGGGCCCAGGGCCACATGAAAGGAGCACGCCCCGCCTTGACGGGCAGCGGATGGCCACTTGGAGGCAGTTAAAAGGCAATCCCGTGAGGGGCGCTTCGTCACCTCCTGCCAGCGGCACTTCCTCCCTTCGCTGGTGGGATCCTTGAACCTCTTCCAAATGGCCAGGCCCGCGGGCGGCTCCCAAGGGCCTGGGGGTGACAGAGAGGGTCCTGGGGCGGCGCAACCCCTTTGAACTGTCCACGGCTGCTGCCTCTTATCTTGGCGAGGTGGCCCTGGGCCGGAAAGGGAAGCGGGAGGAGAGGGCTTCTCCGGGCTGTTGTGTGTGGTTCTCGTTAAACGGGCCGCGGGGCGTTGTTGTCTCTTTTCAGCGAAGGGATGATGGATGGCCCTTGGCAGCGCGGTCGCTCGCCACACGCGATGGCACAGGCACGCACACGCTCGCCTGCCCGCTGTGCCCCTCCCAGGAGCCGCCCCGAGTCTCACAGGGCCTGGTGCAGCCCCAGGCCCTGCACTGTGCCCGCTCTCAGGCTGTGAGGGCCCTGGCAGGCGGGGGACGCATGTGATGGGCTTGGAGGGGCAGCCTGGCGCCTGGGGGGGGGCCTCGCAGCGCGGGGCCTGGCGTCCTCTGGCCTGGGGCGTGAGTGTGGGGTTGTGGGGAGCTCCTGGGATCTGGGCCCGGGACAGGAGCAGCGGTGGCATGCAGCAGGGCAGGAGGGGCAGGGCGTAGGCCCGGGGCTCAGGAGGGTGTGGGTCTGGTGGGTGGGCAAGGCGGGGGCCAGAGCGGCCTGGGCAGCAGGGCTGTGGGAACAGAAGTGGCCTGAGCCGTGTGCACGGAGGCCACACGGGCCCTGGCCCTGGGGAGCGTCTGCTGGCTCCAGAGAGTGGTGGCTGAGTGTCCCTTGCATTTCCTGCAGTCTGTGCTCCCGAGGTTTTTAATGTCTGTGGCATCTGCTTGTTGGGACCCCTGGGCAGGGGCGGCTCTTCCCAGCCCCATGCCAGTGACATCACACTGGGGCTGCAAGCCACACCATGAAATGGGCAGCACGCAGGCCAGGCCTTCCCCTGGTACACATCACCATGGGGCCTGGCAGGCACAGCCGCGCAGGGAGACTTGGGGACACGGGCAGGCACAGCCGCGCAGGGAAGGCAGACACTGTCCCGGGGGCTACATGAGCAATTGCCACTTTTAGTTCTGAAAACTACATCAGAATGTGGCCCCGGGTGGTTTTCTGGGTCCCCCTCTTGGTACTGGGCCTCTCCTGGGCCCATGGCAGAGGGCATCTCTGCAGTCGTGTCCCCTGGACCCTCTTGAGTCCTGGCACGGCGGCCGAGCACCTGCTGTGTGGGCGCTGGCTGGTGGGTCTCTCTAGCAGCCTGAGGATGATGACCTTTGGGCTTTGGGGACAGCGGCTTCTCACCTGGGGCTCCGACGTGTCCTGCCCTTGTCTGGCATCTTCTCTGGTGGACTTTCATGCCAGGCCATGCCCTGCCAGCCGGGGCTCCCTGGGCAGGAGGGCCTGCCCCATAATTTTGTGCTAATCAGCATTTAAAAAAAATTTTTCTTATAGTTTGGATGGACAGCGCGCCTCTCTTTGATTTATTTATCTTTATGTGGGGCTGAGGATGGAGCCCAGGGCCTCGCACGTGCCAGGCAAGCGCTCTGCCACCGAGCCCAGCCCCAGCCCCAGCCCCTCAATCAGCATTTTGAACATTGATAACTACCTCAGTGGCACTTTTGTGTGATGGTGTCATTTATGCACACCTTTGATTTTGCACCTGGGAGTCCTGATTTCTTCCTTAGGTGGTGACGTGGAGCTTCTTTTGAGATAAATTTCTGCAAGTAAGGACAGGAATTAAATGCTAAAGGTCTTGTAACTAACAGTTCAGTAAAAGACCAGGACTGCAGCCGGAGAGCGGCTGGTGACTGTGGTTGGTGGGTGTCCTTTCCTCCCGCTTCAGAGACCACAGTTGTCAAGAAAGTGGGTCTCGGGGGCAGACCTGCTCTCTTCCTGGCTGTGTGATCTTGAGCAAATTGCCTACCCTCTCTGTGTCCCGTCTTCTCCTGTATGAAGTAACAGGACCCGTGTCTCGGGCTCTGGGGATGGAAGACCGCTGCTGTCCTCGTCATTGCTGTGGTCAGAGTGTCCCTCTGCTGTGCCCCTTTCCCCTGGAGTGGCTTCTTTGGGTAAACAGGCTTGACAAGTATTTGTTGCCTTGAATTGTAGATGTTTAGGAAGCTGCCAGGCCTGGCACCTTCGAACCAGGAAAAAGCAATTCGGAAACCAGACAGAGAGCAAGCAGCAGTTTTATTTCTAGCGACACCGTGGTGGCCCCGTGTGTGTCAGACAGAGTCTCCCCCCCCTCCTGGGAGTGACTCTCCAGGGGCCTGGGGGGCGAGTGGCAGGGCGGAGGCTGGTGCAGCCACGCCGGGTGTTCCTGAGCTCGCGGTCCCTGGGCCTCTCGTCTGGGTTGGTGTCTTCCAGACGTGCTCAGCGCCTGCTTCTCAACAGTCACTTTTCGTGAGGGTTTTGTACGCAGCCGGGGAGACCCAGAGTGTTGCCGCTTGCCCTGGGTGGTGTAGGGGAGGCTCCCCTCGGCACCGGCATCTTATTCCCAGTGCAGTGCAGAGTGCGGAGGACGGGATGTGACGGTGATGGCACGGTGGGACTCTTGGGCTGGGTTTGGTTGCATCTTGCAGAAAACCCCCAATAGCAGTTGCTTAAACAACCAAGAATTTGTTTCCTTCTTTCTTTCTTTTGGATACTGGGGTTTTCTTTGGTACCCAGGAGCACTTTACTATTGAGTCGCACCCCCAGCCCTTTTTATTTTTTGAGGCAGGGTCTTGCCAAGTTGCTTAGGCTGGCCTCTAACTTGTGATCCTCCTGCCTCAACCTCCTGAATTGCTGGGAACCCAGGCACACACCACCACGCCTGCCAAGAATTTATTGTCCTATGAAGTACACCTAGAGATGGCTAGTCCAAAGTGCGAGGAAGTCACCAGGAATCCAGGTGCCTTCTGTCTTCCTGTTTAAGGTCATCTCGCGGTCCAGAATAATTGCCAGAATGACAGTCCTCATGTCCCCCTTCCAACCAGTTAAATTTCAAGGAGGAAGGGGGACAGGGCAAAGGGGCCCACTACCCAGCTCAGCTTCGGCCAGGAGCCTTCCTACATACAGTTCCTCATGCAGTTCTGCTTATGTCTCATCAGCCACATCTAGAGAAGGCCGAGGATAGACTCCTGGCTGGGCTCGCGGCCACCTGAGATAAACCCGATCCTATTTCTGAGGAAGGGAGAATGGATAATGGATGAGAGCAGCGATCCCCGCAGATAGCCTTAAAGACCCAGCAGCACCCCGCTGGGCTAAGGTGGGGAGGGGAGTCCTTCATTCATCATCTGGATCTCCGCAGCCTGTGGTCTGCAGAGGGGACCCTGGGACTTAGCAGGGTGGCGGGGCTTGGGAGAGGTCCAGAGGGCGGGAGCCGGGTAACTCCCTGGGGCAGGCAGCCCTGGGGCCTTTGCTGTTCACCTGTGAGAGCTGCTTCTTGGAGGCGGAGACTCCTCCTGCAAGCCCCGCCCCGCCCCGCCCCCTGCAGCTCCAGCACCTGCCACTTGGGCGGCTCCTGGTAGGCCTCTCTGCAGTTAGTGAGGAATGAGTGGGACCTTGGCTTCCTCCTCTGCGGAGCCCGGAGGCCTCTGGCTTCTTTGGATTTCCTAGATGGAGCACAGAGCTGGGAGCCCCGGGCGTGAGGCCCTGAGGTCCCACAGGCGAGTGCTCACGGTGCTGAGCAAGGTGCTGCTGACGCTGTTTTTAGGGGGCTTTTCCTTATGGTAGAGTCATATGTGGTCATTGTGGGCTGCGTGGATGGATTACTTACTGACCTCCCGTGAAGGAGTCCAGTGGAGGAGACCGATAAAGACCCCCAAGAGGTTGAACTTGGGTCATTTTCGGTGATGGAGCATCTTGGGGGAAGGAATAGGTGACAGAGAGAAAGTAGGGGCTGGTTCTGTTGTGCTGGGTCCTCCGGAACAGCCTTTCCACGGAAGGGTCCGTCGAGGTTACTGTTTGAACGGTGGTGAGGAACCAGGCGGGTGGGATTCCAGGCCAGAGCACTGCAGGGGGAGGGAGCTGCAGGTGCAAAGGCCCTGTGGCGGGGAGCTTGGCCTTCAGGGCGCAGCTACCATGCCTGTGTGGCTGCCTGCAGTGAGCCGCAGGGGACAGCAGCAGACAGTGGACAGGGCAGCACAGGCTCCGGGGCTGCAGAACATGGAGTGAGTTTCCTTCTTCACACACCCAGCGGCCATGGTGGGGGTTAAGTTGGGGAGCAGCAGGATCTCCTCCCTGCTGGCTGCTTGTGGAGAGGGTCAGGGTGGGGCAGGGGGTGGGGGCAGAGAGAGGATCAGGTGTGGGTGCTGCGGCCCAGGGAGGGCTGGTGGCAGCGGGCTCAGGGGAGGAGGAGCGGTGAGGATGGAGTCGGGGAGTCCTTTGGAGGCACAGTTGGCGCTCCTGATGGACAGGAGACCCTGGGCGCAGGCGCTCTGCAAGAAAGCCGTTCCCTGCTCCCGGGAGCTGTGCTGAAGAGTGGGTCCCACTGGGGAGATTTTGTCCCCCAAATGACACTCGGCAGTTGCCGCAGTCTTGGCTGGGCACAGAATCACGAGCCACCACACAGCTTTGTAGATTCAAACAGCAATTCTTTATTCCCGAACTCACACCGGCCTCCACACACGTTCTGGGGCAATCCCAGTTCTGCTGCCGCCCAATTCACCTACTCCACGAGACTTATTTCCCAAAATGCTCTCTGAATCTCACGAGAGTTCAACAGGAGCTTAGGCAGCAGGAACGCCCTAATTCCAGCAGCAATAATCCTCAACATCGAACTTCCCTAAAATCCAAGGTCTTAAACTGGGAACGCCTTGTCTTAAACCGGGAACGCCCTAAACCCAAGGATTGGGATACTTCCTCAAACTGCAGGATACACCCTAATCCTGGATCCACCCTCGTCCTTGGGCAGGGTCACCTAACATGCAATGTCAACAGCGAAATTAACATGGGGTACGCTGGCAAGGAAATTTCCTACTTGGTAATGGCTCTCAGCATCTCCCCCCTTCTGATTAATTAAACAACAAGCAATGTGGCTTAAGGACCGTGCCTGGTAGGTTGTCCAATTCAACATATGGTTCTTACCCGTCATGGGAAAACTGACCTTTAGGCGTCAGCCTCCTGTCTTAGGTTGAATCCACTGCAATCAGATCAACCCGTCACTGACTACCGGTCCAGCATTCAGCCATGCTTGTGGAAAGGCCTATGCACCAGTGGGGGGGTGAGGTTTCTTGCCTCACCTCTGTTGGCCCCCAAATATCCTTGGTGCCAGTGGGGGGGTGAGGTTCTTGCCTCACCTCTGTTGGCCCCCAAATTTTAGACCATCACTAGTAGAAGGGAGGATACAGAAATGCCACGACACCAAGCCAATTGACAGCTCTTTTGGAAAAATTGCGTCACTGGTGACACCATCAGCAAAGATATGCCAGCATTACCACAATTAACATGGGGTGCGCTGGCAAGGAAATTGCATCACTGGTGACACCATCAGCAAAGATATGCCAGCAGTACCACAATTCGCTGCATCAGATGATATTTCACAATGCATGCAACTGATATATAGTCCAGGCAAGTTCTGCAGGCAGTTCAAATCGGAGGAGTCTATCAATATGTCCATTTCCTCCCAAAGTAAATCAAGTCCTTGATTGAGTATTACTTGTTGAGTTATATTCATTGATGCATCAGTTCATACAGTTTACTGTGATAGCTATCGTAGAAGCTGTAGTTTGGTTTTATCTTAGTCTTCAACGGCACTGGGATGGAGATGGGAATTCTGGCAATGATGCTAAAGAGACATTATCCTGAACAGAATTGTTAAATATAATGAAAAGGAAAGGTGAAAGTAAACTAACAGATCTGTTAACCTCCTTTAAAAACAATCCTTAACAGCTGTTTACCTAATTTAAATTAGTAAGCAAACAGATCTGTTAACCACCTTTAAAAACAATCCTTAACAGCTGTTTACCTAATTTAAATTAAACCATTTAAATCACGTGAATAAAAAAAAAATTTGGATCCATTCTTTCATGAGCGCTCCTCATATATAAAATATGGACATACACACATACAGACATACAACACAAAACAGAAATGTGCACACAACATACAACACATAAGACAATAGTAAATAAAGGCCTTGTAGTTTTACCTAGGTGAAATCTCCATTGCAATGTTTAAAAACTCTACAGTCAAAAAATAAAACACAGTCAAAAAATAAAACTGATCAGAAAAACATTAACCTAGGTTTGTATGAGCTCAAAAATAAAATAGAACTTTACGATGTGGGAAAAATGCAATAATAAAATAGATATTGAAAAAAGCACCATGGTTAATCACTGTCGCAGATGTAAGAATAGCCAAACTGGAGCTCTGGATATCAGCTGTTATGGATTTGAGTCAAATCATCTTCTTTTTGGTCTGTAGAAATTGCTTTAGTTAGTGTCCAAATCGGCTGCTGTTCTCCCTGTGGAAACAAACAAAAACGGAACCCCGACTCCAGACAATAACTGGATCCGGACCTTTCCATTGTCCTGTTAGAATATCTTTCCAAAGTACCTTAAGCTTATGTACATTTTTCGGATACATAAGTCTTTCCGTAGCACTAAGTCCTGATGAATCCAAATTTTAAAAGTTTAGAGTAAAAAGGGTTATTTTAAGTTTATCTTTGGGGGAATATACCCCTTTAAGATCTTTTTCAATTTAAGTCTTTCAAAAGCATTCTGCCTTAGTTTTTAGAATTACTTTAGTCCTTTTAATTTTTTGATGTGGTTTTAAACCATAGTTGTCTTAGCCTCTTGCATTTTCTATCTGAAATACCTTTACTTGATATTTTCAACCATTTTCTATCTTATTTCTATCTTCTAGTTTTCTTCTAAGGTTTGTACATTCACCCTTAGTTGCTTTTTTTTTTTCCTCCTAGTTTTCTTTTGTTTCCTATTTTGTGGGTTTAAAATTCTTGTCTTTGTACATCTTTTTTATCTTCCTATATCTTTTTTATCTTTCTACATCTTCTCTTTTTTTACCTTTCTGTACTTCTGTTTTTGAAGTTTTTCACTTCAAATTTTTAATCTTCTTTATCTAAATATCTTTTCTTATTATCTTCCCATTTTCATGTTTTTTTTCCCCATAATGAAGGCATCTTAACCACCTTCAATTTAACCTTTTAAAGCCTTTTGCAACTTATTTAGACATTTTACAACTTTTTACTTTACCACAAAGATTATCTCATCTCCCTCTTTTTGGTTTAATAAGTAATAGTTTGATGAGTAAAGCAATCTTTTTTCCGCCATGAAGGTATCTCGACCACCTTCAATTTAACCTTTTAAAGCCTTCCAATTATCATCTATACTGTACTTTTAAATGTACCTTTTCACCACCTACAGCTTTACTCTTTTAAACGAGGCTTCGATTCTGTTTAAATCACTTAATGTTAGTTTACATGGCTGCCCTTCAACCAAAGGCTTTTTTTTTTTTTCATTAAGAAGCTTTGTCTCAATCTGCCATGTACAAATATCTTTCTCTTCTTTCTTCCATTCTCAAGCTTTTAAATTAAGTCTAGTTTCCTCAAAATCTTTTTAAATGGCATTTTACAACTTTTTACTTTACCACACAGAGATTATCTCATCTAAAAACATTTCTTTTTCCTTTAACCTTTTATATTAAAATATATTTCCACATCTTGAATCCTTTTATATCTTTTTCAACCATTAACCCTTTTTATAAATTCACATTCTGAAACAACCCTTATAAAATTTTTGAATTTAGACAAATTACTCCACTTTAATAAGATGAAATACTTTCATGTTTTTTAAGGTACTATAATATTGTAATTGAAACCCAACTGAAACTTCTTATACTCTTTGTATATAAACTACACGATAGAATCTTAAGACTTAGTAACCTTGTTTCAGCAAAGACACAGACCAAAGCAATATCAAACTTTTTTTCCATTTACCAATTTATGAAAACACACATAATGTTTAAATATATTACCTTCGGAACTTAAAGTAAAGAGTACTTGATTTCATATTTAGTGGTTGATATTTTAACACGTTAGCTTTGTAAATTAATCAGATGTCTGTAAAAACCAAGATCTTAGACAAGTATAGTAAACAGAACTAGGCATCTCTTTCTTGTTGAAGAAAGATCCTTCTACAGGATACCATGATGGTCCCATTGATATATTTAATAACTCGTCTTTAAAAAGCCATGGGCTACATTTTTGTATTGTATCAACATATGCCCTAACTGTTCTTGATCTTACTGGGGTGCCTCCGTCCTCTAACAATTTCTCTTCCTCGGAGGCGAACAACTTCAAACCTTGAGTCAACCATTTTCCCCAGTTTGCCTGAGAAAGTTCTATGAACAGGCAACTTGAAATAAAAACAAAATAAATCACAACAAGAACACATTGTTTTTTGAAATAGTCACCCATTTTCTCGCCTTCCCTCAGGGGCGAGCAATTTCACTTACCTCCAAGTTTCAGACGCTCCGCGTACGGGCCACCAAATGCCGCAGTCTTGGCTGGGCACAGAATCACGAGCCACCACACAGCTTTGTAGATTCAAACAGCAATTCTTTATTCCCGAACTCACACCGGCCTCCACACACGTTCTGGGGCAATCCCAGTTCTGCTGCCGCCCAATTCACCTACTCCACGAGACTTATTTCCCAAAATGCTCTCTGAATCTCACGAGAGTTCAACAGGAGCTTAGGCAGCAGGAACGCCCTAATTCCAGCAGCAATAATCCTCAACATCGAACTTCCCTAAAATCCAAGGTCTTAAACTGGGAACGCCTTGTCTTAAACCGGGAACGCCCTAAACCCAAGGATTGGGATACTTCCTCAAACTGCAGGATACACCCTAATCCTGGATCCACCCTCGTCCTTGGGCAGGGTCACCTAACATGCAATGTCAACAGCGAAATTAACATGGGGTACGCTGGCAAGGAAATTTCCTACTTGGTAATGGCTCTCAGCAGGCAGTGTCTGTGGACACATTGTCACCTGGGCAGAGCTGGTTGCTGGCATCTAGTGGGTCAAGAGGCCAGGGTGCTGCTACATGGCTACATGGCCGCCCAGGGTGGGACAGGACAGGCCCCCACAGAGACTCAGCAAAGACCCCAACTCAGTCCTCAGTGGCCACCCGTACTGCTGGGGTTGAGGGGTCCTGACTTATGGTTCCTTAGTCCCGTGTCTTAAGTAAACCGTGCGTCAGTGGTGGTCCCAGATGTTCCCAGCTGTGTGGCTTCTCTGTGTCCCCACGGTTCCTGTGCTGGGACCTCATCCCCAATGCAGTGGTACTGAGAACTGGGACTTCGAGGAGGTGGTCAGGTCACGGGGGCTCTGCCCTCTGTGTGGACCAGCGCTGGCCTCCCTGGCATGGCTGGGCCCGGGGTGTGGGCTCCTGAGCTGGAGGGATTGGCCTCGCTCCTGTGAGGGGTCCGGTCTGGGGTGCTCT
Organism: Spermophilus citellus; assembly: GCF_964194105.1. NCBI lineage: Eukaryota > Metazoa > Chordata > Mammalia > Rodentia > Sciuridae > Spermophilus > Spermophilus citellus. The sequence continues at coordinate 8,333,399 of NC_138185.1, read as the reverse complement.
GTGGGAGCCGCACAGCTGGATGAGCTGTCATTCATCTGGAGTTGCCAGTACCCTCCCCCCCCACACACACAGGGCTGTGTGTTAATTATTCTGAAGACCAGCTTCCCGGGTCCCCTCCCCGGATCCCCTCCCCGAGAGGCGCTGGAGCCTGGATGGGCTGGGAGCTGCCTTCACTGCAGAGGTGAGTCAGGCTGCCCGGGCCTCCACCGCGCTGAAGGGCCAGGTCTGCACAAGAACAGGCTCCTTGTTCCCGGGTGATGCGATGTGTTGATCTGCCAACCGTCCTCTCCCGTCAGGTCGCGACAGGGCCGCCCACCGCCGTCTAGCCGAGCTCAGTGGGTGCGTTACGCAGAGAGCCTCCCACCCACCCTTGGAAACCCAAGAAATCGGATCTTAAAATCCCAAAATAGAGTGCGGAAAGGTACACATCACGTCTGCCCTCTCCTCTCTCGCCCCCCTCGTGGCAGGAGTGACTCAGAATTCTTGGTCTGGCTCCAGAGACCTGCGCAGGGTGGCGCTGGTTCTGGCGCAGTGCGGGGAGGGCGCACCTTCCCAGCCGGTCTCCTGCGCATCCTGAGGAATCCTTTCCAGCTTTGGCTGCAGTGGGAGTGGAGAGGCAGAGCGTGTGCCTTGTCCAGACGTCCCCGTCTCGGGTGGCACGTTTACGTGAAGTGCGACTGCAGTTTCCCAGGGGCCTCTGTCTGGGTGCCAGACGGGGCTGCCCTGGGCCTGGCGCGGTAGGATCTGTCCACAGGTGGCCACGCAGGGGACGGTCAGGGCCAGGCGATTGCAGGGGTCCCACGTGCATGCTCCTTCCCTCCTCAGCGGTCCTCGGGTGCTCTCCCCTTCCTGCTCTCAGGGAGATGCCACAGACAGTGGGGACCTTGTTCCGCGGCGTCGGGGTGGTGCTGAGCGCCACGTTCCCTGCGCAGAACTGCTTCGGTGCTTGCCTCGTCCCGTCCCGTCTGGTCTCTGGGTAAACATGTGGGCAGCAGGGACATTGCTTGTCTTTTGCTGTCACCTCGCTGTCCCCATAGCATTGCCAAGTTGCTGTCCCCTCCACTCAGTCTCAGGATTGTGAACTCCATTTTTCCAGCCCAACTTTGTCTCCTCCTGGGCCTTCCAGGGCACTTGGCTGGTGTGATATGTCTCCTTCACGGTGAGACGCATTCCTGCAGCCTGGCTCGGGGAGCGGGCATCCAGGCAGACTGCGAACCTGGGCACTCTCGGCCAGACAGAGTGAGGCTGCCTTCTCAGGGCACTGGGGCTGTTGATCCATGAAGGAGCCGGGGACCGGATCTATTGCTTTATTTATTCAACCAATATAGATTGAATAGCTGCTGTCTGCCCAGTACCATCCAGGGAACAGGATGCAGTGACGAGCAGGCCCAGCTTCTAGCACAGCAATAGAGACCATGAGCCAGTGTGTAAGGTAACACTTGCCCCTGGGAGGAAGCAGGAGCCAGGGGAGCTGTGCGTTGGTCAGGCTACTGAGAGAAGGTCCTGCATCTAGGCAGAGACCAGGAGCATCGTAGGACCAGCCATGAAGAGGCCCAGGGGAGGAGTGTTCTAGGCTGAGATGATGGTGTGTGCAAAGGCCCTGAGGTAAGAATAGACTTGGCCCCTGTGGCTGGACCACGTGGAAGATGATGGAGGAGATAAAGCTGGTGACATGGACGGGCCAGGTTTTGTGGGCCATAATGAGGATTTTGGATTTTGTTCTACATGCACCTGAAGATCACTGTATTTTATACCTGAAAGCTATCCTTTGAGATTATTTCTCCCAACAACCAACACAGAGAATAGAAATTTTTTTTTAAAGAGAGAGTGAGAGAGGAGAGAGAGAGAGAGAGAGAGAGAGAGAGAGAGAGAGAGAGAGAATTTTTAATATTTATTTTTTAGTTCTCGGCGGACACAACATCTTTGTTGGTATGTGGTGCTGAGGGTCGAACCCGGGCCGCACTCATGCCAGGCGAATGCGCTACCGCTTGAGCCACATCCCCAGCCCAGAAATTTTTTAATAATAATTTTTTATACCTTTATTTATCTGTGGTGCTGAGGATGGAACCCAGGGCCTCTCACATGCTAGGCGAGCGCTGTGCCATGGAGCCCCAGCCCAGCCCCATTGCTGAAAGTCACCCATCCACAGGTGAAAGTGTGCACAGAAGTGAGCTCTCACTCACTCACTGGGGCCGCGCAGAACCCTGGGTCCTCCCCACAGCCCGGGAGGAGTGCACCACCATCCAGCCATGCACAGAGGGAAACCAAGGCCTGGAGACGCAGACTGGCCTCCCTGCATGATGCCGTGAGTGCGGTGCCCGTGAGAGTCTGGAGGCCACGCTCCAGGGCCTGGACCTGGACGTTGCTGCCTCCCTGGCTCAGCACGGGGCGCGAGGCAGGGAGGTGCTTGCCGGGGCCTCGTCTGGCTTCTTAAAAACAAAACAAAGAAACCCAGCTGCAGCCAGGTCGCTCTGTCGGCTGGGGAGGCCTGCGTGTTTGATCCAGGACTTGTCGGCTCATCTCCTGTGTGACTCAGTCGCTCTTGGGCGCAGGAACCAGAGAGGAGGGACAGCTGCTGAGCCAGGCTGAGGGCTTCTGTGGACGGAGCTGGAAGGGCGGGCGGGCTGCGCAGGCCAGATCCGGGCTCTGACCCAGGAGGGAGCCCCAGGGTCCGCGTCTACATCCAGAGGCCCTGCAGGTGGCGGGCCTGGGTGCAGCCTCTGGCCCCAGGCCCTTGGGGGACCTGCTTCACCCCGATCGCTGCCCACCGGGCCTCCAGCTTCCCCGGGTTTCCAGTGCGACATGGTAATTGGAAACAAATTTAGCGTGTTTCGGGCCGTCGGGCCCCTCGCGAGCGTGCTTGCTGTGTGGTAGACGGGTCTGTTTTTAATTTCCAGTGATGTGAGAAATACAGAATGACTTGATTCTTAATTTAGCACATGAAGGGAGGCTGACTCGGTCTGTTTTCAGGCCCCTGTGAAACATCCCATTCTCTTCTTGTGGCTCCTCGTGTGATCCCGAAGCGCACCACGGCTGGGGGCGGCCCATCCCGGGTCCCCTGTGGCTGTGGGACCCTTACCCAGCACACGTGGCTCCCTCTTGCACCGTGTCCTAGCTGCCTGCTGGGAACAGGGCAGCCCGGGAGCCAGCTGTCCATCAGCCGAATCCTGCCCACGCTGAGCAGGACAGGCCTGGGGACGCTTTGGTCCCCGTGGACCAGTGTCACTGGACACTCAGCTGTGTGTTGTGCAGATGGAAGGTGCACAGAGAAGGCAGCCACCCTGCCCGCTGCGCCGGCGCTGCGCCATTCACACTCTGAGCGCCTCGGGGAGTACGAGGCTCCACGTGGAGCCGATGAGCTTTGTGCCCGGGGTGGCCATGTTCTAGTGGACAGGTAGAGGACAGTGGAGCGACCCCTGCCACACCTGGTGGTGATGGGCCTGGGGGTGGGGGTGTTGCCGCGTGGAGCTGGAGGTGGGGAGAGGGGAAAGGGTGTGGGAGCCGTGTGGTGCAGGTGGCCTGGGCGAGGGTCCTCTGAGTTCAGACTGAGTGGGGAGAGGGGAGGCCTGTGCACCTGGACAGGAGGGGTCCCAAGACCCCGGGCGGGAGCGTGCCTGGTGTGCGCCAGGGTGGCAGCCACAGAGGGGGTGGGGAACGGATCAAGTAGGGTCCTCGGGGTCAGGCTGGCACTCTGGATTTGGGGTCCAAGGAAGATTTCTGCTGTTGAGGGGATCTGGGCATAGGAGGGACACACTTCAGGGGCAGTCCTGAAGATCCTTAGCACCCTGTGGAGAGACTGTGTGGCTGGAGGCTGGGGTAGAGGCAGGGAGGCCAGGGTAGAGGCAGGGAGGCCAGGCCCCCTCCTCAGCTGGGGCACCAGGTGGAGGAGATGGAGGAGGTGAGGGCGGTGGGAATCAGGACAGGGCTTTGGATGGGCCCTGCGTGGGCTGAGGCAGAGGGGGCTGGTGTTGAAGTGACAGATACAGCTCCTCACAGGGACGTGGAGTGCCTGTGGGGTTGCTGAGATGAGTCATGTCGTGCAAGAAGCTTGTCTGGCACACGTGTGTGCACAGCTCACGCTGGCTTGGGGGCGGAGCGGGGTCAGGGGGTCGGGTCTGAGCTTCGAATCTTGCTTCAAAAACAGTGCAGGGTTTGGGACCCGCGTATGTTTGTAAGACTCTCCTCTCCACGTGCCCTGGGCCCTTGGGAATTGCCGTAAAACACACCCCGTGGTGGCCCTTCCCTTCTTCAGAGTGAAAGCTTTGAGGACGGTACCAATTTCCTAATATTCCTAATTCAACAAAAATGCTACTTAACACTGTTAATGTTTGATTTTTAGCAAAACCCGAAGCAGTTTGCTTGGCCAGCTGCCATCTGGTAAATGAATCCCACGTTTCGGACGTGAGCGGCCCAGTTGGGAGCACCCGGCCCGCCCGGCTCGGCTCCCGGCCTGCGAGGGCGGGCGGCGCCATTCTCAGTCTCCCTCTTTCCCAGCCGTGATCCGTGGGCTGATCCTCTGGGTGCTGGCCAGAGGTGGCAGCAGGCCCCGTGACCAGGCAGCCCAGGACCCTGCGGGCACAGCACCAGGCAGCCCAGGTCACGCCTTCCCATGAGGGTATCCTCGGCCTGGGTGGATGTGACCATCGTTGGTCAAGGAGCCCCGTGAGGTTGTCTCATGGGATGAGATTTAGTGGCCGGGAGATGGCCACACTTCACCATGAAGGAAGAGAAGTGGAAGGAAGGATCCCAGAGATGCGCATCTGCGCCCAGAAGAGAGGCCCGGGGAGGGATGCGGGCAGGGCCAGGGGAGGTGCTTCAGTGACCCACAGAAGGGGCACCGCGGCCAGCGACCCGTCCTGTGTTTCAAAATGGCTAAAGGTAGGTTTCAAGTATTTGCCGAGTAAAACTAAGTAGGCAGAGCCGTAGCCTGAGACTCAGCTGGATTTGATCGTTCTGCCGTGTGAACGCCAACTCCCACGCTGTACCCCCAGTGTGCATTCACACCATTATCAGGTTGATTAAAATATGTGGAAGTAAACTGAAGAAGAACTGGGGGTGAACAGGAGGAGTCTGGAGGAGGTACGTGAAGGTGCCCCTTGTTTCGGAGGCGGTGTTTTTCGATTTGGGCGTCTCGATGTCCGGTAGTGAGTGGACTGTTCTTACTTTGGTAACAGGAGAGAGGGACAGCGAGACTGCAGCACTGAGGGGTCTGTCTTTGCATCGGACGGATCCCCGCCGGGAGGCCTGGGCAGTGCTTGGGTTTAGGGCGGGAGTGAGCGGTGGACTCTCCGTACTGTGGGTGACGGAGACGGGACACACTTGGGGTCGCCTCCTCCGGCCTGCCTGGGGACAGGGACCAGCCTGCCTGAACCCGCAGAGTGTGGGCTCCGGGGCACGTGGCCTCTTTCCGCTGGACCCGGTGCAAGCCTGACAGTGAGGCTGTCACCCGAGTGCCTGGGAGCGGTGGGGTCGTGGCCAGTGACTCGACCTCGCTGTCATCTGCCCAGGGAGGGGCTGGTCACCGCTGAGCATGGTTACGGGATCCCGTCCACCGTGGCCGCAGGCATTCTGGATTTGTGGAAAAGCCTTCCCATAGGACGGTGCGTGAAGGAGGGCGTCGTTTATGAACTGGCTCCGGGGACCGGGCAGGGGATGCGGGACTCGCACCCCACGGCCTTCCCCGAGCTGAGGTGACGTAGCCAAGCCAGCAACGGGGCAGCGGAACGTCACCTCAGCCGCGGGTTGAAGTCTGAAGCATGCGGGTTCCAGGGGGCTGCAGCGCGGGGCGCCCCTCCGAGCCTGGGAGCACCCCTTCTTCCCCGAACTCCTAAGCAGCAGACGCCCCGGCTCTCCTCTCAGCCGCAGGAAGTGGCTCCTCTTCCACTTGGAGGCCACGCAGCTGCCACCTCCCAGCAGGAGACCGACCGACAGGCCTGGAGGTGACCCATCCAGGAGACCTCACCTTTGCGGGAGCAGGGAGAGGCCGAGGTCTCCCTGCTGCGGGGTCAAGGAGTTTGGGACCTTGAGGTCAGAGCGCGTCATCTCAAGACCTGTGTTTGCAAAGCCCGGATGGTTCAGTTCTGTGAGAAGCCGGTGAAGGGCCACGCGCCCCTCTCCATGAGCTGTGAGGCTGACGGGAGCGTTCCTTCTGCAGATGTCAGGGGCCATCCTCGGACGCCGTGACTGAGGTTCCTGTTGGTGCAGAGAGCTCGTGTTCAGGTGGACGGGAGGGCACTGAGCAAGGGAGCAGCCCGGCAGACGGGGAACACTTCAGATGGTGACGAAGGAGGCAGCTAGCAAAGTCTTCCTTCAGTTCTCCAGGAAAAAGCCCTGCTTTGAAGCGGTTGCTAATTTTTGTGGTGGAAGTATTACCATCCTGGCTGGGAATGTAGGTACTAAGTGATCCAAGGGATGTCCGTTGGCTCTTCAATTGCTAAACATTGGACACTTGGTTCTTGCAAGGTTGAAAGAGCTGGCTCTGGCATTGCATGCACCCAAATAATGTGGTTTGGGAAAGAGCTGAAGATCTGAAAACTAAATGCACAGCGGAAGAGTTATCCAGGCAGAGACAATGGCTTGTGCAAAGGCCCTGAGGTCAGAATGGGCTGGGTTTGTCCAGGGAACCAAAGGAGGGCTGGTGTCCACGGAGTCCAGCAGGATGGAGGATGGAGGAGACAGAGGCAGGCCACCACTGAGTTTGGGTTTTATTCTAAGGCCGCAGGGAGTTTTTGGAGGGTTAGCCAGGGGAATGCCTGGATCTGATTTGCATTTTTAAAAAGAACATTGAGCTGCCCTATGAATATGGCAGGAAGTAAGCTGGGCGTTGATGGTCCCCCACTGATGTGGTGGCTCGGGCTGGTGTGCCAACAGAAGAGGAAACAGAAGCAGCTGGACTCAGGGCCACGGACGTGACAGGTTTATCTCCAGGTGTTCCCTGGCTGTCTTCCAGGCGTCCGCCCAGCGCGCTGCCTGCCCTTGGCAGGGAGCAGGAGGCAGCCCAGAACCGCCGGGCCCCGCCGTCCCGCCTGCTTTTCTTCCCGTGCGAGCCCACGTTTCCCACTCCTGATAAATCAAGCGGAAGAGATGAGCAAACATATTTATCTTGGGTTCAAATGAAAGGCAGGAAAAACAAAACAAAATCTCTTCAGCGCTACCCTCCTTCCTTTTGATTTCTGCCACCTGGTCTTCAGATTAGGGGCTTCTCCCTGGACTTTCATCTTCCCGGGCCTCCTGGGCGGGTGTCGGACACTTGTGTCAATGCGGTGGGTGGCAGCGGCAGATGGAGACGAGCCTCATCCCTTATCGCCCGGCTCTGCGCCTCTCCCAGCCGTGACACAATAAAGAAGAGGATGAAAGGACTCCGTCTTTCCAGACTGGCCAGGGTCCAGGAGAACTTTTGTGATGATGGAGATGTTCTGTATTCCTGCTGTCCATGATGGTAGTGGTGGGCGAGCCCTTGAAATGTGGCTAGTGGGACCCGGACACTGGATTTCCAATTTTGTTTAATTTTGTAATTAAAAAAGAGGTTTTTTTGTTTTGTTTTCAGTGCTAGGAATCAAACCCAGGGGCACTCTACCGTTCAGCTATATCCCCAGGCTTTTTTTTTATTGAAGACAGGATCTTGCTCAGGTTGACCTTGAACTTGTGATCCTGCTGCCTCAGCCTTCAGAACAGCTGGGATCCCAGGCCTGTGCCACCGAGCTGGGAAATCTTGTTTAATTTTAATTAGCGTGTGTGTAGCTAGTGGCTCCTGGGTTGGGCAGCACAGTGCTAGACGTGGGAAGTCACCCATGGCCTTGGCGGCTCTCTTTGTTTTTTAACCTGTGACTGGAGATCCTGCTGAGTTTCCTGGAACTTGGAAGAAGAGTGGGACCTTAGGGAGCTGTCACTTGTCAAAGAGCCCTTCAGTTGGCAGAGAAAGGACTGGAGGCAGGAGAGGGTGACATGAGTGGCCCGGCTTCCTCTGCTGTGAGTGGCAGGAACTCACCATCAGACTGGAAGATCATCATTCTTGACCTGGGTATTTAAAACTAATATTAAATTTCCCCAGTTTTCAGCAGAACATTCTTCCTATATCATGTGCATAATGTCGAAGTCTCCTCTGACCTCCTTCTCAATCCTGAGCTCCTCCTCCATCTGCTGGACGTGGTCATGGTGTGGTCAGTTTGGAGCGCATCCTTCCATACCTTTTTCTATTGCATAAGTAGAAGTGGATGATCGGAAAACGTTCTGCATTGTTTTATAAGTTGTAGGGTTTGACACATGGTTTTTCTTTCTTTCAACAAGGTATGCTGGATCTTTCTGGGTCACTTCATAGATCCACCTATGATGAATAATGAAGAATGATTTTTTTTCAAACCGTTGTGTGTTCTTCATTGCCTGGGCCTGTCATCTCAATCCAGCCTATTGATAAAACTAATTGTTCATTATTCTATTTGTTTTAGCAAACATTTTTTTTTATTCATCTGCATGCACAGTGCTGCTGTAGGGTGCATGCTGAGGTTCATGGTTACTGGGTCGGAGAGTGACTGTTTTTAAATCTGTGTTCTTATTGGCACTGCTGTTCAGCGCTCATGATGGTAGTTATGCTGGGTTATACTTCTATCAGCTACACGAGCCCACCTGTTCCTCCACAGTCTCCAAAGCTCTTGACGTTGCCAAGTACCTCTGTGTATGCCAATCCAAGAGGGGACAGGCGGTGTCCTGTGGAGGCTGGATTTGCGCCTATTTACAGCCACACAGACCCTCTCTTCTGCCCGTGGCTGCTTCCCTGTGGACTGATTCCTGGCCATGTTTCTGTCGAGCAGTTTTTATCACTTCATCCAGCACACGCATCCTAGTGTGCCTACTGTGTGCTACGCAGTATTCTAAGTGCCAGGGATTTTTGTGTGCAGCCAAACAGAAAACATTCCTGTCTCACGGATGGCAGTTTATCTGTGGGAAGAAGACTGAGGTTAAAAAAAAAAAATCAAGAAAAGAGAGTGTGTTGGGTTGAGTTCGGGGAAGGAGGAGGAGGTGGGAAAAGCCGGGAGAAGTGGCACCCACAGCCTTTCTCCTGATTGCTGGCAGCTGTGTCAAGGGCTGCTCCTGCCCGGGTTCTTTCTGTGCCCGCTGTGAGGCCACGCTGCCCACACCCCATCGCTGGCTGTGTTCAGTGCCAGCCTTTCTCAGGGACTGTGCTGCTCATCTAGTGCATCCTTTCTTGAGGCTGCTGGACATTCCGTGTTGAGGGGATGCCTGTGATTCCCGCGGGTAGTCCCCTCCGGATGGGCACCTGGTGGCTCCGGGTCTCCATCCGTGGTGACCCTGCAGCCCTCCCGGGTTCCCTCTGTTGTGCCGGAGCTTTTCTGGTTGTCAGACCCGGGCCATGGCTGCCTGCACATTCACGATCCTGTTTTCTCCCCGCAGCTGCATGGCTACATGGAGAACAAGCCGCTGGGGCTCCAGATCTTCATTGGGACGGCCGATGAGCGGATCCTCAAGCCGCACGCCTTCTACCAGGTGCACCGGATCACGGGGAAAACCGTCACCACCACCAGCTACGAAAAGATCGTGGGCAACACCAAGGTCCTGGAGATCCCCCTGGAGCCCAAGAACAACATGCGGGCAACGTAAGGGCGGCAACGCCGGGCGCCGTGGCTCTGGGTGGGAAGCCGCAGGGCCAGGAGGCGGGACTGTGGAGGTGCTGAAGGTGCAGTGGTGGGCGGGGCCTGTCCTTGGAAAATGGGGAGCGTCCACCCTGGGAAGGCACCTGGCAGGGGACCTGGGTGGCCTTCAGGAATACACGGGGCCACAGGATAAACAGCTGGTCTGAGGTGGCCCAGGGGCTGGGACAGGGGACCTGCAGGGTCTTATCTCTGCTTCTGTTCATAGTGGAGGGTCCTACGGCCTCTGCCGTTTCTGTCAGTTCCCAGTCTGTGGAAGACCCACGCTGATTTCCAGGTTCAGTGTTCCATGTGGATGCTTTCCTGGGTCTTGGGAGGGACTCGTGAATCTCTGGGTTACATTATTTGGGGGGAGGTTCAGTTTATATCCATTTTAAAAAATGTATTTGGCTTAAAGAACTTACCAGGCAGCAATGCAGAGGGCCCAGCTCCGAGGCCAGCGTCCTGTGGTGTAGAGAGGGACAGGCCGCACACGTCTGGGCTAACCCATCTTCTCATGAGAAAATAGATTCAAACATAGGAGAATGACAAGAAAGGGGCAGGGAACTCCCGAGAGACGGTCACTGAGATGGAGCGATTGTTAACTTTTCCCCACTTGCTAAATATATATCCCTTCCTTTTCAGTCCTCCCTCCCTGAGCTGTTTTGAGACTTAATTGCAGGTTTTAGGCCTTTTAAATACCTCGGTGGGCCTCACCGAACAACAAAGGTGCTCTTACACAGCCCAGCACATGGTCAAGTTCAAGCGAGGAGACCTTACTGGCACCGCCCTCACCTTGGCCAATTGCATATTTGAGTTTTTCAGATACTTTTGAGAGTAGCAGAGTTGGTGCCAGAAGGTCCCCTAGGCAAGTCGTTTCTCTGGGGAATTTCTCTTACGTCGTAAGCCTTTTTCTTCAGCCACATCTTGGGGCACATTCTGACTGAGGTCCCGTGGGTGTGTGGCAGGGCCTGTCCCCTGCGGCCAGCTGCACCGGTGTATCAGAGAGCTGCAGAAGGTGGTTTTGTGGGTGACCCCTCCTGTTCCCCAAGTCTCGGGGTTGTCAACCGGGCTGTCCACTCCTGCAGCATCGACTGCGCGGGGATCCTGAAGCTGCGCAATGCCGACATCGAGCTGCGCAAGGGCGAGACGGACATCGGCAGGAAGAACACGCGTGTGCGCCTGGTGTTCCGCGTGCACATCCCCGAGGCCAGCGGCCGCATCGTCTCCCTGCAGACGGCGTCCAACCCCATTGAGTGCTGTAAGTGGGGGCCCCGGGCGGGGCCTGTCCGTGGAAACCGGGGTACACCAGCGTCCACCCTGGGCAGGGCACCTGGCAGGGGACCCGGGAGGCCTGCTGGGCCGCACAGGGCCACGAGGGTTAACGGTGGGTCCACGATGACCCAGGGCCGGGACAGGGAGCGAGCCAGGTTTTTATCTCTGCTTCTGTTTACTTGCGGAGGGTTTTGTGGCCTCACAGGAAATTAAAAAATAGTACAGCTAATGGGGAGCTGTGGCGTCGTTTGGAGGATTCAGAACATATAAATGCTGTTGTGGTCCTAGGAAGGGCCCATGCGGTTGGCGTGAGGGCCCTGTACGCGGTGTCCCTTTCTCCTTTTCCTCCTTTGCCCTTTCAGCGGGAACATCAGCTACAGGACAGCGCCTGGTGTCCCCAGGCTCTGCTGCTGCCAGTCACCCTGCTAAGCCCTGCACTCCCAGCGGCTTACGGGACACAGCAGTCCTTGGCCCTGGCCTCTGTCGCTGTCCCATTTTACAGATGAGCTCTGTCCCCTCCCGCCCCTGCTGTGGCTTTCCTGAGGACTATCTGGTGGCAGGTGCTGGGCCGCCCCAGGGAGCCGGCCACTTTCCCTGCTTTCCACCAGCTCTCATCTGGTGGGGATAAAGACCTCCTGCCAACAGTCGTGAAGTTGCAGGACACCTTCAGCATTCAGCACGAAATGGCCCAGAGGTGCCATCTGGAAGGACACGGGGCAGGAAGTCCAGCTCGGCCTCTCAGCTTCAGGGGTGCCCTGAGCTTTTTCTGAGGAATTGGCAGGAGGACTTCATGAAGCTCACCCTCTGCTGTGCTTCTGAAAGCTTACAATTATTTCCAAAAGCACAAAGAAGGAAAAAGGAATACTGTTTCAGAAAAAAAATTGTTTAGATAATATTTTTGGTCTTTCTTTAAGAATCTTCTGTGTTGTGCAGGGTGTGGTGGCGCACGCCTATAATCACAGCAACTTGGGAGGCTGAGGCAGGAGGATTGCAAGTTCAGAGCCAGCCTCAGCAACTCAGTGAGACCCTGTCTCTAAATAAAATATTATAAAGGGGCTGGGGTGTGGCTGAGTGGTTAAGCTCCCCTGGGTTCAATGAAAAGGAACCTTTCATGTTGTTGTAATCATGTTCCATGTTGCTTCTGAATTTTTTTTATTGGACATTTTCCCACAAGTAGGTATCATGACATCAATTTCCTACAGGGGCAGGGGAGGTGGTAGAAACAAAAGAGGGTTGGGCTGCACCCAGAGGGCTAGAGAGATTGGGGATCAGTGGCAGTTTCCCCTCCTGGGCTGCTCTTCCCCAGCTCCAGCAGGATTCTCAAATGGGAACGTGGACTCAGTGTGGCCAGATGTTTGAACTGTAAAACCTAAACCAAAGTCTCCTGGTGTTTTATTTATATTTTGGTACTTGAGATTTAACCCAGGGGTGCTTTACCACTGAGCTACATCCCCAGCCTTTTTAATTTTTTATTTTGAGACAAGGTCTCACTAAGTTGCTTAGGGCCTCCCTAAGTTGCTGAGGCTGGCTTTGAACTCGCAATCCTCCTGCCTCAGCCTCCTGTGCACAACAGCACAGCTCTGGATGTTTTAAAGATGGCGACTGGGCCGGGGTGTTCCTTGGTGGTGGAGCTTGTGGTCAGCATGCACAAGGCCCTGGGTTCCGTCTCTAGCACACTCATACGAATTGATTAAAAATGGCAACGAATTTAAAATACTCTGAGGCTCAGGCAAAGCTTGCGAGTGGTTTCTGTTAATCAGAGGTAGTCTTGAGCTGCAGATGAGCGATGGGAAAGCAGCACTGTTTCACACAGGAAGGGCTGAGGAAGACTGGCCCTTGGGGTGAGAAGCCAGCAGCAGGCAGGGCGGCCCCTTCTCTAGGAGAGCAGCCGTTGCTTGGCCTTGGTAGGTCTTGGGTGGAGGAGTGCTCTGCTTTCTTGCTGCCTCTTGCGGGGCCAAGCTGGTGTTGTTTGTATTCTGAGCTGGGAGAGTTAGGGCCCCACAGCAGATACCAGGGGACATGTATGGAGACCTTGACATGTAGGAATGCAGAATTCCCCTCACCAACTGTGGTCTCCAGGCTGCCACACCCTGTCCTGGGATGCACCCCACCTTAGGGTGCTGTGGGGAGGTGATGCAGGTGCTTCCCCAATGATCTGGGACATTTTGAGCAGATAAGGTCTTCACTTTCTGGCCTGAGCAGGGCCACCTGCCGAAGCCCGCGTCCCCTCTCTGCTCCTCACGTCAACTTATCTGGCATCAGTCGGAGTCTTTAAGAATCATTATTAAACCATACTCCTCCTCCACCTAAGGTCATACTCCTCCTCCTACAAGGTCACTGGGGCCGTAGGAAATTGTCTGAAGCTTGAAAATGTGCTTTCTTTTCTTTTCTTTTTAAAAAGCACTAGATTCACCCGCCTTGTTCTGACGGATAAGGAAACTGAGACTTTCTTGGTAAAGTGATTCACCCATTTTCTCTCTGTCGGTGGCGAAGCCGAATCTCCAACTTTCTAGTTCTGTGAAATACCTGCTGCTTTGAGCTTTCTCATAACTCCACCCTTTCTTGTCATACCACCACCCTGGGCTACCTCTTGGCCACTGTCCCTCTCACCCAGAATCTGGGTCATTTTTCTTTGCTTCTTGGTTCTGTGTTCCTGGCCCAGTGTCTGGTAGTTCCATAAATGCTTACTGACTGACCGGGTTGCTGTAATCTGTAGGGATACAGTCAATCAGTGTCCAGTGACGGTGTGTGAAGGACGTGCTGGCACAGTAGGTGTGCAATAGGCCGTCACTGACCAGCTGACTTGGTGTGTGCCTGGTGGAGAGGATGCTGTGGTAGGAAACGGAGTGGGCTGGCACTTACTCGCAAGGTTGAGTTGTCGACTTAGAAGTTGCCTTTTGTGTGCCCTCTCGGGGAACGAGGGTGAGTTCCCAGATTCGAGAAGAAACATGAACCAGCTACTGGAGCCAGGCTCGGGGGAAAAGGTCTGGCTGTGGAGAGTGCGGTTTCCTTCTCTTAGCTCCCACTGCAGCCCACCCGAGGTCCAGCCCTGCCTTGCACACTGGTCTGCGGTGTTGCTGGGGGCTACCCCCCTCCTCCCCGACCCCTGCCGTAGTCCCACCCAGACGGTGGCACCTTGCAGGCTTCCATCCTCTGAGCGCCGCCTCACCCCCACTTCTCGGGGGCAGAAGTCAGGGAGCCGCTGGTGTCCTGCCCACAGCAAGCCTCCCTCCTGTGGCCCTCCTGGCCAGCTCAGCCGCCTGCCTCCCATGCCCAGGCCCTTTCCCTGGCTCCTCGGTGGTCCCAGCTTCAGCTCCTACTCTCTGTTGGCCCAGCAGGCCCTGCCTCCCCGGATCCGATTCCCAGGCTTCCTGGGCAGCCGCCGCTGGCCGCTTAAACACGAGGCGTTTATTCTGACCTGGGCCCAGAGGCAGAGGCCTGAAGTCGAGGGCCACAGGTTGGCTGCGTTGGGGCCCCCAAGGGAGCTGTCCCAGGCAGCCCTCCCTGCTGCAGGGCCCGCGGCGGTGTTCCTTGGTGTGCCCCGCCTTCTCCTGGCTTCCCCTGTGTCCTTTTTGGGACACTGTCACTGGATTCAGGCCCACCCCGATGCTGGATGGTTTCCTGTCCATCTTGCCCTGATTATGTCTGCAAGCACCCTGTTTCCACGAAAGTTGTCGGATGGACGTGAGGCTTGGGTGGGGGCACTCCAGCTGCTGCCTCTCCTGGACACGTTTCTCGACTCCCCTCCGTCCCCTCCTCAGGTCTCAGGCACTGGGGTCTCTCTCTGCTGACTTTTGGCTGTCACCTCCACCCAGGACACAGGTCCTCAACCTTGTCTGTACCTTAGAGTCACCTGTGAGACATCTCTACCCATCTAACACCTCTCTGTGAGTCACACCCATTGTGATTGTGTTCTGTATTTACCTTATAGATATATATAAAATGACTGGTGCCAGGGGCCCACCCTGGAGACCCTGATTCTGTTTGTGGGGTGCAGCCTGGGCATGGAGGCTTTCAGAGGTCCCCTGATAAGTCTCATATAGGGCCAAGTTGAGAACTGCTGACCCAGAGCCCTCTCCTGTAGCCTTCAATCCCTTATCAAGGGCATGGTCAGGCAGCCCCGCGTGGGGAAAGTGTCCTACCCACCCACGGGCTTGGGTCCCTCTTGTGCTCGACAACCCAGGTTACTCGGCAGTCTCCCCACATAAGGGCTGGGCCAGGTGTTTGCAGGGCCTGGCGCACAGAGAAGCCTCCAGAATATCGAGAAGATGAGAGGAAGGCAAGCTCTGCATGTCGCCTAGGGGAGGGGGGAGGAAAGGCAGCCATGAGACAGGGAGGGATGTCCGCAGGCTCAGACTCCCCATCCCATGAGAACCTTCCGGAACCTCTCCAGCCATGACTCACCGCAGTTCTGCCCTGCACACGGGCCTCTCTGTACATTGCATTTCAGAAAACACCTAAAGCAATTTTAAACCAAACCCTGCCGGCTGCAGCGTAGGACGCAAATTCACTCACTTTACCCGAGGGCGGAGGGAGGGGTGGGTGGAGAGAAGGTGGATTTTGTCTCCCCCTCCCCACTTACTTTTTTGACTGAGGTATAATCAAGATATTGTAGATGGCATAGGTTGTGAGCATCCAGCGGATGATTTTTGACAATTTCGAGTGGCCACTGTTCACAGCCAGACCCGGAGCCTCCTTTACTGCTGTCCCTTTGGCCCGCCTCCCCTCGGCCCCACATGGAAAGGCAGCCGTGGTGGTTGGAGCTCCTGGAACTTGGTGGGATTGGCCTGTATGGTGGACGCCCTTCTGGGTCCTGTTGCCTGTGCTCAGTGTTGTGTTTGGAGACCGTGGTGCTGTGGCCTGGGTCAGTGGTTGGTTCTTACTCATTGCTGGGCAGGACTGTAGGAATAGAGCAATTGTTTGTGCCACTGATGACCTTTGGTTTGTCCCCAGGGCTTGGGGATAATGAACAAGGCAGTTCCTGTGTTCCTGCTCAGGGCCTTCCGTGGGCGGGGGCTTTAGCTCTCCTGGGTGGACAGCAAGGGGCGGCCAGAGGACGAGAGGTGGTCTTTCGAGCATCACACTCCTCACCGGCGTTTGGTGTCATCCGTTCTAGAGTGAAATGGGATCTCGGTGGTTTTCGTTTGCTTTTCCTGATGACTGATTCTGGACCCTACTCGTGGGGCTCCTCATCTCTCTCGGTGCCCTCTTTTGCTCGTTGGGTTCCTTGTATTTGTCTCATACTGGGTGGCAGTTTTTAACCTGCCCTAGCTGGGACTCCTTGGTCAGATTCGGGGCTTATCTTCCACCTGCACCTTCCATCTTTCCGAGCTACGTCCTTCAAGAGCGACAGCACGTTATCCTGAGGAAGCCTCATTTGTCCTTCTCCTTTCTCTAGGGATGGGTGCCCATCTGAAGGGGGCAGAGGTGGCCTCTCACATTTTCCTCCGGGAGCATTTGGTTCTGGCTTTGCTGATCGGGGACGGGGTCCATTGCAGAGTGTTCCTGTGGATGCCGTGTGGCGGGGCCAGGCTCCGCTCTTTCCCCAGTGAAGCGTGGCTCAGGCGCTTTCCGGCCCCCACCCTTTCCCACGCTGCCCCCCACCACTCCCCCAGGTGCTGCTTGGGAGATGGTGAAAAGCAGCCTGGCTGTAGGCTGTCCTAGAACTCATTCTTGCTGCTTGAAGGAGATTTGTACAGTAGGCACTGTTCTAGGCCCCAGGGACACAGCACAGAACACAACCATGTCCCTGCATCCACAGAGGTCTCCATCTAGTGGGAAACGGGCAGGAAGGAGGCAAAGACGACACATGAAACTGAACTCAGAGTCGTGGGAAATGACAGGGACCGTGGGGGCTGGGGGCTGGGGGCTGGGGGCTGGGGGGGGAGCGGCAGCACGAGTCTTGCAGACCTCGGAAGAGGTGGCGGGTTCACCTGGATGCAGGCGAGGGGGGGGGTGGTCCAGGTGGAGGGTCCAGAAAGTGCAGAGGCCCTGGGATGGACAGACCTGGGGACACGAAGCACCCAGGACACTACAGTGGACGGAGGTGGGGGGCGAGACCACACTGGGGACTTGGGGTTTTATTCTAAGCAAAATGGGAAGCCTTGGCTCCATGATGCGATTCTGGTTTACAGCTCATTTAGCACAGGGCCTGGACACAGCAGGTGCGGATAAGTGAAGGTCTGAGGAAAGGGGGTGAGAGGGCCGGGGAGGGGGTGAGGCGAAGGAGAGGGAGCCATCGGCACAAGAGCTCTGAGAACCTGGCTCCTGTGCCCCCTTTCTGGGTGGGAGGTGAAGCAGGGAGAAGCTAGACGACTTGTGGCTATGTCACACCCATGGGCTGGGTAGCTGAGTGTCTGCATCTGTTGACTCCGGGCAGCAGGGCTGAGCTGTGTCACAGCGACAGCTTACTGGGGGCCAGAAGCACAGGTGTGGAGTCATTTCATGCACATCATCAGGCAGCTCGGGCCCCCTGTGGACACCCTCCTGCCCCAGGGCACTGGAGGTCCCTTGAAGGCGTGTGCCTGTGGACCTTGGATGCCGTTTGGGCACTGGGCAGAGGGCATGTTGGCCAGGGAGGAGGTTCGTGCACTGGTGGCTGCAGGGGAGGGGGCCAGCCGCCCAGGGAGCCCAGCGGGTTTCCAGGCCGGGGAGCTCGCTGCCCAGGAGATCCGAGGAAAGTTTGGGCGGCTGGTCTGCTGACGGCCCTTCCCTAGGCCAGTTCTGTGGGAGCAGGGATGGCGTGACTACCCCGGGAGCGCCCTCAGGGTCCCACAGACACACTTGTCCAGTCGTGTCCACCCATGCCAGGCCCAAGGAGGCCCATCCTTCAGCTCCTGCCGTTCATCCGCTCAGCACTGTGTGGAGTGGTGCTGACTGAGCGCGGGCGCAGCCAGGGCCCAGGGCACAGAATGGAGCACATCCAGCTGAGCTTCAGGAAGGACGGGGACCGGCTCGACCCGGCTCCCAGGAGGGGGCGGGGCTGGGGTTGAAGCCCAGGCTCTGTTCTCGGTCCAGGCTGCCCTGTCCCTCTGTGGGAAGAGAGCTTATTGGTTAGATGAGTTTGTGAGCCTCGGGGAGGGTCTTGTCCTATGGAGGTGTCTGGAACATTCTACAGGGTGGTGCCTGTTGAAATGGTAGAATAATGATCTGATCAGGAGGGAAGATACCTGCAGCTCTGCAGTGGGTGCCATGGAGACGGAGGAGGAGATGCAGCCAGCCGTCTCCTGGGTGGGTACCGTGGCTCCCCTTCCCAGGAGGAAGTGAGCTGCGAGGAGTGGCCCCATGGCCTGCACTGCCCATTCCTGCTCTGTGAGTGTCGACAGCCCCTTCAGAGCTGAGCCCACACTAAGGGAGAATTGGGGCCCTCTGGGGAAGACCTGGGGAAGGGCCAGCAGGGCTATCTGTGGGCCCCACTCACTGCGTCGCAGGGTGAGGCCTGAGGCCGCACTGTGTCCTGGCCAAGCAGGCCACGTCAAGCCAGGCTTGTGGCCAAGGACAGGGACCTGAGGCAGTGACGAGGAGCTCTCACAGCTGTGGAGTTGGCGGCCAGTGCCTGGGCCAGATGATGACCACTAGGAGGGCTGAGGCTGCTCTCGGCCTGCGCCAGTGGGTGGCCTTCCCGCAGGGCCTTGCTCCAGGGGTTTTCAGGGCACCGGAATCCCACAGTCTGGGTCCAGAGCCCTGCTTCACTGAGCCGGGTGCTCTAGGGCATGTCCCCTCTCCGGGAATCTCAGTGTCCCTGACTCCTGAATGGGATGCAAGTTCTGCTTTGAGGTCCCAGCAGCTAACAGGCCCGGCAAGGTGCCCTCACTCCTGAGCCTGAGCTTGTTCGGTTGGGAACAGCTCTGAGGGCTGGTGGCACTTTCGTTCCCATTGACAATGAGAAAGTGGAGGCATGGAGAGTCCCACTCTTTGCCCCAAGTCCCAACGCCAGGTTGTTGCTGGCCTGGGCTGGGGACTCGGCCGTCAGGCTGCAGCAGCAGAGGTGACATTGCCTGGTGACGGGCGGGCCTGACGACATTAGTGTACGTAAGTTCGTGATGTGCCTGGCAGCCGGGCCCCCTCGGTGGCAGTCACTGCTCCGGGTTCACAGAACCGCCCTCTGCAGGGTTGGCTTTCTGGGTGGGCCGGCCTCCCCCGCCTCCCTCCTGGTTCTCGGGTAGACTGTCATTCTGGCCACCCAGTCCTGTGACAGGATGTGCTGCACACGGGCCCAGGGTCCTGTTTCTCCCCCGGGGCCTCCGCGGGCTGCTGCTGCTCCTGGGGTGGCGCTGTTGCCAGTGAAGGTAAACACCCGGCCGCCTATGCCAGCGACCCCCGTGGACTCACAAAATACAAGGCCCTGAGCCCCTTTAGGACGGCCAGAAGCCGGAGCAGCAGCAGAGCCTGGGAGTCCTCGCCAGGGCCACCTGGAGGCTGGAGCAGGGGCTGGGGTGGCCGTTCCGGCAGGCCAGGCCGCACCCTCAAGGATGGCTATAACCCCAGGCCCGGGCTTTGGTTAGAAAACTAGCTGCTGGGGCTTTGGATGGTCGGAGTCTCCAGATGAATGACAAGCTGAATGGGCGACGTCGGGGTCCCCTGGAGCGTGGCTTCCTGAGAGCCCTCCCTGAGGTCCTGGGTGTCCAATTAGCAGCCACAGGTGGTGGAAGTTGCATCAGATGGCGATGAGGGCCCCAGAGGCCATGTCTGTGGCTGCTGCATCCCCCCCCCCCCAGTTCCTCTTTTAGAGGCTCATTGGGTTTGTTTGCTTTGCCTCTGGGCTCTCTGAGGACTGGGGACCTGCCCCGAGGAGTTCCCCATCCTCAGGTGGCCTCTTAATATGGAACTCGGTGCCAAACAAATGTGTGGAGTAACTTGCCTGGAGAGATGGTTAAGCTGCGCGTGGCTGGCCCCTGCCTGAGAGGTCCTGGGCACTGCCCGCTGGCCTTCTGCAGCTTAGTTGAGAGTTTGTCCCAGCTGGGTGACTCTGCTGCCTGTGGCAGCCAGGGTCAGGGGACCTGGATTAGGCACAGAATCCACCAAGAACCACAGTGGTAACAGGTGCCCCGGGGGGTTGCGTGGGCGGTCACACAGGCTCAGTAACGGCCAGCCCAGGGCTGTGAGTTGAACCTGCAGTTTGGGCAGTGGTGGCTGCAGACATGGCCCGGAGCATCGCCAACCCCACTGGAGGGACTTAGGGCACCAGATAGTTAACAGACTGCAGTTCCCTGGGTGTTGCTGGGCACCAGGCACGGGCTGGGTGATTTTGTGGTAATCAGATCTTTTATTGTGTCCAAGTACAAGTGACGCTAAAGTTACATTGTAACCACCTTAAAGTGTACAATTCAGGGGCATCAGGTTCATTCATAGCAGAGTGCAGCCACCAGCGCTATCTAGTTCTAGAACACGGTCACCACCATAAAAAGGAACCCGGTGCCTATTATCAGTCACTGCCATCCCTCCCAGCCCCTGGTCTCCACAGCCTGCTCTCCCTCCTGTGCGTTTGACCGCTGGACATTTCATCTACATGGGGAGGTACGACACTGTCCTTCTGGGACTGGTTCCTCGCACTTAGCACCAGGTGTCCGAGGTGTTGGTGTTTGGCTCCTTGACGTGACTGAGTATATTCTGCCTGGTGAGATCGCCTTCCGTTTATCCATTTGTCCATCTGTGGGCAGTTGGGTCCATGGCAGAGAGTTTACCCACCATGTTCTGACCACGTATTGACACATGTGATCTCTTGTACTGCGTGAAGCAGGCCCTTGAGAGCAGGTGTCACTGAGGAGACACCCATGACTCAGAGAAGTGACCAATAACGGGGTGGCAGATGCCAGACTCAAAACCCTGTCAGCGTGTAGGTGTGTGCTGCTGCTAGCGCTCTGCTTGCACTGGCTGTGGCCCACTGGAACCATCAGGATTGTCTTTTAGTGGGGGGAGGGGTACTGGAGATGGAACCCAGGGTGCTTTTCCACTGAGCCACATCCCCACCCTTTCTATTTTTTATTTTGAGATAGAGCCTCACTAAATTGCCCAGGCTGGTATTAAACATGTGATCCTCCTGCCTTACCTCTGGGTCGCTGGGATGATAGGCGAGTGACACTATGCCCAGCAGGACTATCTTTTAATTTTTTTTTTAAATACAGTCTACACTGGGGTTGTACCCTCAGACCATTTAAGTTAGAATCTCTAGAACTGTCTCTCAACCAGGGATGACAGTCGTGCCCTTTCCTCCTCCCTAGGGGACATCTAATCATGTCTGCAGACACATTTGGTTGTCACAGCTGGGAGAGGGGCGAGGGCGGGGCATCTGGTGGGTTGAAACCAGGATGCTGCTAAATACCCCGCAGTGCCCAGAACCACCTCCCAACGGAGGATGGCCAAGCCCTGAGTGTCGGCCGTGCGGAGGCCGAGGTGGTCCAGCGGAAGCAGGCCTGTGAGTCCAGCATCTGGGTCCCGGCTCACTCCATGTGCTGCCGGCAGAGCGGGCTGCTCTGGGGTTCCCTGTGACCCTGGAACTGGGTGCAGGGAGGGCTGAGCCCTGCATTTGTAGCCTGGCTCCTGAAGCCGTGCCTCTGGCTCTGTCTGAGTCGCAGGGCTGGACGAGGCGTGCCGGCGGCCCCCGGACTCCTCTTGCTCTCCCTTTTCTCTCTCCAGCTTTTCGTTGGAGGGACAAGTTCCTTTCAGCACAGAGGAGGAAATGCCACCCGACCACGGCCACCAGGCAGTGCTTGGGGCTGTGCGACTGGCAGGAGGAGCCGTGAGGTGGCCTCAGGAAGTGGGCGAGCGTGCCCACAGCAGGGCGGTGATTCACAGAGCGTCCCTCCCGGCCAGCCTCCTGCCCAGCACCCAGCTTGCCCCGTCCAGTCCCCGCCAGGCTGGCTGGCTGGCTGCGGGCCCTTGGTGGGCTTGCCCAGTAGTGATGACTCAGGTTTTCCACCTGTAAAATGGGAGGGGTGGCTCTGGCCACCTCCCCACCCCTGCCCTGTGCCCCAGGCCCCTGCAGCCCCCCAGCGTCATCAAAGGCAGATCTTCAGGCTGGGCCTGCAGCGGCCGCTTTCACTGCTAATAAATCTCCATTTGTGGCAGCTCAGTCAGGAGCCATCGCGGAACTCCAATATTGAAAGAAAGGATTAATAACCAGCCATGTGGGAGGAATTAGCAGCTTCTGCTGAGAGGCCTTTTACTGCATCCGTGAGCGAGCGGGCACCCCTTGCAAGAGCGCTGCCAGGCTGGTCTCCGGGAACTCAGAAACGGAGCCAGGGGCAGGGGACTGTTGAGGGTTGCTGGGCTGCGCTTCCCAGGGGCAGTGTCTGGAACCGTCTGGTGCGCAGGACAGACCCCTGCAGTGTTGCCAGGGGCCTGGCTGCTCCATCAGTGTGGCCCCAGTAGCCTAGGGCAGGTGGAAAGGGACGCTCTCGGCCGCCCTGAGCCTGCGCAGGCCAGGAGGGAAGGGTTAAGCTTGGGCCTTGGGCCTCACGCGGCTGCTGCCCAGGCTCCCGGATGGGGAGGTCTGCAGGCCTCTGGCATGGAAGGGGCTGGCCTGCTGCCCAGTGCTCTGAGCTCCGGGAGGAAGGCCAAGAGCTGGGGCTGACTCACCAAGGGGCGGGAGAAGGGAGGCCTCCCGGCTGAGCTGGGGAGGGGCAGAGAGGTGGGGCTCTGATGTGGCCAAGGCCGCTTCTCACCTGCCCGGGGAGCAGCAGAGGCCACTGTCTTCATTGTCTGCTGCAGCTGGCCTTCCTCAAGGACCAGTGGTGGCCCAAGGGGCCGAGAGATTGGGCTCTGGGGCTGGACAGGCCTGCTCAAGAGGGTTCTGATCCGAGCCTCGCCAGACACCACTTGGCCACGGGTTGACTTGACTCTCGGCTTTAGTTCCTACCCAGTCAAGTGCGAGTGATTTTAATGTCCCCTTCCTCAGGTCGCTGTGGGCGTCCCAGGGTCCTGTCTCATTTGGTGCTTGGCAGAGGCCTGTTCTCGCCCCCGCCTCTCACTAACGGCTGTTGTCAAACACACTGAGAGAGACACGGAGGGGACCCTCCACCCACATCTGTGCCCCCACCCACCAGCTCAGCCTCCTGCATCAGGAGCCGGCACTGATTCTGGCTTAGACGCAGAGCAGGACCCAAGGGAAGCCCCGGCTCCTGGTGGAGGACGAGGTGAAAAGAGATGAGCGAGGAGAGCGGCACAAAACGTATCAGAAAAGAAAGTTCTCTGAAGGCCACACAAGAAAGCGGAGTGCTGGGGAGGGGGAGGGCTGACCCCTGGCCTGGGGGGCTGTGGGTTCCCGTGGGGCTAACCCTCAGAACAGGAGGCTAAGGCAGCCCCGGGAGCCACCAGCGCTGGGGAAGAGAGCGCCAGAAGGCACACATGCATGGGATGCCCCATGCAGACGAGAGAAGGTTCTGGAAGCGTGCAGAAGCAGCGTGATCGGGGACTCCTAGGAAGTGAGGTGGTGGGGCACGTGCATGTGTTGGAGGCGACAGTGGGAATCAGTTGGGTTCCAGAGTGAACAGACAAACCCATCCTCCAGGAACGCGTCCAGCGTCCAGCAGGTGTTTCTGACAGATGCAGGGGAGAGGACAGCGACCTTCTGCCCCTTAGGAAGTAGCCACTTTCTTATTCCCCTGGCCTGCTGCGGACAGGCGTCGGTAGGTCCTGGGATTCATGAAAACAAAAACAAAACCTCGCTGTGGGGCGGAAAGCGGTTCCGGTCACCCGGGCACCTTCAGGAGAACGTGATGTTTGTAGACCTCCCTGTTGTCAGGGGTGGGAGTCCACATGTGCATGACCGCAGGTGACAGAGGTGGGCTGACCGTGTCCTGCGGAATCGTGTGGCTCTCCCAAGCAGCTGTCTCCCGTCACAGTGACCTCTTTTCCTCTTGCCCTCAGCCCAGCGGTCCGCCCACGAGCTGCCCATGGTGGAGAGACAGGACATCGACAGCTGCCTGGTCTACGGGGGCCAGCAGATGATCCTCACGGGCCAGAACTTCACGGCCGAGTCCAAGGTCGTGTTCACGGAGAAGACCACAGGTCAGTGCTTGGGGCTCCTGTCCTCTGTCTCCTGCGCTGCAGCAGGGCCTGGCGGAGGGACTCACACCGGCTCTCTTTGCTGGCCGTCTTCACCCATGGGGCAGCCACCAAGTCCCAGCTACACAGATAGGCCACAACGTTTGAACCTGCTGTTGAACGGATACTAAGTTGTCCCCACCCTCCTCTCTTCCCTTTAAAGAGGAAAAAAATTTATTTTTTTTTTTACATAGACAAATTTTTGAAACTTTTTTCCTATTTGAAGGAGAGAAGCCAAATAGCATGGTGATTGAGCTGGCTGTGCTGTGGCCCCGAATGCTCCTGGGTTCACGTACAGGCTAAGCCAGTTGTTTGCCCTGGGATCTCAGGGAAATCACATGAGCTTTGGGGGCCTCGGTTCCTTCCTACATATATGATCGTGACTGGAGTTGTCACCCGTAGGTTGTCATGACGGTTAAATGAATTGATAAGTGTCTAGTCATCACAGCACCAGGCTTATCATAGACCAGTCAACACTTTTACTTTAATTAGTGCCGTGGTTATTCTTACTCTTTGAGGGTAGTTCCTGTGGGGCCTGCATCTCTGTGGGCATCTTTTTTGTGTACTGAGGGGTGGCTCCTGGCAGCAGAGTCCTTTTGAAGCCTTTAAGTTATTGCTAAGTTCTCTTCCAGAAATCTGCAAACTGAACCTTCCACCACGTCCGCGATCGTTTCTTGCCATCCCAGATGTGTCTTTTTTAAAAAAAATTTCAAAAAACGGTGTGGACCCAGTGCCCACCGCGTGCCCCTGCTGAGCGCGGCTCATATCCTGTTTATGGACGCCCTGGAAACGCTGGGCGAGGGGCAGACTCGGCTGCTGCTCTTCTGGGCGCTGAGGTGACTGACTTTGAGCGCTGCTCCCTCCAGCTGAGGTTTGCTGCGCAGGAGAAGTGGTTTGGGTGGAGACGCGGCTGGCAGGGCTGCGGGTCCCCTTTTGTACATGGAAGTGTTGAGTTGCTGTACCCTGGGCCTTCCTGGATCAGCCACAGTCCTGCCTCCAAAAAGGCGAGAGGCCCCCAGGAGTTGGCCATGTGGTCTTGATGAACGCAGCAGACCTGGCTGGGGCCACTGCTTGGGGGGCCGTTGACCTTGAGGTCCCTGTTAAAGTCCTGGGAATAGACTTGACTTCCCAGGGCAGCCTCCAGTGGGGGAAGGGAGAGTGTAGACAGCAGGCTGGGGACTTGTCACTTGCCTGGGCAGAGGACTTATAAGGCAGAAGGGAGGGGACAGGGAAGGGTCAGCAAAGGCAGAATCCCTGGAAATCAGGGAGCCCGGGGAGGCAGGACAGTGCTTGGGGGATTCAAATAACAGCAAGCCTGTTGGTGGTGACAGAAGAGTTGGTGGAGGACGGGAGGTGGCGGGTGCAGTGTCTGTGCCTGGGCGTAGACAATGCAGGCCATCTAGTTATTGCCAGGCATCCTCTGCTCTTAGGGTGTTCGGTAGCCCCTGCCCAGCCCCCGCTTGGTGACAGTAGCACTTGCCCAAGTTGTGATGACCAAAAACGTCTCCAGACATTGCCAAATGTGCCCCAGAGGCAAACTCACCCCTGGCTGAGACCTACTGCTGTATGGTTTAGAGGTCACTAGGGGCAAGGAGAGGAACAGGATTGAGGAAAGTTCCAAAGTTCTGCCTGTGCCCGCCCCCCAGGCCACACACAGTTCCTGCCCTCAGACACCTGCACACCTGCCCCAGGTGGTTCTGAGACTGGGTGCTGACGGGAGCGTGGGCCTGACCCGCCACCCAAGGGGTCCCGGGCTTATCACAAGTTTTTCATGTTTGTGTTTCAGTCCTGCATCATGGACATTTATGCAGGTACTTAACACTCTGAGGACCTGAGTTTTGATGGTGGCTTTGCATTCCCTCTCCTGGGCCAGTGGGCCTCCTTTTTTATTGAGGCTGCGTAACATTGGGAGGGGTAGGGAGAAAGGCAGAGGCCGGAATGAGAAGTCTCCCAGCGCCAGGAAGACATGGCCTTGGCTTGGTCCAGGTACGGTCAGGGAACAGGCAGTCCTGGTGGGCTCTTGGGCAGGAGAGCGACATGAAGTGTAAATGACCAAGCAGGACCTGCCTCTCCAGACGAGATCCCTCTGCATCACCAGGAAACCGCCCTGCTGCCTTCAACAGCAAGGACATCCCTCTAAGTCCCTTTCTGGCTGAGGACAAGCCCAGGTCGACAGAGCCTCTGGGCGGAAGGGCGTGAGGTAGACCCTTCCAAGTCCCCTGGAGCCGGGCCTCAGCGCGCTCTCAAGAGTCTCAGAGCGCAGTGACTTTGAGCTGCCCGAGGGCATCAGTTCGACATGTGTTGTGTGGCTGGCTGGCAGGTGGGTGGGTGGGTGGTTAGGGTTGGGGTTGGGTGAAGGTGGACCCTTCACCCTCGGGTCCCAGTCATTGACCTCCAGATGACCTTCAGGTGGGACGGACGTGCCAAGCTGGTTTCAGCTCTGGCAAAGCCGCATGTTGAAAGCTGGACCCCACAGCCCCTCGAGAGCCGTAGGTGGCCCTGGCCTGTGGCTCTGTGAGTGCCACCTCGTCAACCCTGTGGGTGTCTGGGAGACCCATGGTGACACTCTGAGGGGTGGGGGCCTCTCTCATGGGTGATATGCAGCCTTGTCCTCTACTCCGTCCCCTGGGACCTCACTTTCCCCTCTGTGAAGTGGACAGTCCTCTGGAGGTAGGCAGCTGTGGCTACTGTGCAGGGTTCTCACCCCATGTCCCTTGTCATTTTTATGGTCCTCTGTGGTCCTTCAGGACCATGTCATATATGGTCACTACATTCTGCTCCTGCACTAGCCTGGGCTGGGCAACCTGTGGGGAGGGTGCTGGGACCTGTCACTAGTACAAGCTCAGAGGTTAAAGGCCCAGGTTTGAATCCCTGATCGGCATTTGGTAGCTGTGCCACCCTGGGTCAGTGGCTATACCTCTCTGAGGCAGCCCTTCTTCTTTTGTCAAATGCCAGTGATTCACTGCTCTTGGGAGGTGAGGGGAGGTGGTGAGGCCATACGGGGTGGGCTCTCTGCACAGGGCTTGGCCCAGTGAAAATGCTCAGTAAGTGTTGGCTTTTATTATTATCATCACTGTACTTTGGCTGTAGAAGAACAAACATGAGTAAGACTCCGCCTCATGGAACCAAGAGTCATTAAAAAACAATAAGAAGTAATAATAATGAACAGTGGGCCCAGCCTGGGTCCAAGCACTCTGTGTGTGTTAAGTACTCTGACTCTTCGTGACAGCCCTCCACAGGAAGCTGCTGACCTCCAGTGTCTGAGCCTCCGCACAGACAAGTCTAGTAACTTGGTGAAGCTCACACAGCTGGCCAGTGGCAGTGATGACCTTTGGCTCTAGGCAGCCTGGACCGTGAGCTGTCCTGCTCTGGGAAAGCCGGGGGGGCCAGGCTGCTTGGCCTGAAGCTCAGCTTCCCCGAAGCAGCAGTTCCCTGGAGCCATCTTGTGACGATAGAGGCATTTGAATTCTGTGGTTGGCTGGCGTTGAGGAACCTCTGTGCCTTCTAGAGATCCCAGGTGAATGCCGCTCCCGGGTTGAGGACAAGACACAAGCAAGGGCGTCTGAGCCACCTGGGGGCCCCCGAGGAGCGGTGGCTTCCCTGGGTGGGCGTCAGCCCCTGGCAGCTCCGGCAGAGCAGCCCGCTGGACTTGCAGGCCGCTGGGCCTGCTCCTGACCCCAGGCGCCCCCCCTCCCCGCCTGGCCGCCTCTCGCAGGGGGAATCCCTGTTGCTCAATCTCTTCTTTCCAAAACCCATCCCGGTGCCCATCTCCATGGCCACGCTGGCCGGCAGGGCGCTGCGGGCGGGTGGAACAGCCGAGTTTTCCAAGGGGAACCCCAGCTGTTTCTCGCATTAAGGAAGGTGACAGCCTCGGGGCTAATCTTAGCCCAGCGCTAGGTCATCGGCACCACGGGCTCCAAGGTTCTTTTTATAGCTGTCAACTAAAGTGGGATCGGCAGTTTCCACTCCAGCAAGATGACACTGGAGCTGGAAAAACAGGGGGAGGGGGCGCGGCTCCGCGGCCAGCCCGCTCGGTGTTTTGGAAAATGGCATCTTATTTATAGCAGCAGTAATAATAATAGTTATCGTGTTGTTTTTACTCCTATTTTTAATTATTTTCTTGACTTAGGTGGATCTGTGAGATCTGGCCCTTCTCTAGCTCTTCGGGCCTTGCCCCTGCCTTGCTGGGTGATGCCCGTCCTGCTGCTTTGTCCTCGCAGCCTGTGCTCCTTCCTGGGGCGAGGGGCTTTGGTGTTGCTCCCAGGACGTTCCTCCACTGTTTCTTTACGAAGCTGCGGTCTCCTGGGCCTCAGGTCGAGGCCTCGTCCGCCCGTCCTCAGGGTGCACCTGCCCGTCTCTGGCTCTCGTGGCACCAAGGTTGCCACTGCAGTCCCCTGGCCCGTCGGCTCCTTTGCAGCCCGGCCTCGGGTGCCAGCCTCTGCTCCCCGGAGAGCGGGGACTTGGCACTTGGTGCTCTGCCCTCGGTGTGTAGAACAGTCCCTGCACGTAGCAGGTGCTCCTTCAGGATGCTCAGTGACAGTGACATCTCTCTTGATGCCACTCCAGCTGGGACAGGCAGGGGGCGTCCCGCCACTTTACAGGTGGGGTAACTGAGGCTGAGAGAGGTCAAGCAGGGGGCACAGGCCAGGCCACAGCTGCTGGCAGAGCCGGGGACCCCCAGGCAGCTTTGACCTCAACCCTGGCATGGAGTCCTTGACCAGGTCAGAGCAGCCCACGGAGCCATCAGCGTCTTCCCCGTGACCACTCTGGGTGATGGCCGAAAGCCACTGCTGCCTTCTTCGAGGGGTGAATATGGCATGACCTTCCAGGCAGGGGTCACACCGGCCAGGCCAGGTCGCTCCTGACTTCAGTGGGAACCCTGACCCCCGGGGCCTCGGGGGAGTCGGGGGTCCCAGCCAAACACTGCAAAACAGGAAAAAATCTAAGGGCACAAAAACACAAGTGACGTTGCAGCGGAAACGGGTTGCCATGGCGCTTGCACCCTGCCCGCCCAGGCGGGCTCAGTGTCTGGAAGGTTCCTCCGCATGACACAGGGGCCTGGAATGCTTGGCCTGGTGAGTCCTCTGTGCAGGCCCGGCCGGCCAAGGAGCTCCCCGGCTCTGGGCTCTGCGTGTCCCGAGGGGGCGTAGGCTGGACTCCGGCCGACGGCAGATTACTCAGCTTTGAGACTCAGATTGTTTGAAGGGAGTTTTGTTTTGCTGGCCTGTTCTCTTGGAGCGGCCTGATGGCAGAAGCTCCCGTCACCTGTCGAGAGGGCAAATTGATTTTTTAGAGAGGAGGCGTGGGCGGCGGAATTCCCTCTTTCCCACTGAGTCATCGTGTCCTGACATGAGTCATTTTATGACTTGGAGGTTCCCAAAGGTTGTATTTGGAGCTTTGTTTAATAAATAGAAATGCATGTGCTTAAAATATATTTCTAAAAATTTTTTTTTGCTAACTAAGTGTTTTTCCACGCATCAGTCTCCTAGGAGAGTTGGCGGCCTCCAGCGGACCTCTCCCCTGCCACCTGTTTCTCTCCCTGGGTTCATGTCACTAGGGTGGTCTTTGGAATAATAGCCCCGGGATGGGAATCTCTCTGTTGAGTTCTCTCTGGGAAATGTCAGGCTCCAGGCTGGGCCAGAGCATGACTAAGGCGCTGCAGACCTTTGCCCCCGTGACTCACGACCAGAGTGTCAACAGCCCCCTGGGCTTGAGCCCACAGCTTACGGCTTGGCTGGGGCACGGAGTGTTCCCCCAGGGACAGAGGCCAGCCTGCAGCTCCGAAGCCCCTTAAGAGAAGATGGTCTCATTTTCAGAAGCCCAACCTTTGCTTGCACATAAGATCAGACTGTCAAGTAGAAGGACCCTGCAGTTCATCCTCCTCCACCCCTTAGAAAGAGGCCACAGAGAAATGAGTTCTCGAATTAACTCGGGTTTGAGCGTTTCCGCCACCCGATGTCATTCTTAGTGCAGAAGCCATTGTGGGATTGGCAGGTAGCAGGCTGGACTGTGAACACCCAGCAGACTTGGCCTGAAGCTTGGATTAACCACGTGCTAGCTCCTCAGGACTCAGTTTCCTCACCTCTACAACGGGGAGGGTGGTGTTTTAGCAATAAAAGAATTCAAGGAATTGAAGATGCCAGGCAGTTAGTAGGTGCTCAGGCTGTGTCAGGTGCCTTCTCTGTGCCTTGGGGAGCTCAGTTTGCTCTGCGTGGGCCTGAGGGGGGATATGTTGGTTCCCATGTGGATTAGAATGGCTCAGAGATGGGGGACTCCTGGCCTTGGGGACTCCTGGCCCCGACGTCTGACGGAGCTGGAGGACTTGACACATGGCCGCTGTCTCACCTCCCCCTTTTGCAGATGGGGAAGCTGAGTCACACAGTGCAGTTGACAGGCTTCCTTGAGGTGACAGAGTTCCTCAGTGGAGGATGGGGCTTCACACCCCAGTTTCCGGGTTCCCAGAGCTACTAGCTGTCTGACACGGGGGTCACCTGTGGATGGTGGCTGGTGCAGAGGAGAGTGCTGGGGTGGGAGGAGCAGGGGCTGATAGTGGCCTCCAGGACTGACCACACATGGTCTTTCTGCTTCCCCTGACTCACGCAGCCCCTGTGCCTCCATACCCACCCTCTGGCATTTATTGAGCACCTACTGTGTGCAGTACTGGGTCAGGTACGTGACACACGACAGATAAAATCCCTGGCCTTGGGGTTGGGTAGTCGCAGACTTCTTTATGAGCAGCACACTTTGAGATGAGAAGAAGTGCGACCTGAGAACCGGGAAACCTGGTCCTGGGGGTGACAGGGTCGGGGAAATGCAGGATGGCCCAGCTAACCCTGGAGGGAAACAACGAGTTCCTTTAGTAAGGTGTGTCCTGGCCATTGGCAGGGGTTAGAGACATACAGTTTGTGAAGTTCAAATGTAACTGGACGTTGGGTATTTTATTGGTGAGATTGGGCAATCCCAGGTAGAGAGGGCAGGGAGGAACTTTCCCAAAGCACCCGCTCTAAGCAGAGCCCTAAAGTTGGATCAGAACAGCTGTTGAGGGAAGCGGGTGGGGAAGGATCTGTCAGGGCCAAGGTGGCAGCGTGGGGATGACTCGGGTGCTTGAGGAGTGGCAAGCAGGGAGGGCCCTGGCCCCTCGCGGATAGTGGGGAGAAACCAGCCAAACCCGGAGAGGGTGCTGGGAGGGGTGGGCGGTGCTGGCCCCGTGGGTGTGGCCAGGATCGTGGGTCACCCACAGCAGCGGGTGGTTGCCTGAGAAGTGTAGAGTGTGGGGCATTGACCTGTCTGGTTTGCCGTTTTTACCAGATCCTCTCTGGTTTACCGTCATGAGACCGCCCTGGTGATCTGCACACAGCATGGACTGGGGACGGGGTGTGCAGGTGGCTCTGGGAGGTGACTCGAGTCTCTGCTCCAGTTGTGGGGGACAGGGATGGTTGGGACAGGCCCCTGGTGGTGGAGGTGGACAGGAGAGAGGTGCTGGGCATCAAGACCTCAGAGTCCATCGGGGTGCCATCACCATCTGAGACGTGAGATGCCCCTAAGCCGAGGGGACATTTCTAATGACCCATGCCTGTGCTTATAGGGAGGATCCGCTTTTCTGCTAGTCAGCCGTCATCAAGAGCAGACTGAAATGACTCCAGCCGTCTTTATTTAGCTAAGTTTTGGAAAGCAGAGCCGGGACTGCGAGGCATCAGGCACGGTGTGCTAACGCGAACTGACACTCTGATTTCCTCCCCGTGCCCTGAGCCCAGCGGCGTGCTCACCGCCCCAGGGCCGACACGTCTGCCTTCCTCCCTTGAAAGCTCGCCCCCCCTCCCGCGTGCTGTCACCAGCCCACGGGCGTCCAGACTGACCACTGAGGCCAGCCCTCCTGTTTGCCGTGCGCTTCCATCCCAGCGCCACGGAGCTGCACAGAGGGGTAGCCTAGCGTCCCGCCATCTCCCAGCAAAGGGCTCTTGCTTGTCCGCAGGGCTCCTCCCCTGGAGCTGGTGCCAGGGCTGAGAGGCTGACGGATCCCTGCACCCAGGGCTCTCCTGCAGCCTCTCCCAAGACCCAGCCCCTCCTCCTGGGCTGCTGGCTCTGCTGCTTGCCGTGACTGAGCCTTGGCAGGGCCGTTTCCGTGCTGGCTGACCGTGCCTGTCGACTTAGGATGGGAGAGGTGGCCCCACATCTGCTCAAGACACCAGAGCTCTTGGTTTCATCTCAGATGGGTGCAGAAGACGGGGTCTCTAGTGCGGCTCATGAATGAGGGTTTGCCAGAGCCCAGCCTGGAGCAGGGCCGAGAGCGGATGGTGCAGAACTGCTGCGCACGGCACCGAGTCCTGCCAGGGCCGCGTGGCCAGAGAGTGTTGTTCCTCGTCTGCACCTGTACTCTCAACGCCTTCCTCTTCAGTTGATTAGCATAAGGGACTCTTCGAGAAGGGCCCAGCGGTTCCTCTCTGTCAGGCCTTTTACTGGAAAGGCCTATGGTCAGATGTTTCCTGAGCTCTGACTGTGGGCCATGCAGGGGGCTGCTGAGACCAGTGTGTTCATTGATTCACTTAGTATTTACTGAGCAACTATTACAGACCAGACACTCTTACTGGGACAAGGCAGAGGATTAAGTAGGTGTGGCCCTGCTCTTGGGGCTTGGGACTTGAAGTGAGAAGAGATGCCAACCTGTAGGTAGCTAAAATAACGTCGGAGAGTGGGAGAGAAGCAGAAGATGAGAGGTGGCTGCCAGGGGACCCTGCTGAGGGAGGGAACGGACTGGGCATGAGGGTCAGGAGAAGAGCGGGGGGCAGTGGTGGCGTGGTCTGGGGCGTGGAGACGGAGCAGGCTGGCTCTGGAGGGTAGGGCAGGCCCGGTGGCTGAAGTCAAGCTGGGTGTGGGGTGGCGTCCCCATCCCAGCAGAGGTGAGCAGCTCACGTCCTCTTCTCTCTGGAGTCCTCTCAGTCTGGACACCCCTCAAGGGCAGGTAGGCCAGCAGGGTCCTCCGTGGCCCCACAGCCTGCTGAACGGGAGCAACTTCCTGGGCTAGTGGTCCACATCTGGCCTCCACGCAGCCTGGCCCCACAGGGTCCTGGAGACGAGCAGGTGGCACAGTCTGCACGGTGCGCTCGGCACCAAATGAGAAAATGCAGACAAAGCTGCCCACAGTCCCCCGCGCTCCTGCATCCGTGGTGGCTGCCCACAGTCCCCCGCGCTCCTGCATCCGTGGTGGTGCCCACAGTCCCCCGCGCTCCTGCATCCGTGGTGGCTGCCCACAGTCCCCCGCGCTCCTGCATCCGTGGTGGCTGCCCACAGTCCCCCGCGCTCCTGCATCCGTGGTGGCTGCCCACAGTCCCCCGCGCTCCTGCATCCGTGGTGGCTGCCCACAGTCCCCCGCGCTCCTGCATCCGTGGTGGCTGCCCACAGTCCCCCGCGCTCCTGCATCCGTGGTGGCTGCCCACAGTCCCCCGCGCTCCTGCATCCGTGGTGGTGCCCACAGTCCCCCGCGCTCCTGCATCCGTGGTGGCCCAGGCCTGAGCACCGGCCTGGGGCACGTCAGCCAGTCGGCTCTGTGACATGAGGGGCGTGTTTCCAGGTCAGAGAGTGTGGCTCTTCTTACTCTACTGGCTTCCCAGCATCCTGACACCTCGTGGGCTTGGTGGCCCTGCCTATTTGCAGGTGGCTGTCGTGAACTCAGCAGGCCCCTGTCAGCGAAGACTTTCTGTGGCCACTTTTTATATTTGTAAGGAAGAATGTGAGGCATCGAAACAAACGAAAAACTTCGATCCTCACC
This sequence comes from Spermophilus citellus, assembly GCF_964194105.1. NCBI lineage: Eukaryota > Metazoa > Chordata > Mammalia > Rodentia > Sciuridae > Spermophilus > Spermophilus citellus. The sequence continues at coordinate 8,299,670 of NC_138185.1, read as the reverse complement.
AGAGCATGCGGGTCAGGAGGGCCACCAACTCTCTTCTCCTAGAGGGGACCCACGGGACACACCGGGTTCTAAAGTAACAATGGCGGCACAGACCACGGTGGGGCCTTGGGGGGGGCGTGTCCTGTGCTGTGTGCACCTGCGCACTGTTCAGTTTCGACTCCAGACTCCTGGAGCTCAGTGGTGCCAGCTTCACCATTTTTGCCTATGAACAAACTCAGACCTAAGAGGTGTGCACCCTGAGGGCCACACAGGCCGTACATGGTGACAGGAGGACTTGACCTGGACACAGTGGCTTCGGGCTGAGTGTTTATTTTGCTTCTGGTGCATGAGCATCGGGCGGGCCTGCCCCGGACGTGTACACCAGCAGACGTGGGGGGGGGGTGCAGCCGGGAAGTTGGCCTTGGGACCTTCTGTAAACCACCCAGTTCCCTCAGTGACAGTCCCTTGAGCTGTGTCTTCCTCGCTGTATAAATCTAAATGGAGAAGGAGGTGGTGTCAGCTTTCACTTCCTGCTGGGGACCCGTGTGCTCATGCAAGGTACGGCCAGCAGGGTCGCGCCTCTGAGCTTCTGACCCTAAAGGTGCACAAGAAAGAAGTTAGCCCCCCGCTTCACAGGCCTCCAGGTACCCCCACATCTCTCATGCCTGTGACCCCTCACACTTTCTCTTAACGTCAAGTTAATGGTGTAAAAGACCCATTTTTGAAAGCAAAGAAAGTCAAGCGCCTGACACGACAGATGCTGCCTCTTTGCAGGTTCCTTCCTGGGGACAGAGGTGCTGGAAGGTGCAGCCAGAGGACGTTTACTGGACTCTGGTTCAAGGATGCTTGTTCATTCCAGTCGTAGCACGTGGCGGAAAGTATGCGAAAGAGCTATTAAGAAGTCAGTGTAGGAATAACCTGGTGCCACCGGTCATAATCGTCACCCTCACCAACATGCCAGGCATCTTGCTGAATCCTCATGAGGACCCTATGAGGCCTAGGGATGTGAGATCCTCAGAGTTTGGATTAAAGGCAGAGAGAGGTCTAGTGTCTTATCCCAGGTCACACAGCTAGTTGGAGGAATCAGGGATTTGAAGCCGGCTCTTATGTTCCAAAGTTGAGGGAGCCCAGGAATAAAGAGGATTGAGGTGACGTGGAGGGGAGTTGTCCTGGCTGCAGCGGGTGCTCAGGGTTACAGTCAGCATGTGGCAGAGAACACTGGGGTGGCAGGGACTCCTCCTGCACCCTGGGGCTGCTTTTCCCCTCAGACCTGCTGGGCCAGGGGAGGCCTCAGGTTGTGGTGGCCTCGCCCTTGCCATGGGGTGTCCTGGGGCAGTGCTGGGACGGGCTCTCCTGGGGCTGAGCTCTGTGGAGGAGGGTTCAGGGGCCCTGCTTCCCTCCCAGGCGTGAGCTCCTGAAGACCGGCCTCCCCCACCTGGGAACCGTACTCCATGTAGAACCAGCCAAGTTCTGGTGGCGGCAGAGCTCAGCCTGGCCGGCGAGCGCTGGGGCGAGGGTCACGAGCAGACATTGACCATTGCTTCCTCTGTGAACGTCTGACCTGGCCTCTGGCTCAGGGCTCGGTTTGCAGTCAGCGCGTGAGGACACTCTTTTGGAAGGGGACCCATCTGAGTCGCTGCACTCCTGGTGGTAACCTCTCTTGAGAGGGGTCACGCGGTTCTTTTGGGTGGCCTTTGACCCGTCTTTGACATGGAAACAAGGATTGAGATCTTTGCTCATGGAAGGACTAAGCCCTGAGGACCTCTGTTCAGCTGCCTTGATGTCCACCTGTCTGTCCTTTCCTGCTTCCCTTTGTGCAGTGTCTGGTGTTGGGACTTCCTCTTGGGCCCCTCAGCAGCCTATGGAGCTGCTGACTCTCTGGGATACTCAATCACAAAGTATTTCCCTGCAGCGTGGTGCAGAGACTGCATGGGGATACCTTGTCCGTCCGCAGGGACCTCGTGCCGTAGTTAGATGGGCACGTTCCTTTGCTGATGCCGGGGGTGGGACCCAGGGCCTCTGCAGGCTCAGCTTGGCTCCTGGCTCCTCCTCTTTTGATTTCTCAGGGACTTCATCTGACAGCCCAAGGCCGCAGACCTGGTTGTCACAAAGGTCTCCAGCTTGTCCACTGCTTGTTCTTTGCAAGATCTTCCAGGTTGCGCCTGCCTTCCTAGCAACCTTTGTGTTAATGGTGGGGTGGTGGTGGGCCATTCCGGTAGGTTCCAACAATGCTTGCAGCCCAGATTTCTCAGGTTGAGCTTTAGAGCTGAGACCACGTGGGTCCAGGTCTGAACTGTCAGGGAAGATGCTATTGGCCATGCTCAAGGAAGGGGCGGGGGCTCTATGGTCAGATGTCAGGGTGGGCCACCCACTGCAGCCCTTCTAGGGGTTCCTCTGCAGGTGAGCCTGGGGGAGTCCTGTAGTCAAGAGGCCCATTTGACTTTGACTCAGCGTTTTCCAAATACTTATTAGCTTGTAGAAGTTTCCCCTTCTCGTAAAACCCTTTCATATCCTTCAGAGTCAATGTTCCACAAACACCCTGGAAACGCCGGTGGAAATGATTTGTTTCAGCTGAAAACTGCCCAGTGGCCAATGTAGGTGGTCAGCGAGAGAAGCCTGTGATCTGCAAATGCAGAGTTGTGTTTGGCCCAACTTTTTGGCCCCAAACTGGGGAACCAGTGCTCGGCTCCCGGGAAGGAGAATTCACTGTTGAGCAAAACCTCCTCAGTTGGTGTCCTGACTCACACTGTGAGATCTGGGCTCTCTGTTGCCGGAAAGGTGTGGGGTGGGCTCCTGCGTCTCCACGCACCCTGGTGACTCAGGAGCCAGGACCCCGTTGAGGTCACTGGGTTCCCTCCTAGGCCAGAATGTCTAAATCACCTGGTTCTCAGACAATGGAGAAGGCACATCTGGGACGGTCAGGGATCCATAATGAGGCCCCAGGGACACGCTTGGCATTTGCAGGACCTTTTGGAAATAGCCTTTGGTTGAACAAAGCATGTCATCAAGTATGATACATAACAATACTTTTTTTTTTTTTTTTACTTGAAAGAGAAGTAACTTTTGGATACAGAGGAAAAGTTAAGGATGTAGAATTCTGAGCAATGTCTAATTTTTTCCTGTTTTCTGTGGTCAGCATGCCTTGCACTTGGAAAAGAGTCATCCTTGTAGGGAGGTGTACACATAGGCATGTGCACACACAGCACACCTTACTGAAAAACTCGTCCCAAGGTGACCCTGGGGGGGGTGGGTTTTGGGCCTGAGCCTTGGTTTCTGGTAGTTTCTTCAGAGTCTGTTGCTTTCTGCTTTCCAGATGGGCAGCAGGTCTGGGAGATGGAAGCCTCCGTGGATAAAGACAAGAGCCAGCCCGTAAGCCTGGGGTGCGGACTTCAGGTGGCAGGGGGTCCCGAGCCCCCGCCCTGCTTCCTGTCTCTGTTCTGTTTCCTTGTCCCCCTCCCTCCCTCCTTCCTCCGCCGCGTCTCCCACTGTGGTGGATCTGGCAGGCACTCAGGAAGTACATGTCGAACCTGCGTGAGTTCAGTCTTTATGGGGCCAGGTCCCCTGGTTTGAGCGGTGGGGTCTTAATAGACACCGGTGCAGCCTCTTCCCTAGCCACGGCTGAAAGGCTCAGTTCCCCTTCAGTCGGATTTCACCTGTCAGCACAGGGTGCCCTGCCGTTAGGTGGGCTGGCTGAATGCCCCTGGGGTCTTGGTGGGAGTGCAGACCCTGCTGCAGTTGAGTCCATGACGACCCCTTCCTTCCAGAACATGCTTTTTGTCGAGATCCCTGAGTATCGGAACAAGCACATCCGCACCTCCGTGAAGGTGAACTTCTACGTCATCAATGGGAAAAGAAAACGAAGCCAGCCTCAGCACTTCACCTACCACCCAGGTGAGGAGCTCCCCGACTCCTGTTCTGGTGGAGACAGCACAGTCTTGAAGCACGGGACTCGGGACTCCTATGGTCTGCTTCCAGCTGGGCTACCTGGGGCCAGGCTCAGCTTTCTCATTTGTCAGATGGCAACGTCCTCATAAGAATTATGAAAATCAAATGCACATCAGACACTTGGCGCAGTGCATGATAGGCTGATGTCAATGATATCAGCTCTTATTATTTTCCTTTGGGTGGGGGAGGGAGAAGGCCATGGGTAGATGGGTGTGAGGGGTTGATAAGCAGATGACTGCTGTCACTGTCTTGGATGTGACCATTCTAGAGGTCAGAAGTGGGCATGCCCTAAAGCTGCAGACCCTCGGTGGATGTGATGGGTAGGCTCCCGGCGGCCAGTGGTGCTCCTGGGTGGATAACCAGGCCCCGAGCTCTCAGCCCCAGATGCACATGTTCCCAAGAAAGGTGATGACTGCCATCTGTCATTCATTCATTCATTTGTCCCCAAAGTATTTGAGCATGGGGACTGTAGACATGACACAGGAGTGGGACGGATGAAACCCCGCCAACCTGAACGGACCCTGGGGGGGGCTGCTAATAGAGAAGGCTGATGTTATTGGCACATTGGTGATAACAAGGCTGCAGAAGAGCTGGTCAGGAACAGCCAGGAAAGTGGGATTTTAAGTTAAAACATTTGTCTTCAAGCTCTTCTGGGGAATAGGCTAGAAATTTCCCAGAGAAGGGCCTGCCGGACACTTTCCCAGAGTGGAAGCCCGTGACCTGTGCCACCCAGAGCATCAGTCCTGTCTTCGGCCAGTTTGAGATCTTTCAACAAAGGGGACACCTGGTCCTGGTGAGCTTGGCTTTGGAGGCACGTGTCCCTGCAAGGACACCCTGTTCCAGGACTGACGTCACACGTGGTCAGGAGTAGCGGTCAGATTACCAGACCACATGGGCACCATTGGGTGGGCTCTGGGCTTCAGCTCAACCCTTCCTTTCAATGTAGAGGGTGTCAGTTACCTTTTGTGGGGTGGTCTCATTTGAGGCCACAAGGCGTCCCTGGGCCTGGCCTCCCTGGGCCTGGCCTCCGTGCTTACTCTTTTGGCCGAGCAGGGTTGAATGAGCCCTCTGGCCCCTGGCTGGGCCAGGGACCCAGATGCTGGCCTTCAGATGGCCTCTTGAGAAGTGACTTTGGTAGTTGAGTTGGCCCTGCTGTCCCGCTCACCCCCTCCTCTAACCCTGGTGCTCGGGAGGCCACCTCAGGCCTGTCCTGCCACTAGTTCCTTTACTCCAGTGACAGGGAAAGTGGTTCCTGCACTTGGGGCCCCGGGGAAGGACCGTTGCTGGTGACTCATGCCAGGCAGCGGTGACTCTGTGGGTAGTGGTGGTCATGGTGGCACCCACGGCAAGGTAGCAGCGGCAATGGCAGACTCCTCGCACCTTCTGCAGGCCAGTCGCTGGGCTCCGTGGCAGGTATCCAGGTCTCAGTCTCCCACCAGCCCCACTGAGCAGCTGGGATTGCTTCTACCAGGAACAGGCGGGGAATCCGAGGCCTGCTCTTGCTCCCTAAAGCACTACAGAAGGGAAGAGGTTGAGGGCTGCTCTCTGGTCATGCCCTCCTCCGGGCAATGTCTGAGTGCCCATTAAACAGCTGTTTTTTGGGGCCCAGAGACCCAGCACTGGACGAAACAGATAGAAGCCTTCCCCGGGACAAGCTGGCGTTCTGGAGGAGGGTGGTCAGTTGATCAGGCACATAAGACAGGGACAGTACAGCAGATGGTGACATGTAAGAAGGAAGACCGGGACAGGGGCAGGAGCTGCTGCCAGGGTCAGGAGGGGAGGGAAGGTTCAGTCTTCAAATGACGTCTTGAGAAATGGTGCTATTTCTCAAGAAGCTGGACTGTGACTGTCCCAGGCCTGAGTCAGACCTACCAGCCACCTGTCCAGTTTGGAAAGATCTATCACCTGAGATCATTGCACCATGAAGTTTCCACCTTGAGAGAACTGATTGCCCAGGGAGCCTTTCACCCCAGGGTAGTAAGTGGCAGAGCCCAGCCCTGGGATCCACCACTGGGACTGCCAACGCCTGTCCCCAGCCTCTGTCCGCTTGTCCTCGGGACACATCCGCAGCTCACTGCGGTGCTGAAGCGCGTGCTTTCTCTCCTTGCAGTCCCGGCCATCAAGACGGAGCCCACTGATGAGTATGACCCCTCTCTGATCTGCAGCCCCGCCCCCGGGGGCCTGGGGAGCCAGTCTTATTACCCACAGCACCCGATGGTGGCCGAGTCCCCCTCCTGCCTCGTGGCCACCATGGCTCCCTGCCAGCAGTTCCGCTCAGGGCTCTCGTCCCCTGATGCCCGCTACCAACAGCAGAACCCAGCGGCTGTCCTCTACCAGCGGAGCAAGAGCCTGAGCCCCAGCCTGCTGAGCTACCAGCAGCCCACCCTCATGGCCGCACCCCTGTCCCTCGCGGATGCCCACCGCTCCGTGCTGGTGCATGCCGGCTCCCCGGGGCAGAGCTCGGCCCTGCTCCACCCCTCCCCGGCCAGCCAGCAGGCCCCACCGGTGATCCACTACTCGCCCACCAACCAGCCGCTGCGCTGCGGGAGCCACCAAGAGTTCCAGCACATCATGTACTGCGAGAACTTCCCGCCAGGCGCTGCCCGGCCCGGCCCGCCTCCCGTCAGTCAAGGGCAGAGGCTGAGCCCGGGCTCCTACCCCACCGTCATCCAGCAGCAGAATGCCACCAGCCAAAGAGCCGCCAAAAACGGACCCCCAGTCAGTGACCAAAAGGAAGTATTACCTGCGGGAGTGACCATTAAACAGGAGCAGAACTTGGACCAGGCCTACTTGGACGATGGTAAGAAGCTCTGCTTCCCCATTGCCGGTCGGGAAGGGCCCCGGCAGCTGCCCCAGAAACCCACTGGGGGCCCAGGTGTAAATGCTTCGGGCCTCAGTGTCCGCCCTTAATGAAGGGGCTAGTAGAAGATGACCTGTGAGGCCATGTGACGATCATCTCCAGCAGGAGCTGGGGTGGTGACAGCTTCAGATGCCCCCTCCAGCCACCCCAGTAGAGAAAACCAACAAGAGCAGTTCTGGTCACCGGAGTGTCCCTTAAGGTCACGAACTGGGTCCCTTTAACTGCTCCCACCCTCTTTCCAATTGCCAGATTTAGATTGAGGACAGGAAAAACAGAAAGGAAAGAAAGCTAACCTCCTTTTGTTCCTATAGAGAGAAATCCCACTTTCTAGCTGGTCTTTGTGCGTGTGGGGGAGGGGTGGAGAAGGCAGGAGCGGCCATTGAAAGGGGCTCTCAGAAGGCAGCCCGATGGGCAGGCTGCGGGCAGCTCTGCGCCATGTGTCGGGGGAACAGAGGCGCATTGATAGTGGGCAGCAGTGGCTTCCGTGGTGGAGTGGCGGCCGGTGGGTGCCTGGGCTGAGGCCGAGATGCAAGGAGGCTTTGTGTGGGTCTGAAGGTGCCCGAGGTTGTTGGCAGGAGACCAGGCCAGAGGCGCATCTGGTTGGGCCAGCTGTGATGTGACATTGGTCTGGCTCTCAGGAAGGAGAGGCCAGTCCTGTTAGTGGGACTCACCTGAGATCAGCAAGGTGGGGCCAGGGACAAAGAAGATGGGGCAGGCAGAGCGGCCTTCCCTGGGGGGAGGGGGAGACTTCAGGGAGGTGGAAGAAGCTAGGTGGTGGGCAGTTCCCAACAGCAGAGGAGACCCTGGCTGGCTGGCTGCCCCCCGCCCCTCCAGCTCCAAAGTGCATGTCACTGTTGGAAGAGCCCTTACCCAAAATGTGTGGGACCAGGGGTGTTTCAGGTTTTGGAATATTTGCCTAAGACCTTACCTGAATCCAAAAATCTGAAATCTGGAATAACTTAAAATTTCTGAGCATCATGTCAATGCTCAAAAAGTTTTGGGTTTCATAGCTTTTTGAATCTTCAGATTTATGGATAATTAACCTGAGCTTCAGAACCTCACTTGTTTAGGGAAATTAACTCTCAGGGACCCAGCTAAGGTGTAGGAAGCGAGGCAGAGAGCTGTAGAACAGCGCCCGTGGGGAGAAGGACCAGGTGTGAAATTTCAGACTCTCTGGTGTTGACTCAGGAACTGTTGACTCCTTTACACGGTCCTGATGAGCCAGGTTAGCTGGGGGGTTCTGTGACTTCTAGTAATTTCTATTAAAACTATCCACCAAAAAATGTCCTCCGGTCTCATCAGGCAAAGGCCCCTGGGCCTCCTACCACAGGGTCGCACTGCCCCACGAGCTTCACAAGCTGCCCCGCCAGGCTGCTGTGTTAATAATGGGTTTTCCGAGCCTGGGTAGTCAGGTGCATCTGGCCTGAGGGACACTGTGCTCCCTCTGAGTGGGAGCCGTGTGCACAACCCGTCCCTGGGCCGTCTGCATCCCAAGAGCTGAGATCAAGTCTCCGTGCTTCCTCTAACGGGAGTTGCCAGAGTGGAGAAGGAAGTGGACGGATGCCCCTGGGAGTGGGCAGGATGCCCCGGGGACAGGTCTGGGACTGGGCCTCCCCATCTGCGCCTAGGGGACTGCGTTGGAGATGAGGTGCTTTATGACTAGATGAGCGGCTGCGCAGGGCAGGAGCTTGCCCAGCAACAGTGGGTTCTGGTCTCCAGGGTGAGAAATGTGCTGGCTGCTTTCACACTGCCCCTCGCCCACATTGAAGAGGAACGGTGAGCACTTCTGTTAGGGACCTGCCATGTCCAGAGGCCATCAGGATGCCTCAGTAGGTCGGGATCCACAGATGGTTTGCACACATCATAGAGGAAGCCGCCGAGCTTGGAGACCTAGGGCCTCCCAGGGCACTCTCTGGACAGGGCAGCTTGCAGCGTGGGGCAGGCGTTGCGGGGGAGGAATCCATGGTTTTTGAAAGGTGGGGGGGGACCTGAATTGAAGGTTTGTGTTTTTTTAGAGAGACAGAATTTTTTTAATATTTATTTTTTAGTTTTAGGTGGACACAACAACTTTGTTGGTATGTGGTGCTGAGGATCGAACCCAGCGCCCCACGCATGCCAGGCGAGCACACTACCGCTTGAGTCATATCCCCAGCCCAAAAAGCAAGGTTTTGAAAAGTGCATTCTCTATGGGACTTCTTGTCCTCTCAGTTCTCTGCCTTTGAGGTCCTGGGCCTTGGGGCATGGGGAGTAGAAAGCATTCTCCAGGCTGGCCACAGGGCAGCAGGGGGGTGCTGGGCGGTGAGTGCACCCCTGACCTGAACCCCCGGCTCTGTCCGGCCTGGCCTCATGTGCCCAGTGACGAGCCATGTCGTGGCCACTGGAAAGATGCAGGTGCAGCCTCCCGATGGCTGGGGCTTCAGCTCCCCCCCCCCCACTGGGCGGCCTCCTGGCTGGGCATCCAGCGCACATTCCCAGATGTCCCTCTGCGAGGACATGGGAGTCAGACTTCACGGTCTGCTGTTCTGTGTTTACTTCTGACAAGTAGACGGTCACGTCTCTGTCTGGCTGGGGCAGGTCCCAGGCCTCGGCTCCTTCCCCGTCCCTTTCCTGTGTGGGTGCAGGGTTCTCTCACAAGAGGCATCTGGCACACGAGCCCAGGCCGCGTGGCAGCACAGTGTGCTCCAGGGTGGGGGCTTCTCGGATTTCCCTTAGGATTCTGCCAAAGTTGGCTTTCCTCAAAACCTGGGTGAGAGCCTGGCTTCCGTGTGCCGGGGGCCCCGGAGGGGTCTGCAGCTGGAGGAGGAAGGGGGCAGGCGGGCAGCAGAGAACAGGAGGCCTCCGGCCCTACACAGATGCACACGCTGAGCTGGAGATGGGCCTGGCCTCTCCCCTGGGGTCCAGGAGCGCCCAGCATTTGGCGCTCTCTCCCCACGCCTGGCCCGAGCTCCAGAGGGCCTCATGGGGCATCCTCCCGCCTGCTCACGGCCTCTTCCCAGTCGGCCTCCCTGCACACAGAGCTGTGTCTTGGACGCTCTGTTCTTCCTTGCAGCCCAGGACTCTGCTTCTGCTGCCCTCCTGCAAAGCCCGCGATGCTTGCAAAACGCTCTTGAAATAGTGAAGCGGGTGCTACTGCAGGGCCCCGTGCCGGACCCACCACTCACCCCGCACAGCCCCTTCCTCACCGATCTGTGGAAGCAGAGAACGTGCTCACTCCCACCTGTCTTCTCCCTGCTTTTGTCCCCTTCTGTGACATCTCCTGTCCCAAAGCCCCTGACATACTCGGGGAGCACCCACAGCTCCTCAAAGTAGCTGGACCTGTGAGTCCTGCCCTCCCCCTCCTGCTCCCCAGCCTTAACCCTTCCTCCTTCCCTCTGTCCTTGGCCCTTGACCTCTCTGTCCTTACCTCGATGTCCACCGCCAACTCCTCTCCTCACCTGTAAGTACTAGCCAGCTGCCGCTTTATGCCAGGCACCCCCTGGACCTCAGGGGCACACTGGTGGACAAGTCAAGTGGCGTCCTTGTTCTCGTGGGCGTGTTTTTTGATAGGGTGGACATTAGTATATAAGGTGATAAACGAGGGACCTTCACACAGCAGTGGAGGCTTTGAGGGAGACCCAGCAGGTCAGGAGCTGGGGGGCGGCTGGCTGGGGGTCCCTGCAGAGCAGCTGGGCCGAAGGAGCAGGGGAGATGGAGCAAGGGCGTCAGGGAGGGAGGGAGCCGCGGTGGTAGAGGCCACAGAGTTGGAGGCCACTATGGGGATAGTAGGGGGGCAGGAGAGCAGGCACCTGGTGCTCCCGGGCCCACAGGGGCTCAGTCCTCTCCCCGTCTGTGGGGTCTGTTCTTCAGTCTCATTTACTTGAGGTCAAGCTCGGCCCAAAACGTCCGATGGAAAATACATGGTTCATACGTTTTCTTAACATAATGAGTAAGTTTGAAGTGACTCGTACCAGGGTGTGTTGTCACAGCGGCTGTGCTCGTTGCTGGCCGTCCTTGTGAGCCTCCCGCTGCGCCTGATGTGCAGTTGGGCTCGGCCACAGGTGCGAGGGTGCGGGGAGCCCTGGCACGCCGGGGGCCTGTGCTCTCGTGTCCCCAGGCTGAGGGGGCTACTGCTCTGCGTTCGAGACGAACCAGCCCTGGAAAGCGAGTCCCAGAGCAGGAGGGTGACGTCCTGTGCAGATGAGGGCCGTGTGTCCTCCACACACCTGGAGCTGCCCAGCGGGCCGTTGGATGGCCCTCTTGCCACTTCCCTACAGTGGAGGGGACAGCTGTGCATTTTCACGCCCCCTCCCAGGTGAGCGGGAGACGCTGGGGAAAGTGCCCCAGACGTGACTCCCCGGGTGCCGTTGACGCCTCTGCTGAACTGGTCCTTCTGAGGTCACCAGGCCACCTCACCACCAACTCTACCACAGGCTTTGGGGTCATGGGTGCAGCCCAGCAGCCTCGAGACACAGCATAGACTAGAGGACTGAGGGGGAGGCCTGCGGTCTCCGCTCAGGAGATCCTTGACCCCGTTCTAGAAACCTCCTCTGGAGAAAGGATGTGGTCTGCTACTGTCTGGGGCTGGTGGCCGGCGAGGACAGCACGTGCCGCGAGTGCGAGTGTGAGAGCTTTCGCTTGTGGAGGAGGCACACAGGTCACCGCTCGTGGTCGACTCTGTTCCTCAGGACTTCGTGGAAGTCCTTGGAAATCCATGCCCAGATACATGGATTGAATGAACTTGAATATTTTGCTCTGTATTTAAATATCTAAAATAACGAACATCCAGAAACCGGCCGTCTACTCTGCATAGGTCACGAGTGGGCCACGCGACATTGTGCCTGCATCATGGCAGAATGTGGTTAGTGCCCCAGAAACCCACGTGTCCTTCTGTCTCCTCCACGAGGCGCCCACTCTCCTGCCTTCTAACCGCAGAGGTTCATTTTGTTTTGCAAACAAAAGCCACACAGTGGGTCTCTTCTGTGTCTGGCTCCTGGGCTGTGAGTGTCCCTGTCCCTGGGTGCAGGGGAGGTTCCTTCCTTCTCCTCTGGAGGATGATGCTGTGGAAGGGTCTCCCACGGTCTCTCCCTCCCTGACCCTGATAAACAGGGAAAAGCCCCAGAGGAAGAGGTGGTGAGCGCTCAGTAAAACGCTGTGCGTGTGCCCAAGCCGGGAGAGCGTGGCCAGGAGTGGAGCCCCCAGTTGTGCAGAGTGCTCGTCCCACTTGTTCCCCGGAGTGGCTGGGGTGGAGCAGAGCCTTCAAGTGCAGCGTCTATGTCTTCCGAGCGTGGTCCAGCCCCCACTTCTCGAGAACGTGTCTCTTCACCAGGGATCTGAGCACTGGACCCCAGGCGGGATGTCTGGGTGTCCCCTGCTGACCCTTGCCTGCCAGCTCTTGAGCCACCTTGGCCTCTGGCTGCAGAAGAAAACTGCTCAGGCTCGTCCGCTTGCAGAGTGCATTAAAGGTCAGAACTTGGAGTCACTGTCACGATCGGTGGCCTCGTGGGAGCTGTGAACAGTAAGCAGGGTGATGGCAGCAGCCCCGCCGCCGGCAGGTTCCCGTGACGTCTTTTACAGTCTTGCGTTTCGTGGGCCCAGCTTGGCTGTGGAGAGCTCAGGATAAACAGGGAAGAGCCCCAGAGGAAGAGGTGATGGTTCTCGGCGGCAGAGAAGCCGGTAGATGTTTTGTTCTCCTTGGGGAGAAACGGTCCCAAGCTGGCTTGGTGCGGGAAGGCCGGGCTGGGCAGCAGCTCTCCACCTGTGGCAGGCGCTCGGCACTCCTGGAGAGCCAGGCTCGCCACCTGCTCGTGCAGGCCTCCATGATGGGGGTGGCCGTGGGCTGCCAGGTGGCTCAGCCCGCAGCAGGGTGCACGGCCTGGTGGCCTGGCCCTGTGCGACTCTTTCCCTTTTGCTGGCACCCTCAGCTCCCCCTCGCGGCCTTCCCAGTGCTCAGTGCTCGCTCAGACCTTTGGCTCTGCCACTGATGCCGTGACCTTGGACAAGTCACCAGTAACCTTGTGCCTCCATTTTCCCGTCTGCAAAGTGGAGGGCATCCTATTCCTGCCCCTGGGGGTGTGCCAGGGAGGAGATCAGGTAATGCTTCGCGCTGGCACAAAGGGAATCCCGGATGGACGTGAGCTGTTGATTTTGTTGGCTGTGAGCTTAATCGCCTTGACTTCTTGTAAAACTTGGCTCAAAAAATTTAAATATATCTTTTTTTTTTTTTTAGAGAGAGAGAGAGAATTTTTTAACATTTATTTTTTAGTTCTCGGCGGACACAACATCTTTGTTGGTATGTGGTGCTGAGGATCGAACCCGGGCCGCACGCATGCCAGGCGAGCGCGCTACCGCTTGAGCCACATCCCCAGCCCCCCAAAATTTAAATATATCTTAAGGGAGAAAATACGGGCTGCTGTTGTCTCTGGTGAGGGGATGCCCCGCCAGGCCCTGTCTCGAGGTGGGGAGGTGGGAGTGGCAACAATCCCAGGCAGGGAGAGACTCAGGGAGTGTGAGGTCTCCCATAGGTGAGTGCCTGCCGTGGCACCCTGGTGGAGCGCAGATCAGTGGCAGAGGGGCCACGGGCGTCCTGTGAGAAGGCCCTTCACCCAAGCCTGGCAGTGCCAGTGCGTGAGAAACAGGCGAGAATGAGCAGAGGCGCACCCTCCAGAGGGCAGGAAGCGGGAAGGAACCGGGGGGATGAAAAGCGCTTTATAACTGGCCCTGCTTTGTTCAGCAGGTCAGGGGCGCTCTCCGGGCCACGCGATGCCCATGGCAAGCCTGAGACAAAGCGGCTCCTGTGTTGGGGCCTGCAGAGCCCAAGGAGGGCCTGGCGCCTCGTGGGCTCTGCTCAGGCGGGGTCTCCTGTGCTGACTGAGGGGCCAACCTGGGGTCTCTGTTCAGATGAGCACCACCCTAGGTGGCTGGCTGCCTGAGTGGCCCAGAGGGCCACTGAGGGCACCTGGGTGTCATCACTCGGGGCTGTGTGGCATGCCCGGAGTTCCCAGAAACCACCAGCACCAAGTTTAATTCACATGCTCCCCTGTCCAGGGCACCAACCAAGTTGCAGGACCCTGCTGAGCACCATTTTTTATTTTGTTCATTCAAATATACATTAAGGGGGCCTGGGGACACAGCTCAGCTGGTAGAGGGTTTGCCTCACATGCATAAGGCCCTGGGTTCGATCTCCAGCACCACCAAAAAAAAAAAAAAAAAAAAAAAACTTCCCAGGCTTCTTTCAAATATACATTAAGAATATGTTCTGTATGTTTTGTTGGAAGGATATAGAACAATATAAAAAAATTACAGTAGAAGTCTTATTCTTATTTCTCCCCTGTCCTCTGATTCCAGTTTTCCTCTAGCCTCTAGAACATCATTTCTCAGCCTGGTGCCATCGCACAGGCCTGTCATTCCAGCATCTGGGGAGGCTGAGACAGGAGGATTTCAAGTTGAAGGCCAGCCTCAGCAACTTTGCAAGGACTTGTCTCAAAATGTAAAAATAGCTGGGGGGATAGCTGAGTGACAAAGGACCTTGGGTTCAATCCCTGGCATCACAAACAAACAAACAAACAAACAGAACCCAACCGTTTTTTCTCAATCTCTTTTAATTATCATCCTCTCCTCTTTAAGAAACCTTTTAGATGATTATCCCTGACCACCATCCCAGTGAAATGTAGTATTCATAAACTGGCTTTGTGCCTGCTTGTGGCTAGCTCTTTGCAGGGCCACCAAGCCCTGAAATAGGTAAGATATTTTAGACCCCCCCACCCCGAAAAAAACCCAACTTTTACACCACTGGGGGCTGTACCACTCACCTTGGGAATGCATGTTCTAGGGTGTCTTGATGTAATCACCATCAGATAGAAGCAAATATATATTTTTATTTCCGACTTTCTTCCTCAAAAGGTAGCAAAATATACACACAGGAAGTGGAAACTTCCATTTTACTTGCGGTCCCCAACAGCGGGGACAGATTGTCTTGGGTGCCCGTCACACAGCCGTGAGGGCCACAGGGCTGGTCCTTATCCATTCTGCCTGTGCAGGTAGCAGGGGTAGAACTGGGCTTTGAGGAAGGGCTGTGAGGTTGACTCCATCTGAATCTTCTCATCCCATCAGGCTGCTGCTTGCTAACTTATCAGCCATAGCCTCATTAGAAAGTTCCAGAGTCCAGAAAACTCAGCTCGCCTTCGACGAGCTCACAGAATTGCCAAGAGATGCTATTTGAAGATCACTAAATGTGTGCCTGGCAGGTCTGAGTCTCTCTCCTGAGAGAATAAACACCTGTGGTACCTGTACCCAGCGATCTTTATTTTGCCCCTCGAAGCCCCCTCTGCTCCTTCTGAGGACCTCACGTTTGTAACTGGGCCACTTCACCACCCTTTCCCCAATGCAGCGCGCTCTGCTCTGTGCACTTACATAAGAAAGTTACTTCCAGCTGCCTCCAGGCCCCAGAGTGCTCAGCCTCTTTCTGAAATTCTGCAAAGCAGATGTTTCCAAAGGAATGTGGGCCTACATTGGGAGGTCAGATGCCCCCAAACCGCAAGAAAGTCCATTCCCAGACTCGCTGTCCTCTGAGCCCACATTCCGGAGCAGCATCTGACCCACAAAGAGCAGACAGCTCTCAACACAGAGGACCACGACAGGCAACCCAGCATCGGCGGAGGGCCTCAGTCATCCACCCAAACCAGCACTTTTCACTATGAGTCATTTGTGCCCCATTTAGCATCCACCTCCAAACGAGGCTGCTCTCTTGCAATAACAAGTGAGTCTCCCTGTGATGAGCAAGGTGCTCAGCTCAGCAAGAGTCACAGGTCGTAGCTCAGCCTTGACAAAACTTCTAAAGGCCTTCCCTGCACTTTCACTCCTGTTAGAGTGCAGAAGACTCATCGCCCCGCTCAGTGGGCGGGCACCAGACCCTCCCTCCCTCCCTAGCGAGGCTGTGACTCAGGGCCGTTATTCTGAACATCATTGCATGCAAGACTACAGGTTGTGAGGACTTGTCACTTATCTCCGGCCACTGCCCAAAATAATCCACAATTTTTTCATATTAAAAAGAAAGTCTAGCCAGGCATGATGGTGCATGCCTGTAAGCCCAGCAGCTCAGGAGGCTGAGGCAGGAGGATTGCAAGTTCAAAGCCAACCTCAGCAACTCAGTGAGGTCCTAAGCAATTTAGCAAAACCCTGTCTCAAAATCAAAAATAAGAAAGGGTTGGTTGATGTGGCTCAGTGGTCAAGTGCCCCTAGGTTTAATCTCTGGTACCAAAAAAGAAGAAAAAAAAAGTATATGTAAAAGTTCCCAAATCAGTTGTAACTGTCATCTTTTTCTTCTGCAGAAAAATAGAACTTGAAAGCAGCTAAGCTGTTTGAAGCTATGAATTACATGGCTGACAGTCCATCAATTCTTATTTTATATACTGGATATTTTCTGTACTCCCTACTTGCTCCCCCACTCGTGAATCTGTTTTGGGTAAATGGCAAAGCTTTGTTTTTCTGGGGATAGGGGACTCAGATTTAAAAAGCTCTCTCTCCTGCCGTAGCTGTGGTTTTTCTCCATTCCACAGAATTGAGATTTGGTCACATTCTGTTCTCTCGGGGCCTTCAGGTGAGGTTCTAGACTCTTCTTGCCGTGGATTTATTCAGCTTTATCGTTGGACCAATTTCCTTTTACTTTCCACCCTTGCAGGAAAAAAAAGCCAGGGGTTCATGGTTGGGGAATGAGGAAACCATTTATTTGGCTTTCCCCCATCGCATTTTTGACACTTCTTTAATTTTTTATTGATCAAGTTGAGACTGTTTATAGGGGATTCTGGGGCCTGTTTTGCCCATCCAGCAGGTCAAGAATCTTCCTCCAGGTGAAGTCAGAGACTCCACATGACGAGTTGGAAGGAGTCCGCTCTGGTCGTCAGCAGTGAATCCTGCCACTTTCACAGTTGGGGATGACATCTGTCTTGTCCCTCTAAGCTGCTATGAAACCAGATCTCTGGCCAGGCAACCAAAGCGGAGCGTTCCCTGGTCATGTTACTATGAGCTCTCGTGCCCCAACTCGGTTTTACGACAGGGTTGTCTGTGGCAAGCAGTTTGGCCCACAGTCCCAGGCATTCTGCAAACCGACAGCTGGGTTCCATCTGAAGCCTGTTAGTTCCACTATCCCCAGGAAAGCTGAGAGGACACTCCCTGGCTGTGAATCTCCAAAGCTCTGGACAAAGTGGAGGTTTCGTTGCATAACCCTCCGACGTGGAGGTGCCTTTGAAATACCCTGCAGCCGGTTCTTATAGATTTCTGGAAGTTGATGGTGTCATTTGAATTCCCAGTTTTATCGAATGCCTAAAAAAGAATTGACCCAAAATTGACAAAAGTACCCTCTCCACTCCCTACAGATGGATTGAGTTGCGGTCGGCTTGCACGCTGGGGAAGGGGCGGCCGGCTGGTGTTCCACGGCTGCATTTAGCCGGTAGATATTATGTTTGGCCCACCCACACAGGATTTAAAAAATATTTGGATTAAATGCCAACGTTTAAAAACCAGGGGTTTACACATAAAAATACAAATTTCCAGCTCCCCTTGGAAATCCAAGGATCTGCCCACCTTGGGCCCATATTCTGCCTGGCAGCCACCTGTGGCCAGGCTGGTCCCGAGCAGAGCCACCTTTAGAGGGAGCATAGGCTGCCCTTGTCCACAGTCCCCACCACTCCCCCTCACCTCCTGCTGGTGGATGGTCTGACACACTGTCCTGAGGTCCTCTTATTCTTGATTGGCCTGACTTGGTCAAGGATTCCACCTGGACCCCTGTTATAGAAATGTCTAACACGGGGCCTGCACGTGTAGGGCTTGAAAGTCTTCTTTCCTTCCTCTTCCTTGTAGCAGCAGAGTATAATTTTTAAATGGGCTTTAAAATTTTCTTGCTGTAAAGTATTTTGAATCTATATAAATAGAATGGCATAGAGTACCCTCGAGGGCCCACCCCGCAGCTGCAGCGGTTATCAACCCATGACCAATATGATTTCTTCTCCACTTCAGCTCTCTCCCAGCTCAGGGCACAGTGACAGTTGGAAGCAAACCTAAATGTCGTATCATTTTGTCTGTAAATAATCAGTAGGTTTCTCTACAAGAAAAGCCCTCTGAAAATGTAGACCAGCACCACACCTGGGCGTCAGGAATTCTTCCTTCATATCATGAGATAGCTGATGGTCAAACAGCTTGTCTCATACATCAGAAAGTTTTTCTTCTTTGTTTTTATTATTCTACCATTTGTTTGCATCGGGAGTCAGCCGAGGCAGGAGAATGTCCTAGCGGTTAAGCCAGTCTTAAGCCAGGGGCTCCTCCTCTAGATTAAAGAGTTGAACCTCTGGAGGATGCTGTTGCTGGTGTTATTTAGCCATTTATTTGTTGAAAAGAGGGAGGTAGTTCATCCTAGAAATCTGCTGATGGTGTCCCCATGGTGACATTTAGCATGTGCCTTTGTTCACTGCGTGTCCTGTATATCAACAGCTGATTCCAGAGACTTGGCAGCTGCTCAGGGTGACAGGTCCTGGTCAGGAGGGCACGGCTCTTGGTCGACCCTCTTTGGTGAAGTTAGTAGCTGTGGATGGTCCATGCCCAGCTCCGTGAATCCATGGGCACATTAACTACGGAACAGTGCAGTTTTTCTGGCTCGGCCCTCCCTTCCTCTTCTGTTAGCGGGGAAGCTGCTATAAAGGGAAAGTTCCCTGCATCAACAATGGCCGAATTCACTGAGGGAGAGAAGGATGAAGGCTCGATTCTTCCCCTTCATGAACCCATTTTTCAAATAATGGGTTGGTTCATTGACAGCCCCCTGTGGTGATCAGTTAGGGCTGTTTGTGGGTTCGGGGTTCTGTGTGTGTGTGTGCATTGTGAACTCATGGGTTTAAGCATAATTGATGTTTTAAGATTTGAATGGGCTTTTTTGAATGGTCCCTTTTGTCCCTGTCATTTGGCGGATCTAGACAATCGGACTTCCTTGCCTTTCTCTCTCTGACTTAGCAATCTGCTTGGGTAGGATATTTGGAGGCTTCCGGGAGGAGGGAGTCAACTGCAAATGAAGGTCACAACCCTGCACGTGTGGAGGGGGCGTTGAAAGCTCTCCAGTGCTGGGGCTGCAGGAGTCCTCACGTGCGGTTTGGAGCAGTCAGACTTTGCAGGACAGGGGGGTTGGGTGTTTTTCAGGGTCTAGAGGGGGCTGGGACTGACACCTGAGGGTGCTGGTGGCTTTTAGAGGGCAGTGGCTTCCTTTCTCCTATAACAGTTCAGTCCTATGCCCTCTTGGCTCCTGTGCTGGGGCCGTGGTGCCAGGAACCAGGTTGTCTCTTATTGTGCCACCGTTCCTAAAGTGGTGTCCCAGTGTCCTCTGCCCAGGGGTTCTTGGATAGGATTTTAAAAATTTTAGTGCATTAGAGCTACACATGATGGTGGGATTCATTTCAGCCAGAGTCTTGTCATGTGACCACACCAGGCCACAAAGGAGGCTGGGAAATGTAGTTTTAATTTATTTCTTGTTTTGGGCAGGGTCGGGGATGGAACCCGGGGCTTCACACAGGCTAGGCCAGTGCTCTGCCACCCAGCTGCCCCCCAGCCCCTAGCTTTGGTACCCACGTGACCCTGTCATGTGAATAGTAAAGTGTTCCTGTGGAGGACAGATCTGGGGTCTCTGCGGAAGCATGCTCCCGTAGAGGAGAGCTCAGGGGAGGCCGGGCCTTCTGGGATCTTTGACAACCGGCGGCTCCTTCATCTGCCCCCGCAGTGTGTCTTCCGCACGCCTCCCGTGTGCCAAGTTGAAGCCGTAGACCCAGGGCACACAGAGGGGCCTGAAGCGGAGTGCGGCCTTGGTGACCCACCTGCTGGTCGGGGAAATAAACAGCTGCGTAAATACACATGATCATGTTAGGTGGCGGCCAGACCTAAGACAGAATGAGGGGAGAAGACTGAAATGTTCACTTGTTCCCCAAATTTAGGGAGCACTGTCCCTCAGGGAAGTCCAGGGACCTCAGGGCATTTTCTTAAGATCTCTTTGCCTGAAACAAGTTTTTCAACCTCGGCATTTTGACATCTGGGGTGGGATCTCTCCATTGTCGGGGGCCGTCCTGTGCACCGGAGGGTTTAGCAGCAGCCTGCTCTCCTCTCTGGCTGGAGGAGGCTCACAGGCCTGGGTTTATTCTGGAAGGGAAGGCAGCTGCTGGCCGGGGAGGCTGCAGCTTGGCTGTGGGTTGGCAGGTGGCAAGTCCAGGAAGTCACACAGCATGTCAACGTCCCCACCTTCACAAGCCCCTGAGGAGGCTGGGACCGTTTAGCCTCTCTGTCTCCCAGAGGCGAGGCAGGCTGAGGAGGGAGGGTGGATGTGTCTGAGGCCACAGAGCCCAGGACACGGGCCCGGGGCACAGAGGATGAGTGGCTGGAGGAGGTGTGTGTGTGTGTGTGTGTGTGTGTGTGTGTGTGTGAGAGAGAGAGAGAGAGAGAACTTGTGAATGCGGCGAACCATCGGAGGGGCTGGCTGGTTTTCACCCCCACCCTGATGAGCATCCAGGAGGTTGGCTTTCGCTCCACTCGCTGGCTGACCGCCCCCTGGGCACTTCCACACGGGCACCCTGCGGGAATCCGTCTCCTCCAGGCTACAGTGAACGTGTCCGTCCCCACCCCGCTGTGCTGGGCTCATCTTCTGCGTCTGTGTGGCTGCCTAAGGGGTGGGCTGGGGCCCTGGGCACGTTATGTCATGTCTGCGACCTCAGTTATCCCCTCTGTGGAGTGGGCCTAGCAGCAGCACTGGGGTTTGAAATGGATGATGGACAGATGCGAGCACGGTGGGCCAGCTGCCGCCTTCCTGCTGCTCTTCCCCCTGTGTCAGGGCTCTGGAAGTGTCTCAGTCCCTGCATCTGGGACTCACCAACCCTCCTCTGATACCTGATTCCCACTCCCACGGAGCCTCTTCCAGATTTGAGCTGGTCTGGAAGCCAGAGACAGGAGCCCTCTCCTCACACCCCCGCTTCAGTGGACTGGCAGAGCCAGGGGACCCGGGAAGCACCCGTCAGCCAGACAGGCCAGGGCCAGACCCGGGGAGTCCTGGCTGGGGACCCACCAGGCCCCGTGTTCTGCCTGGGCCATCTCAGGATCGGGTGCCTGGGCCTCTCTATGACGCCCCCAGCCCCCGCTCTGTTCTTCTCCTTCAAGGTTGCAGTGTTGGTAAGAAAGGAGGAGACAGTGAACCCAGTTCACCTTGGGCCATCAGACGAACCTTAACTGTGAGGCAGGCGTCCAGCGAGGCCCTGGGGTCAGAGTTAAGACTACAGCTTGGCCAGCTGCTGGCCGCGTGACCTGGTCAAGTCCCTCAGGGCCTTGGTGGACGGAGATGCAGAATGGGTCGGCTAGAAACACCTCCCGCCTGGCACGTGGCTGTGAGCCGCGAGTGGGGCCCGGCACAGTAAGTGCCATCTGCCACCACGGCCACCATTTGCCAATACTGCCACCAGCCGGGTACATCGGCAGGTGTTGGGTGACTGGGGCGAGGTCTCTGCCCCATGGATCTCACAATCTAATGGGGAAGAAAAATAAATGTGACAAAGAAATGAATTTCAAGTGCTGAGGAGAGAGAATCAGGGCTGGGAGAGAGGAGACCTGGGCAGGTCACCAGGGGAGGCTCTCGGACAGGTGCAGGCCCCTTCTCTGAGGGACGAGCCATTACAGGGACCACCTGCCAGGTCTTGTGGCAGACAGGGAGAGGGCCACCACCTCCTCTTGAAGTCCTCATCTCCAGGCTCCTCCCCCACCCCACCCGCCTCCTGCCTTCCGCCCTGCTCCCCCAGTCCCTGACCCCCTTGCCTTTCCTTTCCTTCCTCCTGCCTCTGCCCACCCCCACTTCTTTTCTATTCCTCTCTACATTCTTTCTTTTTTTGGGGGAAGTAGGGGGCACCAGGGATTCAACTCGGGGTCACCTGACCACTGAGCCACCTCCCCAGCCCTATCTTGTATTTTATTTAGAGACAGGGTCTTACTGAGCTACTTAGCGTCTCACTTTTGCTGAGGCTGGCTTTGAACTCACGATCCTCCTGTCTCAGCCTCCCCAGCCGCTGGGGTTATTACAAGTGTGTGTCATGGAGCTTTTATGGAACCCTGCTCTGGGTCCCAGGAGGCCCAGATGCTGACCGCATGAAGCATCTTTTTGGGCTCTCTGTCCACCCTGCCCACTTTCTCCCCTTGCCATCTCATGCTGTCCCTGGAACTCTGTGCCCTGCGTCCTGACTGCAATCCCACACTGTCCAACACGTCCTCCATCCTTGAGTGTTCTGGGATTCGCTGGCTGTGTCGGGGCCAGGTCAGACCCTGCCCTGTTGCCCGGCCACTGCCTCATGGCCCACGTCTCCCATCCTGTCCAGGGCCAGGTCAGCACGGCCTCTGAATACATCCTCTTCTCTCCCACCAGAGAGTAATCGCTCCCCTGAATTTTGTTGCCTCTTTTCCTCTGTAGTTTGACCACAGGATGGTTTCCCCTAAACAATACACTTGGTTTTGCAGCCTTGAGAGGTTTATGCAAACGAGGCCTCCTGTGGTAGCCTCTGCGGTTTCTGCTTCCATCTCAAAGTCACCACTTCGTTGCTGTAGCTGACATCCTTTCCTTTTCTCTGGTGTGTAGTATTTCAGGGCAACCCTTGTTTATCAGGTCTGCTGATGGGTCCAGGTGGTTCCTCTTTGCTGTCAGAGCCAGGGATGTCTGGGACACTTTCTCTGCCACCTGGCACATGTACGTGGAGAAGTCTCTGTGGGGTGAGACCGGCCAGTGGGGCTGCTTGGTCATGGGGCTGCTTGGTCATGGGGCTGCGTCATCTGCAGCCTTAGCAGACAGCACGGGATGGTCTTGGCAGCAGCTGGGCGGGTTGCCCTCCTGTCAGGGAGCTTGGCTCTACACTGTTGCAATGTTGGTCACCTGTCTACACTGTTGCAATGTTGGTCACCTGTCTACACTGTTGCAATGTTGGTTGCCTATTTAGATACTTTTTTGTTTAATTGGTGGGCCTGAAAGAGTGTCTTTTGAGGAAGAAAAGTTTTTAATGTAGTTTAATTGATTTTCTGAAGGTCGGGGCTTTCTGAGGGTGACCGCACTGGTGTTACCCGGAGCTTGTTGGAAACTCGATTTCTTGGGACCCACCGGACCTGCTAAACTGACCCTGGGGTGGGTGATCGGAAGACTCTGTGTTCCTTAGAGGTCCTCTCCTCCATCATCCCTAAAGCGACTCTCAGGCTGCTCCCACACACGCGGTCTTTCCTTACACACCTCAGAGTGAGATCTGCTTGGAATAGGTCGCTGTGTTGGGCACGAGGGGGATTCTGAGGTCATGGCTCTCTGTAGGGATGACTGGTTGCCCCTGACCATCCACTGAGACGTCGGTCCGTCGTGTCCCCACCAGCAGCTTCCCCATGTCCAGGTGTCCTCTTCCTGGGCGCTCAGCTCGGTTCCATGGGTCGGTTTGTCTGTGTCCACCAAGTATCACGCCTTGTGTTCTTAAATAGTGTGTCTATTTAAGGGGCGCAGGGCCTACAGTCCTGGTCGCCAGAGCTTGAAGACACGCAGACGTGCTAGGGGGCACCCCTGCTGCCTTCCGACCTTCTCGGGGTACTGTGGTCTTCTGGGCAGGCAGCATCACACCGAGTTTTAGATGACTTTAGGTCATTGAGTCCCCAGCATGACGAGGGTTGAAGGCTGCTTCATGACCACCTGTCCCAGGGGTTGGCTGCTCTTCCTGGCTGTCACCCACTGTGTGTGCTGGGACCTGTGGGCAGCTGGGAAGCCTGACCCTTTCAGTGGACAGAGCCCAGGGGGAATCGATGGAGGCTCTGACTGGAAGGCTGACCGTCCACCTCCAAGCACCAGGTTTCCCCAGAAGGTTCGAGTCTTCCCGCCTGCTTCTTTCCATGGTCAGTTCTTGTTCTGTCCTGGTTGGCAAAGGAACGGGCTCAGGGTGGAGAGGGGCAGAGATGGAGCAGCCGTTCTCCTCCTCCAACTTGGGCTAAGACGGAAGGCCTAGGTCCCCCTGCGCAGCCCTCGTCCTGACCCCATTGGCTGCGTGGTTTGATGTGTCCGCTGGGGACCAGGGTGGGCTGCGGGCCTCATGGAACCCAGGGCCAGGAGTTCCCTGGAGCGGGGTCTGCCTGGCGGGTGCCTGGCGTGGCCCAAAGCTCAGGGGCACCGTCTGCTGTGCCGCGACCGTGAAGCATGATCGCCTGAGGGACACCTTTGGCAGGACGAGCCACCGTGGGTCACCAACCCTGAGAAGCCGTTCTTGGTTCACTTGTCCTTTTTTCCCTTGACCCTCAGTCGTCCCTCAGCTCCTTGCTGATCACGGCTCGGGCTGGCACAGGGAACAGGAAGGCTCAAGCCCCTGCTGCCGGGTGTGCCAGCCAGACACCAGCAGGGTCAGGCCCAGCTAGCAACGGCCCGAACCTTCCCCATAGGATTTAGACCAGCCACTGAAGACAGCCCAAAGCCAAGGATTCTGGTCAAACCTAACTGATTGGGAGGTTGTGTTTCATTTTCCACACAATTATCCCTCCTTGAATTTTTTTCTGAGCACCTACTAAGTGCCAGGCTTTGTCTCAGATGCTGGTGATACAGCAGTGGACAAGGGGGATGAGGTCCCTGTCTTCATGAGGCTGTTACAACCCAGTGACATTAAAGTGTCACTGGTTTCAAGATCAGGGTCCTTATGGCCTGAGCTGGGCTACCCCTTCCCAGACAACCAGGGACTTCTGCCATGGTGACCAGGCCAGCGCAAGGCTGTCCATCATGGCACGCCTGAGGCCTCTCTTGGAGCCGCCTGAGGCCGAGTGTCTATAGCAGCTGGCCCCTGCTCACGGTCTCTGGGGGGCACAGAGACATGGGAGGCGTGGGCCTGCGTGGAAACTGTCCACTGGTCTCTAGACACTCTGCAGGCGACCCGGCTGCCTGCTTCCCAGGTGGCCTCTCCTGCCTGGGCCCTGATTGGGAGGCTCCTCCGCCCCCTGGTGCTGCTCTCTCAGCCTCTGGGTGGACTCAGGCTACATATGGACCTGGGTTCTGAAATGCGTGGCTGAAGTCCAGTGGGCTTGGGGGGTACAGGGACAGGAGGGTGTTGGGATTAGGCCCCAGGAAGTGGGTTTGGGGACCAGGCTGCCCCATGTGGCCTGGCCATTGCAGGGCAGATGACTCTCCCTGGAGGCTTCCCCCCCCACACACACAGTGTGGGCCTGGTGCCTTCTTGGCCGCAGCCAGATCCGCTCCCTCCCAGTTAGCACCTCTGCCTTTGCCTCGAAACCAGAGTCTCAGAACTACCTTGTTTACTCATCCGGAAAGCCGGGGACAGTTTGGGACGCGGCATTTTTCCTGTAAGCCCCAAGACCGTGCCTGTAAGCCGTCTGGGGAGGGGGTGCAGGTCTGCTGCCCGGGCTGCTTCCGGGGCCTCCAGGGTGCGGGGGTGGCTGACTCAGAGCGCTGCTGTGTGTCGCCAGCCCAGGGCCCTGGGTGCACTGAGCAGCGGGGAGGGGTGGGGCCCCCCGGGCAGGACGTGAGCAGGCACCTTGAGAGCAGCCTGGCCACAGACCTTCCACCTGGAGTTGCACAGAGCGCATCCAGGGACGGAGAGGCTGCACCTGGGGGCGGCCCTGGAGGAAGCCAGAGGCACGTGGGCTGGCCAGAGGCCGCTCAGAAGCAGCGAAAAGGAAGGGGCCCCAGCCAGAGCCAGACGCAAACAGGGAGGTGGGGGTGACAGCAGCGCATGCTCCTCATTCGGATAGGCCAGCGGAGTGGCGCTGGGCAAGTCCCTGAGCCTTGGTGCTGGGGCTGGCAGAAGCCTGCCCCTGAGCACAGTGGACGTCCGACAGGGATGCACAAGGGTCAACAGTGCTGCAGGGATAGCTTGGGCTATGTGACACTGCAGCTGGGTGGCTTCAGACATGTCCCTTCCTACAGTTCTGGAGGTGGACCTCAGATCCACACATGACCTGGGTGGGTTCTGTGGCGCATGCCCTCTCTGGCCTATACATGGCCGCCTTCTCTGCTGGGTCCTTACACGAAACAGACTCCTGGTGTGTCTTCTGGGGGCAGGGTCCCGTGGTGACCCCCGCTTCCTGACCCAGCTAATCCTTGCGGCCCTGTCTTCAGATGCCATCATGCTGGGGGCTGGGGCGTGGGGGTCGGGCACAGTTCAGTCCACAGCAAGGACGGTCAGGAGAAAGGTCTGATTGAGGGGACACATGGGAGGAAAGGCTGGGTCCTGGAGCAATGTCACACACACCTTTCTCCATGACCACCCAAGGCAGCCTTTGAGTCTTGAATGACAAGTGCTGAGGCCAGTCCTGTGGCTCTCACTCGGGGAGACCGAGTCTGGGCCTGGACACTGTGGGACTTTTTCCTAGGCAGCCGGTGGCTCCTGTGGCCTGTGGATCTGGAAGGGGTGTGGGAGGCTGAGACGGTCAGAATATTTGGTGGGAAATTAAAGACTTGAGACACCGGGAGAGACCAGCAGGTGTCCTGGAGCCGATGTGCATGTGGGGTCCTGTGTTGGGGTGGTGCAGCGAGAGGTCCTGGCTGGTGGGCCAGGACATGGAATGATCTGGAAGGTGAATCTACGGGACTGGGCTGGAAGGGTCGATGACTCTCCAGATACTTGAAGGAAAGTGCTCACGAAGCCAGGCTGTGTTTCCGCCCGTCTCGGCTCCAAGTGGGAGAGCGGCTTGCTGTGGGGCCTCGGTTTTCCAGTGCTCGCTGTGTGGCCTGTGCTGCGTGCCGAGCACGGGGGCCAACGGGCAGGACGTGGAAGCAGCGCGGTTTGTTTAGGCCTCTTTCCTGCCTGTGGTCACGCTTTAGAAGCTGTGTGGCTGCTCGGTAGCTGAGGTGTCACTTAGCTGCGTGTCATTAGAAGAAATGGTGCCGAGCTGCAGAGCGGGACGGGAGGGTGCACTGTCCCGAGGCCTGGTGTTCCCAGCCTGTCGGTCCTTCCTGCTGGGGCAGCTGAGGGTCCAGGTCACCAGGTACTTCTTCCTAGGTTGTGGGGCCACCTGGAGTCCCCAGGAAGCAGAGGATGGGGACTATGGGAGCAGGTTCCACACTGGTTAGGAAGGACACTGTACCTGTGGGAGTCCCCGGGTACCACGATCCACACACGCTCTCTCAGGCCTTCCAGCACATTCTATTCACTGGAACCTGCTGCCTGTCATCCCAGCTGTCTGGGAGGCGAGCTGCAGGATGGGCCAAGATGGGACTGCGTGACCATCTGACCCATGGACGAGCGTGGGTGGCTCACCCACTTGTGAGCCATGTCACTGTGTGGTTCAAGCTGTAGCCTCATAAAGGACCCTGGAACAGGGCAGTGAGTCCAAGACCAGAGTGCCCCTCTCAGAGGGATCCGTAGATGGCACCAAGGAGCATCTAGCTTCTGGCTCTGCCTGGTCCCTTGACAGGCCCGAACCCAAGTGTGGCCCAGCAGACCTCGCTGCTGTTTAAAGGTGTAGGGAAGTAGAATCCTGCTCTTGGTTACGGGAAGGCACCGCTGCAGACTGGCCTTTCCTCTCCCTCCCTCTCCCCCTGTGGGGTACAGTAGTGAAGCTGTCCCAGTGAGTCAGTTGGGTCATTTCAGACCATGGCGATGTTATTGTCCACATTTTGGGCCCAGGAATCTGAAGTTCGGCAGGAGACCACAAGACCTTTGCAGGTGTACTGCCAGAGTGGCTCAGTTCCAGAAACTTCCAGTGATGAGTCTGCATTTTCATGGAGTTCCCAGGGACCCTGAGGATCTTTCAAGTTAGGGCAGCCCTGGCCTGGGACTACCCCCATAGAGCTGGGGCCCCATCTCAGCCTTGCCGGGTGCTAGGGGACTGTCCCGGGCAAGGCCCCCTTCTCTCCACTTTGGTACCTTGGCACGAGAATGGGAATCGCCATCACCCTGAAGACAGCCCAGAGCCTGAAATGGGGCAGAGTGGACGGCCACCTGCAAAGCGGATGTGCGGCGGTAGCCGGGAGCCGAGTTGAATTTTAGGCGTTCGTTGAATTAAGACAGGCCCATCTGGCTCCGATGCCCCATGGTCCACCTAGAAGCAGACAGAGGTGAGACTTCGTGACTGAACAGGATGTTGTGCCTCTCAACGCTGCAGATAAACCAGCAGCTGGAGGCTGCTGTTCTGAGACGGTGGCAGAGCTGTCACTATCTTGGAAACCAGCTTTTTGAGCCCATGGAGCGAGTCCAAGTGTGGCCGCCTCCCACCAGCACCACAGGGCGAGGGGCTTGGAGGAAGAGCTCTTGCTCTGTCCAGGTGGAGGTAAGAGCTTGGCCCCTGGGCTGCCACCTAGACGCCAACTGCTCCTCCAAGGCTGCCACCTGTGCGTGACACCTGCTAGCTCCCAAGGGTGGCCTGGATGACAGGAAACTGTCCCAGCCCCTTGGAGCTGCATTTTTCTGAGAGCAACACCTCTGCAGGGTGGGGAGGGCTTTTTCTCACTGACATTACAACAGGAACACCCTGCCGTTGGGCGGGGCGCAGGGTGGTGGTAGTGGAGAGTGTCAGTGTCCTCTGGATGTTTGAGGGTAGATCGTAGCATTTGTGTAGAGAGGGGACGTGGGCTGTGAACACACCAAGGTTGTCCTCAACGAAAATGGGAATTTGCGTTTCTTACCACAGGAACTAGTGGAATGGGAACCTCTGGGACCAGGGGCAGCCGTGAGGGTCTGCAGCCTGGTTTGGGGCCTGTTAAGTTTGAGATGCCCAGCGGGCAACCTGCCCATCCAAGTCTGAAGTTGAGGGGCACTGATCTGGACTGCTGTTGGGGTAGGGGTCGTGTTTTAGGGTCCCCAAGGGCCTTATCTGACAACAGCTGCCCTGGGGTTTGTGAGAGTCGGTCTACAGTAGAGAGGGGAAGTACAGCGGTCACCACTGCGGGCCACGTGCCCCTGCGGCAATGGAGAGTGGGCGTTTTGTTTCAGAAGGTGGCCCGGGTCCTGTGCAGGGCTGCAGCAGCTTCGAGGGAGGAGAGACGAGGCAGTCCTCTTGCCCCAGGGCTGCAGCAGCCTGGAATCGACCCCAAATACCCAGGTCCCGTGGGAGTCACCTGGGACTGCGCCGTGGCTCAGAAACCTCCCTTTACCGAGTGTCCTCGCTCCCGAAGCTGAGCCCTCGGGGAGCTCTCCTCCCTCAAGCTGATGGTGCCGTTCCCTGTAAGAGGCTGATCCCGAGGTGCTTCCAGTCCCACCCTCGGCATGAACTCTGGCCTGATCCTGTGCCACCAGAGGGGATGGGGAAGGCGGTGTCCAGAAAGCTCCAGAGAGGGTTCTAGAGAGAGAGACAGAGAAGGCATTTCTGTTACATAAAGAAGAAGAGAAAACGTGGTGGGAGGGAAGGGCGCATGCGGTAATGACGCAGGCTCATCGTTTTCAGGTGCTGCTCTTGCTCTGATTGGGCAGAGGCTGTAAAAATAGTAATTCCCCCCCCCCCCGCCCCACATCGACAAAACAGGAAGAAAATGTGCAGTCTTAGGAATTTACGTGGCTGCTGAGGTGTGATTGCTTGTAGAGGGACACGGGCCAACTTTGGGGATGCTGGTTTCCCCGTTGACCTTAGCAGAAGCCAGCTTGGGAATTTTCTCTCTAGATGGCCACTGTTTAAAACTCCACGGCAGAGGCCTTTGGACTAGCTTGAAGTGGACACATGTCCCCTTCACACTGCTGAGGTGCTCTGAGCTCAGAGAGCCTCAGGACTTTCACAGTGAGCCTCACCTCAGTGACTATTACCCTGGTTTTTGGTTCATTGTGGAACAAACATTAAAATGATACAGAACTTGGGCTTCAATCCCAGCCACAGGGCTGCGTTCGCTCCTGGGTTTGAGTGGCTTGGAGAGACCCGAGGTGGATGGTGTAGCCGTGACTTGGTTGGACTATAATAGAGATCAAAGATGATTTTTTTTTTTCTCAAAAATGGTTTTGCAAATCTTTTTCAGAGCTGATAGACACACACCTTAGCTGGATACAAAACATATTATGAAACAGAATGACTGTGATCTTTGATCCAAGAAACCAAAGTTAAAGGTAATTGTCATCTTCTGCTTCTCCTTTGGTTTTCCAGCTGTGTGTTGTGTTAACTTTTTTATTTTTATTAAGTAAAAGAAAGCTTCCCAGCCGGAAGCCCTCTCCCCTCCTCCAGCCACCCTCACAGCTACCTTTCCTGCTCCCAAGGAAAGAGGACGTTCTGGGTCTGTGAGCCTGGGCAGGAGGAGACGGGAGGTGGCCCTGGGGAAACGCATGCTCTCCGGGGGCTCCCTCAACCCCTCCAGGACTGGCCTGCAGGGACAAATTCCACGGGGGGCGGGGGAGGCTCTGCACAGGGGACAGACAGACGGCAGGGAGGACAGAAGACCTAGCGGGCGGCACAGGAAGCTCCCATGTGTAGGCAGTTTCCTGTCAACCCCCTCCTCTCAGTCTCAGTCCTCCCTGGGGACGTTCGTGCTCTGTCACTTGACAGCATTCACTTGCTGCTGGGTGTCTGGATATGAAATGTGCCTCTGGAACCGAGGCTACAGCGCTGGTCTCCACAGGGCCCCCCCTCCCAGCTTCAGTCGCGGGTCCGCCCTGCATGACTGGGGCCACAGAGCCTGTGCACAGTCAGGTGGTGAGCACAGGCCTGGCAGTGCAAGGGTCACAGGCTGGTAGAGGACACATTCAGGTGGGCAGTTGAGGAAGTTCCTGAACCTTCTGTGCCTCAGCTTCTTAGATGCTAACACTGTGGTCCCGCCTCCTGCCAATCTCGTTAGAACACTAACCCAGCATGCAGCTCGGGGACACCCGATGGCGGCCTGATGGGTTGTGTGCCTCCTGGCTGCCGGTCTGTGGCTTTCTGTGGTCCCTTTGTCAGGCACAGAGTCTCTGATACCACCCAGGCCAGGTCCAGGAGTCTGAGGCAGACTCTCACTGAAGGCCACTCTGAAGTCCCAGGGAAAGCAGCAACCGGAAGCCGTCCCACAGCATACCCAGAAGAGCGGACAGCTCAGAACCATGTTTCCCAGTGGACGGGGCCGAGCTGTGCCCATGCTCCCCAGTGTCACCGCGAGGGCTTAGCCGGAGGGCAGTTGCTCCAACATCCCCCACGGGGAGTCCCAAACACGAGCAAGTATGAAGCATAGCGCCCAGGGGGCCCCTGCTTCTGCTCCTGTCTGGGTCGTCAGGGTGTAAAGACCCAGTGCAGGCCCAGCTCCGACTGGTCCCGACTCTTCAGACCCCACCTGCCACTTGGGCGACAGCCCATCAAGGGGACTTTTGCTTTCACTGAGTCCCTGCAGTTAGGCCAGGCTCGTCCCGAAGCCTCTTCTCCACAGTGTGTCAGTGACCAGACTCCTTGGAAGGGGCCGGGAGAAGAGGAAAGGGCTGGAGATTGCTAAGCAGAGCCTGGGGAGGGGTGGCCTTTCAGTGCTAAGCAGGAGTGGCCGGCCAGGCCAAGGCCAGCTTCCTCCCCAGCCTCCTCTCCTCGCTCCTGGGGAGGCCCTCGGTCAGTGGACAGTTGGGGCCTGGCGCGCTTTCTTGGCCTTCAGAGCAGATTCCCCCAAGAGTGGTAGGAACAGAGGCAGAGCCGAGAGCATTCCTGTGCTTCCTTCCCCAGGAAGGCAGGAGGGTCTTAGGAGTGGGCCCACCCGTGATGGTGGGCAGAGGTGATGGGCGGTGCCGAGCCCCTCCTGGCTCTGCCTGGGGCGTGGCCTAGAGGCTCTCCCGTCCCTCTCCCGTCCCTCCAGCGGTGGCAGTGTGGGATAGCGGCCCCCCCCCCCGGCCCCCGGTGCCTTCCTGCTTCCACTTTCCCAGGGGATGGAGTTTCAAAGTCAGCATTCTGGGAGAAGGGCCACAGGAGAGTCACCCCGAAAGGCCCTTCCTTGCACCTGGATAGATTGGTGCAACCCTGGGCAGCCGTCCAGGGGCTCAAGGTGGAGGACCTGTGCTGAGAAAGACGGGGCTTTCACAAAAGCGGAAACTCCGGCAGAGCGGGCCGCTGGCGGGAGGCAGTCCCGCTTGAGAATTCGCCACCAAGTCAACCCAGAGCCATCTGATGAGTGATACTAGTTGAGGCTTTGGTTTCCCCACAGGGCTGTCCCCCCAAAATAGGTGGGGAGAACACCCTTCTTTCCTTTCTGTTTTGCCACTGGGATCTAATCAGGGGCCGGCTGACTCGAGCTCCTGGGCCAGAGCTGGCCCCGCCTGTCTGGGTAAAGGAGTCTGACGGGAGCACAGCACATCCACTGCCGGTCACCGCTTCTGCACCCCAGCAGCAGAGCTGGACCGTTGAGGAGATGGCTACGGCCCCCACACAGCTAAAGACACCACCTGTCCCTTTACAGAAGGGGCCTCGTGGCCCCTGGTGCAGCCTGCTCTGATGTGGGCAGCCACTTTTATTAGATTATTCCTATTCTTCTTATCCACGGTGCCATGACCATCCTTTATGCTGGAAATATTGCCTCGTGCTTCTGCGTTTTAAAAAGTGTAGAATTTTCATGCTCTTTAAATCTGTCCGTCTTTTCTGGTAGCAGCCTTAGGGGTCAGACTTAGGGGTCACCCAGAGGTTCTAGACCCACTTGCTCTCGGTCCTGTCAGGCCAGCCCCTCTGAGGATGAGGAGGGTCAGGGACTCTGGCAGTGACCACCGCCAGCCTCGGGTCTGCTCTGGGGAAGCACGGGTTCGTCAGGCAGAGCACCTGCTGTGGCCACCGTCCCTTGCTTTTTCCCGAGTCACACAAGAGACACTGAGGATGACAAAGACTGACCTCACAGCACCGTCTCTGGCTAGTTGTAGGGCAGTGGAGAAAGTGGGCCCTGGGTTCAGACCCCAGTCTCCTTTGCCTGCAGTGACAAGTGGCGGCTCTGTTTCCCTACAGATTAAAGGGGATGGGGACTCTGTTACGGGGTTGGCGTGAGAGGTCCCAGGCGTGGTGCAGGCCCAGCCCCCAGCTCTGGAGAAAGGAGCAGGGTCACCTTCTTCTGCAGGGACAGGCTCCTGGAGAGCAGGGGAGCAGACGTCCATTGCCAGTTGGGGGACAGAGGAAAGCCAGCTCCCCAAAGCGGGAGACCTAGCTGAGGGGGCAGGGCGAGGAGCACCTGCGCACAGGGGGATGCCGTGCACTGTGCGGGGGGGGGGGGGGGGGGGGGAGATGTGGAAATCCAGCACTTGCCTCTCTGAAGGCATCAAAGGTGAAATAGGAGGCGCTTCTGGGAAGAGGTGGCGTTGGAACAAGTGCAGGAAGGAAGGTGGAGTCGACCGGGAGGGGATCTATGGGAACGGCCTGGCCCCAGCCGGGGAAGAGGCCGGAGGTGCCGTAGCTGGCACAGGGCAGGTGCCAGAAGCATTTGTTGGGTAAATGAATTGCTTGGATCTCAGGGTCAAGCCCGGGGCCATGCTCAGCTCCGACAGTGAGGCCTGAAGGGTCTCAGCCCTCTCTAAGGTCTGTGTTCTTATCACTAAGCATTCCCGGGTCCCCCGGGTCGCAAGGCCGGGGCTTCGTCCAGGCCCCGGAGCACGCGAAGCAAGAGAGTTGGCAGAGTGAAGGGACCAAGGGACCCCACAGGTCCAGGTGCCAGGAGCCTGCGTCTGAGCTTTGATGACATGGGTGAAGAGGGATCTGGTTGGGACCAGGACAGAGGGTGGCAGGGGCCCGAGATGGGCAGAATGGAAACTGGTGCCAGTGGAGCCCGGTCATCGAGGGAGGGTTGAGGAGGTGAGGTCAGAGGGGACAGGGGACTCGGGGATCTGGTGGAGGGCAGACCAGGGCAGGACTTCTGAATCTAGAGAGCTTGCTTAGAGGGAGAGAGCGAGAAAAGGGAGAGGATCACCCAGGGAGGAAGAGGAGGTGACAGGACCGAGTGGGGGGCTCTCCACCTGCTGAAAACCCAAGGCCACGGTGGACAGACGTGGGATTGATTCCAGGGACAGTGAGCAGCCTCCTGCCCCCAACATGCTGCAGAAGGAGATTTCAGTATAAGTTCCTCGGGGAACTCGGAGCCCAGGTCTGCAGTCTCACCTGGCCCCACGGCCACCTGCTGACATTTCTGTTCTAGAACTTTCTCCTTGTCTGCAGCCAGGGGAGGAGCAAGCTGAGGTTTCAGAAAGAAAAGGTCTCTACCCAGAGAGGTTTTGGTGGGGTCTGGACGTCTGAGCCCCCGAGCCACTCCCAGCGGTGACGGGTGACGGTGGCGGTCTCAGAGCAGAGCTCCTGCTGAGCTTCCAGACGGTTGCCCACCCCCCAAAGGTGGCTTTCAGGCAGCAGCATGGATCTCGTCCCAGGGGAGGGGAAAGCGGCTTTGCCTGCAGGAGAGGCTGCCCCTCGCGCGGCCCTGTGATCTGAGAAGGGCACAGGCTCTTGTGAGGCTGCCCTGGTGCCTCCAGCTCTGCCCAGGGCTATTTTTAGAAACCTGGGGCTGTGGAAAGTTTCCACCGAGGATCGGCTCCTGGCTTCCTAGGTTGAGAAAACAGGAAGGCCCTCAGGATCCGGGCTTTGAAAAGCTCCGCGTGAAGCTGCCCGACCCACCCCACCCCACCCCACCCCACCCCTCTCAGGGCACCTCAGCTTATCTGGCCCTGGCGGTGCCACACGGGGAAGCGGGGGTTCTTCATCCAGTCTCCAGCTCAGCCCCTGGGATCCGCTGGTGGCTGGAGCACCGTTCATTCAGTTGGTGCCGAGTGGCGCTGGGGAGCTGAACGGGCTCATGCCAAGGTCCTGTGTGTGCAGCCGCTTCCATGGGAAGCCTTTGTCCCTCTAGCGGTCCCGTCCCCCTCCGTGAGCACACAGCTGTCCCCTTCTCTCTCACACACTCCCTCTGCACACCAGCACCTGCTCCCAGGGGCACGTGGGCGTTTCTCTACTTGGGCCATCTCACCCAGGACCCTCCACAGCCCCGGAGTAGCCGGCAGACACACTTACAGATGGAGAAACGGAGGCACAGAGCCGTCGTGTCACACAGGCAGGTTCAGAGCAAGGACGTGGCCAGAGCGGGACTCCGACCCCACCCTCCGACACCAGGACCTTTGCCCTGCACAATGGTCCCTGGCTCCAAAGTGCCCAGATCCCGCGGGAATGTTCCTGGCCAGTGCGGCCAACAGGGCTGAGCACGACACGCCTCATGCCCCGCAGGCTTAGTGTCCTCCTGCCGCCCCACAAGGAGCGCAGGCCTAGGACTGGGGACATGAGGCCCAGGGAGGCGAAGCCACACCTCCAGCTAGGGGAGCTCGGAGAGGAGCCTGGCCTCAGCTCTTTAAAGCTGTGGGTGCACCCCACCCCTGTCCCCGACCATCCCAGCAGAGCACCAGGACCCTGGAACTGGGGGAGCCCGGCTGCACCAGGGAGGGGCTCTGGGCACAGGCACCCCCACACACACCAGCTTCCTATCTCCAGAGCCTCAGGAAAAGGCCCAGATGAGGGCCTGGGGGCCGTGGGAGAAGTCAGGGTCAGAGCTGGGGCAGGGGAGAGTGGCCTGCCTTTGATAGGAACCCAGAAGGGTCCCACTCCCCCCCACTTCCACCCCAGTCAACACACCCAGCCTCAGGGCGCACGTTTGCTGATCTCGGCAGTGAGCCAGCACTAGGGTGGCCATTTCCAAGGCTGCCAAAGGGAGTCTGTTGGCAAGATCCGTCATGCTGCCTGTGACCTCCGAAGACCCTCCTGGAGGAGCAGAGAGCTGGCCGGGGCTGGCCTTGTGCCCCTGGTGCCCTTTCAGAGCTCCATGCATCCTTAAGGGGGTGAAGGTGACCAAGCCCCCAGGGTCCCTCTGAGGATACTTTCAACTTCTAAGGCTCACGACCAGCGGGGAAGATCCTACTTGTGCAGAAATTAATAGAGATTTCACTTCAATTGATGGCTGCTTACTTGCTGTCCTTTAGGGGCTCCTATATTTTTATGGGACACAATCACGTAATAGGTGTTTCTGTAGGAAAGGAGTTTGGGAGCCTATTGCACAAAACGTTCTGATCCAGGAAAGCAAAACATGACATAGGAAGGCATTTCTCATGCTAAAAAAAATGGTCAAGTGTATCATCACGAGGAGCAAAACATACTCTTTAAAAAATAGCCTGATGGAGGGGCTGGGGTTGTGGCTCAGCGGTAGAGTGCTCGCCTAGCACGTGTGAGGCCCTGGGCTCGATCCCCAGCACCACATAAAAAATAAGTAAAATAAAGGCCTCGTGTGCAGCTACAACTAAAAAGTTAAATAAATGTTTAAAAAGATAGCCTGAGGGCGGTTCTGGAAAACTGATCTGTGTTTTCAGCGCTTCTCATTGGTCTCTCTTTCCTTTTCCTTTTATAGTCAATGAAATTATCAGGAAGGAGTTTTCAGGACCTCCCTCCAGAAACCAGACGTAGAAGCAGCCATCATCACAAGACATTCGTGCCTCGGACCCCCACCTGGAGCCCTCGCCGCCCTTGCTTCTGTCCCTCTCTGTTCATCTCCTGGCCAGAGGCCCCACGGGAGCCATGCTTGGGCCAGCTGCTGGCACAGGAGCTTGCCGCCTCTCTCTGGAAACGCCAGAGCACCTCTTCTTTTGAATTTCGAGTCCCAAAGACCATCCCGGTTGACCTTCACAGTGACCCATCTGGATATCAAGTGCCTGCTGACCAGAACCACATTGTGAATGTGGCGGGAAGCTGGAACTGGAGGGGAAGGGCTGGGGACGAGGTGGGCCCCGATGGAGCCCCAGCCCCTGCGTTCACTTTTCCAGGTTCTGGGAACAGCTCCTGGCCCTTTTGAGGGAGACAGGGCCTCAGAGCCACCAAGGGAATGTGGCCGCCGAGTCCAGCTGACGGCTGACGAACCCCACACCCTTGAGGCCGAGACTGGACCGTTGTCCGTGGTGCTCTCCTCACGGCGGGCCACAGTGGGGGCTTTATTTTGGAATTTTCTCCTTCCAAAGCAAACGGCCTTGCCCAGACTAGATCCCCAGTCACGACTGCTCGGTGTTGACGTGTACACGTTTGTTATTATTATTATTCTATGCTTCAAAGAGCTGGCCAAGGAGGCTGGGGGCTGAGCCTTCTCGGCCAGTAGCTCTCTCCCCCTGCTGCCCACAGCCAGCGCTGATGCCGAGTGTCCCGGATGGGGCGCTGCCCGGCCTGCTGCCACTGTGCTCCTCGAGAGTCCTCCTCGTCTTCCTCCCGGCCAGCACACTCACGGAGTATCTAGGAGAGCCTCAGGCCTGCGTAGTGAATGTCAGGGACGAGGTGGAAGGGCCACAGCAGCAAGAAAAAAAAAAGTGCAAGATTTTCGTTCAAAACACCCAAGTGCAAGATCAAAAAAGGGTTGGATTCCCTCTCTGCTCCAAACTCAAGAGTAAAACAGGGAGCCTCAGGCGCTGGCCCCCAGGATCATGGGTGGCTTTTACCTGAGTCCATTTAAAGTTCCCCTCGACCCCAAAGTGCTGGCCCTAGCACCCCTCCTGCATGAGCAGAGCGTCCAACAGCAGCAGGTCTGTGTGATCCCCAGGTGCACAAGGCCCTGCACAGGATTGCTCCTTGGGTGCCATTTCTGCAAATGAAACCCTGGGCTTTCTTGGCAGGTGGTTATCACACAGATGTGCATGATTGCATGCATCGCAGGCATCCAGGACAAGCTGGGCATTCTCTCGGCCGTTCAGTTGATTCCTTAGCAATCAAACATGAAGTGAAAATATCCTCAGCCTGTACTCGAAGGAGTTTCTCAGTCCAGTCTGCTAGGGAAGGCCTAGGAGGAGAGCCTGGCTGTTAAACATGCACAGTGGCTTTTCTAAGTCCCTGCTGTCTTGTCCGGGCTAGCCATGGGTAAGCCTTCCCGAGAGCCGGGCCCGGCATGGCTGGTGCGCTCCACAGAGGATGAACACCCAGTTCTGCTCTGTGCACCCAGGGGTGTGGACCTTCTAGGTTGATGCGTAGCATTTATTTCTCCTACGAGCAGCAGACCTGATCACCCACCCCCTGCGGAGTCGGGCAGAGTCCCTTTGATGTGCAGAATGCCAGGAAGAAGCCGAGCACCGCCACAGAGCTTCTGCGATGCCGAATTCTTCCTCATTAACAAAGAAAAGTCCCCTCTAGCAGCTTTACCTAAGGGATTCCCTCTCCAGCAGTACTTACTTTGCTGGGGCAGAGTTTCAAGGGCTGGCCGAGTGGTCTGCTGTCACTTGGCCTGGCTGGGAGCCATTTTTTGCACATGAGGGAATCAAGCCTTTCCTCAGTTGTCTGAATGTTTTACCCAAGTGCCTTCCTGCAATTGTCGCAAAGGAGCTCGGCTTCCCCGTCCATGGGGCGAGAGAGGGACTAACACATTTTCCAGCCACCTTCTCACCATGGTTGCAAAAAGGGCTTCCTGGCAGCTCAGATGTGCATGTGTGCGTGATGCACAAATAAACCCCCCTCTCTCCAGGACTGCTGGAGACAAAGCATTTTCATAGCAACTGAACCGAACAGCAAAGGAAAGGAAGCGTTTGTCTAGAGACACAAGCAGGCCAGAGAAAGTGTATCCGGAACCGACGGCTTCAAAGGTTTTGTACGTCGTCGTCAATGCCAGGAGGAAGCTCGGCCGAGAGTAAATCGTGCGAGAAATATTTTCAGCAAGGGAAGAGACAGTAAGATCCTCCAAGAGGACGAGACAGTAAGGGCGGCTAAATGGGAAAGATGGGTATGTCGCAGGTGTCAGAGGGACCCCAGTCAAGTCGAGGTCTGTACATGCCACATCACGGCCACGTACGTTATGTTGCCCTGGCAAATCCGTCAGGTTGCTGAATGTACTGTTCTTCTAAAGTTTGCAAGTCTTCCTGCGTTATACAGAAATACTGCTGCTTGATAATATATATGGCAATCCAGATTAATTAGTATGTTATTAAATTTTATTTTCTTACCTGTATTTTTATGCTTTTTTTAAATCTGCCCTCAAAATATTGCATTCCTGAATTAGAAAATATTTATAAATGGTCAGAAATCTTTTTAAGTGTCTCTTTTTACATATATGTTGATTATTTTTCTGTAAGAGAAATGGTGTATTCTTGAAAACTTTTTGTAAATCATTCCAGGAAACAAACCAAAATCCCCACATCTGGGCCTGGTGGGTGCTTAGGGTAGCAGGAGCCAGCACCTCAGACTAAGAAAGGGGACGGTTCTGTGGAAGAAGAATCCATCCTTTTCTTAGCCGAGAGTGGTGCTTGCTTTCTGCAGGCCAAGCCTGGGTTTTGTCACCCAGAATCGTAAATAAACAATCTAGAAGGTGATTTTTTTGATTTTTTAAAGCAACAACAGAACCCTGCCTGCGTAGTAATGGAATCCAGAGAGTTCCTACTGACAGGGACCCCAGGTGCAGGCTGATCTGGACAGAGTTGACCAAATCGGAGTCCTGATAGGTGACCCCATATGCATTATCCACAGGACCTCCGCAGTTTTCCCACACGGACGTCGCCAACGACAAACAGAGCCGCTCCCTCCAGGAACGTTGGAGCGCTGCTCTGCAGACCTGCATCCAGCAGCCAAGACATCTGTGTCAGCGGGCCAGCCTCGGCCAGGGCTGGAGCTGTCACTCGGGCAATTGGAAGCTGATGTGTTCCGATTGTCGCTCGGGACTGAAAGAGGCTGTTTATCTTCATGTCACAAAAACCACTCTCCACGTGCTTCCTGTTGTTTGGGATTGAGGGGCTGTCGGAGGTCCACTTGACAACTGTGCTCATTTCTCATTGACAAGTGGCACGGGGGTTGTGACGTTCTTGACAAGACGGGTAACCATTCCCCAACTCGTGTTCTGGAGGGATAGCCCTTCAGGGACCTGACACGTCTTAACCTCAGGTCTCCCAAGCGGGGGATGTGGGCACCATACCAGTTTGTCACACAGTGAGGTTTTCCCGCAGTCCAACCACATGCTTAGAGGAAAGCAGTGTCCGACCCTCAGCTCTCCTGGGGCCCTCAAGTTATAGCATTACTGTCTTAATTCACTTTCAAAACAAAACAAAACAAAAAATAACTTTGATGATTGGCAAGAAGGGTGCTTCCCAAACAAGCCCCTCCAAAAACACAGTGTGGTCCTGGGACTCTGTTCACCGCTGTCCTCCTGCAGCCGCGGGCAGGCGCGGCTCCCCTGCCAGGTCGGGGCCGGGCGGGGCTGGGATGCAGAGGACGCTGCAGCGTGTGAGCAGACGCGCCCAGCGTTGCAGCTCGCCTGAGCAGAGGTGGCCGTGGGCCCAGCAGTCCAGCTTCTGGACACCCTGGCCGAGAACCTCACTGGCCGCCATGGCTCCTGCAGCTCCCAGGGGAGAACGCGTGGGGTGGTAATGGGGTTCTCCAGACATCAGCGGCCCCAGCAGCGCCGTGCTGGAAGGTTTGAGAATCCTGACTAGCCGAGGGGTTAGAATACATCACATTCCTATGCAAAATGGTTTTTAACCTGCAGTTTAATGTAGTTTATTTTTGCTATATGTAAAGTATTTTTATACGGCTTGTATTATGATAGTTGAGCAATAAAATGGTCGAAAGCAACAGCTGCGCGGGTGTCTGTCTGGGGAGGGCGCACTGGGCACGGTCTGCACTCTGGGTCCATAGAGCAAGCAGCTTTTCTTGGGAGTTCATTTCCTCTTCCCCTCAGTCTGGAGCGATGGTGCTGTCCACTTTAAGTGTCTCAGAGCCATTTGTCCAAGGTAGCAGAGCGGGAAGGTCCAGCGGGGTCTGATTCTCCCTGACATGGCTCCTCTGTCCCTTGACCCCTTCTGAGGGTCCAGAAACTCTAGATTCATGATGTCTACCTTAGGCCCCTTCCAGGGGCCCCAGAGCATCTGTAGCTAGCAGGGCTGAGCCAGGACTTGGGAGGCCAACAGGGCTGGTGGGGAGCACCTCTGACCATCAGCCCCACAGTTAGGTAGTACGAGTACTAGAAGTCTCAGCTGGCTTCCTCCTCGGGGCGGTGCTTTGCCTCCCCTCGCTGAGCTCCTAGGACATTTAGAAGAACCTGCTTTTGTTTTAAATTCTTCCTGTTGTTCCTCCACCTCAGAGCTACTCTTAAACCCCACCAGGGAGAAGGGCCCTGACCAGGCCCTGTCCCAGGGAGCCGCCCCTCCCCACCACGGCTCCACACTGGGGATTCCTTCCTGGGGGTTTCCTAGACTCTCTTCTGGTGCCCAGAGCCAGCAGGACCCCAGGGGCGGGGGCAGGACCGCAGGGGCAGGACCGCAAGGGCAGGGGGAGGACCCCAGGGGCAGGGGCAGGACCGCAGGGCAGGCCTGCATGGGTCCTGGCAGCTGGAAACGCCTCTCTTGATATGGCCCAAGTCCCCCCTCTGCTGGCTGGGACCAGCTGTCCCCATCTCTCCCCTTCAGATGCCCTAAAGCACATCCAGGTGAGCAGATGGCACCTGGTGCCTGCTGCAGTGCTTTTGTGTGGGTGGGATTGAGAGAGATGGGCCGCCAGAGGAGGACTAAGCGCAGAGTTGGGGTGGCTCAGAGCATGGCGAGCGGGAGCACCCCCCCCAGAACACCCAGCAGGCCACACACCTGGGGGCCACCTGCCCTCGTGAGGCGACTGCCGCAGCTGCGGGCTGCTCTCCTTTACCTTCCTTTCCTTCTTCCGCTCCCAAAGAGAAAACCAGAATCGTCTTCATTTAGCAAAGAGTCTCGGGCTCCCCAGGTGGACAGTGAAGACAGCAGTCCCCACCTGCCGGTGCCCAGGTGCACGCTCCTCTCTGGCTACTGATCCCCCAGCTCCTGGTTTAGCGGACGATTTCAGACTCACCCAAGCTCCTGACGGAGCCGCGAGCTCCCCTGGGACCTCATTTTCCCACCCTCCGGAAGAAGCCTTTGAGCTCAGACTAGATCAAACCCAGAAACTCGGGGGATCCAATATCTGAACCTAAGTGAAGGCAGTACACGCTGGGACAACTTGGGGTGACCTGGCCAGGACCTCACTACCCTGAAAACCCCCCTGGCTCTGCGCAGCGGGGTGCAGTTGTGCCCTAGGAGTGGGACGAGGCCACTGGCGCAGCCGCCCCGGGGGACTGAGAAGACCTGTGCAGGGTCCCCGCGTGGGGACCTTGGGCAGGACCAGGCTTCGGGTGAGACAGAGCTGAGGACGCGGACACCCGGAGGGCAACAGCCTTTAGGAAACGAAAGTGAGGAGCCCCGCTGCTGTGACAAGCGGCAGGGGTCACGTTCGCTACAAACCTCATGACATTTTGTGGTACAAACACAAATGAGGTCAGAGCACACTTTCTCCAAAAGGGCTTCTCGCTCGGCGC
Source organism: Spermophilus citellus (assembly GCF_964194105.1). NCBI lineage: Eukaryota > Metazoa > Chordata > Mammalia > Rodentia > Sciuridae > Spermophilus > Spermophilus citellus. The sequence continues at coordinate 8,257,695 of NC_138185.1, read as the reverse complement.
CGTCTCGCCCCACCCTCCTGGTGACATTCAGACGCCGAGCTTGGTGACGCTCCCTGTAGAGTTAGCACCAGAGACAGGGCACCTCACCCCACATCCACCGGATGATCCCCACTGTCCAGGACTCCTGTGGCCCGGCAGCTTCAAACTCCGACACCGTGCTGGACCCCAGACGTGAAGCACAGTGACTTTTCCAAGGACCACACCTATCACTTCAGGGGTCCCTAAACTTTTTTTTTTTTTAAGGTGGAGGCGGGGGTCGCAGGTCCCAGCCTCTGGGAGATGCTGACACATCACCCCACACTGTCTGGGTTCCTTCTGGTAAAGTGTCAGAGGCCCATTTACACCTGACGAAGAGCCCCTCTGCTCCCAAGGCTCTGGAGAGCGCCTGAGGAAAAGGCATTTGGGGACAATCTTGGCAGAAGATTTGGCAGACACCCACAGGCACCACATGCACACACCTGTGCACTGTCCCCGCGTGGTGACCATGAGCATGTCCAGTTCAACACCCCCTCATTTCCTGATCCCTGCCCACCCCTCCTTCCCCATCAGCCTATGGCAAAACTGTGTAAAAGCAGCTGCCTAGTCAAAATCCTGGGAGACCCCTCCCGGGCTCCCCCACTGCCCTGTTCCCCTCTTGGAGGCCCTGTTCCCCTCTTGGAGGCCCGCCATGCCTCTTGCTCTGTGCCCCTGGAAACACCCTCATCTTCTGCCTGGATGACAGGGTGGCCCCTCTGGTGCATCTGTCCTCCCTGCCCACGTGACAGCCATCCTGCACTTAACGCCTCGAACCCCACCACCCCCTGCTTCAGTTAAGCCCCCCGCCGCCGTCCTGGGCGTGCAGGACGATTCGGACTCCAGGTGAGGTGGCCACCCTCCTCCCGCCTACCACCTCCCCACGCTCACCTTGACTTCTCCTGTTGTCCTGGCTCAGACCACACCCTCCCTCCCGTCTCCACGTCCCCCAGTACCCGAATTCCTCCCTGTTCACTTCTGTAAACATCATGTGCTCAGAGGACGGCCCTGACCCCCAGGTGTCATGTGGGATCCGCCCCACGCCCCTTGGCATGGTGTGGACACTGTCCTGCTTGGATACCCTGCACCTTGTCCACCGCCTCACACCTGCAAGTTCAGGAGGGAAGGATAGCGCCGGTCTGCTCAGATGACATCCCCAGGCCCCCCGCCCAGTAGGCCCTCGGTAACGGGGTGTTGAGTGATGGACATGCCTGACTTCCATACACAAGTGGCCCCGAGAGCAGTGGGCTCTGGAATGTGTGGGAAATCCATCGCTGCCCGATACTTGATGCATTTTAAGACCCAAACCATGAATGCGAGAGACCTTTCCCATGTGGCTGGCTGGACTCATTTCTGGTCACAGGGCCCTGTCTCCAGTCTGTCCCTTCACTGCAGCTCCGTGGGTCCAGAGCTGCCAGGCCACTGTCCACCTCCTGAAGGCTGCCGTCACCTGTGGCCCCCCTGCCTGTAAAGTGCTCGCTGCCACGGCCCAATGGCTCCTCGGGGACGGGTAAGAGAAGGGCAGCCGGCCAGCTGCCGTTTACAAGCCAAACGAGAGCTGCCGCCTCCCTGGGGGAGTGTGTTTGACAAGGTGAGAGGGGGATCTTCGCGCCAGAGCCGAGCTCCCCGGGACGGTGCCGAGGTGCGGGACTTGGCCCACACCACCTGGTCCTCCCCAGGTGGACCTTCCGCCCGGGAACCACCTTCTCATTTATCCTCCACAGGATGTAAATGAGCCAGGGCGGCCCCAGGTGCACGGTCCCTGCTCGGCCCTCCCTGCCTGGCCTGGGCTCCAAGATTCAGAGGCCCCAGGGCAGGTCTTCCTGACGTCCCCCGGGGGACACCATGGCCCCAGCACTGCCTGGAGTAGGTCGGTCAGGGCCTCCTCTGAGGGCTGGAAAGCGGGGTCCAGACCCAGGCCCCCCGTGTCCCAAGGCTGTGGCTTCACCCTAGGACAAGTTTCTATCACCATTTTCCCCCATTCATACCCAGCTCTCCAGGCCCCCGGCCTCGCTCGCATCAGCAGCGTAAAGCAACACAAACCCACAACCTTACAGATTCAGAGTCGGAGGTCCAAGACGGGCACGCAGAGCTAAGCCAGAATCAGCAGGTGGCTCCTCCTGGCTTGGGGACCATCCTCTTCCTGTCTTCTCTGGGCTCCTTGGGAGCAAACGTGGCCGCCTGCCCACCTCGACTCCAGCCAGCAGTCCCTGGTGCCCTCACGGTGCCCGAGTTGGCTTCTAAGGGCTGTGGTCACCTTGGGCACACCTGGTCCTCCGGGCAGGCTTCCCACCCACCGTGATCCGCAGTCACACCTGCAAGCTCTCTTGCTGCCAGGCCACCTACCCACAGGTCCCCAGGGTTTGGAGGGGGCCAGGGGTCCTGAACCCTTTGGGAGCCCCGGCCCTGGCCCTTGGGACGCCTCTCACGAGCACCACCCTCTTCTCCAGGCACAGAGCCGTCTCCCTCCAGCACCTGATGCAGCCACCCAGGCGGCGAGCAGGCGGCTGCCACAGAAGCACCAACGGGTGGCCTCCTATCACTGCCTGAAATCGAGAGTCCACATCTCCATGTGCACTGGCTGTCCACTCCGCTGGGCGGCCATCTCCTGGACTCCTAGCTGAACCCACCCTCTCCTGCTGGCCTCACTGCCTATTTCTAGAGGACAATGGAAGCTTCTGGAAGGGACGCTGAGTGCTCCTGCTGTGGCATCTGCCCTTCCCAGAGGCTCTGCTTTGCCCCAATGCCCTAAATGGGTGTTCTGCCCCTATCTGGGGCCACCCCATGCCCTCACACCTCTCAAGAAGTGGCCAGGCGTCCTCCCTCAGAATAAACGCACAGCCTCTTCTGTTTAAAAAGACGGTGGACCCCGCATCCCCTTCCCCTTTTCTTTATGCAAAACTCCCATCCCCACCTTTCCCAACGCCCCCCCCCCTCCGCTTTCACAATCTCCATGCCCGACGCCACCTGGGACAGACTGCCGGCCCCTCCGATTGCTAAGTGCAATGGCCGACTCTCCCCTCCTCTCCCTCCCTCAGGCTCCTTCCTGGGTGGTCATCCTCACCCCGTCCTCCTCTGCAGCGGGCGCCCTCCCTGTTCTGGCCCTTGCTCAGCTCCCCGACGGCAGGATCCCCGGCCCTCATTTCCTTGTTGATCTCACCCAACTTGGCGGTTTTGAACGCCACCTGCGGGCTTAGGGCTCCCAGGTTCCTTTCACCTGCCTGGATTGCCCTCTGCATCCCAGACTCCATCACCGGCTCCTGCGGGACAGACTCCACGTGGGGGTCATTGATTCCACCCACTCCACACCTGCCGTGACTTCTCGTGACAGTGACAGGTCCAAGGCTCCCAGGCCATGTCAGTGACTCAGCCAGATCCTGTCACCCAGCAGGTGGCAGGATGCGAGGTCAGAAGGAGCTCTGGAACTTCTCGTGCTCACACCTAACCTCCTGCATGTCCCCTCCCCCGCGCCCTTCTGTCCCAGAATCCTTCCTGTCAGTCACAGCTGCAGGTGTCCTGCTGGCGATCCCACGATCCCATCCTCGGGGGCTTTCCTTCTCTCACTGTCCGCACCCCAGCTTCAGATCTGTCAGAAAATCCCGTCGGCTCCCTTTCAGTGAGACCCGAGCCTCAGCACCTTCTCTGTCCCCACCTGCTGTCATGGTCACCTTCTCCTCTGGCACTGGTGCATGGTGGCCCCTTCACCCTGGGCTGTGTCCGGGATGGGAGGTGGCAACCCTTTGACGGAGCTGTGAAGCCAAGGACAGACACAGAACGTGACCCGGCATCATCTGCAGTGTGCCTAGGCAGGTGCCACGTCATCCCTCCTGGGCTGCCTTTGAGGCTGCTGCCCCGTCCCCATCGCACAGAGCTGGACATGGAAGCCCTGAGAACCGAGGTCCAAGCACGAAGCCCTTCCTTCATGCCCTCCACAAATCCGTGGGGATACCCACCACGCCCAGCAGTGGAGGGACAGACTGGACCCTGGAAGCACAGAGACAAGGCCATCAGTAACGGGTGCCAGGGAAGAGGCAGCCAGTCAGCAGGAGGGGTCAGTGGGCAGTTAGAGGGACGGGAAGGCGTGTGTCCCGGACCCGAGCCCCACGGTCCCCTGGAAGGTGAGGCTTCTCACTGTCCCATGAGCAGGAGGCTCAGGGAGCCGCTGGCTGGTGACCACACAGACAGAAGGGGCAGTTAGGTTTCGGACCCACAGTGGATATGCTGGTCACTCTGCCCTTGCCACCAACAGAGGACCAGAGGCCACAGTGGGCACTTCCCCGAGTCTAGAGACCTTTGGGTGTCTTGGTGACTACCCCAAACATGGCCAGGGATTTCCATGTTGGTCAACAAGAGCCAGCCTGGGGAGCAAGGGGGACAGACGGGTCAGGGGAATCTAAAACCCCGAATCTGGCCAAGAACACGAGTGTGGAAATGTGTGTTTTCTCCCTGTGGAAATTGGGAGCCGTAGGAACCCAACTTCCCTCCTCGGCCAGGCCAGGCTGGCGTAGGTGGCCTCTGCAGTCCAGTGTGCCCCTAAGTGGCCACAGCTGTCCAGCTTTCTACTAAGAGACATTCAACAGGTATCATGACCCCCCAAGTCTCACCTTGTTAACAGTCTCCCCCCAAACATCTGGTTTCCAAAGATGTGTCCTGGGGGCCAGGAGGCACAGCGGTGAGAAATGCTGGACCTGGAGGCCGTACCAAGGTGAGCCAGAGGGAGCCTGCCGTGGAGCCCCACTGCCCCCTAGAGGACCCATCCCGAGCCCAGCTGGGTGCTCCTCTGGCCAGGGGCCTGGCTCTCACTGGACCAAGAGACCTTCCCTGCCCTCTGGCCCCTGCCCCAGGACAACCCTCTGCCTGGCCTCAGTCTGTTTGCTGAGGTGACGAGATGTAGGATCCCCCAAACTTGTGTCCTGGATTGTGTGCTGAAGCCCGGGGACTCAGCTGCCCTGTCTGGCACCATGGCAACCTCTGTGGGAGGCGTGAGGCCTCCTGAAGACCTCTGGAGGCAGGGATGCCGGGTGCCCCGGCTCGATGCAACAAACCCATCTCTGAGTTGGAGCGGCAGCAGGCACGCAGGGCTGTCCAGTCTGCTGTGATGAAGACTTTCATGGTTTTTTGTTTTAAAAAATAAATATCTGTCAAGCTGTCAACCAGGACTCTGGCACATTCTGGGCTGGCCACCGGGGGCTTCCCTGGTGCACTGTTGTGTGAAGGCAGGTGCTTGTGCGATGTGCGGGTCCCCAGGGAGCTCACTGAGGCTCAGGGAGACTCGGGGGGTTGTCCTGTTTTACTCCCAGGGAAACCAGGGCAGGGTGATTAGCCGCCTGCCCAATGTCACACGGTGGGGGAGCTGAGCCTCGGGCTCCAACCTGGGCAGTCTGGTCATACCCTTGAGCCATCTGCTTGGCATCTGAACTGGTCACCCCGAGGACTCCATCTCTGATGTCAGGGGTTTCTCTCTCACAGGGGAGGGGAGGCAGGAGCCCAGCAGGTATTTCTGGCCTCTTCTGAGTCTCAGGACTCCACCCACCTCTCTCTGCGTCTAAGTGGTCACTCTCCAGTTCCTATGCAATGGCCCAGAGCTGTTCTCTCTCACCCGATGGGCACTAGAGCGCCCTCTGCCGCCCTGCGAGACAGCCATGGTCTCTGAGGGCACCTTTCAGCACCCTTACTCCCCAAATTGAGCCTCCAATGCTTCTGATGCTCTTAGGGTGACAGATGTGTGCTCGGAGCTGAGCCCCGTCACCTCTTTCACGGCACAGTAAAGTCCTCCTAACCTACCTGGTTCCTCGTTGACCCTGCTCCCAGAACTCACAGCCGTGAACTTCACATGACCCCTCCACCCCTGCTGGACTGGGTCCATGAACACAGAAAGAGGACAAAATACAGGGGCTGTTTCCAGGAGGGGGGACTGCATCTCGACGATGGGAGGGAGAGGTAGCAGAGAGAGGGTCAGAATCTATACCTGCAGTCAGAAATCCATCAATGTCATTCATCACATCAGCAGACTTAAAAACAAGAATCACGTGAGAATCATCTCAATAAATGCAGGAAAAGCATTTGCCAAAATACAGCACACCTCCACGTTCAAAACACTACAGAAACTCGGGATGTAGGAACGTACGTCAACATCATAAAAGCCATCTATGCTAAACCCAAGGCCGACGTAATTCTAAACAGAGAAAAATTAAAAACATTCCCTCTAAAAACTGGAACAAGACAGGGATGACCTCTTTCACCACTTCTATTCAACATCTCTTTGAAACTCTAGCCAAAGCAATTAGAAGAAAGAAATTAAAGGGAAAAAAACAGGAAAGAAGAATTCAGACTATCACTATTGCCAATGACATGATTCTATATTTAGAAGATCCAAAGAATTCCACCAGAAAACTTCTAGAACTAGTAAATGAGTTCAGCAAAGTAGCAGGATATAAAAACAACACCCGTAAATCAAACGGACGTGTTCCTATACATCAGCAATGAATCCACTGAAAGAGAAATTAGGAAAATTACTCCATTCACAATAGCCTGAGAAAACAAAATAAAATACTTAGAAATCAATCTAACCAAAGAGTTCACCTCTACAATGAAAGTCCTCTACAATGAAAACTACAGAACACTAAAGAAAGAAATTGAAGATCTTAGAAGATGGAAAGATCTCCCATGCTCTTGAATAGGCAGAATTAATATTGTCAAAATGGCCATTCTACCAAAAGCATTATACAGATTTAATGCAATTCCTATTGAAATCCCAATGGCATTCCTCATAGAAATAGAAAAGGCAGTCATGAAATTCATTTGGAAAAATGAGACCCAGAATAGCTAAAGCAATCCTTAGCAAGAAGAGTGAAGCAGGAGGCATCACTATACCAGACCTTAAACTATAACACAGAGCTATAGTAATAAAAATGGCATGGTATTGGCACCAAAATAGCCTTGTAGACCAATGGTACAGAATAGAGGACACAGAGACAAACCCACACAAATACAATTATCTTACATTAGACAAAGGTGACAAAAAACATCCACTGGAGAAAAGATAGCCTATTCAACAAATGGTGCTGGGAAAACTGGAAATCCATATGTAGCAAAATGAAATTAAACCCCTACCTCTCACCCTGAACAAAAATCAACTCAGAGTGGGTCAAAGACTTAGGCACTAGAACAGAGACCCTGCACCTAATAGAAGAAAAAATAGGCCCAAATCTTCACCCTGTAGGCCTAGGATCTGACTTCCTTAAAAAGACCCTGAAAGTACAGGAAGTAAAATCAAATATCAAAAATGGGATGGATTCAAACTAAAAAGCTTCTTCTCAGCAAAAGAAACAATCATGTGAAGAGAGAGACTACAGAAAGGGAGAAAATCTTCACCACATGCATCTCTGATAAAGTATTAATCTCTAGGATATGCAAAGAATGCAAAAAACTTTACACCAAAAAACCAAATAACCCAAGCAATTGATGGGCTAAGGAATTGAACAGACACTCCACAGAAGAAGAAGAAATTGATCAACAAATATATGAAAAAATGTTTAACAACTCTAGCAGTTAGAGAAATGTCAATAAAAACTACTCATCCATCTCACTTCAGTCAGATGGCAATCATCAAGAATACAGGTAACAACAAATGTTGGAGAGGATGTGGGGAAAAGGCACACTCACACATTGCTGGCGAGACTGCAAATTGGTATAACCACTCTGGAAAGCAGTGTGGAGATTCCTCAGAAAACTCAGAATGGAACCACCATTTGACCCAGCTATCCCACTCCTTCGTTTACGCTCAAAGGACTTAAAATCAGAATACTATAGTGACAAGGCCATGTCAATGTTTATAGCAGATCAATTCATAATAGCTAAACTATATATATGGAGAGTGTATGTGTGTGTGTGTGTGTGTGTGTGTGTGTGTTTGTGTGTAGAGAGACGAGTATACATGGAGTATTACTCAGCCTTAAAGAGGAATGAAATTGTGGCATTTGCTGGTAAATGGATGGAGCTGGAGAATATCATGCTAAGCCAAATAAACCAATCAAAAAAAAAAAAACAAGGGCTGAATATTTTCTGTAATATGTGGATGCTAATTCACAATAAGGGGAGGGGGGACACGAGGGAAGAATAGAGTTACTTTAGTTTAGGTAGAGGGGAGTGAAGGGAGGGGAGGGGGTACGGGGACAGGAAGGATAGTAGGATGAGGTAGACATTATTACCTTATGTACATATACGACTGCATGACCCATGTGACTCTACAACATGCACAATCAGAAAAATGAGAAAATATACCCCTTTTATGTATGATATATCAAAGTCCCTAAATGCATTCTACTGTCACGTATAACTCATTAAAACAAATAAAAATTGTATAAAAGAAGAATCTATACCTGCAGTCAAGGGTCTCCGGAGGGCAGTATGTAAGGGTGGGCAGGGCTGGACCTGGTGCCACATCCCAGGAAGGCCACCTTTACCACAAACCTGCCGAGACCCTTCCAACGGGCTCTCTGCGCTTTTCCAACTCTTCCAGCCACTCCAAGCTGCTCCCGTCCCTCAGCTGTCCCCGAGCCCTCCCCTCACAGCTGCCTGTCCTAGAGTGCCCTTCCCACCCCCTGTGGCTGCATCCACCATCCTCTGGGCCTGAAGGTGGCTGGACTTGGCCTGTGGATGCGCTTTGCTTACGAAGTTTCCCCGTGTCCACGCGGGGGGTGGGGGGTTCCCTTCCTCGTTCTATAAACCATTTGTAATTCAGGAACCTGCACAAAGACATTTCAGAATTCCATTTTTCTCTTGAAGATCCCAGACAATCTGGCCACACACACGTCCTTCCTGGTGACCACGATTCGGAGCTGAGCAGTGACCACACCCTGGATGGGCTATGAATCGTCCTACCTGCCGCCGTCCATCCTGTTCTAGTTCACTCTTCCTGACCCACTTCACTCACCCTTGTCACCTGTCCAGGCCCCGCAGGCAGCTGAGTCTGCCTTCTCCACACACATGCCCACAGAACACCTGTGCCCAGGTCTGTGTGCGCCCACCTGCTGGGCAGAGGCACGCAGGGCTGAGGGCAAGGGATGGACTGGTCCCGGGGCTGCTCTGGGACCCAGCCCGCCTGTCTCACCTCCAGAGAGGCCTCTCAGACCTGCTGGGCTGGGGCTTGGCCACCCCTGCCCATCGTTTCTGCCCGTCCTCCCACTTCCTTTGCAGCCCTCCCTGCAACGAGCTGACCTCCTGAGGATGGTCAGGGTGGCCCAGAGCCCCCAGTGTGCCTGGGACACGGCGAGTGTTCCGTCAACAGCTCTGCAGTGAAGGGAGGGAGGAGGACTCGTGGTGTCTGTCCCCAGGGGCGCCCCCTGGTGGGGGCAGTGGACTGAATCAAGTCCCCAGGTGACAACCCCTCCCACATCTGCCCCAGCCTGCAAAGGGTAAGTCCACCAGGAACCTGCGGAGGTGACCTTATTTGGAAAAAGGACCTTTGCAGATGGAAACAAGTCAGTGACCTCAAGATGAGGTCATCCTCGATTATCCAGGTGGGCTCTACATCCAGTGACAAGCGTCCTTATGAGAAGAGGACCTGGGCAGTGGGGATGGCCACGTGAAGACAGAGGCAGACGCTGGTCTCTGCTGCCTGTGGCCAGGAGAAGCCAGAGGAGGCAAGCAAGACCCCGGGGCCCTCGGAGGGGCGCAGCCTGGCGGCACCTTCAGTTTGGACTTGGGGCCTCCAGAACTGAGAGCAGGGACGGTCTGTGCTTAGGCCTCCGGCTTTGGGGGGACTTGTCGCAGCCCCAGGGATGAGTAGTCGGAGCATCCCTGGTCCGAGGTGCTTGGCGCCAGAAGTGCTTCAGATTTGGGACTATTTTGGGTGTGTGGGGGGGTATTTGCATATACATAAGAAGATGTCGTAGGGCAGGGACTGAGTCTAAGAATAAAATTCACTTATGTTTCATATGTACCATGCACAGAGTCTGATGGTAATTTATTTATTTTTAATTTTTATTCTAGTTTGTCATATATGACAGCAGAATGCATGACAATTCCTGCTACCCACACAGAGCGGTTTTTCACATCTCTGGTTGTATACAAAGTGCATCCGCACCGTTCAGGTCTTCATACACGTACTCGGGGTGAGGAAGACCACCTCGTTCCACCGTCCTTCCTCGCCCTGCCCCCTCCCTTCCCCTCCCGCCCTCTGCCCTATCTGGAGATCCTCTAACCCTCCCTGCTCCCCCTCCCAACCCCACTATGACTCAGCCTCAGAGAACACATTCAGCGTTTGGTTTTTGGGGGATTGGCTAATTTCACTTGGCATTCTATTCCCCAGCTCCAGTCTGATGGTGATTTATGCGGTATTTAAAATATTCCAATGCATGGAACAAAATTTCATGGTGTGGAATTCTCCACATGGTGTCACGTTGGGGCTGAAACATTTCCGATTATGGGGCACTTTGGTTTTTGGATTAGGGATACGCTACCCGCACTTTCGCCAACCACAGACGGACCTCGGTGTTCATACATCCCACCCAGGGCACAGGTGCCCAGTCTCTGAGACACTCTCTGACAGGCGGCTCTTGCTGGGACAGTGGCTCCACCCCGACACCTCTCTGAGCTGCCGGATGCCCAGCTCTCAGGAGCATCCTTTGCCCCAGTGTCAACCCTCCTGGTCTGTCCTGTGGCTCTCGCTTCCTCTGGTCCCTTCCCTCGGCACATGCTCTTGCCAATCTGCAGCTCCTTCCTTTAGCGAGCAAGCAGCCCTCTTCCCGTGTGGAGGTCATGCCACTCCAAAGCCACCTCCTCCAGGAGCTGTCCCTTGATGCCTGGTTGGACCCGCTTTGGTTCTCTGTGTATAACCATCTCAAGGTCGAAAGTACCGTCCCCTGCCCAGCTGGGCTCCTTCATGGCCCCAAGCCCCGGGATGGACATTTCCTGCCTCCTCCCGACCTGTACACCGGGGCACACGGTGAGGTGTAGCAAAGAATTGACACACTGTACAGGGGGAGTGTCCCTAGTCTGAAGAACAGAAATGTCCCCAAACCTGAAACTCCTTGAGCTCCAATGTGATAACAAGTGGAAGACTCCACACTGTGAAATTTGTTGCATGCATTGAATTATTTAGAACACTGTATAAATCACCTTCAGAATCCAGGCATAAGGAACATCTGGAACGCGCCCTCAGCCAGCCATGGCTCCCGGCTGCCCTCCACTCCTGAGCGGCTACTGCTGACCTCCGGCCCCCTCCGGCCCTGCTCACAACCTCCGACTCCCCTCCACCCCTCGAGGTCACCTCCTGCTTCAGAGCAACCCTGGATTCTGGGGCTCCTGATCCTGAGACCTGACCCCACCCGATGGTCCTGTACCACGTGGGTCAACAGGGCACAGCCTCGCACCTTGCCCTTCCCGGCTCCCGAGAGGCACGTGACATCACCACTCGGAGCTCCAGTGCCAAGGGTGCCTGCCTGGCAGGGTGCTGAGAGAATGAAGTGAGGTCACTTAACCCAGCGGTCCTGGAAACCGTGTGGTCCAGAGCAGCTGTGTGACCGCAGCAGCCAGGCCTGACCAGGACGATGAGGAGGAGGAGGAGGACCATCGTGCCCTTCGCTGGCCCAGGCCATATACGTGCGTCCAGGGCATGATGGGGACAGTGTCTTCACTCTGACTCAGCCCCACGGTCCCCTGGTAGCACTCCGGAAGGCCCTTGTCCCAGGCAGTGGCCGAGCACACACCCAGTCCTGGCCACCGTCCACTCGGCGTCCCTTCTCCACCGGAGCCGGGTCTGTGGCGCTGAAAGATGTTTTCAAAATGATGAGAGCATATTTCTGAGGTCAACGTCTAATCAGAAATGACTCCCAGACGGTGCCCTGGTTTAAAGAGAAAGAAAGGAGAAGCCGCGTGAGTCATCGTCCCAACCATTTGAATGAAACAAAGACACAACAAGCGCTGGGTCCCCACTGTGCCAGAACGGATGACCTCAGTCCCGCAGAGACGCAGCTGGAGGGAATTAGGGGGATCTCCACTTCCCTGAGAGGGCCAAGGCGCCCAGCCCAGCCACCGTGACTCATGGTGGGGACCATGGAGATGCGGCAGCGGGAGCCTGCCCCGGAGCACTGGTGGGTGCCAGGAGGACTGCAGACTGAGGCACAAGGCTGAGCGTGGACAAGACCCCACAGCTGGACGGGAGCCCACGGTGATGTCCAGGACCTGGAGGATACCGCCAGACCCAGGCGGGTTTGCAGATGTCCAGAGTGCCCGCTGGGGATGTGACCACAGTGTCCACAGTCTTCCTCCTTGTCCCTCCAGGCCCGTCTCCCGACTCCCTGCCCTCGGGGAGGGGAAGGGCACGCGCAGTCATCGGTCAGGCATCTGGGTCCCCTGTGCAATTCTGTGTCTGCTGAGCTGCTGGATGGGGGAGGAGGGGTCTATGCCAGGCAGACTGGCCCTGGGAGTGGGAGGGCGACCCGACCCACAGATGAGGGGCAGGCCCAGCCAGAGGTGGCTGCGGACCCCACAGCCACCTCACCGTGGCGTCACCAGGGCCGGGACACCAGGTCTTCCCTCCCACTCGGGATTGTCAAGAGGCCTTGCTGCATTTGTAGATTTTCTTCCCGCAAACTGAACTGTTTTCTAAAATGATTGCTGCGCAGAGTGAGAGAAAGGGACCCGGTCTTCCTCCACCAGAGACCCCCAAGCCCCCAAGTTTTTCTGATGGTAGAGTTTATTGTCAGCCCCATCTGTTTCTGCTTCTTGACCCAGAAGCTTCGGGTGGTGCTCAGTGATCCCCTTCATGGGAAGAGGGAGGTCAGCCCGTCACTCTGACTCCTGTCCGCCCTTCTCCCATCCACGTGAGTTCTAGTTTGGATCTGGGGACCCCGTGGGGAGCCTGGGTTCCATGCCCACCTCTTCCACTTGTTCTGTAACTGTGGGCAGGTGTTTGAACCCATCTGTGCTCCCGTTTCCTCGACGGTAGAAATGGAGATGACGGCAGCGGCTGCCTCTCAGGGTCGTGAGAATGGGAATCAAGGCACTTTGTGCTAGTTCAAGTTCAGGGCCCGGAACCCAGCCTGGTACATGACCGGCCTCAGCAAGCGCCAGCTACTGGCTCACTACGCTGCTCAAAAACGTGGAGCTCAATCTCGAGTTGTCAATGGGTTGACTATTAAAACTCAAAGCCCTTAGACTGCCTTTACAGAATGAGCAAGGAACCCGTGTTCATGGAGGAGCCACGGGCAGCCAGACCCGGGAGAAGGGAGCGGGCCCCGGTCATCAGACCTTCCACTCTATCCCTCACTTCTCCTCTGAGCGCCCTTGGTCCCACTGGGGCGATTTCCACCTACTACTTTCAAAAACGGCTATGCCACCCTCTTCCTTAGGTGGATTTTTTAGGGGAAAGACTGACATATATGCTTGGGTCATTTTTTCATAGAGAATATGGTTTGGGAATTTTCAGATTCTTAAATGTCTAAGAGCATCACTATTTTGTTAAGTGATATGAAGAATCCTGGTGGGAAATCTTCTACCCTCAGGGCGTGGAAGATGTATTTCATCTTCCTCTGCCATCTCTGTGGAAGATGAATCTGGTGTGAGTCTGATATTGAGTCTCTTGTGGTTGACCCCTTTTATAATTATGATTTACAAATGCTGGTAGGGTCACCTCTTTGTTTTCCCAATTGCTTTCCAATTATTTGCAAATAATTGCAATTGCTTTGCTCTTTATTTTCCCAATTGACCCTGGGCGAAACTCTGAAATCTGAAGGTTCTACTCACAATGTGCAGGAACACGGTCTCCCCATTTCTTTATCCCCCCACTTATCTTCTTTTCAAATTCTCATTATTCAGAGTTGGACCTCCTGGGTTTATTCTCTCCATCTCAACTTTTCTGCTTTCTGGTTCTGCCCATTCACTGTACATTCTGGCAGATTCTTTCCATTCTACCTTTCAGATGACTAATTTCATCATCACCTATTTCATTTTTCAGCCCATTCACTGAAATTGATTATACCCAATTTCTCATCATTAAGAGCCATTTCGTCTTTTCTGCCTGCTCTATTTTCACAACAGTCTGTTCTTGTTTCGTGGGTACAACAGTCTCTCAAATACTCCTGAGGATGCAAATGAGGATGAAATGAATTATCTCTGCTTGTTCCAGAGTGAAGTATCAGCTTACCTACTTGGATCCTTTACTTCTCGGATGCTTGTTTTCTCCAGAATCTCATGATTCCTTGACTATATCATTTCATATTTAAGATAAGAGAACAAGGTGGCTGGTTTCTGTAAGTGGCACCTTATTTGGTCTCCTTCCCCAGTAGGGCTCTCCCTGGTCGAGGGAAACTGGGGATGGAGCTTTTAAACCGACCGTGTTGGATCTTGAATGCACTGGGCAACTGTGCATGGTGGGCAGTTTGGCGCTTTTGCCCCAGGGAGGAGGTGCTTGCTTGTGCCACCAGCCCCAAGTCCACGATGGAGCCTCGACTTCTCCTTCTCTGTCAGTCTGTGGCAGGGATGGCACTTTGTCTCCTCACGTGGCCTCTCTTTCTCTTTTAATGGCAGAACTCTCACTGCCAGCGGGTATGTGGCCCCCTAGAACAACCTTGGTCCCGGGCTCCCTGGCCCTAGGCGTGTCCATGTGAGCCAGTCCGGCCAGCGGGTAGTGGCAGACATAAAGGACCCAACAGAGCGGAGAAGTGGACCCGAGTTAACGTCGTGCCCTCGGGTTGGTCCCTTGGGAGAGGCTCGGCAGCCCAGCCTGGAGAGAGATGGGTTTAGTCTCGCTTTAGCCACTGTTAATGGGGCCTTTGTTGCATCGTCCTCAGTGGCGAAGGCCCCACACCCACCCCATTGTCTTCTGAGCACCCCCTTCCCTAGTTATGGAAGACAGAAGGGTGGCCCCCAAAGGGGTCCACGGTCAAACGCCTGGAATCTTGGACATTTTCCTTGTTTAGCAAAGGGACTTTGCAGCCATGATGGAGGACCCTGGGGTGGGACACTATCCTAGATTGTCCGGGTGGGTCACCAGGTTCCTATCAGAGGGAGGCAGGAGGCCTGGGTCAGAGAGGGGGACTCAACGTTGGCAGCAGGGAAGGGAGGGAGAGAGAGGAAGAGAGAGGGTTAGCTGGAGAGGCTGCCGGCTTGGAAGATGGAAGAAGCAGCCATGAGCTAAGGAACTGGCCACCTCTAGAAGCTGGAGAAAGCAGGACCACAGAGCCCCCTCCTGTGCCTCCAGAGGGAAGGCCATCCACAGAGTTGAGGCCTTCTGACCTCCACAACTGTTCCATACTAATGTTGTGTTGCTTTAAGCCATTGATTATATGGTAGTTTGTTATAGCAGCAATTAGGAAACTAATACATCGATTAATGTCTCCAACAGAAAATAAGAGCGGCCATTTGTACAGCACCCTGACCATGTGGGGTGTTTTCTTTGTATCATCTCATTTGATTCATACAACGCTGCTGGGAGCTACTCCCATGTCCCCATTTTACAGAGGAGGAAGCTGGGCTTAGAGATGTTATATGGATCATCCAGGCTCACACGGCCCTAGGTAGCAGAGGCAGGAGAGGTCCCTGCATGCTGCTCTCTTGTTCGGAGGGGACAGCACACAGTGAGAGCCAGCCCTGCGGGCAGCCTGGGAAGTGATGCCTCATTTTTTCCGACTCCTGGGGCTGTCCTGAACCCCCGCCCCTCTCTCTGCTGGTTAAAAATAGACTGTGCTGCGGCAGCCTGGAGGCTCAGAGACCCCTCATTTGTGGCTGCCCCGAGCACACCACAGGCTCCTCCTTGTTTGGGAGAACAGCTCTCCTGGGGCGCAAGTCTGAGTCAGGGGCACAGATGGGGCCTGGGCCGCTGAGCTCAGGGGTCCTCTGGCGGGGCAGCTGAGTCTGCAAAGCTCTCACCCCCTCAGCCCACCCTGCGACCTTGGCCATCCAGGTGGGTGGAGGGAGGCCCACCTGCTGAGCCAGAGGTCTGGTCCTTAGCTCTTGCTGCTCCTCTGCCTGCAGGACGCCTCTCCTGAGACCCTGGGCTGCTGCAGCCCCGTCACCTGACCAGGGGCCGGGCCAGCCTCCCCTCCCCAGCCCAGCCTCCTCTCTGCCTTGGTGGAGGATCCGCAGACGCTGTGACAGAGGTCCCTGTGGCCACCCGCCGGCCCCAGGTTGCCAGGGTTCTGGCCGGTCCACAGTGGAGTGTGTCTTGGTCCAGGACTTGGTGCCTGGAGCCCTGTGCCTCAGCTGCTGAAAGCACCCCACCTGCAGGACCCTCTGGCACTCACTGGCCATGCAGGGAAAGGCTTAGCACAGCCTTGGAGGCCACTCACGTCGGGACACTGAGCGTCCTGTCATATGCCATCGTACAGTCACCTTCTGTGTCCTCGGGGTCCACACCCATGGACTCCACCAACCCCAACTCAGAACCCTCTGGGAAAAGATGGTGCCTCCCCGAACTCGGCAGCCGATTCCCTCTCGTCATTCTTCCCTGAACAGCACGGGGACAGCCGTCTACACGGCACTGACACCACGGCAGGTGTTCGACGTCAGGAGAGGTGATCCAAGTGCACAAACACCACACCATTTCCCATGTGGGTATCCATGGGGACCCTGGAGCTATCCCCCATGGCCACTGGGGACCACTGACCCTGATCCCCTCCTCACAAGACTGGCTTCCTTCTCACCCCACCCCAGGGCAGGTTTCCAAATCCGAACGGGGTCGCAACTGTGCCCAGCCCAAGGACGTGTGTGTCGGGCACACGGGTGGGGGTCCCTAGGGTGCTACTCAGGGCCAGGGGTACCTGCTGCCCTGGAGACTTCCAATAACAGCTTCCAAAGACAGGACGTCACAGCTCTCTCCCGGAGCAGTCCCCAGGTGGGTGGGTGGCCTGGAGCTGGGGACAGCAGCCAGCCTCCCTTCTGCAGGGCTGCCCCTCTCTAGAGTGTCCCGTCTAGAAGGTCCACAGTGGCTCTCCACCAGGTCACCTGGGCAGGTATTCAGCCAGTGGGGGGCTGGGGGTGAGCCCCTCCTTTTGAGGGCCAGAGCTGGTGGGTGCCCACACTTGCTCAGAGCCCATTGGCCTGAGTTGGCCATTTGTCCTCATGGAGCCAAGGTGGCATAGGCCAAGCTGAAATCCAAAGGCTTGTTTCCAAAGGAGCCCGCCCGTGTGGGGGACAGAGACAGTCTCTGACACTCTGCACTATAAACTGGGTGGTTTAGAGGCACTCTGAGGCTCTGGGCCCATGGGCAACAGGGCTGAACTTTTCTGGGCCAGGCCCCAAGGTCACCTGCACTGGCCATGGACATTATTGTCCCAGCCACAGATGAGGAGACCAGGCTTAGCAGCGTCAGCATGGGCCATGTCCCAGTGGGAACGTGGTCGGGCTGGCTCCCCCCCAGGGCTGAAGCCAAGGTTGCGCTGTCGACTCCGCGCTGCAGATTTACAGGTTTGCTCCGCATCTCCCTGGAGATCGATGTGAGCCGCTCTGCTCCACCCTGACCTCGCGGCTCCTTCTCCAGACTCATCCTAGGTGTAAAATAATAGGGACAAACAACACTCACCGAGTGTCCCCTCCAGTTCACTGACCGTGCTGAGAAGTCAATGAATCCTACCACTCTGTCATACCACCCTGGCATGCTTCCCTTCCCATCACACAGGAGAGCAGATGGAAGCTCACCAGGACCAGCGGTCAGCATGCAGCGCCACACAGTGCTCCAGACACCCTGGAACCAGCCGGGATTCTCTTCAATGTAAACAGCCATCAGCAGATTTTTACTTGTTTACTTGCCAATCATACAGGTCCATCCATCCATCTACCACCCACCATCCACCATCTACCATCCACCATCCATCCACCATCCACCATTCACCATCCACCATCCATCCACCATCCACCATCCACCTACCACCATCCATCTACCACCCACCACCCACCATCCACCATCCACCATCCACCATCCACCATCCACCCATCATCCACCATCCACCATCCATCCACCATCCACTATCCGCCATTCACCATCCACCATCCATCTACCACCCACCATCCACCATCCATCTACCACCCACCATCCACCATCCATCTACCACCCACCATCTACCATCCATCCATCCATCCACCATCCACTATCCACCATCCACCATCCATTTACCACCCACCATCCACCATCCACTATCCACCATCTACCACCAACCATCCACCATCCATCCATCCATCCACCATCCACCATCCACCATCCACCATCCACAATCCACCATCTACCATCTACCATCCACCATCCACTATCCACCATCCAGTATCCATCATCCACCATCTATCATCCATCCACCATCCATCATTCATCCATCTACCATTTATCCATCTACCATCCACCAATCCACCATCCACCATCCATCCACCAGCTACCATCCACCATCCATCCATCCATCCACCATCCACTATCCACCATCTACCATCCACCATCCATCTACCACCCACTATCCATCATCTATCATCCATCCACCATCCACTATCCACCATCTACCATCCACCATCCACTATCCACCATTCAGTATCCACCTTCCACCATCTATCATCCATCCACCATCCATCATTCATCCATCTACCATTTATCCATCTACCATCCACCAATCCACCATCCACCATCCACCCACCAACTACCATCCATCCATCCCCGTCTACCTACCATCCACCATTCCTTCATCTACCATCTGCCCACCATCCACCATCCACTACCCATCCACCCACCCTGAGTGCAGGCAGGGAGCAAGGGAGGCACATGCACATATCAGAGTATCGTCCTGAGCAGAGGCACAGGGACCCCAGAGCCCCACCTGTGACTGTGCCAGGTTTTCTCAGAGACCAGGGAGCAGAGCAGGAGCGCACCAGTCAGGTGGGCCACGGAGCAAGATCCCGAGGGGCCCTGAGAAGGAGGGAAGGCCAGATTTTCCTCTGAGCTGGTGAGGCACCATGGATGTTTTTAACAGTTACAACTGTCCCTTTCATATGTCACCAACCCCTAGGGGCAAGTGCCCCAGCTCTACTCTCCTCCCTGGTCCCACAGAGAAAAGCGCTGTGGGAATCAGACAGGGAGGTTTCCATCCATGGTGACAGGGTCACTCAGGCTCTCGGGGACGCTCTGGCCAGGGGGGGACAGAGCTCCCATCCACTGTCACTGGCTGAGCCCATGGTCACAGGTGTCTCACCCAGGGGGACGGTCTGTGAGCACAGGGCCTAGAGGGGCTGTGCCTGCCACCAAGAGGGGAGTCAAAGGGGTCTGTCCCTGGCCTAAGGAAGGGCCAAGGCCCCCCACTGCCTGCCCGGCCCCTCTGAGGCTGACACCGCAGATGGCTCAGGCCCTAGATCAGATAAGATGGGTTCATTACCTCGCTTCATCCACACAAGCCCCTCAGGGAGATGGACCCAATGTTATTGTCATCTTCCTGATGTCCCCAAGCTGAGGCTTGACTGCTGGGGTGTCATGCCCAGCACCAACTGGAAAGTCAGTGACAAAGGCCATTTTTGAAGCCAGAGACGTTATCACTGACCCAGCCTCTCTCCCTGGCAACACCCAGAGCCCCTGCCATGGCCCGGATCTGGAAGGCCCCGGATGCTCCCGGAAGCTCATGTGCTGAGATCATGGTCCCCCCTGCAGCGAGGGTGGGCTGAGGCTGTGACTGGATCGCGAGGCTCTCAGGCAGCAGTGGGTCAGCCCTTTGGATGAACTAATTCACCGAAGGCCGGAAGGACTACTGGGAGGTGGGACCCCTGCAGGAAGTGGCCGCCAGGGCCGCCCTGGGAGTCACCTTCTCCCCGGCAGGCACCCCACCTCGCTCTGTTCCCTGCTGCTTCCCTCTGCCGGCCTTTCCCAGCGCCATGGAGACAGCTGACAGGCACTGAGGTCTCGGGGACCAGAACAAACCCTCCTCTAGGTCCTCCTCGGGCACCTGGGTCTCAGTGTCAAGTGCTAAGCCAGCGCTGGGCCAGGGCCCAGCAGTGACCGGATGCCACCAGCACTTCCCTGGGGATCATCTCAGTTCACCCTGGTGGCCCCCTGAGGTGGGCTGTCGTCACCCCTATTTTACAGACAAGGAAACTGAGGTTCTGAGAGGTTTAAAGGGAAGATGGCACACAGCCCCCACACTTGTACCCTGTATGCGGGGGCCCCAGGCCTTGCACCCCCACATTCCTTCCTGTTCCTAGGGCCGGAAGCACCCTGCACAGCCTGCCCCTGGGAAAGCAGGTCTAGGTCCTGAATGGGCAAATGGTCCCTCCAGCATCAGGGACGGCTTCCTCACCTGGGGACAAGGCCATGAGCAGGGGACAGTAATACCCAAGGACAAGGACCATAGCTTACACTTTATGGCCCCATAAATCAATTGTCCAGTGGATGAAGTTAAGTGTGTCCTGGACGAGTCTGTGCCAGCAGCCCTGCCAGTCCCCGAGGGGTGGAGAGGGACAGTGTGAGCGTCACTCCTAACCCCATGGTGGGGACAGTGCCCAGGAGATGACCTGGGTGCATGGCGGTCACCAGGGCCGTGGAGGCAAGGCCAGGAGAGTCCCACAGGTGCATTCCCACCTGGGAGGGCCCCTCGAGCAGGTGTTGTCACCATAACAAGAGGACACAGCCTGAGCTTATTTATTTCTGCATCTCCAATGCCAGTGGAGTGGCCCTTAGTGGGTCACCCTCCATGTCACCACCTCCAGGGTGTCTCCCAGGCTGGTGGCCAGTGGATGTGAAGGTTGGCCTCCGTAACTTCCTACCAACCCACCTTTCAGAGACGGGAAACTGAGGCTCGGGAAAGGAGCAGGGTGTCACTCAAGGCCACCGGCAGAGCTGGGGTTCAAGCTCAGAGCCAAGAGAGGCCAGAGCCGGGTTTTCCCCGGGGCTGAGGGCTGGTGCCCAGCCAAGCTCAAGTCCCTCCCCTCCCCGACTGGAACCCTAGAAGGTGACAGGCTCCACGGCTGCTCCAGGCATGTAGCAAGCTAATCCTGCCACCCAGGCGCCCTCTCTCAGCCCCTTCCTTCCTGTCCACGTTCCTGCCGTCTGGCCCTCCAGGCGGAGACGCCGGAAGGTGCTGGAGGGTTCTCTGGGCACCACCCTCGCCCAGGTGCTGGACAGGCCCTGGGCCACCCTTGGCCGCCCCCCAGTTCCAGGAGCCGAGGTGCTCTGGGACTGCAGGCTGGCGTGGGGGGCGCGCGGGGCCACGTCAGGGCCATCTGGTGGTGAGGTGCCCCGGTCGTAAATACAGCTCCCCGGCTCCCGGAGATTAGCCAGGCCTGTGGCCTCTCAGAGGGGACGGGGAGGGACTGAGTCACGCCCCTGGCCCTTTCTAAATTAAACTTACAGAATAAATAAGAGAGGGAAAGGGCCTGATTGTGTTTAAGAGCAGAAAAATGAGCTGTCTCCGTGCCTCTGCCTCCAGAGGGACCCCGGGGAGCGGGCTGGGCAGCCCTGCCCCAGCAGCCGCACCTTCAAGGGGAGGCCGGAGCCAAAGCAAATATTGTGATAAAGTCTAAGTGACGGCCGGGACTGCGCGACCCGATTAGCCGCCCGGAGTGCAAACAAATCACGGCTCCTGGGGCGGGGGCAGGCCTGGGCCCCGCGCCAGTCGCTCTGTGCCCGAGCCTGGCTCCGCTGGTCCCTGGCCACCGCCACGGCGCACAGGATGGCAGCTTGACCCGCGGGCTGGCCATGGCAAGAGGAACGGGCAGGATGGAGCTGCCGTCCAGACCCTCCCCTCAGTTGTCCCCTCTCGGGGTTCCTTTTCTTTTCTTTTAATTTGCCCTCTAATGTTGTTTTAAGGAAGGAAAAATAAAGATCTCAGAATTACCTGCGTGATATTTTACGTTCATTTTTGCACTGTGCGACTCCAATTGTAACTACCCCTGGAAGAGGTGGGGCCCACAGGAGAGTCGTCGGGGGATGTCTGGCTGGATACCGGGGCGTCACGCGCAGGCTGTGCTCTGCTCACCAGACCGCTGCGCCAGCCCAGCCCAGCTGCCTCTGGGTCACCTGCTGGTGCACACGCTCCGCCTACGTCACTGACAGCTCATGAGGGGCCTGTGGGTACTTCCTGCGGGGTCCGCGGGGGAGCTCCGAGGCCAAACGCTGGTTCTGGCAGAGGCTGCACCTCCCGGGTTCCCTCATCGCACTTCCAAGACTGAGTGCAGAGAAAGAATCATGGAGAATCTCAAGACTGAGAAAACGGGTGTCACCCCAAGGCGGGCCCCTCTGGGCCCCAGGCCTGTGGAGGCACCAGGCGCTCCAGGGAGCCATCCTGCCCACGTGTCCGCTGAGATGAAAAATGTCAAACGAGAAACGTCAGGAGGCTCGCAGGCGGAGTCCGGAGTCGGACAACCACCGTGACCGCCAGCTGCGTCACTTTCCGGATGGTTCTAGGGGCCTGTGTGGCCATGGCTTGCTGACGTGCTCCCTTCGAGGCCACAGGCCCTGCCGGCCCGCTCCCTCTCCTCCCCCTCTGTCCCCGTGGCCCCTGTTCTGGGGCCAGTGCGTCCCGCCTGTGCCCTGGTATCTGCGGTACCCGCGCTGGGACCCCTTCGGCCAGCTCTTCCTGCAGCTGCCTCGCCAGGGGGTCCCAGCTCAAGTGCCATCTGCTGCCACGGCCCTTCTGAGAGCATCAGAGCCTCCTGGGTTGCTGGTGACTGTCGGGCCTGTCACCCTCACCGGGCCGCGCCTGGGCGACGGGCCTCAGCCTGGCTTCGGAGCCAGTCCCTGACGGGAATCATGGCTGGCTGACCAGGTGGGGACACTGCTACCTGAGGGTGATGCTGGTCTCTGCCTGGTTTAAATAAAGCTTTATTGGGACACAGACCCACTCGTTCGCCCAGGTGTGACCCACGGCGGCTCCTCGGCTCTGTCACCACCGTGACTTACTGGTGACGCACTCGGCCTGACCTGCAAAGCCCAGGGCCATTGCTCTCCAGCCCCTGACCTGAAACGTTGGCCGAGCCCAGGCCTGGACTAGGCAGAGCGCCTGGATCTGGGGTCGGTCACTTCTCCTGGCCACATGGCCACAGCCCCAAACAGGGGTGCCGAGAGGAAGGGGGGAGGCCGAGTGATCAGCCCCCCGGCGCACACAGCAGTCGGGGTGCGCTTGCCCAGGGTGGGGCTGGGATTGTCAGGACCCCATAGGGGTCCACCTGGGGATCGTCTCCACACTCCTGCCTTTTAAGCCCTTCCATATTCATTTAGAGGCAAACACGAATGGAAGCGGCCATTTCTGCAGGCCCCGCCCCAAACCCAGAGAGGTCTTCTCGGGGATTTCTCGTTACACCCACAAATGCCTTTGTTCCCCCCATAAGGCCACCTTCCAGGCCTTAGGGGGTGGGGCCACTCCTCCCCCACTGTAGGGTGTCAGTCCAGCGCCCTCCGTCACCTGTGCTCCTGTGCTCTGCCGTCATCTCCCAGGCCACCTCCCGGCCACCAGCAGGTGGGGCTGGCCCAGCTTCCCCCGCAGCCCTTGTTCCGGGGTCCCTCTGCCTAGATGGCTCTTTCCGGAAGCATCCGGCACCTTCTCTTTCCTCCTCCGATCTCTTCTTGGAGAAGCTGAAACCAAACGAGATTCCCCAGCGGGGACAGCACAGTCCAGATCTCCGTCCACCCAGGGTGTGGCCTGGCACAGCCGGTCCGCAGTGCCCGCCGAGGTCCCCGCTCTGCTGCCAGGACCCAGACTGTCCCAACAGCCTGGCCGCTGGGTCCCCCAGGGAGTGATGTGTGCAAGATGGGAGACTGCTCTCCTTGCACCTCGGAACGGCCTCCGCTCTCTCCTGAGGGCAGAGCAGGGCTTGGTGCTGTAAAGCCTCAGCTGAAGATCCCTGGGCTGCAGGGCATGGCCCGAGCCGGGTCTGAGGCAGAGCCTGAGAAACACCCGGGGCACAGCAGCCCGCTCCTTCCGCAGTGCTGAGCCAAGTTAGTCACCTAGCATCAGAAAGTCCCCTCTATCCCTAATCAATAACGAGGACTCAGCCAATGAGGGATGAAGGAATTCTGGGGGTCCCAGCACTGCTCTGAGTGGCTGGAACTTGTCACCTATGGGCCGATCATCACATTACATTTTTGAGGGGGACAAAGACTGGTGAATAACAGCCAATGTCCAGAGGTTACGTGACCACTTCACTAGGTTTGGTCTATGACAATAAAAGAAATTTAAATGGGGTATTATAAGAAAGGCTTTGTAAAAAGGAGGTTTCGAGGGCCCTGCAGCTCCTTGGTTTCTTCTGGCCTAGAATGTGGGTGGATGAGATGGCGGGAGCAGCTGCAGCCACCTTGAATCATGAGTTGATCTTGAGAATGGAGGCCTCATGCTGAGGATGACAGAAAGATAGACATTAGGCCTCTGCTGATGTTGTTATGTGAGCAAATCATGAGCTTTGATCTCATTTAAGTCATAACATTTTCATTCTCTTTTATTCAGTGAAACCAAATCCTAACACGGATAACTGGTTATAATGGAAATCTGGCGTGATCCTCCTCCTCTGCAATTTTTAACAGATGTGGCTCTGTAAAGTTAGGGTATTTAGCCCGAAGGCCCAAGCTCTGTGTTAATGACACAGCTTGGAAGGGGCAACCCAGGCGGCAGGTCTGGTGCTGCTGTGTAGACAACACTACGTACAGCACCCAGAGTGAGAAAGCAAATCGGTTCCTGGCATGTGGGGGGGGGGGCTTAAAGTGCGTGGCGGAGGGGGACGTGGTGTCTCTGTGATTAGCCGAGTTAGCTGCGGGTCAGCGGCCACAGCTGGAGCTGGTGAACAGGCTGTTAGCCTTCCTGCATTTTTTTTCTGGTTTGATCAAAATGAAACATCATTAAAAACAGCTCCGTCGCCAACTGTCGCCTCTGCCGGCCTCGGGAGACACCTCGGGTCATGCCAGGCTGCCTGGAAGTGGCTTTGAAGTCGCATTGAAACGTGCGGTGGGCACTTTGAGAGCCTGCAGTTGGCTAAGATGGGCCCTCAGCCATCCCTACAGACGCCGAGAAGCAGCCTGGGACGCGAGCTTAGTCCCCGTGACTCAGGAGCCTGAGGCTGGAGGATTTCAAGTTCAAGACCAGCCTCAGAGGCTTAGCCAGACCCTGCCCCAGAACATTCAAGACACCACGCAGCGGGGGCGAGGGCTGTGCTGAGCAAACCCGAGACACGGAGACCCCGGGGTGCCACTGTCCCCCTGCCCCCCAGAAAGAGCCAGGATGCCCCGAGATGAGCTCACGGGGCCCCGGCTCTGCCCGGGCTGTGTGGGCAGTGGGGAGCCAGCTCTGGGGTCAGAGTGGCCGCCTCCACATCCTCTGCTTGGCCATTTAGCAGCCGGGCCACCCCACCAAGCGACCTCGTCCCCCTGCCTCGGTGTCCCCCCCACAGAATGGCACAGACCAGTACCCAGCGCAGACCACCCAGCGCTGGCCCGCCCGGCTCTCGGATCCGGCAGCAGGCACGAAGGGCTGTGCTTGCCGCCACTGTACCATCCGCGGTTTCCGTTTGAAGTCGATCCCCAGCTCGGGTGGCTCCCACGCTTGGGATTTGGGGAGTGTTGACATGTGCTCCATGAACAGCTGCACGGGGAGAGAGTTCAGGGACCGGCTCCTCCTCCCGGTCTTAAAGCAGGTGATACCGGGGACTCCAGGGGCATCCAAGGAATCGAAGCGCAGCGTCCAGACCTCCGCCTCCGAGAGCAGCTGTGTGGGTCAGTGTGGGGCTCTGGTGTCCCACCCTAACTATCCCATGAGGTCACCTCCAGGTGCAGGTGAGACTTCCGGGGAGAAAAGGGACCCAAGGGGCTGCTGGCTGGGAAGGGGCTTCGCTCCGAGTCGGAGGGGGGTGGAGTGTCAGTGGCCCGTCTCTGGGGACCATGGGCACAGGGACTGCTGGGCCCAGCCGGGCGCCCGTTGCTGGGGGGTTTCAGGACAGCCCTGTGGGCAGCAGACACCTGTGCACCGGAGCAGGAGCCCCCGACAGCCCCGGCTCTCGGGGAGGTCAGTGCAGGCCGGGGACGCGGCCCGGGGCTCTCACGCTCGCAGAGGGGAAGGGGGCGCAGGGGCGTCTGTGGCTCGGGCTTTGCCCTCTACAGCACCCCGGGTTCTCTTGGGGCACCTGTGGGCCACTCTCCATCCAGGTGGCCTGGGCAGAGTCGTCCCTGCTCCAGCCCAGAGGCACGTGTCCCTGGGAGTCGCAGGACACCTCACTCAGGGTCACCAGGATGACCCCGAAGGGCCCGCCACCAGATGTGGAATCGCACCGCATCCTGCCCAGCGGGGGGACTGTTCTCAGCGCTGCCCATCTCTTCTGTCACCCCCTTCTTGGGCCTCTGGTGGGTCACTCACACTGGGCCAGGTGCTTGGGGCCAGTGAGGAGTGTGCGGGGAAGGATGGGCAGGAAGGCTCGGGCCAGGAGTATTCCAGGAGCCACTGTCCAGTAGCTCTGCGAGGGGCTCCATGATCACCTCCCTGAGAAGATGAAGAAACCGAGGCCCACAGAGGCACCCTGGGCACACACTTAGCCAGTAGCAGGGCCGAGGACTCAGAAGTCACCTTGGCATCGGATCCCAGAGCCCTGCAGCCAAGCCCCCGCGGTGTGCGAGGAGCACAACGGTGCGTGGTGCGTAAAAACAGCCGCGGTCCCGGATTCCACAGACCTTCAGTCACCTGAAGTACCCTAGGGACAGTGACAATCCCTACACTGGCTTTTGACTGGGTTGAGTTTTGTTTCCTGTGTGGCTTTTGGTGGTAGGGATTGAACCCAGGGCTGCTCAGCCACTGAGCCACATCCCCAGCCCTTCTCTAGGGCCCTCGCTCAGGCTGGTCTTGAACTCGCGATCCTCCTGGCTCAGCCGCCCGAGCTGCTGTGGGCCCGGCCCCGTACTCTGGCTTATTAAAATCCGTCTCCACCAGAATGTGGGTCTCCCAAGGGGAGGGGCCGCACGGTCTTGTCTTCTGGCCTCGTGGGACTGGCGCAGGTAGGCGGTCAAGGTGGGTTTGGTGAAGAGGCGAATCCAGTGTGGCCTCTCAGCCTCGGGGCTGGGGACATCAGGGTGTCTGGTGCACCTCGGGGGGCCAGGAGCGCCCCAGGCCTCCGGGTCTCTCTCCTCCTCTTCCCCCAACATGAGCAGAGTCACCAGCTGTGCCCGAGGGGCAGATCACTGTCTGGAGGGTAGGATGGCCTGGTGGGTGGCACACAGCCTGGAGACCCAGGGCTCAGGAGCCCCAGTGGCTGACGCAGGGCAGGTGACACAGGGTGGGGGTTGGAATCCCGCGGGGTGAGCCAGGCGGCAGGCTGAGCGCTCAGAAATGCCTGCAGCCCACAGGATGTCGCCAGGCCCGCCAGCCCCGGAAACCCCCGGGACAGGAGACCCCGATGACATCACGGGGAGGGCTCCTCTGGCTTGCGGAGGGACGGTGCTCGGGAGAAGCCGGGGCAGATGCAGCAAAAATGGAATGTCAGGGCCTCGGCCGCAGCTGGCGGAGGGGACTCCTCTCCAGGGCTCTCTGTCCCCCCAGCAGTTGGCCTCTTCCCAAGGCAGAGCTAGAGCAGAGCACGTCCCACGGGAGCCCTCTCCTGGTGGCCACGCAGCCTGGGCCGGTCCCCTCCAGGGAGTTCCCACAGCAGGGACATGGTGTGCAGGTCACAGGGAGCACCTCCCCCGGCCCGCAGGGCACCTGTGATAAACCACAGACGGCAGTGGTGTCTTTTCTGACCCCAGGCGTCCCCCGCAGACGTGCAAGGGGACCTTGACCACCCTGCTCTCCTGACCAAGGCGTGGAGAAGCCAGGCGACCTGCCCACGTGCCCCGGGACACCCCAGGTCCCGCTCATGTCCCCTCCCTGGGCAGGTCCTGGGCCCTACCTGGGAGACGCCTGGGTCTGCTCGCGTGTCTCCTGTTCCCATCTGGTCAGGCCACCTCCCACCTGCAAGAGGGCCGCACAGGGCGAGCAGGCCACCAGAAGGACAGGGTCACAAAGGAGAAATGTCCCCTTCTCTGGGAGCCTCCCGGGCTAGGATTCCTGGGTTAGGAGCCCCTGCTCGGAGCTCACGTGGCTGGGGACCTGTGACCTCACTGTATGTGAGCAGGGCCAGGCCAGCTGCCCCTGGAGGCCGGGGCTCCATCTCACTGGTTTATCCTGCATCGAATTCTCGCGGCCCAGCAGCCTGAGCACGCAGTAGGGCTTCTTATTTTCCTTTAATTGAGTATTCCTTCACTAGTTGAAAAATGGTGACATGTCACCTCCGTTGTCACTATTCCATATGACATTAGACTAACAGAGTTTAAAGTAAGCACGGTCCTGACAGAACATTTCAGGGTAAACCTAGTTTATTTTATTTTTGCTGCAGGGTCCTGTCTGGACTCAACTCCTGCCCTCCCTGCTCTGGCCATGGAGCCCTGGACACATCACTTCACTCACCACCAGCTCCTTCATCTTACGGTCGGGACTGTGGGCACGTCCACTGCACACCTACTGTGTGCCTGGCGTTAGCTGAAGTACTTTACATGCATCATCTCATCTGATCCCATGGGCAGTCTGGAGGGTCCACATGGCTGATGCTGCTCCCACTTTAGAATAAGGACAGTAAGACACAGAGAGCTGGGGTCACCTGTCCCAGTTGAAACAGGCCAGGATTCAAATCCAGGCCACCTGGGTGCACGGCCCTCCGGCCTCCGCGGGTTATTGGGAGGGTTATGGGGTAGTGGGAGCATGGTTCTCAGCTCAGTGAACGGCACCTGGTAAAGGCTCAGTTCTGGTGCTGACACGATGATATTGACATCCTTGGCTCATGCTCCAGCATCTCAGCACACGGCTTCCATGCTGAATGGCAAATCATGGTAAACGTGGCTGCCAGAGCTCCAGCCATCATGTTGGCATTCCAGGCAGGAAACAGGAGGCAAAAGGAGGAGTACCATAGCGGCTCTACTATCAGCCAGTAAGTAGACGCTTAGTAAAAAGGCTTTGGCAAAGCCCCTCTGGCCCCTCAGCCTGCTCCTCCAGCTGCACGGGAGGCTGGTGTTGGTTTCTCCTCACCAGACGCAATGCCGCAGTGAATCAGGTCAGGGTCCGTTGTGAAGAGGAAGAATGGAGACTGGACGGTCTTCACGACCCGTCCTTGCTTATCAACACTAAAGCCCCATCTGGGGTGCTCTGAAGTGGGGACCCTCACAGGCTCCCGAAGCCACCCCAAGGCCCTGAGGAGGGGTGATGTGGGATCCGCCGTCTTACCTTGGTCACCGTGTTAGGCCCTCGGTGCCCAGGTTCCCTCCGAGGTGCGGGAGGAAGATGGCCATGTTCCCTGTGGGAGGGGCCTGTCACCGAGGATACCCCCAGCCGGGCCAGCTGGGGTGCGCTGCTCGTAATGGGGTGGGAGAGGAGAGGCCCCACGTCCAGGCCTCGGCCTTCCCCAAAACCACTCTCTTGGCTTTTCTGAAACCAGCCTAGGGGGTCCCGCTGGGCTGGCCGGTGGCCACAGGACCGTGGGCAGCACCAGCAGAGCAGGGTGCCCCCCACTGTGCACACACTTGTCTGCTTGGCCCCGCACAGGGGGCTGTGGTCCCCGCAGAATGGTGCGTCCCTGCCGAGCCCGCTGCTGCCCGTGGTCACTCACACACACCTCGGGAGCTGGCGAGGCCCAGGCATCCCCCGGCCTCTGTGCTCCTCCCCAGAGCCTCGCGCTCACCCTGACTTCCAGCCTGCTGGCCACTGGTGGCCAGCGCTGTCCAGGGCCTGGACATGAGCACAGACCTCTCCCAGCAGCTCCAGCAGATCCCAGTTCAGACAGATTCCACAGGGTGGGATGGGGGATGAGACCCCCCGGAGACAGACGGAGTCCCCAGGTCACCAAGCTCGGCTGGTGGACTCAGACCTGGATCCCTGGCTCGGCCACAGCCTGACTGTGGGGCCTCAGGCAGGTCCTGTAGCCTCTGTGGACCTCAGTGTCCCCATCTGCAAACGGGCACAGTCAGCACGGCTGCGAGTCTGGTGGGATTGGAAGGGGCCAGGCCTGGTAGGGCTACCCCTGACCTGAGACGCGCCAACCGCCGGCCCCTGTGATCGTGACCTTCACGTACCCGGGGCCGGGCCCTCGTGGCCTGGCTGGACGCCTCCCTTGTCGTCGGCCTCCTTCACCTGCTCCAGCCACGTGGGCCTCTCTCCCCACCCTCCACCCCCACAAGCTCCTGCCTCGGGGCCTTGGCCCCTGCTCGCCCTGCCCGGAGCTGGTGGCTCTGTGCCCAGCCACATTGGCCATTTGGTCAGGACCCCTGACCCCAGGTTTAGTGGGACACTCAGGGGCGTGGCACTTCTGAACGTCGAGCTGCCCCAGGTATCGCATGCTGTGTCTCACTGCGCACCTACTACTCGCAGCCTTGTCTGAGTCATCCGCACGCAGTGGGCCTTCTGAAGCCCACAAGTGAAGCGCGCTGTCTCAGGGGGTCAAAGGCTTGCCCTCGGCCACACACCAGTGGTCTCAGCCTGGGCTTCTGACCCTCAGCCCTTCCCGCTGCGCGGAGCTTCTTCTGGTGGACATTTTACGGTCTGCGTGTGAATTGGGAGCTGGAGGGACAGTTCTAATGGGACCCCCACTGACTGTGCTCAGTGCCATCGACCTTCCGGAGGAAGGAGGTGGGGCAGGGTCGCATCCCCCTGACTCGGCCACCTCGGGCTTCCAGGTCCCCTCCGCAGGCAGCTTCTGGTCAGCACAGGCCCCGGGAGACCTTGGGTGGGTGGGGAGGGTGGGGTGGAGCGGACGTGCTGTTCTCGTGAGCCTGGATGGAGGGTGTGGGACGTGGGGCCCTCCAGGTGGGCACCCTCCGCGGGTCACCTGGGGGCACAGGAGGCCCTGAGCCCGCAGCTCCAGCCCGCAGAACCTCCTTGAGCTCCTTTGCACCGGGCAGGCGCCTGCTCAGCTGAGTGATGAAGACGCAGGCATCTCCCGCCGGGCCCAGCGGTCAGCAAACTGGGTGCAAAGAGGCAGCAGGAGACAGACGAGGGTCCTGCGACCTGTGGGCTCTAGGCTGCCCACCCCGTCTTGACCATCCTCCCCTCCCAGGGGCCGCCCTGCTGAATTGAGGTTCCAAGAAACAGCCCCAGCTAGACGGGGGCCAGCCCCACAGTTGCAGAAGGCCAGCTCCCGGGACGCGTCCCTCCGGTGGACCCACTCCTGATAGGACTGTTGGGGCCGGTTCTTCTCCTTTCCAACAGAAGAGGCCACACTGACCTCATCGCTCCACTGTTTTCAATCCTTTGAATCAGCCAGAGGTGAGGCTGCGGCAGGAGGTTGGCAAGTTCAAGGCCAGCCTGGGCAACTCAGCGAGACCCTGTCCTGAGATAAAACTAGGAGGCCCAGGACTCAAAACACAGAGCAGCCCACAAGGAAACAGCCGCAGGAGCAAAGCCCCGAAGAGGGAGGGAGGGAGGAGGGATCCTGCCATCACCGGGACCCCTGGTTCTCAGAGTGCTCGGTGGCTTCCCCAGACCTGCCCTCAGCCCCGGGCTTGGCCATGGCTTCGTGGGCAGGAGCGGCTCGGCGTTGGCCCCTGGAGCAGGCTGACTGCCCAGTGGAAACCCTGATGCCGCTTCGCCTTGAGCAGCTAAGGCCGGCGGCTGGGTGCCGGGGT
Organism: Spermophilus citellus; assembly: GCF_964194105.1. Taxonomy (NCBI): domain Eukaryota; kingdom Metazoa; phylum Chordata; class Mammalia; order Rodentia; family Sciuridae; genus Spermophilus; species Spermophilus citellus. The sequence goes on along the minus strand of NC_138185.1, from coordinate 8,226,107 downwards.
GCTGGGGGGGGTGCCTGACACAGGAAGTGACGTCTCTCGCCGCACAATCCGCGGATTCTATGTGATATCTGTAAACTTTTCCAGACTCTGGGAGCAGGAGACGAGCAGCTCCACTTGGTGACCGCAGTAGTACATTCCTGAGCTGCTGCGTGTGCGCCCACCGGCACCCGAGTGACGGCTCCGAGAGAGTCCCCGCAGATGGCCAGGGAGCAGTTCTCGGCCCGGGCTCCACTGCCCCCCGGAGACGGGAAAGGAGGGGCTTCCTCTCCACGTGCACCAGGAAGAGCAGCAGATCCACAGATGGCCTCCATTTATCCAGGGAAGGGAAGAAGCTCCCGCAGAGCTGTGCCTGGTCCTCTGCTCATGACGGTGAGGAGACGGGCTCCGCGGCCAGCCCAGGGCAGCGGCTGTGGGCCGTGGCTGCTCTTCTTATAATAAGTTGGATTGGAACATGGCCTTGCTCCGTCTCCCACTCACTGTCCACGGCAGAGTGTGTTGTTAGCTGGGGCCAGCCCACAGGCCACCAGGCCTCCGACACGCATGGGTGACTTAGATCCAGGCACGCTGACCTCTGGCTGGATCCTCAAGGGGCTGAGGAGGTAGCTCAGCCGTGGACCTGCCCAGCCAGCATCAGGTCCCGGATTCAGCCCCAGCAGCACAGAAGCAAAAAGAAAAACGATCAAGGAGTTGCCCACATGCCCCCGGGGCTTCCTGTTGTCAGTAAGGACATGGAGCCCGCAGCACCTGGTCTCTCTCCTCCTCCAGCCCCTTCCCACCACTGACCACCACCGTCACCCAGGACCTGGAGGCTCCGGCCTGGACACGGTGGCTACTCACAACCTGCCAGGCAGTGGCTCCAGCTGCCACCAGGGGTCTCCACTGAGCGCAGGCTGCCCTGGTGGCTCTGATGGGCCGGCCGCTGGCCTGGCTGGACGGCAGGGGAAGGGGCTCCCTGGGGCTCACCCGCTTGCTGTGCCAGAGGCGGCCCCCCAGAGGGCACTGGGGACCCTCAGATTTTGGTCAGATGCTCTCACCCTCCTAATGTCCTGTGTGGGTCTCCTGTCCTTGGATGGTGGGCATCAGATGGCGGCACCAGCGTCCACCCGGAAGGGGCTTCCCAGCCTCCAGCTGCGAGGAGCCAACTAACAGCGGCCCTGGATGCACAGCGCAGGTGTCCCGTCCCCCAGCCCGGCCCAGCAAGAAGTCCTTCTGGTGCAAGGCCGGCTTGGTCAGCCCCAGTGTGTCCTCACACCCACCCACATACAGTGGTGTCCTGCTGCCTGCATGAGCAGCAGGTGACCTCAGGACAGCGTGGGTGGCACTCAGAGGTGGCGGCCTGCAGACACTGGGTGGCCCCTACTTGTGGCTCCTCCCAGCTGTCACAGCCTCTGAGACCCCCCCTCTCCACCATCCTGGGTGACCCCTGCCCTCTAGTGACGTCCACCAAACCAACGGACACGGCCATGCTGGGGTGCCGGGTGGGAACCTGGCCTGTCCCCCCACAACTCACCTGGAGGCTTGGCCCCTCCTGCAGGTGAGGAGCTGGCCCTGTGGGAGGGCAGGGGCCTGGGGGGCCCAGGAGACCAGGCCGCCTCCAGGAGCCAGTGGGCTGAGCTCTCACTGACCCTGAGATCGGCTGTCCCCAGAGTGAGTGACTCTAAGGCAGTCCACCCCTCCGTGGACTCCTCCACGCTCACCCACTGCCCTTCCACCCAGAGGCCTCCCCAGGAGCCACACAGGGGTCAGCTCTGTGTGCTTGGACTTTCTGGCCTTTGTAACTGAGTCAAAAGAGACCTCTTTTCTTTATAAATCACCTGATGCTGGGAATCCTGTTACAGCAACACAAAAGGGACAAAGACTCGGGGGAATGGCACGTCCGTGGTTAGATTAAAGAAGACTGGGACCCAGCCCTGGCCAGCACCCCGACTCCCACCCTGCAAGAGAGGCTGGAACAGGGAACCCGATTCCACATGCCTGGACCTGACCCGCAGACACGCGAGCCCGTCTTGTACGTGGGTGCTGCTGTGAGCCACCGAGTTAGTGGCCCTCTGCTGTGTGGCAACGGCTGCCTTCTCCCCCAAGGCAGGCTCAGCTCTCCCCCCAGAACCACCAGCCCCAGAGAGCAGACGTGGAGGGCGGGTAGTGGGAAAGTGACTCACGCTGGCCCTGGCAGGGGACCCTGCCATTGCTGTATCTGCTTCTGTGAGAGCGTGGGAACCCACACGCCACCCAGGGCCACCCCAGGGCCAAGTCCAGGCTAGGGGCGGTGCCCAGGCCGGGCCTATGACAGTCCAGCCGCCTTCACACACGTGTCCGTAAGTCTGTGCGTGTGTGTGCGTGTGTGCGTGTGTACAGGGCTTCAGGTCAAGACTTGTCGATGGACAACACACACCGCTCCGACGATGGGTGGCATCTTTCCCAGCACTTTGGAAGAAACGCCTGAGAGCCTTCCCAGGTACCAGTGGGCAGAGGGCCTGGGAGTCCGCCGACCACACACACAGAGCCAGTCCTCCAACTTCCAAAGTGACCGCTCCAGCATAGGCCACACGGTGAACCAGCAAGGATCATCAGTGTCCTGGCTGGCCCCAGCTTGTGGCAACAGTGACCAAGGACCTCCGAATGGAGGGCCTTACGAGCTGCAGTCGGCACCTGGCTACGGCACCAGAGCCTGAGTTCGAATCCTCCCCTGCAGGTTTCTTAACTGCCCGTCTGAGACGCATTTTATTGCCTTCTAGGAAGTGTCCACTCAGGTGACAACCCTTTGATGGTTCCCACCCTTCCCTGTCCCCTGTGCTGCTCTGGTGAACGTCCTCCACCATGGTCCCTGTGCCCAGGACCTCTTGTCCCGGGCTGTGTGTGGGGAAGGGAGGGTCTGGGGTTATCAGGGGGCGTGTGTGGATCGTATTAGACTCATGGGGTTCTAAACAGGGAAGGTGTCCATCACCTTCTGTCCAAAGCCTCAGACTGTGGCCCGAGCAGCTGGAGAAGTCTGATTGCGTAACTCATGCCCATGTTTACAAAAACGGCAGATTTCACACAAAACCAGACTGGGAGGTCTTTGTGACCCGTGGGGGAGTCGGGTGATCCTGAGCCCAGAGGGACCTCCTGAGCCAGGAAAAGATGGGAGAATGCTGGCCGCCTCTGGCCCTCCAGCCTCTGCAGGGCCGCCTGCTGGCCAAACCAGCTGCCCCCAGACCTGCAGGGCCCCCCTTCCTGGGTTGACTTTGTCCCCGCTCCATGCTTCTTGCACAGTGCACGACAGACTCACCTGGGTAGCTGGGAGCTTCAAGAAGGCAGCAGGAGCTACGGGGCCTCTCCGTGTTCCAGGGCAGGCCAACCGACTGGCCATGGAGGAGTGTGACTGGTTTGACAGTGAAGTGTGACTGGAGGGGACATGTGACTGGAGGGGACATGGGGAAGGATCGTCAACTGGGTCCAGACATGGTCTAGGACTTAATTTAAAAAGTCGAATTGTAAAAGTTCCAAGAGCAAACATCCAGATCCGCTCCGCAGTCGCACAGAGAGCAGGGCCACACAGCACCACGTGACAATAAAACTTTATTTATAAGAGCAGACCGGGGGCCGGACCCGACAGTGAGCAGGCTGAAGTGTGTGGCCCTCTGCTGTGGACCGTGATGTCACTGGAGCCACCTGGGCTTGTGTTGGCAACAGTTTGTGGTGGTCCTGGAAGGAAGGCCATCAGGAGGCCGCAGGACTCTGCTCTAGGAATCAAGGGGAATCTGGAAGGGAGGAAAGAGGCAGAGAGGAAGGGGACCGGGGGGGGGGGGCAGATGAGACTGGAGCAGGACCCCAGGAGGCTCTGAGGAGGACTTCGGGGGGAGACTGTCCAGGGTCATGGCTCCTGACCCCAACCTCGGGAGGTCTGCTGTTTCTGAGTGACCTGTGTGTGCGTTCCCAAGGGCTAGGCAGAGCCCCACACTCCCTGTCCGCCCTCTGCCCCCACCAAGCTCACGGGTGCCTGAAACTCCTACTGGAAAAGTGAGGAGTCCGAGGTTCACAGAGTTTCACCCGAAGTCGTGGCCCCAGGTGGCAGAAGTAGGAGCCAAACCCAAAGCCCAGACCTTTCATTCCACTGCCACCAAAGAGCTGTCCTCCGCACAGGCTCCGGTGCGTCCTTCTGAAGGTGGGGTGGGTGCTGGGGATCCGACCCCAGCCCAGCACGGAGGCCGGACACACAGACACACAGCGAGGACGTGAGTGTGTCCTTATGCTCCTCCTCCCTCCCGGGCCGGCCCCGAGCTCAGGGCTCTCACAGAGGACTCGTCCTGGGCACTGGCAAGGCTGGGGATGCTTTGTCCTACTCCAAGCCATCTCCAGGGACGACAACTCAGCTGCTGGGTGCCTTCTGAGGTGGGGGCAGGGCTGGGAGGGCCGTGGCCTAGCCACGTGTTCAGAGTCCTCCCACTGAGACCCTTGGCTTCGTCCCAAGCCAGCTTGACGTGTCATCATGGAGTACGGCCTGGAGAGCTCTGCTGATTTCTGCCTCTCAGTGCTGGGGACGGGACCCAGGGCCTCACCCACGCTAGGCAAGGGCTCTGCCCCCCAGCCACACCCCAGCCCCGCAAAAGCACGACCTTATTAAATACGCTTAACATTCTCCATGGTTGCTACGTCCCCTTCTGACTTTTTAAACAGTTTTTGCTTTAAAGAGGTGGCTTTGGCCTCCCTCACCCCTGAAAGGCCCTGATTAGGTGTCAAAACCAAGATGTTTCCAGAACTAAACAAAAGCTGATTTATGCAAAATGTAAGATCATCACAAGTCAATTAGAGCCCAGGCTTTGGGACAAACATTCTCTAATCAATTCCACCGCGACCCCCCCAACATCTGTGCAAGAATAAACGCGGCATAGAAACGAGGGGGAGGAGGCTCTTCACCTTCAGTGTGTCCCGTGCCTTTGGCCACCCGGTGGCCACAGCCCAGGAAAGGTGCAGAGATGGCCACGGCGTTTTACTTCCAATTCCACGGCTTTCCAAACCCTATAAAAAGACCCCTGACGTCTCCAGGTTAGGAAATACTGGTCCAGTTGTTTAAAGAAGCAAATAAAAGCAATCAAGAAATGCAACCCACAAGCTCTGCAGCTGCCCCCAGGTGGTCTTTAGGGGCATGTTGCACAGCCCCCAGCCCAGCAGCTGCAATGCCTCTTCTAAGAGAGGGGACCTGGGCCCACCTCCTGTCTTGGCACCGTCGGGCAGATGACCCATGGTTAAATGCATCCGTGAACGGGGCCAACCTGGCAGAGGTGTCGAAAGGACCGAGTATCGTGAGGTGGCTGGAAAGGTAGTCCTGGCATGTTGCAGGTTCCCTGTCCCCTCCAGGGCTGGTGGCCACAGACCTCCTCCTCCTGGAGAATGCCGGGCTGCACTCTGAACAGCCACCAGGGGGCGCACTTGTCCTTCCCAGGCAGCCTGGCCACCTTCCCTTCCCGGCCACCACCCTCCCTCCACACAGGGACAGCAGGGTGGGGGTCCTCCAGCAGTCCTCACTTCAGACAGGACTCTGACTGACCCGTGAGCACTCTCTGGCCCCAAGGGCTGGCCCTCACTGCTTCCTGCCCTTAGAGTCCTAACTTGTCACAGTGGGTCATGTACTTTGCCTGTGTGACAAGTTACCCATGGTGGAGCCATGTCCCTTGCTGGAGGCTCATCCCCCAGCCCCTGGGGGCTTAGATGTTCACATGACCCTGCTCCGGCTGGGCTTCTGGAAAAGTCTGCTCCTTCCTGCCCTGTGCAGGCTGCAGGTGCCGCCTCCCCCACCTGCCTCCAGCACGGACAGCTGTGGTGGGCCCTGAGACTGTGAGGGGACAAGCCACAGACAAGACAGAGCAGCACAGGCGCACGGTAGTGTCTGCTGAATGGACGGATGCACTTTCCTTCCGGCAGGGCCAGCTCTGAGCAGCTGCTTTGTAGTCACGAGGTTCTTGACCAAGGTCATGGGACCGGAAAACTGACCACACCAAACCGCCACGGGATCACGGGGCTCTGCTGCTGCAGGCACAGGGGTCTCCACTGCCCACTTCCCTCCCTCAGCCAGGCGTGGTCCCCACAGACACCACCCGTGCCACTGTCGAACCTGGCAGTGTCGAACCTGCCTCCTGGGGGAGCCCTGGGTTGAGTCAGGCAGGAGGCACCAGCAGGCCTCCGTAAGAGCACCCCAAAGGGAGGGAGGACACGGCCCTGCGGTAGGTCCCCATCCCACAGGTGGCCTCCACGTCCCCACGGAGGCTTCTGGAAGAGAAGGGAAGGACGTTGTTGGCAGAGGTCGGGGTTATTCCCTCTCCACAGATGACACCAGGCACGCTGGCCTCAGGGACAGGCCTGTGCTGCCACGTGGTCGACGCGTGACCCGGCAGGCACTGGGGGGCTTCGTGTGTGTCAACGGGTACTGAAACATGGCCTCCTGAGGAGAATGTGCTAGAACACGGGTCTGGATTTCAGAGTCAGTAACCACAAACGTCAGCTTTATTTTGAAACATGCGACACAAAATTAAGAAAACAGTTTAAAAACATTTCAGAATTTTAAGTTATAATTGAAGTGGTGTACTAAACTCTTCAAGTAAATGCGAAATGAATGGATTCAGCGTGGCTCGTTTTCCTGTGGAGTCATTTCCCCTTGAGTTTTTGACAAACAGCCTTCAGATCCGACTTTAAATCATGTCACAAAGTGGGTCACTGTGAGGCTGCCTCCGTTCTCCCAGAGGACACCCTCACCTTTGACCCCTCTTATTTGAAGCAGTCAATCCTGTCCTGATCTTTAATTTTCTGACCTTTGATTTTTAGTTGGACCAATCCACCAGCTTGTCGAAGGCTTTAAATAGAAATTGACTATTTTATTAAACATCATATTATTCAATTCCATGAAGTCCCACATTTTGGGGGGTCTGTCCGATTTCATTTTGTGATTGATACGGGATTGTCTTGTGTTTGCAACATCCAACATTCAAGACCACCCTAGCAAGTTTAAATAGGGACAGGAAGCCGGCACAAAACGGGAAGAATGTTTCATTAGTCTGTGTTATGGCAACTTCTCTGGATGCTTCTCTGGATGGTGGGGGAAAGGGCTACAGTGAAGAGATCAGAAGCAGAATACAGGGATGTGTGTCAGTCTGGTTCCCATGGCTATAATAAAATACCTGAGGCTGGGTACTTTAAAAAGAAAAGGGGCTTATTTAGCTCTCAGTTTTGGAGGCTGAAAGGGCAAGATTGGACAAGCCATTGGTTTGGCCTCTGGTGAGAACCTCCTGGTAGTACTTCTGTATCACGATGCAAGTACACAGGTAAGAAGTCAGGTGGCAAGACCCAGGGTCAGGTTCACTCTTACCACATAGCCCATTCTCCTGGGAACTGATGGGGCCCACGGAGAACTGCCTTCCAACAGCAGCAGGACCCCCAGGCCCAGCCACCTGCCCCCAGGCCCTCCCCTACAGTCCCTCAAGACCGCCACTCGGGGACCGAGCTCCCCACACACTGCCCCTGGGGGAAATGGCATCCAAACCCTGGTGGTGGGAGATGACCTCACTCCTGGCTTCTCTTCTGCGTGGAGAGATTCTGTCTTGTTTAAGCCCTAAGCCCATCGGGATCCAGGCTGAGGCCAAACCCCAACTCAGCCCAGGCCTCCGGGACTACAGTGCACCACTGTGGCTGTCCCTGTGAAAGGGCCACCAGACCCCACCGGGCAATCCTGGGGCGGGAAGCAGCTTCCCTTCCACCCCCCAGCAAGACCCCCAAAGCTAAAGTGCTCATGTGCTTCCCAGGGGCCAAAAGAGCCTGCGACAGCTGTTGGCCCCACGTGACCTTAGAGAGATCAGAGGGTGGGCTCAGGGCTGTTCCCGGCAGAGGACTGGAGGTTGGGGCTGAGCCTCTCCACCCTCCTGCTTCCTGCCTCTGACCCCTGCAGGCGTTGAATGGGAGACCCCGCCCTACCCAGACTCCAAGAGCAGGCGCTGAGTCCGCTGGTTCACCAGGTCCCCGTGGACACTCTGGCTGAGCGTCCCCATGCCTGGTCCCCGGTGGGTTTCATTAGAGGCCTGCATGTGGGAATCAGGGTGTGGAGCACCCAGGCGTCCACTTCCCAAGTGGCCTCTGGTGAGAAAGGGTGCTCTGATCCGAGGGCTGTGTGCACAGAAGCACGGAGAAGCCTTTGGGAACCCAGAGGGAAGTGTTCGCCCCCAAGGTTAACCAGGAGTGGGCGCAGTCCTGCAGACTGTCCACGAGGCTGGCCTGGCAGCTGAGGAGAGCTGATGAGAGCTGCGGCCAACTGCTGAGCACTTCACAGTAGCTCCGAGTGCTCCGGTCACGCCGTCATTCCCACTGCGCGTCCCCTGCCATGTCCGCCGGTGCTCCAGGAGAGGTGGGGCCGCTGGGTTCCAATAACCTTATTCACTGAACCGAGAGGGGCCACAGTCTCCCGTTCAGTACCCTCTGGCCAGAAGGCCGCTCGGCCGCCCCCTGCGCTCCCGAGCCTTCTGCCCAGCAGCCGTCCAGCTCACAGAGCCGCGCCCGGGCAACCCCCTGGAGGGCTCGCTGCACGGCAGGAACTTCATAGACTCTCTCCTTTGCTTATCATATGGCTCCCCTTCCCAGGATGTCAGGCCCCTGAGGACCTCTCCGCAGCTTGTGGAGGCTCCTGCTGGGTGGCAGACCCACGGTGGATATTCGTGAAATGAACGAATTTTTAAATCTTTGTAGATGCAGGTGGACAGATGTCTTCGTCTTATTTCTTTATCTTTATGTGGTGCTGAGGCTGGAACCCAGGGCCTCCCAAGTGCCTGGCAAGCGCTCGGCCACTGAGCCCAGCCTGAATGGATGGCTCCCCGACCAACACAGACTGACAGCAGCTGGCTTTTCTGCACATTTGTGTTGCAAACAGGACGCAGGTCTCATTAGTGCCCTCTGAGGTCTCACTTAGTGCCCTCCGTAACCTACAGCAGAGGGCCTGTCATTCCACTCCTTGTGCAGAGGAGGACACGGCTCACAGAGGTCACGTTAGCTGCCCCAAGGTGACGCGCCATCACAGTGAGACGCGGCGGCAGGGCAGAGCTGTTGGGACCTGATGATTAATTCACCCAAGACCAGCCACCGTGAAGGGCAGAGCTGGGACGTGGCAAGAGGAAGGCACGGGCCAGAGGCCACCCAGCCAGAGAGGGACAAAGTAGAGTGGGGAGCAGGGGTTGTCATCCCGGCCGGGAGGCCACACCCTCCAGTGTGCCAGCACCTGCCTTGGAGCAGCGCTGTCCCCAGGGTGACTCGCCAGGGCAGGTCAGTGGCCTGCCTGGGGCTGGGGGACCAAGAGCCAAGCCTGCTCAGGATGGGTCACACCAGGGACAAACTGCCCCCCGGTTGCCTCCCTCGGTTGCGAGCCAGGTCCCTTTGTGGGCTGTCCTCCCAGGAGGCTGTGGAGAGACAGTCTATGGGACAGGCGGTCATGGCCGCCCAGGGAGACCTGAGGGCGAATCTCTCCACCGTGGCCGGTGTCCATCTAGCTGGAGGAGCAGGCTGGCTGACCCCAGGGCACTCTTGTCCACTGGTTTCTGTGGGACAGCTCGCTGGAGGTGGCTTCCTCTTTCCTGGCTCAATCTGCCAGTTCTGCCTCCAAGGAGCACCTAAGAGGCCGGAGGCCAGAGCCCTCAGGGCGCATGTCTGCCTATGGGGGTTGGGCATGGATGCAGAGGGGCCCTCGGTGCCGGACCATCAGAAAGGACAGCACCTGTGTGCTTCCATGCACGGTGACCCACAGGCAACCCACGGACAGCTCGTGACAAGCCCTGGTCCCATCTCAGAAACAGAGGCCTTGGGCCACCAGGCTTGGCTTCCATCTGCAGGGACTGTGACTACGCCGCCCCCTCCCCTCCTGTGTCCTTTCCTTCCTGGGGTCTGACAGCTGCTGCCCTGGGTTTGGCTGCTCCTCCTCCACCCAGCACTGCGCTGACCCTGTGCCTTCTGCTGAGTCTGTCCCGGGGACTGGGACGGGGACTGGGACAGGGACATCTGAATTTCGAAGGAGGAAAAGAGGAAGGAAGAGAAAGCCCCTGCGGTGATCAGGACGGAGGATGAGGGCGACAGAGGATGAGGTCGACGGAGGATGAGGGCGACGGAGGATGAGGGCGACGGAGGACGAGGTGGGGGAAGGAGCCCTGAACAGCTCACGCGGGCCCGGGTGGGGCACGGCCTGTGGGTGGAGGCCACCGACCCAGCCACAGGGCTCTCGTCTGCCCTTCAGCCTTGGGCCAGAACATCCAGTCCACTTCTACCTGTTATTCTGACCTTGGGGAATTCCAGACTCTAGGAAAGAGGACAGCAAGGGGGACATGCATCCACCCCACAGCACCAGCCGGAGGGCAAAGGGGACGCGTGGGGACAGAGGGGGCTCTGATCCCGACCCGGCTCCCCCACACTAGGAACCCGGGGTGCGGCCAGGTGGGCCAGCATTTCTGTACAGGGCCTCACGGTCAGTATTAGGCTCTGGGGGCCCAGGAGCAAAATGAGTAGCACACACAGAGTACAAAATAGAAAACCAATTTCCACCCATTGTTACTGATAAAATTCCAGCTGTCAGTAGAGGGACAGAATGTGGGACTGTCTGCTCGCTTGTTTTGAGGGCTGGGATTGAACGGGGGCCTCTATCCCTCAGCTGCATCCCCAGCACTTTTTATATTTTTTTAAATTTTGAAACATGGTCTCATTAATTTGCCCAGGTTGGCCTCAAACTTGTGATCCTCCTGCCTCAGCCTCCTGAGTAGCTGGGATTACAGACGTGCGCCTCCCCATTCTGCCTGAGTGCATTAAAATAATAATAATAATAATAATAATAATAATAATAAAGATTTACAAATGAAAAGAAAAGAATTTGGGGGGGGGTGATATTTCGTTTATGTGGGAATTCACAGTGTTCTCTGTCTTTGGAATCAAATACAATTTTTGCATTTCCCCCCACCTTTTAAGAATGTAAAAGTCATTCTGAGCCTTCATGGTGTAGAGAGCAGGGCCGGGGGCTGGTGTCAGCGGCCTGCAGGATGTATTCTGCAGATCCCTGAATGGACTGGCCAGGGACCAGTCCACTTCTCTATCCGCCCAGGGAGACTTCTGGAACATTCTCAACACCGAGGAAACATGGAGAAAATCAGCAACTCCAAGCACCTTCTGTTGGCAGAAAATAAACCTTGATGACAACTGGGCTCATGGCTTTGGTTTGGTTGATGCAAATGCTCCCAGCCAGAGACCGTGGCCTCCCCAGGGGTGTGTCCTCCTGCTCCGGGCACAGGCAGCCCTCTCTGCAAAGGAGGCTGCCACCCCGGTGCTGTGCCCCCAGGTAGGGACCTGCCCCTCTCCAGCTGTGGCTTTGGTGACCGAGGGCCTCCTTTGCCCTGGCCATAGGCCCGTCTCACTCAGTCCATCAGAGGCCCAGCGGGTGGGAACCAAGGGTCAGATTGGGTTCTGGGCGAGGCTCCGTCCTGTGGTTCTCCGTGTGGGGACCTTGGGAGGGACACTTTCCCTCACTGAGTGGAAGGCTGTACAGGGGACACAGCCCGTGGCCAGGGGCGTGCGTTGGTTGGAAGATGATGGTGTCCCCACCCACGGCCCGTGTACAGCCGGTGCCAGTGACTCCCAGCTGGTGTGCCCCAGGAAGTCACTGTGAACAGCGAGTTGGCAGATGCCACATGCTTGCTCCCAGGGAAAGGCAGGCTGTTCCCAGGGGCCCCTGACCACAACCCGGTTACCCACCAATCATACGTGACCGCCTGCGTGTTTCTGCTTGAAAACACCCTCCTAAGAGACCCCCGAGGCCAGACACAGCCCCACACTGGAGCCTACACTGGGCGCGGGAGGCTCGCGGGCCTCTCTGGAATCTAGCGCTCGAGCTGACCCAGCGTGCGGTCACCCCTGGCATCGCCAGGGCCCGCCTCCTGGACCCACGGACACCCAGACCCAAGGTACTCACGTCCCTTACACAAAACCGCACGGCGTTGGCACAGAACCTGGGATGGGGCTCTGGGTACTTTGAATCATCCCTCGGGAACTGGATCCCGTAACATAGTAGCAACAAATCATGGCTACACTGTACCATCTAGAGAGCAAGGGAAATCTCTGGCGTGCTCAGGAGGGCTGGCTGCAGTTTGGCTTACCCAGCCCTTTGGTTGGGTGGTTGGTGGAGTCTGCAGATGTGGAACCCTGGGGCCCAGAGGCCACTGTACTTCCTAAGGCAAGGAGGGACTCTTCTGTGTGGACCAGCCGTGACAAGGTCTCCCCGCAGTGTGACCCAGCCAGGAATGTGCCCCCTGGGGACTCAGAGGTTCCTCTGTTCTGCTTCGCGTGTCTGGGAGTGACTGCAGGAAGCCGGCCAGTGTCCGTCTGGGGGTGCAAAGTGCCGGGGATCGGCTGCCCCTGGTGTCACCGTGACAAGAACCGCTCTTCTCGGTTCCCTGCATCCTGACTGTGGACAGGGGTGTGTTCATCCGCGGCCCCAGAGGGCAGTGGGCAGGCCATTGTCACCGTCCCCTCTGGTCTCCCACTATACGGCCAGTGAGGGAAGTGACATGAATGAGCGAACAAGCACACTTTAAAGTGAGTTAATTTAAAACAAAGTCAAGTCAATCTTTCACCTGCACAGGGTCCACAATCTGCTAATAGCCAAACACCTGAGGGCCGAGAAGCCCCGCCCACTCGACTTCGCCAGCGGATGTTCAGTCTCAGAACTGAAGTTGGCTCCAGTGAGCAGCCAAGAGCAGGAGGCTCCCGAAACCCCACAATTCTCTTCATCACCCCAAGCCTGGCTGGCCACCCTGGGGCAGCCAAGGAGGAACCATGAGACCCCTCAGGCTGGAGCCAGGACCACTGGCAGCGGGTGACCTGGGCCAGTGCACAAAAGAATCGTCAGGGAGCCGGGTGCAGTGGCCCATGCCTGCAATCCCAGGGACTTGGGAGGCTGAGGCAGGAGGATTTCAGGTTGGAGGTCAGCCTCAGCAATTTAGCAAGGCTCTGAGCAACTTAGTGAGATCCCGTCTCAAAATAAAAAATAAAAAGATCTGGGGATGTGGATCAGTGGTAAAGCAGCCCTCTTTTCAATCCCTGATACCAAAAATGAAGAAGAAGAAGGCAAAAGGAACGATCCGGGACAGAGTCAAACACAGGTCCAGAGGCCCATTCCCAGATCCTGTGACTCGACAGGGCCCAGGTTCTAAGTCTTTTTTTTTTTTAATATTTATTTATTTGTTCTTGTTCTCTTCCTCCCTTGAGCATAGATGCAATGCTCGGAGCTGCAGAAGCCATCTTGTGCCCAAGAGCCTATGCTAAGGAAGGCAAATTCAACCTGAGAAGAAAAAGCGGCAGCCCAGGCTCCTGGTGTTTGCAGCAACTGAGTCAACGCTGTAATTTCCTGCCTTCAGACGGGTTCATGCAAAAGAACCCCCCCCACCCCCCCACCCCACCCCCCGGCGCCGCCACCGTACCCCAACTGAGGAAGCTGCTGTTGGTTGGTGCTCCTGTGTCCAGCCAAACACAGAGCCACTGGGGCACTGGCTGTCAGATCCCTGCCCGTAGTCAGTTAGTGGCCTGAGTCAGTAGGATGGGGGGCGGGGCATCTGTGTCAGCAAAGGGCAGCAGAGAGTCCTCTTGGAGGGCAGAGGAGACGGGCCTAACCCCCTAGAAAGCAGGTAACAGCAGCTTGGGTCTCTGGACAGTCCACAGTGCACCTGGCCAGTACCCTTTTAAGCCGTCAAGGTCATGAAAGACAAGAGAAGAAACTGCCACAGCCCAGGGAGCAGGCGACATGGTGGCTAAATGCAACCCTGCACTGGACCAGGGACAAAAGAGAGCACTCACAGGAACCTGCTGTATTAGTTTACTGCTGCTGCTGTAACAACCTGGCACAAACTTAAAGTGACTCTGCTATGTTACCACTTTGGAGGTGGAGATGGTCCCCTCTGGGTGAAGGTCAAGGTGTCAGCGGGCCGGATCCTCGCAGGGGTTCTGGGAGGAGCCCTCTGTGGCCTCTTGGCCCGTACAGGCTGCCTGCACTGGGCGGTGCCTCCCTCGTCCTCAGAGATTGGCACCTTCTCCACCCTCCTCACCATCCCCTCCGACCTACCTGTAGGGTCCTTCTCCTGTGAGCCCCCGCTGGTGACCCACGAGCCCTGTGCTGACCTTGGGCCCTCAGGTGGTCCAGGCAGCTCCGTCTCAGGGTCTCTAACTCTGCGGCACTGCAAAGTCCCCCTGCTGACACCTCCACACCCCACCCAGGGAAACTCCCCTCCAGTGTGGCCGCCTCGAGGTCCCAGCCTAGGGGACCAAGAGGCAGAGGGTGACTCGGTGCCTTCTGCTCAGGTCTGCTCAGTCCCCAGTGCACCTCGGGCTCTGCCCTCCTCCCCAGGTTACCTCTGCCCATCTGGGACCTCCATGGTGCTTATCCAGCGGTCACCATCACAGCCTCCCATCTGTGCCGGGCCCCCTGAGGCTGGAACCTGCCGGGCGCCCAGGCTCCTCCAGGCTCTCGTGCCTCGTCCCCCAGCCTCTCGGGCGCCAGCCCTGACCCACGCACTGCATGGTGTGCCACTGTCCGGTGGGGCGCTGGGGCCCCTAGGTGCACCTGCTACGCGGCACCTGCCTCTCAGCTGACTCCCAGGCCATCCCCAAGGCCCAGCTGCCACCCGCTCCTCCAGGGCGACCCTCCCCGCCCACCCGGCCAGGCTCCCTGAGGGGCAGGCCCTGCTCACCTCAGGGTCAGCTCTCAGCAACACAGAACCTCTTACTGAACTCTCCTTAAAACATGAGGGACCCTCTCCCCCAAACCACACCTGCGAGGTGACGGGGCTGCCTGGCGCTGGCTAGCGCTCCCTGCCTCCCTGCGCCAGACCCAGGGCCAAACACCAGCCCCGTGACAGCGCCTTGACACCGGTGGCATGGTGATCTCTGCTGCACAGGTGTGGCCTTGGGAGCTCTGAGGGTAGGGACCCCACTGACCACCACCACAATCGCTCAGGGACAAAGACAGAGGGGACAGGCCCAAGTTTGTCAACCCCAGTGCCTGGCCCCGGCCACAGTCATCAAACTCTGTGTGTCAGAGTCTCCTGCTGTGAATGGGCAGAGTGAGCTGCCCAGAGACCCCTGCTGAGAGCCCCCCAAAGCCCCCTGCTGAGAGCCCCCCCAGAACAAGACCCTGGGCTAAAGCAAGGGCAGGGCCCAGAGACCAGCACTCTGTGGTCCCAGACCCGGACACCCCCATTGCCAACCTCCTCCCTGCAGGAGCTCCGTCCTGTCCACGGTAACATGCCTCTTGGGGTCCCCAGAGGGCGGGTGAACGTCTGGGCACCTGGACTAGGGGGCAGGGGCCTGGGCAGGCTCCCACTCTTCGACAAGGTTCCGCCCAGGATCCGGCGGGAACTGCTCTTAGGGGAGAGCCCTCTTGAAAGAGGAAAGCAAAACGGGAAGTTGGGGAGAGCAGGGAAAGATGGGTTTGGACCAGATCCTTGAGCCCTGGACGCCGCCATTCCTGAGGCTACTGAAGTTCAGACCTAACCATCACATGAGGCCAGGAGCTCAGGGCATTTTCCTAGAGGGACAGCTGCTGCACCTCCATGCTCCTGAGCCGGATCTCCCTCCCCTGGCTGGGTTTCCTGTTCACATCTAAAGCATCAAGGGGAAAGAATATACGCAACTGCCCCAGACCCGGGTCTCCATCACCCCTAAACCCGGGGCTTGGGGGGTTTCCTGCCCACCCACGAGGTGCGAGGAAAGAAAGGGTCAAGGCGGCCGTGATCCCCACGGGAATGGAGATCCTATGAGAAAAGCCACCAGACACCTGTGACTACAAATGGCCTGTGCAGACAGGAGGCCCCCGTCTCGCAGAGCCCCAGGCCTGAGCCCAGCCAGGAGCCCGGGTTCCCCGCAGGGGCCCTAAGACACCGGGGCAGGAGGCTCAGGCCTGACCGCCCACACCTCGCAGTCCAGCCGGGGGCACAGGCCGGGAACAGGCTCCGCTGGCAGCCGCCCCGCGAGGTCCTGGTGGGGGTCTGGAGGAGGAAGCAGCACGTTCCTCTGGAGACGCAGCCACTCTCCAACGCGCTGGAGAGAAGGAGGCATGAAGCAGAGTGACATTTAGGTGCCAGGAAAACCGTCCTCCCTCCTGCTGCAGAGCCGCCTCCAGGGGGGGGACGCAGGCGTGTGTCCCCCGCCGCCTCGCAGGCTGAGGCACAGCCATCAGGCCGGGGTCCTGCCAGCCTGCAGCCGGGGCCACCTCCGTGCTCCAGGGGCGGCAGGACGCACAGGGACGCTCTCGTGGGCAGTGCCCTGAGTGTGAGGAGGTGTTATTTTGGTCCTCGCCGTGGCCTGGGGACAGGTGTTTCTGTGCAGAAGGGGAGTTGGGGGCTGGAAGGCCTGTGGTGGGGCCCTAGCTCCACGCAGTGGTGAGGTGCCCGGCCACTCGCCCGTCTGTGAATCAGGGGCCAGGCCTCTCCCTCAGGTCCTTCTGGCCAGGTCAGGAACCTGTCCTGTTCCCCTCTCTCTCCTCCTGGAAGGTTGGGTCTGGCCGCTGCGTGGCTCTCTGTCCCCACTGTCTGCCCCCTGGACAGCAGCCAGCCGTGCTCAGCCCCATCCTCAGCCCCAAACCCAAGCTCCTGGTGGCCTCGGGGCCCACACCAGGCCCTGCTCAGCCACCTGGGCTCTAGCACTCCCTCCACCCAGACTCCACCCAGCGGCTGTCTCTCTGCGCCCTCGAGGCCACCATCTCACCCCTGGCTGCTTCTTCCCAAAGGTCACCTCCTCAGAGAAGCCCTTCCTGGCCACCCTAGTGAGCGCACTGACCACACTCTGGCCACTTCCGGCTCCTCTGAAGCCGTCTTTACTCATTTCTGGTTGTTGTCCGGCTCCCCCGGCAGAGCAGAGGCCGCGGGAGGCAGGAATGTTTCTGTCCAGCTCCCTGGTCCCTAGTGCCCCTGGGACAGCACTCAAATGCTCAGGAAGAGAAAGGGAAGAGGGAGGGAGGGAGCCAGAGCCCTCCCCCAGGGCTGGAGCCCCATCCCCCTCATCTTTGGGTCTTAGCTAGGGACACTTTCAAGTGAAACCAGCTTAAACACAAGAGGGAAGTTATTGGCTTAGGTTACTGAAAGTTTCCGGGTAGAGTCCATTTCAGGTAAAGCTGGATCCAGGAACTCAAATGGTCATTAGAGATCTGACTATCTCGGGGCTCTGCTCTCCTTTGTGCTGGCTTCATTCTCACACACCGGAGTCCCCTCACGTCCCCACCGCCCCCATGCAGATGGCTGCCTTATATGTGACATGCCACAGGAGTCCCCTTGCATGTGACTTCCTTCTTTTGAGTCTTGAGAGCCGTGATGCCATGCTCCCGTCACGGTTCATCGAGGGTCGGGCCCAGCACCCGTCATCTCTGCCTGCCCGTCACACTGCCCCAGCAGCAGGACCCTAAAGCTGCTCTGGAGAGCCACCGCCCCACCCAGCCTCAGTCCCTGTGGCTCCCAGGGTGCTGTGGCTGGAGCTGCCCCCTCCCCTGCTCCAGGGAGGGGCATGTGACCCTGGCCTAGCCAATGAGAGCAGAGCATTCTCCAGACCACAGTGGCCGGTTAGCAATGGCCGTGACCACCATAAATCTCCAGCCGGGGCCACTGATGCGAATCCCAGGACTTCTACTGCACGTTAATTGGCAGAGTCTTAATGAGTGTTGTGGTCGGGAAGGCTGGGACCCCACAGCCCCCTACAGCGTGAAGAGTGTGTTCGAATGAAGCCCACACACAGACAGTCCATCTCCAGTGAGCTCCTGGATCCAGCTTTACCTGAAATGGATTCTACCCGAAAATGTTCAATAACCTAAGCCAATAACTTCCCTTCTGTGCCTCAGCTGGTTTGGCTTGACTCTGTCACTTGCCACTGGCAATGCTCTGACTCACAGAACCAGCCTTAGTCAGCAGCGGGCTACTTGAGGCTCATGAGGAGGCAGCCAGTGACACAGAAGGGGTGGGAAGTGCTCTACAGACTGAGGGGACTCTTTCCCCAACATTCCAACCCGCTCAGGACAGCGCCGGGGCCACCCCACCACCCTCCCCCCACACCGCTCCACGGCCAGTAACAGGCACCAACCCACTAGGAAGAGGGGAGGGACGCCCAGAGCCGGGGGCACCCGGGCTGGAGGACCGGCCTGCCTTCAGGCCGGCTTCAAGAGACCTCGAGGCAAGGGAGAGATCTGGGTCCTAGTCTCTTCCTCAGAGGAAAACGAAGACTTCCGCCGCCTTCTCTGAGAAGACCACACGTCCAGCACGCAGACGCCCCCGGGCCAGCCTGCCTCTTGGAAGCGTGTACACTTAACATGGAACCAGTGGCCAGCGGGGGCCAGCACTCCCTGAGGCCACAGAAGGAAGCCACGGCAGAGTGGCCCCGTCCCCGTCGGGGTGCACAGAGAGCTCCAGACCAGGCTCTGCAGAAACAGCTGGGGACGCAAGACACCAAAAAAGGGCTCCTCAGCAGGACAGGCATCAAGTCCCCACGAAGGTGGCAGCTCAGCCCTCCTGGGGTCCTGACGCAAGGCAGGGGCTCTCCCCCTGCTTCTGAGGCTGGAGCCTGGGTATCCGGGGGTGGGCTGCATTCGCCTGGCCTCAGCCCCCCTCTTGGGCAGCAGCCTCCCCTGAGGTCCTGGGGAAGTTTCAGGGGCACTGGGCAGGAGGTGGGTGTTGGAACAAAGTCCAGGTGTGAATTGTGCTGCTATCAACCTTGATGTGGCTGTGTCCCTGGAGTATGCTGTTTTTAAGTCCTTTGGGTATAGACTGAGGAGTGGAACAGCTGGGTCAAATGGTGGTTCCATTCCCAGTTTTCCAAGGATTCTCCCTACTGCTTTCCATATTGGCTGCGCCAACTTGCAGTCCCACCAGCAATGTATATGTGTGCCTTTTCCCCAACCCTTATTGTTGTTTGTGTTCTTAATAGCTGCCACTCTGACTGGAATGAGATGGAATCTTAGAGTAGTTTTGATTTCATTTCTCTGATTGCTAGAGATGATGAGCATTTTTTTCACATATTTGTTGACTGATTGTATATCATCTTCTGAGAAGTGTCTGTTCAGATCCTTGGCCCATTTATTGATTGGACTATTTGGTTTTTTGGTGTTTAGCTTTTTCAGTTCTTTATATACCCTAGAGATTAGTGCTCTACCTGATGTGTGAGGGGTAAAAATTCCCTCCCAAGATGCAGGCTCTCTATTCACCTCACTGATTGTTTCTTTTGCTGAGAAGATTTTTAGTTTGAATCCATCCCATTTACTGATTGTATTTTAATTCTTGCGCTCTAGGGGTCTTATTAAGGAAGCCGGGCCTAATCCGACATCACAGAGATTGGGGCCTACTTTTTCTTCTGTTAGGCGCAGGGTCTCTGTTTACTTCCTAGGTCCTTGATCCACTTTGAGTTGAGTTTTGTGCATGGTGAGAGAGAGGGGTTGAACTTCGTTTTACTGCCTAAGGATTTCCCATTCTCCCAGCACCGTCTGTGAACAGGCTCTGCTTTCTCCAGTGCACGTTTGTCTGACATGAGATGACCATACTGCTCGGCCCACCCTGTGGACACCTCTGTGCTGCAGTCCTACGTCTCTGCCTTCCTGTCCCTCTCCCCTAAGCTGCAGGGACACAGGGCCACCTCCAGCAAGGTCCATGGATACCTGGGCTCAGTGCGTCCCAGTGAGCCCCCCACACCCACGGCTGCCCTCCCCTCCTCCTGCACTTCCTGCTCCACGAGGGCGGCTCCAATCAGCCTGGCTCAGGTCTGTTCTGGTTCTTCTCTCTGCTTCTCCCCAGATCCCCGGTCGCCAGCCGCTGACCCTCCTTCCTGGTGGCTGCTGCTCTCCCTGCAACCCCCCTGGCTCAGCAGCCAGTCGGCTGCCCTGAAACACAAAGCTGATCCATGGTGACAGTCCCTTGCCAACACAACAAGTCTCAATTACTCACTGTAGTGGCTTAGGAGCCCTCTCCTGAGCTGATTTCTGGCCAGGAGAAGAGCAGGTGTTCAAACACTCCCCCCCCCACCGCCCACTCCAGGCGCTTTCCAACTCTGTGGGCCACACGGTCTCCATGGCAGCTGCTCAGCTGCTCAGCGATTCTGCTGTTGCAGTGAGAAATCAGCAGCAGGCATGAGGCACTCGAATGGCTGTGGCTGTGTGCCAATAAAACTTTATTTACAGAAACAGATGGTGGGCCGCATTCGACCCGTGGACCACGGTGGGCCACCCCCTGGGCTGAAGCAAAGAGCTAAGCACTCGCCGTCTCCAGGCCTCAGTGGCCCCATCTAGAAAATGAGGATGTGGAGACCGTGTACCAGGCAAAGCTCTGCCTTAAAGAGGCGTCACCTGGAGGAGCTAGTTTCTGTCGCTTCTAAATTTTGCCTCTCCCTGTCCGGAAGCCATACTGTCCACCTTGAGTCTTTCTCGAGCACTCCAGGCCAGAGTCCCCTCCCTCTCCTTGCTGGGACCTGAAGTCTGGCACTGCATGAAACTGGTTCCTTTGACCTGGGCAGGGCCTTCTCAGGGCCCTGACAGGGGACAGAGGCAGTGCTGCCATTTAAACCAGAACCTTCTCCACGGCCCTCATCCCGCCAAAGGACAGCTGTCCTGAACCAACCCACTCACCTCCCGGGACCCCCACCCGCCCACCAGGCAGTGTTCCGGTCTAGGGGCCGAGACTGAGGCTGTTCCCCTCTGTTTGGATATGAGGCGTCCCCCAAAAGCTCATGTTAGACAAGGCAAGAAAGTTCAGAGGTGAAATGATTAGATGGTGAGTTGTCACCAGTCGGTGGATTCGTCCACTTGGTGGGTTGAGGCTTTGAAGGGTGGTGACTGGTGGTGACTGTAATTGGTGGGGACTGACTGCAAGAAGCAGGCCACGGGGTGTGCCCTCGGGGCTATATCGTGTCCCTGGCTCCTCACTGTCTCTCTGCCAAGACGGAGCAGCTCCTCGGGGCCACGCCCTTCCACCATGAAGCTCTCCCTCTCCGCAGGCCCAGAGCAAAGGGGTCAGTGACCGTGGACTGAAACCTCCAAAACCGCGATCGGGAAATGAACTCTCCCTCCTCCATGTTGTTCCTGGTGGGTGTTCTGGTCACAGTAATGAAAAGCCGACGGACCCCCACCCCACCCCGTCCCTCTGCAGAATCCTGCTTCTTAACCAAGCAGGTGGACTCCCCGGGGAGACCACAACCCAGCCTGCCTGGCCGCCACCATGCTCTGCCCAATGGATGGTTTGCCAGGAGGTGACGTGCTTGTCTTTCATCTCCACCTGCTACCTGGACATGGGTGGGCAGGACGCCATCCTGAGCTGGTCAGGTGGCCTCCAGAGCCACCCTAGGGAAGGAGCTGGGCTGACTCCACAGGGCCCAGTCCCAGCTCTCCACTGTCCCGCCCAGGCTCTAGGGTGAGGGAGAAGCAGCCGGCTTTGACACAGCCCTATTACCCAGGCGCCTGGTTACCCACAGCGAGACCAACTCCCAGCCGACATGTGTGCTGGGCAGCCTGAGCTCACCTCCCAAGAATGTCCCACCCCCATCGCAACGTGTGGACCAGGCACTACTTTATGCATTCACTAAATCAACGGCCACTGAACACCTACTGTGTGCTGGGCACTGAGCCAGATGCTGGGGGGACCACACAGAGGCGAACGGAGGTCCTTGCATGCTTGTGGGAAGGGAGAAGTACAGCAGCTCAGACACACAGACACACTAGACCTTCGAGAGGTGTCACACTGACGTCTAGGGAGGCTGAGGTGTCCCATAGCTAATAAGTGGCGGTGCACAATCCAGGCCAGGCTCCCCGACTGCTCCCCCAGCGGTGACGAGAAGCTCACCGCAGGCAGAAACCCTCAGAAGGCCACCCCAGCAGAGCCCAAGGACGGGCTCCACTTGAGCCCCATCTTGGAACCTGGTGGCTCCCAGGCATTTGGTCTCTGCTCCCTCTGCACAGCCTGGGAGGGAGGGGCTGTTAGAATCCTGACGCGAGACAGGAAGAAACCAAGGGGAGGGGACAAGAATCCGCCGCGCTTGCCGATGGAGGGGAGGGCTGTTAGGGTTTCCATCTTCCAGGCTGAAACACCTGTGGGCAAGGGGCTGGGGCTGTGCCTCGTCCTCGTCCTAAGCTAGATAGGAAGAATGTCACCGGTCATCGGCTCTGGGAGTGCCCAAGCCAGGCCATCTCTGGTGGTGCTGGGATTCCTGTGCAGGTTGGCCAGGTGCGACTGTGTGCACCTGAGAGCAGGGAGCCCTCCCCATCCACGGCCACACACAATGTGTGGAGGAGGACTAGACGGAGGACTAGTCACCTCCGTCCCAGCAGCTGCTCACCCTTCCTCGGGGACAGTGCCTCTAGTGTCTTAGGGCTAACCTAAGAAATGAGGTGTGCGACACAAGCCCGGACGCATGGGACAATTGCTTGGTCACAGCAGCTGGTTCTGGGAGGGGCACTGGGCTGGTGAGGTTGCTCCGAGGCTGGCAGCGGTACGGCCGGGAAGGGAGAGCACATTGTGGAGGGAGGGGGAGAAGCTGAGGCTCGGCTTGCACCAGCCGAGTCCCCAAAGAGCCACACACCCCTGGATGTGCACATAAATCAACGCACTCTGTGCAGGTAATTCAATCTATGTGTGTGTGTGCTTTCTGCCACCAAGTCTCTGTCTCATTTGAGCCAAAGTGTTCTAAGGGACATCTTGTCTGGGGCCTGTCACTCACTTAATTAATGACTCCAACTTGCCCTTTAAAGGGAGACCTCCTCCGCGCTCCATGAATCTTTCAGCAGAGCCACACTGGGCTGTCTGAGCAGGTCTGCCATTGATGTACTCTGTCCATCCTCAACAGCATTAAAGGTCACTTCAAAGAGGAGGATTAACTATGACAACATCATTTGCCTGTAGAACTAGCACAGGGACTTAGTCACGGCTGGTTTCATATCTTATTTAGATTCATATCCACGTGTCTCATGTTTTCAATGGGACAGAAAGTTCCAGAAGGGAAGAGTCATGTCCTACGAATTCAACAAACAATGATTTATTGCCTGAGATATCCTCGACACTGACTAGAAAGCAGGATCCCAGAGAATAATGAAACAGGCCGCTGTCCTCGCCATGGCCAAGGTGATAAGAGTGCGCGGTGACAGGGTGCTCTGACTGCACGTCGGGGAAATGCAGCTTGAGCGGCCACAGCAGCTCTCCACCTAGCAGAACGGCCCTTTGCCATGGGGGCTCACTGGAGCCCGTGCAAATGAAAAGTGCAAAGTCCTGCCCCTGGGCTGGATGACCCAAAGTCCTAAGAATGCCACTTGGGACCATCTCGGCACAGCAAGTCAGTGCTTCCGGGGCACAGCCCTCGGCATCCCCGCAGCCGCACCTTCCCAGTTCACGTCTGATGGAGGATGAGCGCAGGTCTGATTGGACCTTCCAGGTCACACCCCTGCCTGTGAACCAATCAGAGCCCACCATGGACTCTGTAAACCAATCAGAGCCCACCACTGGAGCAAGGGGGTGGAGCCATCTTTTCCCTAAGTATGAAGGAGATTCTGGAAAGGGGAAAGACTAGTTGGTGGCAGATACCCCTGTCTCCCTCAGATATGGGCACTGGCACTGACGCCAGTCCTGCCGGTGTCACTGGGCTGCACTCCCTGTGAGTGCTCAAGATGCAGTCAGGTCAGGACGTCAGCAGCAGAGACGCTGTGCAGGCGACGCTTCAGTGCCACACACCACGGTGCCCTACGTTTGCCATCTTAGGTCTCATTTCCCTGGTCTTGGTTATTTGATTTCCATTCGTGGTTATTTTCACTTTGCAGATTTGCAAACTGAGGCCTGGGAGCCGAAGTGACTGACTCGCCTGAACTGAAAGGTGAAGGAGGCGCCCTCTCTCCTCGGCTGCCTAGATGGCGAAGGTTCCAGTCACACCCACGCGCTGGGTGCTCAGCTGGATGGGCGAGGCTTCGAGGCCCGCCTCTCCACTGTGGTCGCTAGGCAGCTCCGCAGCCGTTTCCTCCAGGGTGCTTTACAAATCCCCAGTGGGCAGTCCCTGCTGCTCTGCCCCATCTCCCTCCAAACTGCAGGGAAATGCCACACAGAAACTTCAGTGTCCCCTTCGATCATATGATGCTCCAAATGAACTTTAACTGAGCCACTAGCATAAGCTCGACACCATATTACATTGCATTGTCAGTGTGGAAACGTGGGGTATTACTTTAGAGAATCTGCACAATCAGTGCCCACTGTCCACTTTCTCTAGGACAGTGGGATGTTTCACAAACTGCCTCCCTTTAGGACAGGTACGCTGTGACTGCACAGAGAAGCAGGGCCAGAGGCGGGCAGTGGCCCTAGGAGCAGCCCTGAGTGGGCCCTGAGGCCTTCTGACTTGATTCCCTCACTGGTCCTGCCCCGACGGTCTGCCCAGGTTCCAGTTGGTACTCTGGGCTTGGTCAGATGGGTCTACACCAAGGAGTCCTCTGCCCCAGCAAGTCCCTACTTCTGATGGCCACAGGCCAGGGTGGGGCCAGGGTAGAAGAGAAGGAGGAAGAAGATCACAGAGCATCTCTCCCCCTTGCAGAACAGGCGCTCTGCAATGGGGGCTCACTGGAGCCCTGAGCTGGCACTGCCCCCCCACCATTGCTCTGCCCTTTCTGCAGGTGGTGAAGGAGCCTCCTGCTGCCTCTGCTGCCCACTCCGCTTCCTGAGGAACCCCTGGAGCCCTGCTGAGCCTGGCCTCCTGGGACTTTTATGTTCTCTGTGCACTCCCCTTATTCCATCATGATCACCTCCAGGGCCGGGCTGGAGCTCAGTGGGAGGGCTGGCCAGGGCTGAATTCCCGCACCGCCCCACCACGGCCAAGCTGCTCAGCAGGGCCAGTACACAAATGCAGGAGGACCTGCCTTGGGGACAGGGCTGCCCACGACCTGTGGCCTCAGGCACATTTTTTTAATACTCTCTGAACCTCCTCTATAAATTGGGCACCAGAGTGCCACTTACCCACCATGGTAGCTGCCCCTCTCTGATATGAACAATGGGGCCTCCTCAGTCTGAAGTCAAGAAACACACAAACCTCAAGCCCTCTCCCAGCCCGGCTGCCACCCCTAGATCTCGCCTGCTCAACCAGAAGCAGCCAGGGCACTGTCTTAGAGGATGTCTTAAGACCTAGAAAGGCCTGCTGGATGTGCAGAACTCAGCTCAGGGTCTACACCCCCCGACTCCCAGCCCAGGGCTATATCATCACGACCTTGTGTGCCTTTGTCAATACCTCTGTGCCTCGGTTTCCTCGTCTGTAAATGGTTTATAACTGTAATATAATCTTACAGGGTGAGGCTTAACTGGACAGGGTAGGGAAATGAGTTAAAACTGTGCCTGGCCCTGGAGAGGCTTAGGCTCAGTAAATGCCGGCTAGTAAATCCTTAAAGTTGAGTAATTGAGTGGAGGGGCAGGTGGCCTGTGAGAACCGTGTGGCCTCTAATTTCCCCGTCTCTGTCTGGGATTTAGCACTCCATAGCTCTTGTCAGAAAATTTCCTACCTTCTCTGAGCCTTGGTCTCTTCTCCAGATGGGGACAATGACTGATTGGTTGGCTTCAGGGGTGGCCAGGAAGGCTATTTATGTTAAATGCTCTCAGTGCAGAAACCGGTCACCACAGCGGGCAGACTCTGTCCCCCAAAAGGCCACTGGCTTTCCAGACACTCTGGGGCGTCAAGGAAGGTGGAGCCACCAGGGTCGGCCAGGTCCTGGTGAGAGCAGCACAAGGTGCTTCACGCTGCACCCGGCTTCCTTCCGGGAAGGTGAGCACAGACCAGGCCGAAGTTGGCTAAGGGACCAGCCCAGTATAAGCCCTGGGGCGGGTATCCAGGGAGCCTCTGGTAGACAGACCCCGCTGCCCATGCGCCACTGCAGCTCAAGGCAGGAAGTCGTGGTGTCCTTGTGTGCCACTGCTCGGGGACTCTGGATTGGCACCTGGCTTCCTCTGGACCAGCCCCGTGGGCCTTTTCTATTCGCTGCTTTGCTCTGACCTCTCAGTGTGATAAATCATAGCCACCAATACCAGTGTAAGCTGTGTGCTGTGAGTCCCCTGGGTGGCCTTAGGGACCTCTGATACTCTTCCATACCCCAGATACTTGCCTCATAGTAATCTTCAGAATGTAAAAGCTTCAAATAGGCGTGGCCACAACAGTCAGGAGTCAGGGTCCTTACTTGCAAGACTCAAGTAACACAGTCTTCTTATTTTCTTTTTTAAAAAAATTCAAATTGATATTCACTTGCCGGGCCCGGTGGCCCAGGCCGGTAATCCTGCGACTCAGGAGGCTGAGGCAGGAGGATTGCAAGTTTAAGGCCAGTCTCATAAATTAGGAAGGCCCCTGTCTCAGATAAAAAATTTAAAAAGGACTGGGGATGTGTGGTTGAATGTTTTTTTAAAAAAAGATTCATCTGCTGAGGCACAGACCCAAGAGCCAAGGACCAAGACAGGGGGCCTGAGTGGGCGTGGTCCTCTCTCTCCACCCCCAGGGGCTGCCCTCTCCACTGGATTCCTGGCCCTTTCCCTTGTTGGCTGTGATGATGAAGGAGGAGGCGGAGAGGAGGGTGCTAGTGGGAGTTACAGAAGAGGTGGGGATTGTGGGCAGGAGGAGGTCAGCAGGAAATGAAGCAGAGGTGGAAATGGAAGGGCCATTTTGTTTGAGAGGAGGATACGGGGGAGGAGGGAGGAGATCACTTCTCAGCACCATTTACTGGAGAAAGAATCAGGAAAGAACTTTTAAAAAGAAGGTTTCAAAGGTTCCTTCTTTGGTATGCTGCTCAAAAGAGATTGCAATTACTCTGAATTAGTAGTGTGGGGTTGCTAAACCTCCCTCTCCACCTCTCTGACACACGCGTGTGCACACACATGCACATATGCACGGGGGGAGGCTATTTCAGAATCTGCCCAAAGTCACTGAGACCATGAACTAATTTCCCTTGCTCAGCGTGGCCGATTTGAAAGTTTTTTCCTCTTGGACTAATACAGTTTATAACTCATCATGGAAGATCCTCAGCTTAGGCCGAGGTCAGCTGAGGCTTCCTGGGTCTCTGAATTTCCAGACAGACAGTGGCAAGATCAAACTTTCTTTTCTTTCTCCATAAGACGCCCTGCCACCCAGCGACAGCTCCCAGGCCCTGTAAACCTCTGGAGGGCAATTTCAAGAGGGCAACCAACTCAGAGTCGGTTCTGGAATTGAAGGGTGATGGGGGTGAGAAAGAGGCCACCCACCCGCAGGTGGCCGGAGAGGGGAGGGGACGAGGGAAAAAGTGAGGTGCAGACCCTGGACCCCAGGGAGCCACCCATTGCCTCCCTCAGGGGAAGGGGACCCAGAGCTGCTGCGGGCGTGGCTGGACCTCAGCTCCACGGGAAGCCCTCACCCAGGGAAGGCCCCTACACTGCCCAGCCTGTGACAGGTGACTGCAGCAGGCAGCGTGGAAAAGCTTGAGGCTGCAGGTGACCTTGACCTCACCCCCCTCAAGTCTCTCTGGGAAGAGGGAACCCCACCCTGAGGTAACACCCTGGGACTGGGCCTCACGAGGCAGTTCAGCCAGCACCGCTGGCTGAGAACAGGGCCCTGGGACAAGACCCTCGAGAGCCGGAACCTGGCAGCCAGCTGCGGGGACAGCTGGATGCTGTGGCCCAGCGGCCTCCTGAAGGCCCCGCGGTCTCTTTGCCCGACCCTGACAGCTGATCCCCTGCGCTGTCCACAGTGCCTTCCGCGTCCCTGGCCTCAGGTGGAGGCCAGAGGTGGTGACAGATCAGGGCTCCGGAGCCCCTGGCAGCCCTCTGCGCTCTGCCCTGGGTCCCGGGGCCGGGGACTGCCCCAGAAGCCCTGTGTGTGCTCGAGTAGCCAGTGTGGCTCTGTCTGCTGAGGACGCAGAGGGGCCCACGGGGCTTTGGGGTCAGAGTCACCCCAGGCCCCTCACCAGTGGGGGCTCAGTGAGAGGCTTGACCTTTCTCAGCCCTGATGTCTTCCTCTCTGTAAGGGATAAAAGTACTCTCCCCAGAGCCAGTGTGACAACTCGTCATGTCGATGTGTAAAACCCTGAGCACCAGCTGACGAGGCTGGGCAAGTGACGCCCTGCCAGAGAGACCGTCCCCAACGGCCAGCACCTTCCCCGCGTGTAAAGACCCAGGGCAGGTCTCAGGCCCTCCTCTACGCCCTCCTGTGAAGCACGCCACGGCTCACGGAGGGTGGAGGCTCCCCCTCGGCCATGTCCCCCTGCACCCTCCTAGTGGCAGTGGCCAGGGCAGGAAGGCCAGGTTCTCTGAGTAAAGCAGGGACACAGGACCCACCTGACCCCCGGGGGTCATCGGGAACGCTTTCCTCCCTGCAGAGAGCGCGGGCTGCAGCAGAGAACATGCCCTTCCCTTCTCCCTGCCTCGGCTGAGTGTTTCCCAACGGGGGCCAATTTCGTCTGGAGACATTTTTGATTGTTCCAACCAGGGGAGTGGATCAGGGAAGGGAAGGGGTTGCTGATGTTAGTGAGCAGAGGACAGGGACACTGCTCAATGTCCTACAGTACACAGCAAAGTTCCTTAGGAAGGACGGTCCGACTCTCAATGTCTAGGTTAAGAAAGCCTGCTCTGGATGCAGAGGTGTGAAGGAAGGTATGATAGCTGGAGCTGTGGCAACAGTTTTGAGGTGCTGAAGATAAGATAACCTAAGAGGTAACAGGGGCCCTGGCATGAATCAGGGGCTACTGAAGCATCGCTGAGGATCGTCTTCACTGAGAACTGTCCAATAGCATATAAGTAGAATTTACAGGTACAGCTTTTGGGTCATGCCCTTAAAAAGTATGAACGTTCTTTCCCTTTAACCACTGGCTGGCAGACAGACACAATGAAAAATGGTCAGAAGGCAGATGTGGTGGCAGGAGCTAGAGCAGCCACCCTGGACCATGAGATAGAAACCGTGTGTGGAAGACGGCAGAACAAGAAGAAATAAAGAGCCTGGTTTCAGATGATGGAGAAGCTGCCCTACTAGCCCCCATATGCTTACACAGACTGTCTCCCAAAAGAGGAAGATATGTGGGCATCACTATTTTGGGACTCGGTTTCCATAGCTGAACCACTTTCTGACTTCATGCGAGTTAGTTCCCGGGGCTCTTATGCGAACACTTCATCTGTTCTTCAGAGCCAGACAGCGTTCAGAACCAACATCATTCACTCAATTGTTCATTCATCCAACAATTATTTTTGAATGTCTACCATATGCCAAGCGTTTGGTTGGGCGCCGAGGGTGCGGGGACGGCTCTGCGGGCTCTTGGCTCCGCCCTCTCCCCCTGCTGTCTCCAGCGGCTCTTTCCACCTCTGGTGCTGCCGTCCAGGTCCAGCTGCGGGCTCTTCTGCGCAGCCTCCTGGCCGCAGCCTCCTGGCCGCGGGGCAGGGAGTCCACGCTCCGGGGCTCAGGGCCCCGTCAGCGCGCCCCCTGGTGGGGAAGCCGGGGTGGCAGGGCCGGTGTCATCCACGGTGGAATTCCCAAGGCCAGGGTCCAACCTGGCACCAACCGCCCAGAGGACTGATGGTGGCAACAGCTGGCCGAGTCCCTGATTGTGAGTCACAAGTGGGGACAATCTTAGGATGTGGCTTGGACTTGTCCCCAGCGCCCCCGAGTCCCACCACCCAGCTGCCTCCAGACTGTTCAGCGCCCAGAGCCCCCCAAACCTTTCTCCCAGCTGTCACCAGGCAGGGATGGAAGTCTGCAGAGGAGTCCCCAGACAGGGCCCCCGTGAGAGGGGAGGGCCTCCCTTCCCGCCGGCCCTGGGCTGGGGACTCGCTCTCGGCCCTGGGAGCAGGAGCAGAAGGTGCATGGCCACTTCCCTCTCGCTCATCTTCCACGTCACCTGAGGGCCGGGCTGTCACCTGAGATGGCCCTGCTCCCACTTCCCTGTCCTGAGAAGGCTGATTAGAGCATGTGGCTGGGATTTCCCGCCTGAAGGAGGACACGGCTGGGCAGCAGTGTGCAGGGAGCCCACGGGCGCACCCCTTGGGGACAGAGCAAGAGCAAGGGCCACAGCGCCTCACACAAGCGAGAGGCCGCGCGACTCGAGAGGAGAAGCGAACCCCCCAGACCCGGCCTGGAGCGGGTGGGGGGGCTCCCAAGTGCCGCAGTCCCACCGCTAAGCGGAGAGGGAGGTCCAGAGAGAGGAGTGAGAGGTCATCAGAAGGGACCCTGCACCCATGATTCGGCGTCCATGTGCGCACAGGCAGACGGGACCCTGCCCATCACGGCCATCCGTGGCCGAGTCTCATGCTCTGTGCTGGGGTTTCTGCACCAGTGAAAGGCGGTGGTCCCCACTGTGCCCAGTCCCTGGGCAGACTCTAAAATTAGGAAGAGCGTGATGGAGCTGGCTGCAGTGACATGGTGACACGAGAGGTGTCCGCCGGGCAGTGCCTGGGCTCTGTAAGAGGAAGGAGATGTCGCGCCCCTGCGGGAACCACAGCCCCAGCACAAGAGGAAAGGCAGGCCCTGGTTGACTGACAGGTCCTGTTGACTGACAGCGCCTGAGATCGACCTTGGCAGTCACAGCTGGGACATGTGGTGTTGACAGCCCTGTCAAGACACACGACTCACCAAGAAACTGAAAACGTGGCCCGGTCCCCAGAGCCCACGAGCTGCTGCAGTTGGCAGGGGGTTAGGGACCTGTCACCAACACAGGAAGGAGGGGCGGTGGCCAGAGCAGAGGGCTGTGACGTGAAGATGGCGGGACCTTACAACAGAGGCCAGGACTCCTGCCTCGTTCACTCAGCGGCAGGACCTCCGAGTGTGGCCTTACGGGGCGGGCAGTGCAGGAGGGACAAGCCTCGTCCCAGGCAAATACTGTGACGGGATGTGGCAGCAGCCACCAGTGTACCAGCCCCACAGCTCACTCCCCGGGGGGCTCACTGCCCGGCAGAAATGCACATTAGGCTCCCCTGAAGTCTCGCACCAGGTCGGTTGCCTATGATGCAGGGGATGGCCCTCCCCAGAAAAGGATTCTCCCTCCAGAATGTCACCCAGAACAGAGGAGGGGAAGGAATCCTGCTCTACAGAATCATGGAGCAGCCGATGGCCACCCGCGAACCCCAGGGGTGCATTAATCATCACACGGAGCCTCCCTGAGGAAATGGAGTCTTAGAAAATCATTTTTGGGGGAAGAAAAATTCCCCATCAGTTGACTCTGGTGAGTTTGGTGATAATACCCTGCTGTGTGGCTCCTTGCAAGTCTCTGTCCCTCTCTGGGCCCATGTGCCGGTTCTTACATCAGCATCGCCCTTGTAGAAATGCCTCAGCAGGCCACCCTAATCTAGAGACTCTGACTCTACCAACTCTCTCTCCACCTCGGCTTTGTCACCGTAAAGGGGCCACCAAACACATCCAGCACCTCCTCCGCAGGGTTCAGCTCAGACCAAACCCGCTGAGCCACACACCTTGCTGGGTCACCAGGGGCCAGTCTGACTCCATCGCCTCTCCCAACCCTCTGTACCCCTTCTCATGAGGACACTAGTTCTATAGGACCGGGGCTCCACCCCGTGGCCTCAGTGCACCTTAATGGCCTCCACCCTGTCCCCAACGCTCACCCAGGGGCGAGAGCTGCCCAACTTGAGTTTGAGAGGACACGATTGGGTCCACACGGCACGCCAGAGGCGCTTCACAGGACGAGCCGCCTGACAGCTGCTGAAACGAGTGATCTGGGGGTGGGATACTGGGATTGACCCGGGGTGCTCCACCACCGAGCTGTGTCCACAGCGCTTTTCTTTTTCTTTTTTAATTTTGAGACAGGGCCTCGCTAAGTTGTCCAGACTGGCCTCCAACTTCCTGTCCTCCTGCCTCAGCCTCCCGAGTAGCCGGCATCCCAGGCGTGGGCCCCCACCCCAACCAGAAACTGTGATTAAAACAGCAGGCACCCTGACAGAGCTAACACAGCTCCCTGCCTCTTAGAACATCGTTTGCACATTAGAAACTGTTTCATAGGGGTGAGAATGTTCTCATGGGAACATGAGGATTAATTAATATCCTTTTGATGGTAGAAGAATGAGGTTGCAAGATGCCAGCCCACGTGGGCTTGGCATGGCTGCCGAGTGGGTGGGCTCTGCAGTCAGGCAGCCAGACCTACCCAGCTGAGCCACGCACCTTGCTGGGTCACCAGGGGCCAGTCTGACTCCATCACCTCTTGCACCCGCCCCTCCCCCCCCCAATAGGAGAATAATTATTCCCAGCAGGACTTCTAACCTGCCCGAGCGCACATGTCCTGTAGGACAGGGCTGGACGTTGGGGTCAGCATCTCCAGGCCTGGGCACTGACCCACACTACCTGGGGTGCCAGCTCCCGGTGCTGCTCCTATCCTGGTGCCCCCAGGAATGCCCTCAGGATGTCCCCCAGAATCAGGACTTCCAGTGCCCATGTCCACCTGCAGCATGACTGGCCGGGTCCCCCTCAGGGGGCATCCTCAGCCCTCTCCGGGCTCCCCTCGCCCTGGTCCTCCCGGGGGTTTGCCCTACTTTGGCCGGGGAGAGTGGACACTGCCACCAATCTACATCCACACACCAGGGGGGCGGGGACCAGGAAGCAGGATGGCAGCAAGACACAGCTTGGGGCCCACAGGGTTCTAGAACATTGCCTCCTCCCCAGCCAGACTCCCTGTTTGGAGGACCGGCACACTGCAGACTCTTTCTTTTCTTTCTCGGATTGAATTGGTTTAATGGTCTCTGCAATTCACAGAACAGCAGAAAAGGGTCCAGTTTCCAAAGGTCCTAGTTCTGAGCAGGCGGCTCATCTTCATGATGCACGTTCCAGAAAATCCTCGGCAGCGGGTCCCTCGGGGGGCCTCATCTCGGTCCAGCTAGGCAGGACGAGCGCAGGGACAGAGAGCCAGGGACCAGAAGCCACTGGCCCTCCTTCCTGGCCAGGCCGCCACCTCTCCCCTGGGCAGCCCCGGGGTCTCCCTCCTGCCACCTTCGCAGAGCCGAGGGACCCTGCAGAAGCCTCGTCAGGCCTCGCCCCCCTCTGCTCAGAGCCCCACGCACACTTGGAATAGCCCCCGATTCCATCGGGGACCTGCCCCGCCTTCCTGCAGCCTTCCGAGGACCTCAGGGACCCCAGGAGGGACCGGTCCTGCCCAGGAGCACTGGCAGGGACCCTGCAGTCCCTGTGCCCTAGGATTCTGCACCCAAGAGTCTCCAGCAAGATCAAAGCCATGGCCTGAGTCGCCGCAGAAATGCTCTGTGACCCGAGCCCACCCGGGACCCCTGTGTGGGTGCCGGTCTGGGTGGGCTTGTCCTCCCAAAGCCAGCTCCTGCCTTGGACCCCCCGGCTGTGCCGAGGCAGCTGCAGGCTTGGGAGAGAAAGGCCCGGACTGGGTGCTGCCTGGGGTGGGTCCAGGGGAGGCGATTCTGGACATTCAGGGAAAATGTCTGCCCCCAGAGCTCAGAGATGTTAGGCAGCTGAAGTGGAGGAGGGAAGGCAGGGACCCAGAAAGTCTGATTCCAAACCCCCCACTCCGCCCGCAGGACCAGGCTGCCTCAGGTCCACTCCTGCTGGGGGAGGGCCAAGCCCCGACCTCACACCTGCCATCCGTGTGTTCCAGAGAAGCCACAAAGCTGCAAACAAAGCCACCCTAAATGGCTGGCACCAGATAGGGCACGCACCTCAGGTCTGGATCAGATCAGGGGTGGCAAAGAGGTCCCACTGGGAGACCCTCTAGTCTTCAGGGAGCGTGGGGGACCGGCCTGCAGAACCCTCCCCACCTCAGAGGAAAGCCACTGTGCTCGGCCAGCAGTGGCCGCTCTGGGACTAGGAGGGAGGACAGTCACACGGAGCGTGTGTTCTACCCACTGAGCCTTCAGCAAGCAGAGTACCTACTGGGTGCTGGACATAAGATACCCTGCTGGACACAGAGAAAGGTCTCTGCTCGCCAGGATCTGATATTCTAGACCTGTGCTGCTCAATACGGAGATGCACGTCCACTGAGCCCTTCAAGTGAGGTCAGTCCAAAGCGAGATGGATGTGCCACCAAGCATAAAACCTACTGAATTTTCCAGGCCCGGTGGCGCACGCCTGCAATCCCAGCGGCTCAGGAGGCTGAGGCAGGAGGTTCGCAAGTTCAAAGGCAGCCTCAGCAACTCTGCAAGGCACTAAGCAACTTAGTGAGACCCTGTCTCAAAAAATAAAAAGGGCCAGGATGTGGCTCAGCAGTTTAGCACACCTGGGTTCAATCCCTGATACCAAATCAAAACAACCAAAAAACGTTTTAAAAACCCACCAGATTTAAAGACAGTACAAAAATAAGTGAAATGTCTGATATTCATATTGGCTACATGTTGAAATATTAGTGATTTTGATATAGGGGTTGAAATAAAATATACTAGTAAGAGTAATTCCAGCTGTTTCTTTTCACTTTTCCCCACGTGGTCACCAGAAACTGTCAAACTCTCCGCATGGGGACCTTTTACACTGGTGTCCTATTGCCACCAGACAGCCCTGCTCTGTAGCCAATAACCAAAAAAATGAGCAGTAACACAATTAAGGTGACATTAGAGAGGCACAAGTGCCCCAAGGAGACAGAATAGGGCACTGGATACACATGCCGGGCCTGTGGGCAGAACCAACAAACCTTGGCCTGCTCTGCATACTGAAGTCCCCACCCCGTCCCCCTCTTTGTGACGGTCTTTAAAGTGCTGATTAAGTTGAATTGAGGCCCTAATCCAGGATGGCTGGCGTCCTCGATGACCTTGAGTAGATGATGAGGGCACAGACACACCAGGGGCCAGGCCATAGGAAGACACAGGGAAGGAGGAGGCCAGGAGGAGGCCTCCCCTCGACCCTGGCCTCCAGCCTCCGGAACCAGCTGACAGTGTACTCTTGTCATGGAAGCCACCCGTCTGTGGCCCTAGCAAAACAATAGAAAAGGCCTTCCCAAGGAGGTGACCCTGGAGTTGAATGCCAAGAACGAACCTCCTTCCTGAACGTGTCCGGGAAAATGATCTCCAGGTACAGGAAACGGTA
The DNA here is from genome assembly GCF_964194105.1 of Spermophilus citellus. Lineage (NCBI taxonomy): Eukaryota > Metazoa > Chordata > Mammalia > Rodentia > Sciuridae > Spermophilus > Spermophilus citellus. The sequence goes on along the minus strand of NC_138185.1, from coordinate 8,191,112 downwards.
AGAGCAGAGGCCCGAGGGGCGAGGAGGCAGAGGAAGAGCTCGGGCAGCTGGCTGGGGTGCAGCAGGGGTGCGGGGGAGGTGGGGGCAGACCCGCAGCCCTGCAAGGCGACCCAACCCTGCTGTCATCACCCCACGTCCCCGTCGCTCCGTCTCCCGCCTCCGCGTGGGAATATTCTCCGGGACCCTGGGAGGGTCTGTGCTAGGAGCCACAAGCAAATATACGATGTATGGCACCTTTGGTTGTAAAGTGACGCCAGCTAGCCACTGAGATGATTATGTTAAGATTTACATTCATATGGAAATTGGACTCCCGCTGTTCACCTTGGCCTGCTACCGGACTCATGTTACGGGACTCATGGAGAGTTCCCATTGGTTGGGGAAGGATAGTAGGAGGGAATTCCGGGGGAGGTTCGGGGGACCCCCGGTTCCGGGGAACGCGCGGTTCCGGTGGAGGCCCGCGTGGGAGGACCGGGTTTTGGCTTGCCAGCGCCTACAGAGTATTGGCGGCTTTTTCAAAATAAAGTTTTGTTCCTGCTTGAGTGGCTCGTGATTCTGTGCCCAGCCAAGACTGCGGCAGGTCTGGACCCTGGAAGCCGCTCCCAGCATGGTCCCAGCACTGGTCAGTGCTGCAGAGGCCAGAGGATCCTGAGGGCTGCTTCCTGGGGCAGGCGGCTGGTGAGTCACTGCGGATGAAGGCCCAGGACCCCCAGGATGAGACACTCACACACAGGTATCTTCAACCCTGTCCTGGGGGCCAGAAAACGTTTCTGGGGGATGGAGAAGGAGTCCGAGAGCGTGAACCTCATAGGAAAGATGGGCACCTGCAGAAGAGGAGGCCAGAGGTCAGCTTCCGCGCCCCCAGGTGATCACGTCCCCCAGGTCGCGGGGACCTCACTGAAGCAGATGTGCTTAGGAAAGTGGGCCCCAGCCACAGTGGATTACAATCCCTCTCTCCTCTGACCAGGTCACCAGAACCTTCCTTATCACCAACCACCCACGTGGGGAGGTCATCACGGCTGAACCGAGGGGTGATCAGTGGCCTCAGGGTAAGAGAGAACAGAACGAGGACGAGGATGTCACGCCCTCAAAGCCCCTGGTTCTGTGAGAGCCGCGCGGTTCTCTCCAGGGGTCACCCAGCGCCTGGCCCTGTGGGCCCGGCCAGCCTCCTGTGGGCTACGTGGCCAGTGGGTCCCCCTCTGGCGTGGACCAGCTCATGAAAGGGCCCGGCCCTTCCTCCAGGGAGGGACACCTTCCCCAGTGACTGCTTCAGACACTGCGTATTTAAACTGCATCTTGTCCCCTGGCAGGACGCCACCACCTTTCCCTTCCCGACTCCCGAGGGTCCAGGGAGTCGGGGGAGGAGTGAAAGGGCGCCCTTCCCAGGCCACAGTGTCATCTGGTGCAGGACCATGGAGATGGTCTCCGTCCCTCTCCTGGGGACCCATCAATTCCCACCAGAGATGAAAGTCCAGTGTCCAGCGCAACAGGGAGCCATGGTCAGGGTGTGTGCTGCAGCACGTGGCCTTCCTGCTGCTGCCACCAGCTCACACCCGAAGGAGATGGACTCAGGGAATCCCTCCCCCAGCAACCCCAGACCTACAGGGGAAGCTGACCGCCATGGCCGGTTGTGTGGGTACTGTAGGCCCCCAAAGGTGCCCACGTCCTGATCCAGGAGCCCATGGTCCGACAGCTCACAAGGCCTGAAGGACTTTGCAGGTGGGATTGAGTTAGGGCTCTTGAGACGGGGTTGGCCTGGTCACTCACGTGGGCACAGCAGAATCACCAGGGTCCTCAGAGGGAGGCTGAAGGCCAGAGCCTAAGAATGAGACGTGAGGTGACAGCAGAGGAGACGGGGACCGAGACTGTAGGTGCTGAGCTGCCACTCGGAGGGCGGAGGGCCAGGAGCCAAGGATGGGGACAGCTGGGACCCCGGAAAGGCAAAACCGGCCTCCCCTTCGGTCCCCGAAGGAACGCGCTGGGCTGGCTCCTGGCTCTGACACACTGTATCTGTGTTGTCCTAAGCCACAGGCTGGTGGTGATCAGTTCCAGGGACGATGACAGCTTGCTGGGGGCTCTTGCCAACGCACACCGTGAAGGAAAGGGGGTTCGAGGACTTTCCCTGAGACTCCAGCCAAGCATGTGGGGTGGCACAGCAGACCTGGGCTATGAGGACACATGTGCATGCATGTGTGTGCACACAGGTGACAGAAAGTGACACACAGACATGGAGCCAGAGGCGTGGGCCTGGCGGAGCTGTCCCCTGGCCAACATTCTCCTCTGGCTTTGCAAGAACAGCAGGATCTGGACGGAGACAGGTCAGTCCCTAGAAACGGAGACCGTGATGACACCTGGGATCACTGAGCCTGCACGTGGACCCGGCTCCATGCTAAGTGTCCAACGTCTCCCCCCTGAGCCAGAGGCTGCCCGTGTCCGTGAGCACACCAACATTTCTTTAGAAAGAAAATCTCTCATACAAAGGTCAGCTGCCTGCAGTGCAGTGGGGGCTGAGAGGCCCCTCGGCCTCTACGGGAAAGACCCGTCAATCACTGGAAAGCAGGCAGGTGCTGGCCGGGCGCAGCACCCTGGACACGGATGCACTGGATGCCCTATGGCAGAAGGTCTGTCTCCATGGAGTAGGATTCCCAAGGGCCATTGTGTGTGTCGGGGGGCGGGGGGGGGGGTCAGCGAGACAAGCCACAGTCCAGGGACAGCACAGATTAACGTGGTGACTGGGGAAGGTAAGAAGGAACAGGAAACTTCAAGGAAACCCCTGAGGCTGAGACATAAAAGGGACACCAAACCGGACAGAGTGAGACCAGAGAGACTGAGATCTGGAACATTCCGTCCCTCTCCTAAAGCCACCAGTGACAAACCACCACCCCTGGACGGCCGTAAACGGGGGCGGGGTGGGGGGGTTGGTTCTCACGCACGTGTTCCAGAGGCTGAAAGCCTGAGGTCGAGGTGCCAGCAGGGTCCTCTGCATCTGAAGCCCCCAGGGAGGGTCCTCCCCGCCGCTGGCAGCTGCTGGGGACTCTCTGCAAGCTTCGGCTGAGGGAGCGTCACCCAACCCCGAGCTTCACATGGCCTCCTCCCTGTGCGCCTCTGGCCCGCTCTCTCTCATAAAGACACCGACTCCTGGGTGTAGGCTCACTCCAAATCCAGAGACCCCATCCCTGTCCTCACAGTCCACTGGCGAAAACCCGTGTTTCCAATCACGTTCACAGGCACAGAGTCAGGACTCAGACCTGTGGACCCGCTGCAGATGGTTTCCAAACGCACCTTAATTAATCGATCTAGTGTTAGCAGCAAATGAAGTCCCTCTGCTGTCACCACGGCTGACCAAACCTTTGGCACCAGCGCATGGGTGGCTGCAGGCTCTAGAAATGTCACTTAACAGGTTAGACAGGTCTGGCCTGCGGGGGAGGGAGTCATTTCAGACCACAGAGCAGCCGGAATGAGGTTCAGCCAGGTCCCCCGCCCCATAGGTGGCCCCCACCCCACCCAGGATGCTTAGAAGGGTCCAGTTGGCAAACACCACAGCCAACCGGAAAATCCCCAAATAAGATCCTCAAGAGGATCTAGAGGAATGACACAAAGTTCTGAGTTAGGAAACGGCCCTGTGCGTGGTCTGATCTGTCACCTCCCGTCCCCCTCCCATTTCCCCTGCAGATCTTCCTAACACCAGTGCCCGCCAGGCTCCCCAGAGGTGGGGCCGGTCAGCAGGCCCCTAGGGGCGCGGGGTTGGCTCCGGGCCTTCTCAATCACTCTCCATCTTTTTCCAGCCTGTGCTAGATTTAGACTCCCTTCCCTTGTCTTTAGAGTGAGGCCCATGCATTATGGATAGGCCTGTTTCTGATTCAGAGCCCAGAATCACTCTGCCTTCAAAATCAGCTCTCCAGAATCAAAGCAGCTCTGAACTCGGCCTCCTGGCCCTGCGCCTGAGGGGTCGGGGGCCAGGCTCTCCTTGACGAATGTTTAAAATGCAAAACACAAGGCAGCCACCCTCCGCAGTGCTCACACACACTGGTCCTGCAGGGAATGGGTGACGGGGGACCAGGACCCTGGACCTAGGGCGATTTCCATCTGGCAGGAAGTGGGGGTCATTTCAAACTTCAAGACAAGTCATCTCCGTCCCAGGTGGCCGGAGTGTCTGGAAAGTTCCGCGCCTGACACCGTGTGGCCTGTCTGCACACGCACCTACCCCTCCTCTTTATTCTCCTGCCCTGCGCTAGGGTAGCGGGAATGAAGCAGAACCGGAAGGGGATCACCCCCACCGGGCGGGGGGCCAACCGCAGCAGAAATCACTAGGGGCGATTTTCTTTCTATTTCTAATTTTTCTATAATGAGCAGATATTAGTTTTTTGGGTTTTTTATTTTTTTAGGGAACTGATGTTTAAGAAATCTGTTTTCAAACCCTATTCAAGGAAACGTGGAAACAAGGAAGCATTGTTAATTGTTGATTGCTGCACCGTGGAGTTTTCCTAGTTACGTTTAAAGACATTGCGATACTAATACTGATGACTCGTGCTCCCTGGGCACCCACCGTCCTGGATGCCTTTGCGTGTGTCCCTCTTTGAATCCTCCTTGAGATAGGTGTTCTGACTGTCCCCACAGTACAGACCAGGGCATTGAGGCACAGAGAGGTTGAGCTTCTTGACCAGGAGCACACAGCTAGGACTTCTGCAGCTGAGATTTGAATCTAAAGAATCTCAGTCAACATTCTGTATTGCTTCTCTTCAGAAGCAAAATGTACACCAATCTCAGTGTTTTTTGTTTGTTTTGTTTTGTTTTAATGCCTTCTAGCCAGAATGTGAAATACCATGCATGAGCCATTAAAACTCAGGTGGTTCTCTACATACTGATGTGGAAAGTTCTCCAACACAGAGTGATAGAGATGGTGTTGGAAGAGCCCTGAGGCAATTTCCCCATCTTAGAACTGAAGTTTCCTAATCTGTATATAGCAGTTAAGGATCTCTCTTATCAGATGGGAAACAAATAGGATCAGCCTGCACTAATCTTTAAATTTTGTTGCAATCCCTTAATCTTTCCCAAAAGGCATTTTTGCTCACATTGCCACTCAGGGGACATGAAATTCTCACAAAGTTCCCAAGAGAAGTCTCTTCCCCAAGGCTGTGGCAGCTTGCTCTTTATGTCACTCTTAAGGAAGAGCCAGTCTGCACATGGATTCTGTCTCCCTGTGGTCACCATAGGATGACGGCCTGTCACTGCAGCCTCTGCCATTTCTGCTCCAGGGGAAGAGATAAAATGGGGCGGACCCCCAGCGCCACCCCTTGGAAGCCACTTTGGGGCGTGTGTTTGAGCAGGGAGAGGAGGATACCCAGAAGCCACTCAGACACTGGGGAAGGGTTGCTGGAGCCTCGTGAAGCAGAGGCCAAGGGTGACTTACAGTGAGGGTCAGTATTGACCTGGGCGGGAGGAGAGGGGGAGGACCCTCCATGGCATCATCCGGGCATCTCTCGACGTCTGGAAGCTCCTGCGGCATTGCTTATTTTATAAGAACCAGCCTGTGGCTTTTGGAGACACTGTGACTCGGGCAAGGTGACACTTATGTAAGAGGAAACCAACCAAAGAGATGGCGGCCTCCTCAGGGTGTTCCCATTCTGCCATCACGCGCAGAGCCATCAGTGTCACTATCCCTACTGTTCACTCCAACGGTTCCAACCAACCGTGACCTCGGTGAAGCTCCTCATATTCAGGTTGTCAGATTAAATACAGGCTACCAGGTAAATATGAAAAAACCGCAATTCTAAGTATAAATCTACCTGACACAACATTTGGGACATACACTAAAAATCACTGGTCTAACACATTAGGCCCAGGTGTCCTGTCCTTGTATTTGCTAAGCAAGCTTCCATACATTATCTTATCTAGCTGTCACGAAGGAGGTGGGCGTTACTATCGCCATTGGACGGTGGAAGGGCAGAGGAGAAGGGAGAGAGTCCGTAATGCAGAAATAGAGCCCTGTAAGACCCGGAAGCAAAAAGGAAAACAGAAAGTTGAACTGCTGCTCCTGCAAATGAGGAAACAGGAAAGAAGCGACCAGGGTGCCTTAAATCCACGCAAAGAGAAATGAGCCTCGGCTCCTGAAAAGTCAATGAAACGGGGCTTTGTGGGAAACGGATCTTCCACGTTGAAGATGAAACGCACCATCTCCCAGAATTACCCAGGCTTTGGGCAGGAGACCGGGTGGGCAGGCCGCCCAGAGAAGTCCAGGAAGGAGGGAGCAGCTTTCAGAGCCATCGAAGGCCCCTCCACCGGGCAGGCAGCTGCTGGTGCAGGAGCTCAGGGGCCGCCTGCTCTGGGTTTTCGGTTAAACCTGCTCTGACAACAGTTTCCAGATGTGAACAGTCCTGGGTGTGAATGCTGAGGATGCCGAATGAATGGGGCGGGGTGCAGCTCCCAATGGCACCCTGGAGGGAAAGGAGGCATGCCTCTCCCTCCTTCCCCGCTGCAACCCCAACTCGGTAGTGGGGGGCACTATCCCAACAGACAGGCCACACCTGGGAAGGTGGAGCCACGGCCCAGCAGGGCAGGGAGCATTTGCCCGCCCTGGGCTGCTTATCCCCGTGATGGGAGCATACAAACGGGCTTTGTCCCAGCCACTGTGACTTTGCACCCTGACCCAGGGAGCAATCTGGCGAGCAATCGCAGCACGTGTCCTGTGAGCTCAGGGAAGATGCTGGATTCTGTGTGGAGCGGGCGACACTAAAAACACCCGGATGAGACCTTGGTGACCAGAGTCTTGACCAATGGCAGAGGGGGCCATGTCAATCCTGGCCAAGGACACAGATCCCTGCTCCTGGGGCCACAGTCCGTCTAGAGCAGCAGGAGTGCCAGCAGGGTAGAGGGTGAGAGTCACAGGGGCACGTGGGCAGGGTCTCATCAGGTGTCCTGGGCAGGCTCAACTCGGAGAAATGTCCTTTCGGGGCGAGAGCTCAGTGGGCTCCATCTTGCAGGGACACAAATAAGCCCTGAGATTGAGGTTTGAGGAGCAGGTGGCTCCTTGGGGCCCTGGCCCCTGGCATCTGCCCTGGGCCAGACTTGGCACCCCCTCCATCAGTGGGCTCTGTCCCAGGCCTGAGGACCTGCAGGGCCTGCAGACATCCTTCCCCAGGCAGCACTCCCGTCCCCCCTCATTTTTAGGTCCACTCTGTCACCCTGACCTCACGCCGCCCAGCAGATGCGTGCCCAGCAGGCAGGCCTCAGCCAGCCAGTGCCCTGACTCTGGGCTCAGGCAGTGTGGCCAGCTACCTGCTGTCCCCAGATGGAGACTGACGTTCTTAGAGTAGTTTGGGTCCAAGCAAGAACAAAGACCCAGGAACACCTGATACTCAGCCCCCAGATGACCAAAATGGCCCTGGAAATGTCTTATTATCAGCTTACCCCAAAGCATCTTTTGTCCCTTAAAAATGTACTTTTCAACGTGTTCTGGAGAAGAATTGGCCTGGTTCCTGAAATCCCACTCTAATTGTGTATAATTTTTATAAATATAGTAATTAGGACTCCCTTTGCCTCACAGTTTAAATGGAATCAAATTATTATGGGAACAGGAGAACGAGGAGGAGTGAACCCTGGAGTCTCTGAATTCATTGCCCCTCCCTCTCCACAGGGACGCTAACTGCTGGGACCTCAAAGACAAACCATGGTCCCCTCGGTGGCCGCAGGGAAAACAGAGGTCCTGCCTGGCCCTCGACACCTCGTAAATCCAGAGTCAGAGACCAGAAGTCGCGAGATGGTGGCGGCCTGCGGTGCATTTCCCACCTGGATTCTGATTAGTCTATTTTAAAGTTAAGAAGTTCACACATGTCCTGGATTTTCAGCCTCTCTTGACATCTCGGACAAAGCCACCCCAGGCCTGCTCTCCTGGCTGACCGTGACAGGCACCATCCCGTGACGGCTGCACCCTCGACTCTGGGCATGCACCGCGGGCTTCGCCACAGCCTCCTGTCGCCTCTCTGACGGTGCCGTTATAATGCCGCTAGACCCTGTAAGGAGCGCCACCATTGCCTGTGTGGGATTAAGGGCCAGATGCTTCCGGAAACGTGGGGTGACCATGAAGGTCTGAGGCTGTGGCAAGCACGTGCGTCCCCAGGACTCCAGACTGGGCGCCTGCTCTTCATGCCTCGCCGGGTCCGGGTGGCCTGGGAATGCCTTGTCCTGCCGATCGCATGGGGGACCCCAATTCATCACCACTTCCTCAGCCCAGGTGACTTTGTCGAGCCCCACTAGAGGAGCAGGGCACATCCGCTCCTCCTGACCCCGGCCAGCCTCGAGCCTTGTTTGGGCCAGTGGGACTGGGACAGAAGTGACATACGCAGAGGCTGGCACGGCTGGCCTTCTGTGGCTGCCATGAGACACGTGCCTCCAGGAAGCTGCTGGTCCAAAAAGCACCCGGCTGGGAGCCCCCTGTGGTCAGGCCACCTGCAGACACGGGACCAGGACGAAACTGTCCTTCTTAGAAGCCACTGAACTGAGGTGGGTGGGGTCACACAGTAATGTCGTGGCAACAGATGACTGAGACATCGCTACTGCGGAATCTCAAGACACCCATTAAGTTGGTGGCCTAGAGCTTCGAGACCCCAACATAACGCCGGGTGCAGTGACACGTCTGTAATCCCAGCAGCTCAGGAGGCCGAGGCAGGAGGATCACAAGTTCAAAGCCAGCCTCAGCAAAAGCAAAGGTGCTAAGCAACTTAGCGAGACCCTGTTTCTAAATAAAATATAAAATAGGGCTGGGATGTGGCTCAGTGGTCCTGAGTTCAATGCCAGTTTAAAAAAAAAAGAACCCAACATAGAGACTTCTCTTTCTTTTTGAAAACTTACAATGTTGCAGGCTCATGAAATCAAAGTGACAGCATTTCCTCCCCAGGAGGTTTGAGGCAAAACAAGTTAATTCGAAGCCTTCTGTGCCGGTCAGTGCCTGGTGACCCCTGCTGGCCTCACCTTCGAGCACTGATTTGGAACAATATCCACAGAGTCCCAATCCATTAGCTTCTTACTCAGGAATTCAGGATGCCATCGGGGCTGGGGGACAAAGGCATCCAGGGGTTGGCACCTTCATGTTTTCAAGTGTGATAGGAACATGCTAATATGATGGCCGCGCTCCAGCCGGCCTGCGGCTCCACCTGCACTATTCCCACGCAGGGAGAACCTGTGGGGCCCGAGGGGCAGTGAGCGCTCGTTACAGACGCAACCATGTGCCAAAGGCCTCCACTGAGGCAGGGGACTTCAAACACGGCTGGGGGAGGATCCTGGGCCTCCAGATGTCAGGGTTGGTCAGGGCCAGGCCTGCCCCCGTCTCCAGGAGGCCCACATCCTCTCTCCAGGAGTCCTGGCCCAGTCCCCAGGCTTCAGGCTGGGCCTCAACTCCAATGTCCACTTTCTAAGCCTGGACTCACAAATCCACGTCCATTTTGGACATTCCCCCTTGGACCTCTCCAGGCCTCTCCAGTTCAGCACGTGCAAGCAGCTGTGTGTCCACGTGAGCGTCAGCACCGGCGGGTCTCTGTCCTGTCTGACCTTCCTCCTGTCTTCCCCAGACCAACAATGGGACCACCCACTGGCTCCAGGTAGAAGCCTCAAGGTCCTTGGCACCCCTTCCCTCCCCTCCCGTCCCCACATCTGTCAAGCCCTCGGGGGCTACGTCCAGAATCCACCCACTTTTCTGAGTCTCTGTGGTCCCCTCCTACTTCAGGACATCACTCCATGTCACCCTGATGACCACACTGCCCTCTCAATGGCCCCCCACGTCTGCTCCCGTCCCACGCCTGTCTGTTCCCCACCTATGGCCTGAAGAGCCCCAGAGCTCCGGAAAACTCATGGCTAACACAGTAAGGTCACTCTGTTGGTGACCGGGGGGACGGGAAGCCTAGGTAGCCTCCAAGGAGCAGGACACCCAAGAAAGAATTGTCCCAAATCCCACGCAATTTCCAAATGTCCACCGGACACTCACAAAGGAGAAAAAATCTATTTAAAATAAAGTCCTAGAACTTAACACTAGTTTATATATTTAAAAAGCGTCTCTTGCAAGACTTCTGACACATCCCGGATTTTCCCGAGGTGCAAGTACCATGTACCCATATGAGAAGGGAAGGCTCTACGGCTTGTCTTGGGCTTTTAAGAATTGTTTGCCATTTTGGAAAACCACATTGTCTACAGAAATGCCGACATGTCACCTGAGTGGTCAGTCCTGTTAATCTGGATCATTCTGCATCGGTGGGTATCGGGCTGTTTTTCTAGTGCTAAACATTAGAGCTGGCGTTAATCTTTTTTCTTTTTTACCTTCTGACAGAGGTATTCTGGGAACTTATCTAATGATATGTACACAGGTTTGTTGTTAGAAAATAATTTCATCTTGTTTCTCTCACTCATTTGGCCCTGGAGAGCACACGGTCTCTCATACTTGAGCCTGTGCCTGCAGAGAGGTTGTGTCATCTGTTAATTCTATTTCCTGAGGGCAAGTTTACAGAGGGGAGCTTGGAGTCGGCTGCGGTGAGAAACCATTAATTTAGAGGGAAAACAGCAGCAGAAACGAGTTCCAGGGGGAGGTGGGCCGTCTGGTTGTGGGGTGGAAATCACCACCGTGGAAAAGGAGCGCAGCCGGTGGCCGGAGCAGCAACCCACAGACAGGGAGTGGGCGCTACCGGAACGCCTTCTTGACAGCAAAATGATTTTTGTTCAAAAAAACTGAGAAGAAACCCTCCCTTCAAAGCCAGCAGACCTGGTGTTCACCTGCATTTTCAAAGGAGAGTGAAGCTCCCGGTGGCCTCTGTGGGATGTCGGTGCCTCCGAGACGCGGCCTCCAGGTCTGCAGGGGCTCAGAAGAGAATCCAAGGAGAGACCCTGGCTTTTCGCCTGTGATGGGGCATCAGAATGACCTGCGTGTGTGACCTCCATGGGGACGGGGCCCGAGTCTGAGGCTCAGGGAGAATGTGCCCAGTGAAGCCGGTTCAGAGGCTTAAATGTTCCCGAGATATTAAAAAGCAAGTTGTTTTGTCTCATTAAAAATACACTGAAGCGGCTGGGCTGGGGCTCAGTGCAGAGCACTTGCCTGGCGTGTGGGAGGCCCTGGGGTCGATCCTCAGCCCCACATAGAAATAAAGAAAATAAAGGTCCATCAGCAACTGGAAAAAAATATTTTTAAAAATACACCGAAAACAGAAATATCTCCACTTTCTTTCTCTTATCCAAGGCTGCCGTAGGGATCAGGCTGCTGAGGTTGGGGACGCACTGACTCCCATCTTACCCACCACAGGCAAATCAGCACAGAGGTGCCCTGAGCCAGGGGCACAGGACAGTTAGGCCACTGAGGGAAAAGCGAGGAAGTCACTGCATGTGCTTTCAAAGCCACCCAGCACGATTTGGCCTCCGGTGGCCTGGTGCTCTGGGACAGCTGTTTTTGAAGAGTGAGCCCCCGACCATCCGCTGGGCACTTGTTAGTGATGCCGACCTGTGGGAGAAGGGTCTGCAGAAGGGTCCGATGTCCGTCCGTGTCACCAGCCTTCCAGGTGACTCTGGGAAGTGGAGAGCCGGGGGTCAGGAAATGCAGCTTTCTTAACTGTGTGTCTTGATTGAAGTCAAGGTTCTAGAAAGTCAAAATACAGAGCACTTGTGAGTCACTTTTATCTGAAGCAAAACACATGCTTTCTGCCCACAAGAAGCCATGACCTAAGAGGGGGTTTTGTTCTGCAGGACTCGAACCAGGGGCCCACCAGACTTTGCAACTAACTCTGATGTTCTCCACGGACTGCCCGCTTCACTCTAGAGCCCCCCGCTCGGAGCTGCTCCGTCCATCAGCTCCTCCTGAGTCACGATGAACTGGACACCATCACTACGTATCTATCTAGAGATCGTATCTTGCACTTTTTGACAATTGAACTTTGATCGGAGGGGCCTTCAGAAGCACCTTTCTTCTCTGTGTCATCTGGAACCTTGTCCTGACATCTTCCAGGTCTGGGGACAACGGCATTAACGCTTGTGAACACCCTCTAAGACCTCCACCCCCCTCAACATGCTGTCGTCCTTAGAGCCTCCGAGGACCTAAGTTGACCATTGCCCTCCACTTTGAAGTAGAGGAAACTGAGGCACAGAGGAGCTGGCGGTGTCACTTGTCATACATCTAGTACCCGGTGAAGTCCAGATTGGCTCCAGCTCTGGGTCCTCCCACCCGGCCACTCCATCCACCCTGTGGGGAGGGTCAGTGTCTCGCAGGGAAGGTGCTGCCTGCACCTGGGTTGGGACACAGCTGGGCTCGGCTGGGCTCACAAGGCGGCATGATGAGGCTCCCTGTCCCCTCCTTCCAAATGCCAGGTACTGTCACACCATAAACAACAACTTCCCTCAGGACTGAGACCAGCTATTTTATAAGCTACTTCAAGCTCCTGTAGAAATGGTGTCCTGGGCTGCTTCTCCAAAGGGTTTTTTGCATTTTAAGGAAATCAAGGAACAACGGCTATTGATGGGATTGTCCACTCTATCAAGGTGAATCGGTGAATCCGGCTGCCCTTGACATAGTAGCTGCAGGGCCTGAAGACCCCCAGAAGGCCAAGCCCTGACAGGCTGTGCCACTCAGGTTTCCATCACTTAGCCAAAATGAATTTTATCAGATTCCAAGGAGAAAAGTTGATTTTGGCGCACAGTTTTGTAGGTTTCAGTCCAGGGACGCTTGGCCTAGCCGCTTGGCCCCTTAGGAAAGGGAGTAGGTCTTGGCAGAAGCGCAAGGTCTTACCGCACCAGGCCAGGTAAGGTACGAGGGGAGGAAGCCGGGTCCCAGGACTCCCTGCAGAGCACACCCCCAGAGACCCACCCCACTTCCTCCCACTGGTCCCACCTCTTAAAGGTCCCGCCCTCTCCCAGCAGCACCATCAGCTGGCACCAACGAGTCTTCAGAGGACGTTTAGGATCCAAGCCGCACATGAGGAAGGTGACGGTGCGCCTTCTTCCTCAGCACGCCTCAGGAACATGAATAAGTCATAAAACACAAACCACACATCTTCACTTACAAAGATTAAAAATTCCAGAGAAGTTCAACCAGGTGAACTTTCTCTCTATTTTGCTCTGAGGGACGCTTACCACCTTCTTCGACAGCTGCTGGTGACCAGGACCGACCGTGTCCCATACCGAATTTGTCTTCAAGAGCACTGAGGACTGATATGAAATAGTTCCCCAAGCCCCAACCCCAAGGCAGTCTGATTCTGTAGGTCTGAGCGGGAGTCCAGGAACCTGTCGTGGTACAAGGTCCTCGTGGGTGTAGCAGCGGAGACCGTCAACCTAACAGGCCGTGGGGTGGGTGTGGGGGTCCGGCACCAAGTGTGAGAACGCAGAATGCATTGGAGGCCAAACGAGGATGGTCAGTGGGGAGACAGACAAGCCCTAGCTACTGGGACAAGTGCCTCTGGCTGGAATTGAGGGCCCAGGTTTTTATGAATTAATACAAAGAAAAGGCGAGGGAGGAAGCAAGCTGGTGGTCCCCACTGCATCAGGCTCTAGGGACAGCACAGCGTGTCCAGGGGCTGCCGGCCACTTGCACCTTCCAGCTAAGACTTCCAGGAAGAGGGCTCCCATGGCTTGGCGTGTCATCTGTGTGGTATCAGGGAGTCTGCAGAAACCATCCAGCCCTGGTCAGAGTGACCCCGGTGACCACGGCCTCATGCTTCATGTTTCCCCTGAGCCAAAGAACCTGGTGCTTGAGACCTCACAAGGGGTGTGCGAGCCTCACTCTTGGGACAGGAACATGTTGTGATTTCATTTCCCCGACATTAAAATCCTTCCTTGGAACCCTCCTGTGACCGGCGGGCTGTACATTGGCACATCATATCAGCAACTGTTGACAGCATCTACCAACGCCGGCTGGTGTCAAGGACCCTGTGCCCCCAGAGCTCCATCTGTCGGGAGATGCACATCAGCGACACCTACCTACGTTCACCGACATACGTACAATCCTGTTCACGGCAGCCCTGTGCGTAACAGCACACGCCTAGAAACGACCTAAATGGCCTCCTGCTGTGGAGTGGACAAGAGAAACGGAGTGTACCTTACACAGAATAGCACACACACCACCGTCACCACGGGCCACGCCCGGAGGAGTCAAGGAAATAATGGCGACTAGAGGAAACCAGATATGCAGGGAGACTCAGGCAACTCCATTATACGAAACTCGAGAAGAGGAAGAAGGAATCCATGCAACAGAAATCAGAAACCTGTCCCTGGGGAGGCAGCGTCCACCAGCAAGGGACTCGGGAGAACTTGCTGGGCTCTAAAATGTTCCCCGTCTTGACCTGCACAGGTGTATACCCAGGTAAGCATATCCACACTTACGCACTAAAAACAGTAAGTTCCACAGGTGATTCTGGTATCCCACCAAGAATGGGAAAAGAAACCTTTTTTGCCCACACCAAAAAAAAAAATTTAAAAAGCTCGAATATTGCTAATTAGGAACTAAAGCTTCCAGCAGCTCAACCGCTTTGTTCTGAAACTGTAATATGCAAAAATTAAGCTTTGTAAATGGATGAATTAGCTGGCAATTATTTGCTTTGCAGCTACGTTCGCCATGGGACTTCTTTCAATGGCAGGTTCCCTTAGGTGCACTTAAAAAATGAGATCTGAATCGCCTAAGACTATTTATTCACAAATGTTAACAAATGTGAACAGATGCGCACAGTAAGCCTTGCTCGCCGGTGTGTAGGCGTGGGGGGGGTGGGCAGAGGGGGGGCGTTCAGCCTGAACACTCCAGACAGAAGCCGGAGCTCCTTGGAGCTACAAGAAACTGCCATCTTCCAACTGCTCTGTGCATTGGGCAGGGGGGGGGGCCTCGGAGAATGTAGGAAAGGGGCCACGGAAACCCCAGCTATCTCTGCACTGTCTTGCAAGGAGGGTTGGAGACGGCAAAAGAACACAGGTGGGAGGCTTCTGCGTGCACTGGAACCCCGGCAGGCAAGCTCCTGCCAGAGCAGACGCTGCGCAGGGCCTGAGGTGCTGGACTTCCTCTGGGCTTCCAGGGGAGCAACGGCTGCTGGCGTGGGCTGTGCACTTGAAGCAGGAAAGACAGAAGGAGATCATTTGCATGGGTGAGCTGGCAGACGGGCTAAATGCACATGAGCATCCTCACTTACAGATAAGGAAACCGAGGCCGAGAGCAGCAAAGTCCCTTGGCCAGCAGGTGGGATGGGACTCTGGCCTGTCCGGCCCTCATTGTGGCTGCCAGCACCCAGGGGGTCAGCCTTTCCTCTCCACTCTGTCACCCAGCTCCATCCGCTGCTCCCACTCGGGCCTCAGAAGGCAGCCAGCTACTCCCACCCAGGCAGCCCCACTCGGTCTCCAGTGACGTCCAGTTAGAATCAGAAGGTCATTCTTGGTGACCGAATGGAGACGAGTACCTGAGTGTCCTTCCCTCCCCTCCCAGCTGCCCTCTCAGCCCTGCTGAGGCTAAAACTCCAAGGAAACGCAGGTCACTAATGAGAGCTGGCCTGGGGCAGTCTTCCCTGTCTCCTGCTGGATCCTGGACGGCTTCCCTCCCTCACTACCGCCCAGCGGAGATTATGAATGTGCTTCTCCTCCATCCCCTATGCCTCGAGGGCACAGATACGAGCCACATACAAGGTGAGCTCCCCCCAGGAGTTGATCTCTGAAGTAGGGAATAGATGAGTGATTCCTGGGCCTGGGGGGGTCTGGTGGAGGGTCTGGTGGGGGTCAGGGTGCAGCTGGGAGGGAGGGATGACTTCTAACGTTCGGTGGCACCGTGGGCTCGTGTGCTGGCCACGTTCATTGCTTATTGCAGAAGAGTGAGAGCAGAGGGCTTTGAATGTTCCCAACACATAGAAATGATGAATGTCTGCAGCGGCAGGCCCGTGCCCTGATCTGATCATTGTACGTTGTGTTTGCTTTTAGTCACTGTGACAAATACCAGAGAGAACAATCTAAAGAAGGAAAGCTTTATTTTGGCTCAGGGTTTCCGAGGTCTCTGTCTGTGGTCAGCTGGCTACACCAGCCTGGGTCCCAGGTCAGGCAGAGCAACATGACACAAGGGCGTGGCGGAGGAAATCGGCTGACCTCCTAGAGCCGGGAAGGCTGGGGTGGGAGGAGGACGGGGAAGAAGAAGCCTGGGACAGGACAGCTCCGAAGGGCACACCCCAGTGGCCTGCCTGCTCCAACCTCGCTCCACCTGCCTAGGTTCCCCGCCCCAGTACACCATCCAACATTTTATTTTTATTATTTTTAATATTTCTTTATTTTTTTAGGTGGAGATGGACACAACACAATGCCTTTATTTTTCTGTGGTGCTGAGAACCAAACCCGGGTCCCGCCCAAGCTAGGCGAGTGCTCTACCGCTGAGCCACAATCCCAGCCCCCATCCAACATTTTAATCCATCAAATACATCAGTCCATTGGGGAGGTCAGAGTCCCCGAGACCCAATCGCCTCTCAAAATGGTCACCTCTGGCCATCACTGCATTCGGGAACCAAGTCCTCAACACACGAGCTTAGGGGGACATTGCAGCTCCGACCAAGACACACACGTGTACACACGTTAAACGTCACCCTGTGCCCAAGGACATGTGCGATGACCCTATATCAACTAAAATAGAGATGTATTTTAGAGATTATGCCTAACAAAATAAGTAAAATAAAATATCAGGTCCTGGGTGCCTAGGGCTCCCCACGGTAGAGAGTGGGAAACAGAGGGATCAGACATCCACAGTACAGCAGCACCCAAGCCCTGGTGGCGGCCACCACGCCTTCCCACTCAGAAATCTCCACCCAGGTGCGCGGCTAGGGTTGTCACCGTCTGAGCCTCGCCAGGCTGCGCTGGGGACTCTTGCCTTGCGGTGGCTCTGTGGACGGACACCCCTGCATGTGCACTGGCTGCTTTACAGAAGGAGATTCCCCTGGGGCCTCCCCGATCAGGACACTAAGATTTCAGAGACACAAACACCAACCCCCCCAAAGCAGGAATGAAGATGTTAATTACAGACAGGGCAGACTTCAGAACAGGGTTTAGGATCGAGGGGAGCTTGGTGAATGAAGGGGAAGCTGGCCATTCTCCAAGATGATGACGCAACAATTCTAAACACTTACGTGCCTAACCACAGGGCCGGAAGATGAGGCAAACGGAGGAGGAGAAGCAGATCCACAGACGCAGCGGGACACGGCCACGCTGCTCTCCTGGCCATTAAACGAGTAGGCAGAAAGTCAGCGCTGGCCTGAAGACCCGAACCTCGCTACATTCACAGAACCTCGGCCCAGGGACGGAGGATGCACATTTGTCTGAATGCACATGAACACTCACCAGGACCCCGCGCAATCTGGCCCATGAAGCAAAACTCCACACGTTTAAAAGGACGGCCATCATAGCAACTATGTTCCCAGAAGCCAGGAAGGGAAAGGAATTCCGCTTCTCAAAAACTCACGGAGACTTGAGGTGAAATCACAAGGGAAATCCAGAAGTGTTTGGACTAAATGAAAATAAAACATACCACGATTTGTGGAATGCTACTGGTGGTGGAAATTCGTGCATTTCAATTTGAAAACAAGAAAAAGCTAAATTCAGTAGCCTAAGCTCTCTGCCTCAATCCAACCAGAGAAAGCAGAGAACAGAGGACGTGGAGCCAGCAGAAGGGAGACAGTGAGGAACTCAAGCAGGAATCGGAAAAGATCAGAGACGGAGGCAGGAAGCCAAAGCCGCTGCTTTGAAACAACCAGTAAAATCCATCAATGTCCTCAAAAGAAACAAATTAGCAATGTCTGAAATAGAAGGAGGGACTGTCACTGCAGCAGCCACAGACCTCAAAGGAACATCTTAGGCCAGCGAATCCAGCAGCTGAGTGAGGCAGCTACAGGTTCACCCAAGAAGAAATAGGTGGCAGGAGGGTCCTACCTGGGAAGCAGTCGAATGTGTAGTTTAAAACCTTCCCTATAACAAAAGAAAAGACATGCCTCAGGCCCAGAGAGTCTTACAGGAAAATTCTTCTAAACATTTGAAGAAGAACTAAATGCCAATTCTGTATCATTTCCTCCAGAAGAAGAGAAAAGAATGTTTTCCAACTCACTTTATGAGGCCAGAGTTAACCCAATAGCAAGACTAGACGCAGCCACTATAAGAACACAGACCGAAACCAGACAAATCCTTCAACACAGCAGTGGCAGATAAAATCAAGAATATGTTAAAAATATTAAGTATTTAAAAAGATATCACGGCCCGTGGAGTTTATCCCAGGAACGCGAGGCTATTTTAACATCCAAATACCAACTGGTGCCATCCACCAGATGTGCTGACCCCCACACACCTGCTCACATCCTCTCTGACACTGACCTAATGGGATGGGAAGAGGCAAGAAAAAGCAATGAGGCCTATGGACGGGAAATTGTCCCTGTTTAAACCAAGTGTGATCATCGATGTAGAACACCTGGCAAGGTCTGCGAGAAGCTTCCAGGACTAATAAGTGGATTCCAGAAAGGATCGGAACTGGAGATTTTAAAAATGCCACGTATGACAGCACCCACGACATGAGAAATTGATATATACATCTAACAAAATATGTGGAAGGTCTGTACACTGAGAACCAAGAGCAAAGAAGACCCAAATAAGTGGAGAAACAAGTTGTGTTCCTGGGGTGAAAGGCTCGGTACCGTTAAGGTGTCAATTCTCTAATTTGCTCTTCCACAACTTCTGGAAGATGCTTGTCGGATTCCACAAGTCGACTCTAAAATTTATACGGAAAGACAAGGGACTGAGACCAGCCCAAACAATTCTCAGAAGGAGAAAAGGAGGAATTGAAAGAGAAAGTAAGTTAGTTTGTGGAATCTCTGCTTGGTTTCAAGATTTATAAGAATCACGCTAATCAAGATAGATGGTATTTGTAAAAGGATAAATCCGTAAGTCAATGGGACGGAATAGACAGCCCCCAAATTGACCCACACAAAACAGCCAACTGATTTCTGACCCAGGCTCACAGGCCATTCAAGGATGGCCTTTTCAACAGTCATGCTGGGACAACTGGATGTCTCTAGGGCACATACCATGTGCCAAGCACCTCGGGAAGTGTTTCCCACACGTCCTCACCTTTAATCCACCCCGTTCCCTGTGACGTCAGGACTCTTCACATTGCCCTCACCTGAAGTCACAGGGTGGCGGAGCCAGGTTTCAAAACACCTAGTGGCTGAAACAAAATTCTTAACCATAACAATGTCTCCAAGTTCCCCCATCTATACAGTGGGAATATCCGTCCTTACCTCAAAGCGCCGTTGAGGCCCACGTCAGAGCTCATGGGGTTCAGTGGATGCTTGTCACCTGTCACCTCCCCTCTCCACGGCTGACATGGGCACACAACAGGCTTCTTCTCTTTGCTTGTAGCTGCACACTGGTCCTGAGAGCCCTATGTCCCTGACTGGGGAAGTAGTGAGAAATGTCCCCAGCTTGAGTCACCCTCCAGTCTTGAAGGAGTTGAAGAAGTACAAAGCCAAGAAGGCGTGTCTCAAAATGACTCTGTGCGTCCTCCCCTCGGGTCCTGGGGTCCCCCCGTGTCAAACCCCTGCCCACTCACCCACCCCGTGCGGACTTCCTTAGCAGCTCTCTTACGTGGGCCACGCTCCAGGTGCGGGGGACAGAATCAAATCGGACTCCTTCCCTGCCCCGGAGGAAGTCATGGTCTAGGAAGAAGTGTCCTGCGCACTTGTCACGTCTCTGGCTGCCTGTTCTTTTGGAACGTCTGTTTCAGGTTCAGAGGAATTTTTCTCTTTCCCTGGTGGAAGCCTGGGGCTCATTCTCCCGTGTCCCCCAGGCCCCGGGCCTGGTCCAGTGTCAGAATCAGTGTCATGGGCTACTTCAGTTCAGAAATGCAGCGAAGACAGGTGTGAAGAGCCTCAGTCCAGGAGTGGGCAGGTGGCTCTCGGGACTGCTGGGGCTGCAGAGGGCAGGCGGCTCTCAGAGCTCTGCGAGGGGCTGGGCTTTCCAGATGCTGTGAGCTGCTATCTCCTTTAATAAGTTTCTTCCTGATTAAATGCTAGAGCGTTATTTGCAGGAAAAAAAAAAAAAAACAACCCAGCCTGGTGGGGAAGACACCAGCAGTGCTGGGTTCCACGCAGCAGGGCAGCAGGAAGGGCATGTTCAGGGAGGACACGGGGCGGATGTCCACCCAGAGACAGTGCGGCGGGCTGGGCGTGGCGTCTGGATTCACGCTGACTCTGTTCCTACATAGACGTCAGCTCAGCTGCTGCCCTCGCTGAGCCCTGGCTTCCTTTTCTCTGAAATGGGAACAATGATCCCTAGGAAGGGGTGGTGACATGCAGTGGCCTTATTACCAGGGTGAAGACTCATTAAGTGGCAGTTCTTAGCCTGGCCCTGCCTGGGGACAGTCAGGGAAGGAATCTCAGACAGGACATTTAAGCCAGTTATTGAAGAGTCGGGGTAAGGACAGACCACACACCTCGCCCACCTGCAGCCTTGGGTGGTCTGGAGAGGGATCCGAGTGTGGATCCACGGGGTGAATCCTACCCTTAAGTCACAAGGCGAATCTCAAAGGCTTTCTGCTGACTGAAGAAGGCAGATTCCAGACACCACATTCTGCATGATCCCATTTACAGAAAAGCCAAACCTCACAACCTGTCTGTGGGGACCAAAAGATCACCTGCGTTTGCCCAAGGCAGGGTTGGCAGGGGCAGGGTGACTGCCAAGGGCACAGGGATGCTTCTGGAGTGATTGACAGCCGAGTCCTACATCTCACCATGGCCGTGTCCACACAGGTGTGTGCATTCATCAGTCCTCGGGCTGCAGAGGGGAAGCCGGTACGTGGCACTGCATAGAAATTGTGCCTCCTGGAGTTTGTCTTAGAAGACAAGAAGCAGGACATTCAGAACTTAGGAGCACACAAACCCAGAATTCCCTCGCCACTGTCTCTTGACCACCCCTGCCCAAGGTCCAGTGGCTACTCTTCCCCTTCTGCCCTCTGTCGCTGCCCATTGGTGGCTGGGGCCCCCAGTGCCCAGGGCTTCATTACAGTTTGTTACTTTGGAGTCATCCAGACAAATTTCCTTCCTTCCCATCCAATTTCGAATTAAGTCAGGAAAAGATGGATCGACTGAACATCGCCAGGCAGAGCTGAGATTGATGACCGCAGCTGGTTTTTCCAGGAGCTTCTGCTAACACCTCTTCTCAGAGACGGCTCATAGAGGTGCTGGCCTCCATCCGGCCA
Organism: Spermophilus citellus; assembly: GCF_964194105.1. Lineage (NCBI taxonomy): Eukaryota > Metazoa > Chordata > Mammalia > Rodentia > Sciuridae > Spermophilus > Spermophilus citellus. Next base: position 8,169,907 of record NC_138185.1, on the reverse strand, counting down.
CCCCACCGTCCTCCTGACTGGCCACCGTGATGCTTGCCCTCCACAGCCACTTTGCAGAGCACCCACTGGGTGCTGGACACCGGGGCCTGGGGACAGTGGTGACTGTGTGGTCCCTGATTTCCAAGAACTCGGGTGTGGTGGGGACTCAGGTTAGAATGGAGACCACAGGGATGCATGGGAAGCACAGTGACAGAGGACAGCAGGGGACATTAGAGGAATGTGGAGAGGGGGAGGGGAAGCAGGGAATCCAGGAGGGGCTCTAGGGGTGCTGACCTTGGGCCAAGTCTGAAGTAGTGGAAGCTGGACAGAGGCTCAGCTCCTCAAATGGCTCATCCCACTGAATTATCACAACTACTCCCCCATCTTCCAGAGGAGGAGATTAAGCCCCAGAGGTAAAATGATTTGTTCAACGTCACTCAACAATGAGTAAAACTGAACCACTTTCTCAGGTTCTGATCTATTTCACTGAATTCTTTGGACAATCCTACGAGGTAATATTTATTAGTATTAGAATGGTGGTCTGCCTGAAGAAACTGAGCTCAGAGAGGTTAAGATACTTACTCGGGGTTACACAGCTGAACAGCCATGGATCTGGGATACAAACCCGGGTCGTGCAGCTCCAACGCACAGGTTCCCGAGCATGACCCTGCACTGTCAGGCTGGCCCTGGGGCTGCGCCCTCAGCCACTAAAAGCCTTTTGTGGGGTTCAGGCACCACAAGCACCCTACACTCAGGGCCACTGCCACGAGGTCTAACCCAGGCACAAGGAGTGGCCTGTCCATCTGACAGGCTGGGTACCCGGCACCCGCTGCCCAGTGGAGAAGACGAGGCCCCGAGCCCACAGAGCATGCTGTTCATAAAGAGCACAGTGTCCATTAAAAACTGCCCCTGTCCTGGGGGAAGCAGCCGCACAGCAGGGGCCTGGCCGAGTTCATCTCACGGTCTTCAGTTGTGTTAAAAACAGCTCAGCAGGAAAAACAGAGGCTGGGGGGGAAGGCTCCTGACTGTTGCCTTGGGAGGCAGGACGGTGGGGGAGATTTTCTCATTCCTGCTTTTCTGCATTTTACAGTTCACGGGAAAAATGTCACAAGACAAGCAGAGACTCTCCAGGAGCGAGGACAGCAGAACCCACAGGCATGTCCCCAGGGCTGCTCACCTGGCCCCTCGCCTCCAACACCCTGCACCTGGCTTGGTGTGTGGCGGAACACAGTGGGCGCTGTCCTGAGCCTGTCTCCAGATTCACACGGTGCCCCGTTCCCACGTCACCCCCTTCCCTCAAGTCCTCACCTCCCCTTGACATTCAATTTCGTCCAGGAAAGTGATGAGACGAGGCTTCTAAACTGGAACGAACAGATGACGTCCCTATTCATTATTTAATCTGCTCTCAGACTTGAATGAACTCGAGCAGGGGTAATTACTGCCACTCCAAACTCGTGTCTAGGAGGCCGTCACCGGGGCCTGCAGGAGGCGGTCACAGGAGTCGGGATTTATGGAGCAGCATTTCCAGAGAACAGGGGCCGAGAAGGTGTCAGGAGAAACCGCACCCAGGGAACAGGAGACACCACCCACTTGGTTTATTCTTGTAGTGTTTCAGCAAAGAACAGAACCTAACCATACACTCTGCTCTGTCTCTCACACACACGCGCACACACACGCATGCACACGCGCACACACGCACACACTGACTTTGGCCTGCCCTCAGCCTGATTTCTACTTCTTCAGCCTGATTTCTAGCATGTTAGGGGATCAGGGTAGGGAGCCGCCTCCTAGTGGAGACCTAAATACCAGACGGAGTCCAGGGAAGTCACATCTTGAGGGACTCGAAAGTTGTTGCTCCGCTCTGAAGAAACTCAACCACGAAGACATTTCCTGGTCACCCGCACAGCAGGGGCACAGCATGGTCTTAAAGCATGACACCAAGTGCCTGCCACCAAAGCAAAAAGGGTCATTGGTCTCAATTGAAATTAGAAACTTCTGCTCATCAAAAGACCCCCTGAAGACAATGAAGAGGGAAGCCACCAATGGGAGAAAATAGTCACAGCACGTAGAGCTGACGAGAGCTTGGGCCTAGAATGTACGGTGGACTCTTCTACTCAACAGCACGGCAAAGGCCCAGTCATAACATGAATAGAGTCAAACACACACTTTCAAGAAAAAAAAGCCGGACACATGGCCGGAACCATGTGAAACGACGATCAGCGTCTTTAGCCCTCAGGAAGTGCATGCTGGAACCACAAAGTGAAATAACAACTGCATGGCCGGCCATTATAATCGGGAAAGGTTCACAAACAAGCAAAACACCCGACAATACCAAGTGTGGGCGACGCTGTCAGCAACTAGGACCCTCAGACCTCGCGGGCAGACATGGGAAAGGGGAAACGCAGACCCAGTTTAGAAGTTCACCATGAACATCGACATGCTCCTGTCATCACGACCAAGCAGGCCCCTCCCGAGGGTGTGAATGAAAACCCAGGGTCACGAAAAGGTCTTCGAGTGTCAGAGGAGCCTGACTCATAACAGCTGGAACTGGAAACAACCCAAATATGAGACGGCAGGCGAGCAGATGAACAGGTCGTCCTCACTGCTCAGTGACAAAGAGGGGCAAAGCCCTGGTAGGAGCAACACAGGATCTGTTCAATACCCACCGTGGAGCCGAGAGGCCGGGCCTTAAAGGGCCTCAACAGTGTGGTCCCATCTCTGAGGCTCGAAGACCCACAAAGCTGATGTATGACACAAACAGACCGTGATCGCCCAGGCTGGACTGGGGTTGGGACTGGCCACCCAGGAATATTGTGGACTTTCCAAATCACAGGAATGTCCTTCGTCTTGGTTGAAGTGACCGTTACGAGAGTGTTTACATTCATCAAAACTCATCAAATTGCACCCTTAAAATGTGTGCTTTTAATGATATGTGCACCATCCTGATAAAGTCAATTCAGTTACAAAGCCATTCCCTCCAGGGCAGAGAGTCCCTGCGTTCTGAGAGTCGCTGAGTGTTCTCCTCAGAGCCGCAGGGAGCAGAGCGAGGTGAGCACCCAGCCCAGTCCTTCCCCAGGGCCCCACCCCATGTTGGCATCTCCTTGCTTCATGAGCATTAAATCCCCTGTGGTGTGACGTTGTGCACCCCAGCAAGCAATGTAGCATGGGCCCAGGGCGCAGCTGTGCGGCAGATGGTTCTGAACCCAAACCCTGCTCACAGCTGGTGAGCAGAGACCGTTGGGTCCATGTGAGAAACACACTTACCTCCCAAACTCAAAGGACGGATTGGGAACAGTGGAAGGGAGACTTTAATGGCCATCTTGCAAGGTGGGTGTCTGGGTGAGCTGCGCACCCAAAGCCGTTAGGATCTCATTTTCTCCCCTGGTGCACAAGGTCCCTCCCCGGCCCCTCACTGGCTGAGGACTGAGGGGTACACAATCTTCCAGAAGTCCCTAGGTTTTTCTGTCTTCTGTCGGGTTATTTAAAGAAATGCACTGGAGTCCATCTGCACCTCCATCCATCCTGGGCGGCCCCTATACAGTTCTTCTTCCTTTAAGTTACTATTTCTTAGCAAAGGTATTTCTGTCCCTGTTGGTCAGGCCAATCCCTTATCTTCATCGTGTACAGGGACTTTGAACCTGCCGCCTCCACAGGCTGCTGTGAGTTAACTGCCGGGGGCTGCCCCCTCTGCCGTATTTCTCCTCCGGCTGTTTGTCTCCCCTACCCAGGGATTTCACATTTGAGGCTAAACGCTGGATTCTGAAGGTGGACCACCACACTTTCTTATCTCTCCCAGTCTACCAGAGGCCCTTGCAGGGTGTGTGGTGGTGATTGTGCCTTCTGTGGTGACAGATGGCTAAGCCTTGGCTGGACACATGGCTTCCCAGCCTTCCCTGCAGCTCAGTGTGACCCTGAGCCACCCCACTGGCCTGAGACCATGAGAGGACTATGGAATGAGGCCTCTTCCTGGGGGGCGTTCTGTTTAAGAAGGGACGTGCTTGTGTGTGTAACCCCTGGTCCTTTCTTCCGGCCTTCCTCTCTCTATGCAGCCCCCTGGAATCCATGTGCTCCCCCTGGGAGCAGAGCAAACCGAGAGTGGGCGTCTGAATGACGGAGTCTGTGCCGCTGCCTGCCCCACAGCCCTGAGCCTGCACTCAGGTTGTTACGTGAGACAAACGCGTTCCTTTCCCTGGTTTTGATTTTCTGTCAAATTCAGCTCAACCTGGCCCCAGATGAAATCACCATGTCTCTGCAAAGTCCATGTGTAAAATCTGGGTTTATAAAGGTACAAAAAGGCTTTATAAGGAATTGAAAGGTGCTCCTTATGCCTGGAAGATGGCATTGGAGGGGCGAAGTGGGGGACACAGGATGGAAGGCAACTGGGAGGGGCAGAGATGAGACCACCCCCCCACCCTGCAGGCTGTAGGGCCTGGGTCTTTGCCCAGAAAGTCACAGGAGGCAAGCTGGTCCTTAAGCGCCGTGTTAGCAGCTGAGATTGGCGGTTTAGAGGATTCTTCCAGCTGTTCCATTGAGAGCAGGCTACGAGGAGCTGAGTGTGGAGGCTGGGGGCAGGCTGGAGGCCACACCAGAGGCTAGTAGGGCCCACCCTGGTCTTCCACACCTTGGAAACAGGCACCTAAACTCCACGTTGCACGTCGAGGCAGCAGGCAGACGTGGCACCGGCTGCCCTCCGCTCCTACCCTCCACCAGTTGTTGTCCATGGAAGTCGATCCCGAAGGCCCCAGGGCTTCCAGATTTTCAAGAGAACAGAAAGGTGGACTTTTGAGTGGAAACAATCTTTTTTTAAAGCAGCCCCTGCTGTGATGTCAAAAAACCTGCCCCCGGGCCAAGCTGCCCTGCGGGCTGCCAGCTAGCAGCCTGGCACTACCTGACCTTCCACCTCTTGCTGCCCCTCCTAGGCCCACCTCCAGAATTTAAAGTGGACATCTGCAGTAGAGGCTCGGTGCCAACAGCGTGTCCTGGAGTTAGTAGCTCCAAGGTTCAAGCAACTTGCTGGAGGAGGAGTTTTTCTTTCCTTTTTACTGAAGGGATAAGAGAATTTTGGAAAATAAGCGTAAGGGAGAGATTCTCGTGTCCCTCCGAAGAGCCAAGGATGCTCAAAAACCTTGGGGGTCTGCAGTCTGCTAGCCTGGAGGCTTGGTGTCCCCCCTCAGGGATGCTGGGCCTGCCCTGCCCTTGGTCTCTCTCTCCCAGGGAGATTTCCTCTTCACCGAGTATGGTCATTAGCTCTTCCTGTGCCTCCTCACCCCTCCCCAAGGCCCTCAAGGCAGCTGGATGCAGAGGAGAGGTTGTTAGCTTTGTAGATAAATCCCAATCTCTGGCAACTGCCCAGGGGCCTGGCTGTTCCAGTCACGGTCTGATAACCCTCTTTTCCCAATTTGTTATGATAAAATGTGGAAACACTGACTCCAGGGAGATCTTCATCCAGCCGAGCAGACTGAAGAAGCGGTGCACAGACATTCCTTGGTAGGAAGCAGGGATCAAGAAACCATGGCCCACCACCCGATTTTGTCAATAAAGTTTTATTGGAACATGGCCACATCCAGTTGCTCCAGGCTTGGGGAAAAGAGGGCCAGGGGCCTCCTTCTGCTACCAAACGCATCCTCAGACCTGTGTGCTCAGGAAACCTGGGATGTGTTGGCACGAAATGAACATTTTTAAAAACCCTCTCAGTTATTTAAAAATTGTCTCAATTATTTCATTATCCCTTAATGTCAGGGGACCCTCTATGGACATGTCCCCAAATGCACTGTGAGGTTTTCTTCTTCCTCTCTGCCATGAAGGAAAGCTGCCTCCCCGTGATTCTCTAAAGCCACACTTCCAGGGGCGACATCCTCCCTTCTCTGCCACGATGGAAAGGCATCTCTGGGTCAGCCCCCTTCTCTCCCTGTCCCCTCCCCCATCGATGGCCTTGCTCACCTCTAAAAAATATCCTTGCCAGACCCACGTCCCCCTCTCACCCCCACATCCTGTCTCTGCTCCCTTCATGGACACATGCCTTCGCCAGGCTGCCTGCGTTTGCAGTGTCCTCGGGCCGCCTTCCTGTGGTCACGTGAGCCCTCACCAGAGAGGTTTTCTCCCCAGCCCTGGGAGGCAGCCTTTGCCACGACCACCAACAGCCTCCACAGGGTGACTTCCACTTCCACGTCAGGGAGGCGGAGCGCTTTGGCAGACAGCGAGCTCTGCAGGCCGAGGGCGTGGACAGAGGAGGAGGCTCGGGTGATGTGGTGCAGGGAGAAGCCTGAGTGGGTCCCAGGCACCCAGGAGAGAGGATGGGGAGTGGACTGCCATGTGCTGCACTCAGACCCGTCCCCAAGACATTTCTGGCCACCCTGCTGCAGGACAGATGGTGACCAAATGGCAGCTTCTCCACCAGCTTCGAATCCCACCCCAGGCCCGATCTGTGCCGCTTCAGAAAGAGCAGGAGGCAGAGATGTGAGAAGTCCCAGGGCCACTCACCACGGTGGCCAGAGCAAGTCACTGCAAATGTGTAAAAGCAAATGCTGAAGCTGGCCCTGCCTTCCTGACAAAGGGGGCAGTGACGGTCCAGGGAGCAGCACATGCCTGGAGTCCTGGCCCGCTGTGACTGGGCGGGAGCCCACTTCAATCACGGCCACCTGCTGCTCCACTGCGAGCCCCGATGGCCAATACGCCCTTGGGTGCCCCCGAGTCCGCCCGAGCGCTTGCCTGTCCACCATTCGTTTGTTGAGACCGAATCCCCGGGACAACAGCGTTGAGAAGAGGGGCAGTAGGAAGCCTCAGGGTCACGAGGGCTTGTTCCTTGCAAAAGAGACCCCACGGAGCCTGCTGGTCCCTTCCTCCTCGGGAGGACACAGTCGGAGGCACTGCCCATGAAGCAGAGGGAGCCCTTACCTGGCCTGACCCTCTGCACCGTCCTCCTGGTGGGCGGTGCCTGCTGCTCCTAGACTGCCCGTCTATGGTCTTTGTTAGAGTGGCCACGAGGAGGCCTAGGGAAACCGGTTGCTGGATGCTCTGCCTGATGAGCACGTGGCGGCCGGAGGCCTGTGCGGCCCTGGAATCGTACGAAGCAGGTGGCTTTTACTCTATCTGGATTAGAAAGATCTTCATCAAGAGGGAGACGGCAGGGCAGCGAGCCGGAGTGCGCCGCGGGCTGCCCATCAGTGACCTCTGCCCTACACGGTGCTGGAACATCTGGGGTCTGCCCTCCATGTGATGGGCCGTCCATCGTCAGGTCCAGTGCTGGGTGGGACTAGTGGAGACAGGGAGGAGGGGAGGGCCAGCGGCTGGGATCTGAACCCACCTCAGCCAGCACTTGCTGCCCGGGGGGCCTTGGGCTAGTGGCTTTTCTCTCCCTAAAATAGCTTCCTTGACACTGCTCTTGTCAAAATTAAACCAGATTCAGGAGGTGACACCCCAGCACGCAGGGGAGGGTCAGTACATTCTCTGCCTTTGGAGACTTCCGTGGCCTCCCAGGAGTCAAGCGGGCCCAGCCATCATCCCTTGGCTGGCCAGACTTCTCTGGGTCCCCCCTGGGTCATGCTCACCCACTGGCCACACTGGGGAAAGCCAGCTGTGATATGCTCTTTCTCCTGACAGCTCCCCGGGGAACCCTCGAGTCCACCCAGAGAGACCAGGGGGTGTGGTGGGGGGACACGTGACAGCCCAGCTCCCACCTGATGTTACTGCAGGTGAGCCCCTTGGAGAGGGTGGCTGTGGGCCCGAGAGCCAGGGGAACAGCACGGTTGTTTCAGGGCAGGCAAACGGGCAGGGGGTCCAGTCTCCACTCTGCTGTATTAACTGGCTTTGAACACGTCACTTCAAGTGCGTGTGGCTTCCCATCTACGCCTCAGGCTCCCTGAAAGGCCCAAGGGAGGTGAGGTCCAGTGCCTGGACACATTTGCCTGGCCTTCTAGAACTAATCCTGCTGACCACCGCCCTCCTGTCACCTCTTTTCATGTTTGTAAGGATGGAGGCCCAGGGGGGACCTGGCCCTCGGTGCTTGATCAATGGCAGCTTCGCTGGACAATCAGGGCCGCTCTTGTTGAAACATCACACCCCACGGGCATCAGGGTGGGCACAGGACACACACAGCATCCAAAATGCCAGAAAGACAGCTCCAACAGAAGCCCGAGGTGTCTGGGCCCCGCTGCCTCAGACGCACATCAGCAGAGACCCGGGGACCTACGCAGAGGGCACGGGCACAGACCCACCCGGCGGCAGCAGGTGTGGAAGCAGCCCCGGCCCTTCAGAGGCCACCAAGTGAGCTGGCAGAGGAACCAAGAGCAGCCTGTGCTCCAGGTTCCTCCGCAGTTGTGACAAGGAGGCCGCCTGTGCCTTCCTGAAGAGAGTCCACAAACTGGGCCGGGGAAGCGGGCAGAGCCTAGAAGAGAGAAACCAGATCACCAGCCACGCTGACCACCCACAAGGGACTCTGCCGTCGCCTCAGCCACTAACTGGCCGTGTGTGCTGCCCAGCTGGGACACCAGGGGACTGATGGGGCCACAGAACCTCCAAGCGTCTCTCTTAACACACCGCAGGGAGCCAACGGGGTGGAGGTCCCTAAGGTCATGCAAGGCACCAGGAGGATGGGCACATGAGCTGCTTCTCAGGTTGGTGGCTGGGTCCCTTCATCCTGGACCCGGGGACAGGCAGATGGCACACCCTTCCTCCTTTATTGCTGGAATTATTATTTCCTCTGTATCCGCTGGGCACTCCCAGCCCAACACACGCACACGCATGTGCACACATACACGCACGCATGCACACACACACATGCGCACACACACGCACACACATGTGCACACACACGCACACACATGTGCACACACATGCACACACATGTGCACACACACACATGTGCACACACGCACACACATGTGCACACACACACGCACACACACACGCACACACACATGTGCACACACGCACACCTGCTGGGCCAGAGAAGCCTGGAATAGGAGGAAGTCCCGCCCCTGGGGCTGTGTCTCCCGCTGCCCTCATCTGTCAAGGTCAGGTGGGGAATATGAGGGACCGTTTGGTTCTAAGCCACTGTCCTCCCTGACCATCTAAAAATCCTCCTTTTCCTGTCCGGGCAGTCGAGAGGAGCCACTCTGTCCTGAGCACCTGTCCTCCAGCGAGGCCCAGGCCCACCCATGGCCCAGAGCCTTCTCTGCAGAGAAGTCCTCCTTGACTCTTCCCCTCCGGATCTCAGCTTCCCTGCAAAACGCATCGTTTAAATGTCAGAAATTTAGAAAATCATTTTAGAGTCCGGTGCTCTGTGTGCTGCGGTGAACAAGCCATGTCCCTACCAGAAGGTGCTCGGCGACTCAGTCCCCTGTTCCTGCAGTCTTGTGGGGTCTGCCCGGCAGAGGCCGTGAGCCTGGGCAGGACGCCACAGGAGATGCACTCCCCCTTCCCTGTGTGACTTCGAGCCACCCCCTGAGCCCCTCTGCCCCTCTTCTATGGTGAAGATCAGGGACAGTAGCCCTGCCACAGGGTCCTCGTGGTGCCCAGCCAGTGGGCGACAGGCAGTGGATTAATGCAGGTCACGTGCTTAAAACACGGCCTGGCCCTTTCCCTGCCGTCATAACAGGTGCTGGTCAATTATTAATATTTCTATTATTAAATTTCAGTTTAATATTGAACACTCTCTTCAATTACCTTGCCAGGTCCTCATTGGCAATGATGGTTCTCCGTTCCCCACGGTGCCAGCAGAAAACAGAGCCATTAGGAACTCCAAATTTGTCATCAGTGGATGAACCTGCTCCAGTTTCAAGATTAACAGCTGCCAACATTTTCCTATCCTACTGGGGGCAGCCAGCCTGGGTGGACGTGAGCTGGCTTATTATTTGTGTCAGGAAGCCCACAAAGTGGTCTCAGAAGCTTGTTGCTGGCCCCCAGTCCTAGGTCACAGGCCAGTCCCCCCCACTTCCTGCCCGGGCCACTCAGGGATCCCATCCCCAAGTCCTTGAATGTGAAGACCCTGGGCGTTGGAGCCCGGCAGTCCCGTTGGAGCCCAGCTCTGTGACTCTCAAGTCGGGCTCTCGGCATTTTTCATAGAGAGACATTCAGATGCCTTTTCCAAAAGGGCACTGGAGATGGCCTGGCAGGACACCGTGAAGCCAGTCCTCAGTAACCACGGTCAAGGTTAGCAGAGTCCCCATGAACTGGACAGTGACAGCTCTCAAGAGTGTGGGTGCTGCAGCTCTTCCACTGTACAGAGCCAAACTCTGCCATCAGCCGTGTGCTCTTGGAAGAGGACCCCAGCTCCAGAAAGGCACACAGCCCTTCGCCACTCCAACTGGACTTTGTGACAGGTGAGCAAGGGACCCATGGCTGGACTCCTGTCCCCGTGAGGTACCAGCATCCCGTTGATTGAAGTCATGGTGATCTGTGGCTCAGCATGCGTGCAGGACAGCAGGCCAGGAGGCAGGGATGTGACAGCACGGAGCGCCTGTCCCCGAGGTAAGAGAGGAAATTAAATATGCCTAATGGTGCCTGCATCAAAATGCTTTTAAAATCGCCTTCGGCAATTTAGTGACTCTTCCAACTCCTGCCTCCTCCGTGGGATGATTGTCCATCTCTGTAGTCATCTCGGCCACGCCTCGTGGGGCCCCTTCCCAGGTCTGCAGGGCTTTGAGGAACATGTGGCCCCAGCTGGGTTCAGAATTCCACCCAGGGCCAGCTGGGTGCAGAGCCCAGGAGGACACTCCAGCGTGGCCATGAGCCTTTAAACACCCCAGCGTGCTGCAGGCTGTTTACGGATCCCCGAGGAAACGTCCCCGCCCCAGTTGGGGGGTTTGTCTGATCCACTGTTCCTGACCCTGCTTCTACAGTGCTTTTGCTTTTGTGGCCTTTCCTGGAGCTTGGGGGTGTTATCTAAACTAGGTGGCATTTATTGAGTAGCTACTACGTGCCCAGAACGGTGCCAGCCCCCCCCCCATTGACTCATGTGAACCTTGTTGCAACAGCTCTGTGGGAGGGGGCGATGCTTCGTTTTACCTTAAAGAAATTGAGGCTCAGGGAGCTGGGAAGGTCACCTGGCCTGGGGTCTTTCCACTCCATGTGGAAGGACTGGTTTTGTTGGTGAGGCAGTTTGCACACATCTCTCCTGTGTTCAGAAGGTGCCACCACACCCCTGGACTTGGGTGTCGGAAGCTTTTCGAATTCCGTTCCTGTCTGCCGGGTACTGACCCTGCCTCTTACACACTCTCCGCCTCGTGGTGAGCATCCTCTCAAGTCCCCCACCAGGCCACCAGCAAGGACCCTGAGACCGAGAGCTCCCCAGAATCCTTGGGGACTTGGTGACCATTGGGTTGAGATTCTCAGACTACCTGTCCACTCCCCTGCCGACCACATGTACTGACCTCTGACCACGTCTGTGAGGAGGTGACCGTGGTGGCCCAGCCTGCGATACCCACCGTCTGACTGCACAGTACAGTCCAGTTAGGGCCATACCTTCCCCCAGGGTCAACAAAAATGATGGGGACAGGTGCTCACAGGAACACTGTGCCACAGTGAACCCTCCAGCTATCACATCCGTAAACTGTGGCGTGCCTGGGCGGAAAGTCCCAGCCGCCACCACGGTGTTTCTTCATAAGCATCTGGAACGTGGGAAAACTCCCAGATGAGGCTCAGGCTGTCCTGTTGGTGAATCCTGGCACTGTTAGGGTGGACCAGAGGATAACTAGATGGACACCCTTACAGACACGCAGGGCCTCCACCCGCACGGCGGGCGGCTGTGTGGCGGCTGGAACTCTGGGGAGATGATTTGGTGGCTCAGCTGACAGTTTATAAGTCAAGTCACTAAAATGTGGATCAAAGAGACCTTTCTCTGCCCAAAAGCCAGCTGAACCGTCCTCGGCGTGGCTGAGACCTTCCACCTGTGCTCAGAAATCGCATCAGAATTTCTAAAGTTTCCGTGGCTGGTGGGGCCGCACTGAGCAGCGAGGGCCCCCAGAGACCCGGCTCCGGGCCCCGGGCATGATCAAAATGATGACATCACCCATTAGAAGGATAAGGATGACCGCGCTGATGGCACTTTTAAAGTGGCAACACCCCTCGTGCTGTTTCCCCAAGTTGTGTAGAGCCACCTGTCACAGCACCATCTAAGGTGCCATTTGCTGTGAGACACATGATTATCTGATGCACAAGTAAAAATGAAAAAAGAAAAATAAGTTGCCATTTAAACGATACCAGGCCTTAACAGTAGTCCCGACTCTATGCCGTGAGTGCTCCCCCAGCCTCTCAATGTTTCTAGATTTCTTTTGCCTCTGCAAGGAGATCCGGCCCCTCCTCCTGCCCTTGGTGCAGCTGACAGGCCAGAGGTGGGAGATCTGGAGCACTGACCTCAACAACCAAAGGTGACGCACTTGCGCCGACCCTTGCATCTTCCTTCTTTAGATCCTGTAAAGCATGTGGTATTGCTTTACAAGAAAAAAGTTGGAACTGATGATTCTAACTCCAACGAGGGACATTCGCCTCCTTGACTTCAAACAAATGCCCACTGGCCTGTGCTCAGGCCCATCTGCCTTGTGGCCAGGTGAGTGTGGCGGAAAGACCTCTTAATGGAAACAGACTCGACCCAGCTGGCTCCAGACTTCCCCATAACTCCACAGAAGTGACGGCCTTAGAACCGCTGGAACGGGGTTTGCACATTGGCATGGTGACAACCACATCGACACTGCTGCCCCTGCCCCAGAGCAAGCAGAGCCGTCCAGACGGCGGAGTGCCTCAATTTCAAAGATACTGAAACGGGCGGTGGAGGCGGAGGGCACGCATGACCAAACTCGTGAAATAAGGGCTCTATTTTCCTTGGGCTTTTGCCAAGGGAATTGTCAACTTCTGCTCTGGATGTGGCTCAGTGTTGGAGCTGTGCCCATCCAGTTCCTGCAGACTGTCCTACACCCAGAGCTCCTTATTGTGCAGATCTTATTTCCAATAGTCGGCACGTGGTGAATCGGATGTCCCAAGTGAAGCTATGCCAACATAAAACTTGGACATAATGTGAAACATGAGGGCTTCTGAGGGATCGCCTTTCCCTCCAGCACAGCCGTCCACCAACCTCCGCCATTGACCCAGGACGCCATGCGGGGTCCCAGGCTCACGGATGCACAAGGCCGGGGAGAGCCAAGTGTGCTGGTACTTCAGGGCTGACAGAGCCGCGCCAGCCGCACCCGCGGTCCCTGCCCCGCTCCTCAACGCCCTGTGCTCTCAGCAGGACCCTGCGATTCACCCTCACCCAGCTCCTGCCCTGTGGCAGCTGCAGGAGGCGGCGGTGGGAGTGGTGGTCTTTGCTGAGAAGACCCCGCTGTTTCTAGAACCATCCTCTTCTTTCAAAACTATCGAGTCTGTTCTGCTACCACGGAATCAGAACCCCTGGCATGCCAGCATTTTCCTCACCTGATTTGCATTTTATAATTACCATAATGATGCATGTTGGGGAGTCTGTAATTAATTATTCCGAAATTAAAAGCTAGAAAGCAATACGTGCTCATTACATTTTTTTAAATTAAACAAGTAGACAAACGTGAAGCGAAGCCTCCCGCCCCGCTCTCAGAGGCAAGCCCTGGGTAGCAGGCTGGTTGCCCACGTGGATGTCTCTCTACATATACCCAGTGCGAGTGTGCACGAATCTTCCTTTTGTAAAAATGGAATCATTCCATACTGCGTTCTATTCTGGAATACACGGTCTGCATTGGTTAATGAGCTCTTCCTCTAGCTGTGCTTTCTCTAAGCCTAACTGCAGCCGCCTCGTGCTTGGAAAAACGTGTACAGTACTGTGTTGTACGGTGCACCCCGAGTCGGTCCAAGCAGATCTTTCTTAGGGGTGATTTCCACACCAGGCAATAAATACACAAAAAATACATATACCTGTTGCCTCTTATGTTTCTCTAGGATAAATTTCTTAAGGTAGAATCTCTGGGTAAAATGACATGCATTTTTCGGTTTTTGACACTGATAAATTGTCAGGAAAACAGCACGGATACAACTCCACTCTTCCCTGGGCAGTCAAATGCTAACGGAGCACCTTCTAAGTGCCCTGGGAACACAGCCCTGGGCTAATGGACGCTCCTGCCCAACCCCCCTGCAGCTCACAGCCTTGCAAACACAGAAGCCGGGGGCAGCCTTGCTGGGGAGAGCTGTGTGAAGGTCAAGCCAGGGAAGGAAGGCAGAGCGCAGGGCCAGGGGACCGCTGTCTTTGACAGAGTCATGCTACCTCCCTCGGAGATGAAGGAAGTGAGGATGCACGTGAGCCCTGGGAGGAACATTCCAGAACAGCACCCAAAACACAGGCCTCTCTGGGGTGGCATCGCAGCCTCCTTCTCTCTCCCCAGCAGCCTGAGGCCAACGGATAGGAGCCATTTGGAGAAAAGCCTCCTCTCCTGCCTGGTGGCCACAGCTTGCGATTCTTCGCTGTGAGTGGCCTCGGGTGGCCTGGCCCTTTTTTGTAGCAGTGTTTGCCTTTTCCTGACGGATCTGTAAGGGAGCTCTGTATTTCATGGGTTCTAAGACTGTCAATTAGGATCCCAATATTTCCCAGATTTGCAGCTTTTCTTCTAACTTGATCTGCCTGGTCTCTTCCACAGAGAAGCATAAAAAGTCTCTTGTAGGCAAATGTGTCCATCCCTCCCGTTGTGGGTTTTGTGCCCTTTTAAGTAGACTTTTCTGACCCAGAATTGTAAGAATATTTCCCCAAAGTTTTAATTCTTTTGTGTTTTCTTATGTTTAAGGCTGGTTTTTTTCTTCTTTCTTTCTCTCTCTTGGCAGTGGGTGTACGGTGTGAGGTGGGAAGTACCCCTTTTCTCAGGTATCAGGAACACTTGAGACCCCATGTACCCTAACCCCTTTAGTCAAACAATAACCTGGTGGTTCAAACTGAGTTCTGAAGCCAGACTCCCAGCTAGAAGCCAGTGCCCCCCACCTCCTGGCTTTGGGACCTCAGAGATGTCACTTGATCCCTTGACCCAGAATTCTCAACTGCAAAATGCCACTAGTATGACTATCTACTTCGTAGGGTCATAGGTGCTATGATGGACCTCCCTAGGAACTGCGAGAGATGGAAAGACCCAGGAGCTCCATGAGGCTTAGAGAGAGGACAAGGCCAGGGTCACATTCTGCCCTAGTCAGAATTTACTTCCATCACAGAAAGAAGCTGTGGTGTTCCAAGGGACAGGATCAACCGAGGATTCCTCTCGGTTGATTTCTGAGCCAATGTGGGACTCAGCACCAGCCAACCAGGCACCCTGCAAGAGACACCCTGGAGAGAAGGAAAAGAGCGGCCCAGGGCCCCTTCCTCGGGGCCCGCCTGGCGCCCATCAGCCCAGGTGGGAGTGGGTAGGACCTGCACATCAACAAGTGAGAAAGAGCAGCTGGGCTGGTGCTGGGCGGGTTCCACTCTCCTGGTAAGAATGAAAGCCATCTCCGTGTGCAGCCCACAAACCCCCACTTGTGTGACCGCAGCGATTGCACATATGCGCTCACTGCTCTTCTATTTGCATTCTAAATGGGCATTGCAAAAATAAATAGAAATCTGTGAACAGGAAAATGCATGCTAATTTAAATTTTTTAAATTTAATTTCTCTTTACTTAGAATGGCGTTAAATAGCAAGGAAAAAGCACTATGATAAGCTGAGAAAGAAAGAGCATGGGAAGAAAGAAAAAGAAAAAAAGAAAAAGCTTTATGTTTAAGTACCTTTAATGACACTATTTTCCTGTTTTTTATTTTTATTTTTTCCTTCAGTGCAACTTTACATTTTCATTTTGCACTGGAAAAATTACGCGGCCAGCCTTGCGCTGACACATAGCAGGTACTCTCTAGATTCTGAATAGACCACAAGTGCTCCCACCGTCCAATCCTGCGAGACCCTGAACCTGGGCTCCAGCCTCTCCCAGAGCCCTGGCCCCTTGGCCAGCTCTGTCCCTTTTTGCCTCTATTCAAATCCAGGGGCACAGGGCTGTCCCCAAACAAGCACCTTTCCCATCCCTTGCAAGTCCCCAGGGCTCTTCGCAAGTCCCCAGATGAAACCAGAGTTTGAGAGGACACCGGCTCTGTGCTCTGCTGGCAGCGGAGCCCATGTTAGTGTGAGGCCTCACCAGTTTCTTGTCTTGCAAATTCCAAGAATGAAATCCATGGAACACAGCAGAAGGCAGAGTAAAAGCAGTAGGATGGATGTGAGTGGGAAGAAAGAGAACCCCTCCTTGCGGGAGGGGACCTGACACCAGGCTTTCCACTTGCATGTGCCCGTCTGGGGGCTTGTGGAGCTCCTGAGAGGGGCATTGATCAGAATCCATGTAAAGAGGTATTGGAAGAGTGTTAAGGCTGCTGTCCAACTCTATGTTAAATGGGTATTTGAGAAAGTACTGAGCTCCTGGTTTGGCCGGGACCTCTAATTGGCTGTGTCCTTTAGCCCTTGAGTTTGAACTTTCCCCTGGGGTCTGCCCCCACTTCCACTTTCCCTACACGCAGGGACATAGGAGCTGGCTGGAGCGTTTGGAAGGTTCCTGCAGGTTAACCTCATGGAGTGGTCTTTCCATTTGGAAGAAACCTTAATTGGAGCCCATGGCCTTGACTGCCTGACCATTTTGCTCTCTATTCTACCTATTCATCCCCCTTTCTGGAGAAGGGCCTCTAGCAGACCTTAGGGTACCTTCGGCAGAGGCTCCTCAAGAGTGGCCCCTCTTCCACCCTCCCCTCTGCTGGGCCACGTCCCTGGAACCTTCTATTTCTAGATTGGCCTCTCTGCAAATCTGCCCTGCTGAGACAGGAGCGCTCCCTGCATCTCCCCAAAGTAACGCCTAAAAGCTGCCTGATGGCATCTGCCAGATTCATTGAGGAGCAGGAGGACCCTGCGGACGGACGGCGTGCTTCCTGCCTCCTGCATCTTTAATGACAGGGCCTCTGCTCACAGGCTTCTCGCTGGGCCGGCTCTTTGTGGCTTATCCCAGCTGAAGGGCTGCAATCAGTCATTCAGATCCTCCTCTTTGCTGGTGACACAGAGCAGAGGCACATCCCTCCACCTCCCGCAGTTGTCCCCATGGGACAGTGTGTTCTTGTCTCCTTCCGGTCCTCTGCAAGCTGCTGCAGCTGTGCTAACGCCATCCTCCCAGAGGTGCTGTTGCGTAAGCCACCTTTCCAGTGGCTGCCTGGAGACCAGGTGCCCTTGAACTCCGCATCAAGTTCTGGCGGTAGCCAGGGTTGTACACTGCTGCCCTCGGGCTGGTCCTCTTGCTCACCCATAGCGTGATCACACGTGCGAGTGCACACACGAGGAGATACTGGTGCATCTGCTTATGCTGAGCTTCTCCACACGGGGTCCTTCACTGTGAGGAGCCGTCCATGGGTGGCCTGTGGGTCCCCACACATAGAAGCCGTGTGGATACAGACATCTGGTGTCTGGGAATGACCAGTGGACATTTCCTCTGGCTAAACCCAGGGACAACGTGAGTCTCTTTCTCACTCTGCCATGGTACATGCAGCACCTGACGTGGGTGTGACCTGCCAAGACGTCAATCAACCTGCTGACGGCAAGACATCAGGAAGCAAGACTCTGCCCTTGAAACCTTATCCCTGCCTTTGATGGACCCCCTCAAATAAACTACGGGAGCCATTTTTCCTTTGTCTAGTTCCAAAACCCACGTGGACCATATCGATCAGGAGCTTCGCTTTATGTAAATACATTTCTGAGTATGTGTGCTTTGTTACTTACTAGTTATTTGAGATTGTGCATTTCAGGATGGCGTGGATTATCCTGGGCAGGAAGAAGGGCCCCTTAATGAGACGCTGGCCCTCGTCCCCCTGATACTTCACAGGCAGCGCTTCTCAGGGCCACCTGTGAGTGGGGAATGACCGTCCCTGCTCGACAGAAGAGCGTATGCGAGGCGGCGGGAGGCTGCCCACGAGTGGGGGCCTCAGACTCCAAAGTCTGTGCGGCTCGCACCCCGCGCTGGTCCACAGGCTGGGGACAGACGCCCACCGAGCATCCCCTACAGGCCATGCAGGCCCCTTACCAGCATCCCCTCCAGCCCGGTCACTCTGCCTGCTCCTTCTGTTCTCAATGACCCAGTGACCTCGCTAGGTGCAGGTTAGGGACTCCCTTCCTCTGGCGAGGTTTCCTTTCCACCCCCATGGAACCACATTGGAACTGAACCAGCTCCAGACCACTGCCAGACCCAGAACTGCCCCAAGTCCCCCACGGGGGCCTCCCACCCAAGGCAGGTCCCTGGAGCCCCAGACCTCTAGAGGGCGGCCTCTGGTGGTGGCTCCGGGAACGGCATCTTAAAGCTCAATGGCGACTGCCCTGCAGCTCCTGTGATCCACCCCCCCACACCCCAGAAACAGTGCAGTGGCCTTACAATACCTCCGGCTGGCGGTGGGCTGGAGTGACCCGTGCAGGCTCGCAGAACACACTGCCGTGTGTTTAGGGGTTCTGCTAACCCACTGGTGAACAGAACCACCGTTACCACTGAATCGCATAGGCGTAAGATTAAGTAAATTACGTTTGAAGGACGAAAAAGCCTCAAAACCCCTCTCCTAATCATAGTGCGTTCCTCTGCCCCTGAGGTCATTGGTGTCTGTGGCCCCCGAGTGGTGGACACCTGTGATGGTGAGCTGGGCGCTTCTTCTCACCCCCACATCCTCTGATGAACGCTGTGGCGGGAGCACCTACCCACACCCTGGGACTCTGCCGTGCTCCACGTCGGGGTCTGCATTCCCGGGAGGCTGGGTGATTGACACCGAGTGGTGCACCTGCCGTCTCCAGGCCCTGCGCGCACTAACCCCCCGGTTGCCCCTGGACACGCAGACAGCTGGAGTTCACCTAGGGAGGTCCCAAGTGCAGTTCTCTGGGCCAGGGATTGGGGGCCCAGGAATTTTTTTTTAGAACAAATGACTCGGGTGATCTTTTGTCCGAAGTGAGGCTGCCTTCGGACATCAGTCCAAGTGTCTCATTAGCAAAACTCAAATCCAATCACGGCAGGGTCTCACCGGGCACCCTTTTCTTGGGGGTCTAAGAAATAATAACTTATTCTGAAAAGCCTTCTGATCCGAGATCCCATGAGCTATCGTTCCATCGTTCCATCCTGATGCTGGACAGAGCACGTCCGGTCCCCCAGATGCCCACAAAAAGTCACATCAGGAAGCCTTGGGGAGGCCTGGTGCCTAATAGCCCTGGATTCGGACCCCAGGATCCAGAGCATCACCTCTGTTTCCCCAAAAAAGATGATAAATGGGCCAGAATCTCCCATATTCGGATGTCTCGTGGGGCCTGTGTCCATGCTCAGACCCTTTCAGGTGGTGGGGTAGGCTGAAGAACCCAGAGACTGCTTGACAAGACCATCAAGAAAGTCCTGCAGAACTCTGGGCTGAGTCTGACCTTGGCGGTGGTCTCTCCTCCTGGGGTCTTGGAACTGAACATAGCAGTTCCGGGGGAGGGAGGGTCCCAAGACCCCTGTGTTCAGTGCAGATTTACATATGCCCCTGCTTGTTCCTCCACTATCCCACAAGCAGATGTGACTGTCACCGTGTGACGGGGGGAGATGGATGGATTCAGGAACTGCCCAAGGGGATGGCATTGCTCAGGTCTTGACCATAAATCACCACGAACTCAGGGGCTTGATACCCCCGTGTGTGGCCGCAGTTTCCAGGGGTCAGGAGTCCAGGAGGGGCTGGCGGGCCTCTGCTGGGGGCTTTACGAGGCTCAAGCCAAAGCTGCAGTTTCCATCTGAGTTTCTGCCAAGGCCAGGAACTACTGGATTATTATTCATTGAACTTTTTTTTAAATAAACTCATTTTTCATCTTAAGCAATAATATCCACGACAGGGTTGATGGTTAACTCCTCCTTTTTTCTTAATAACATGTTAAAATAAACATCACTACTGTTGAAAGGTTTTTGTTTGTTTTTTGTTTTTTTGTACCAGGGATTGAACTCAGGGGCACTTGACCACCAGCCCCATTTTGTATTTTATTTAGAGACAGGGTCTCATGAAGTTGCTTAGCACCTTGCCGTTGCTGAGGCTGGCTTTGAACTCGCAATCCTCCTACCTCAGTCTCCCAAGCCCCTGGTATTATAGGCATGAGCCACTGTGCCTGGCTCTATTGAAAGTTTTGAAAGTGCTGTTTAAAATCATCTGTGCACTAAACACACACAGAACTGCTTCCTGGGCTGCCCCTGGCCTAGCAGCTGGGGGATTTCTTAAAGTCACCCAGGTTAAGAGGCGGCCAAAGCCAGGAGTGACCTGGTGCATAGCACTTTCTGCCACCGTGGGGGTGAAAAGCATGAACAAACAGAAGGATCTGGGGGCCGAGAGACGAAGACAGAGGAATGCTTGCACGAGCCAGTTGCTACTCCCCGCTTGCTCCATCTTTCTCCATGGAACCCGTCACTGTGACGCAAGCCATTTGTCATCATAATCCTGGCTTCATGTATGAGCTCCAGGAGGGCAGAGGTTTTTTCTGTTTACTGCTACATCCCCAGCTTCTAGAACATGCTGAGCACTTAACAGATGCTCAGTTAATAAGGGAGGAAGGCAGGAGAAAGGGAAGGATGGACGGTGGGGAAGCCACATGTTCACGGGGCTGCAGTGTATGATCAGCTCAGATCCTGGAGGGACTGAGCAGCGTCCAGTCCTGGTCCTGCTGACACAGGAAAGCAGAGCTCAGAATGGAGCCCATCCAAATTAACACAGCCCAGGGGGGAAAATATCACTGTTCTGAGAAACTCAACAGAATCTGAAATGTCTACAGTACGTTGCTGGTGACAGCCAAGAAGGAATCATGAGTCACTCGACACACCAAGAAGCAAGACGAGGTGCTCCCTCATCAAGAATAACAGTGATCCCAGGTGTTAAGGAAGGTTTTGTTGGAACAGTGAAGGCAATTATCATCAACATGCGCAGGGGCTAAGAATGTGTACACAAAGTGAATAAACAAATAGGAAACCTTAGAAATACAGAAAATTAAAAAACAAAAACTAGTTTCTAGAGCTGAAAAGTCTAATGACTGAAATGAAAAGTTTACTAAATATCTGTAGCTTGAGATTAGAGATAGGAGAGTTACTGAATTTGAAGACCAGTCAATAGAAAATACAAATGTGAACAACAGGGAGACTATTTTTTCTTCAATTAGCAGAGCCTCTGACCTGTGCAACATGTGGGTAACATACATGTGGGGTCTTAGAAGAGGAGAGAGAATCCGAGAAGAAAAATCAAGTGAAAGAAATCATGGCCTCAAAGTTCCCAATTTGGTGAAAGACATCAATGTATAAGTCTAAGCTCAGCAAACCCCAAATAAGATTAATACAATGAAACTGCACATAGATACATTGTGGCCAGATTCCTGAAATCTAAACATAAGGCGAAACTGTCACTGCCAGGAAAATCAAAACGACAGCACCTCACATACGGGAAGGATGATGCTGATGACGACTGAATGTCACGAGACCCCGAGGGAATGGAGTGACTCCTATATAAGGCTCGCAGCAAAACAGACCTGCCAACTCATGGTGCGTCATCGGAAGATGACACCTTCATACATGAAGGCCAAATAAAGGCTGAGAGATTCATCACCAACCAGCTCAGGCTCTGAGGACAGGAAGTTTTCCACCCTTGAGCAATGACACCAAAGGGGGAGTGACAGCCGGGTGGGAGGGTTGGTCACCAAAGCTGGTTTGTGTGTTCCCAGCAGCCCCACTGGCATCGATCCACGATGGTGACAGATGTCCTGATGGTGACAGAGAAGCCAGCTGGAAAAGGCTGTGTGTGAAATCTTGTCCCTCCGACGACAGAGCATCAGTCACCTATAAACAGCCACCTCTGTTCCCAGGTGTGGAGGAGTCTTGCTCAGGACAGGGACAGGAATCCTGGGGCTCCTCTTCCTCGGCTGATCCTGCAGACGAGCTTCACGGGCCCGTCCACAGCCCAGCGCAGAGTGAGGCCCGTGGCAGAAGCCTCACGGCCTCTCCTCACCAGCAGGTTGGAGGTGGCCCCTGTGACACGCTGGGAACAGGGGACCCAGCGGGGGCAGAGTGCTTGCTCTAGAGCAGAGGCCCAAAGAGGAGGCCCGAGTGATGACTCAGAATCTTCTAGACTCACCCAGCCGGTTCAGCCTCTCCCACCTGGCTGCACAGACGTGAAGTTCAAACACACAGCAGCTCTCTGGAGAAGTCAGAAGCTCTTCGGGAATGAAGAATCACTATGAGGAGGGGCCCTGAGCGCACCACACTGTTTCCGAGGTGTGCAATCCAGGGTGCTGGGTTAAGACACGGGGGTTGGTGAGGCCGTGGAAACACGCAGCCCTTGCTTGTGGCTGGTAGGAACGTCCCCGAAGCAATTGCTCCTAGAACAGCCATGGAGTCGTCTCTTGGAGCAGAAACCCCAATTCCAGGTTCCGACCCGAAAAGATGGAGTGCGGGGGCTTGGACACTTGCCACCACATCCACCACCTCTGAACACACAGCACCGAAAGGCAGAAGCAACCCACACGCCCAGCCTCAAACCAACGAGCACACAGAACGCAGTCTGTGCCCGCAGTGGAGTTGCGCTCAGCTTGAACAGCAGGGGGTCTGACACATGCCACACGTGGGTATGACATGGAAACGTGCCACGTGAAACATGCCAGATGCCAAAGCTCTGATGCTCCACAAGGCACCGAAAAGGATCAAGTTCAAAGTCACAGAAAGCGGAATCCTGGCTGCCAGGGGCGGAGGGTGGAAAGGAGGGTGGGCAGTCGGTGTAGGTGGGACAGAGCTCTGCGGCTGGACGTGGGAGTGGCTGTACAACGGGGACAGGGACGTACTTAATGGATTGCACACTCAGAATGGTGACACAGAGGTTCACAATTAAAGAACAAAAGTTCAAAGACTTGGGAGCCCCAGGGCACAATGGCCTTTTTACACTAAAGCTTCCCTGGGGAGTGGACTCCACTGTCCCAGATCTCAAGGCTAACCTGATGTCACTCAAGCTTGATGACACTGGGGACAGCTACCACACCCAGGGTCTAGAGAGGAGCCGAGGTGTGGACAAGCACTTTCGCCTGGTCTGGAGCCCCGTCCTGCTCAGCGATTCTCATCGGCAGGACCCCACTTAGTGGTTTCTAGGCTTCCTCTCCCCTCTTGCTGGACTGGACGCACGTGGTGTGACATTTCTTTGTACGGCCATTACTATGGGGTGAGCCCATTTCATCTGCGCACCCCCACGGGTTCCACGGTTGCCTTCATTTACAGATGGGAAACGGAGGCACTGAAACATTCAGTCACTTTCCTGAACCTCCGAGCTGGGGGCAGAGATGGGGGCAGTGATGGGGGCAGAAGCAGATCCGCTGCAGAGCCACGTTCTTGGTGGGAGTCCCAGGGCTCCAGACAAGCCGTGCCTCTCGCTCGGGAGAGAAGGGCCTGCCGAAGCCACCGGCGTTTTTGCTGTGAACTTGCTTGGAATTTGGGGGGGCCTCATCAAAGAAGCCACCAATCCCAGGGGTGCCATGAACCCAGCCAGGCTCCAGCAGGGCCCGTGGGGCCCTGGCACCACCTGGAGGCACTGTTGACAGTCCTGACATGGGGGAGGGTGCAAATGGCGTCGGGTGGGCCGAGCGGGGCTGTGCCAAACCCCCCACAGAGCACGGGCAGCCCCTGGCCAGGCGTGGGGCTCGGAGCGCAGCCGGCCCGGTGGACTGCAGAGACCGTAGGCTGTGGCTGAGAGCCATGAACGGAGTCGCAGTTTTAGGTTTTTAAATTTCCCCCGAAGTCTTAAAATACTCAGCAAGCTCATCAGCGTGGTTTTCTCTGGGTGGCTGGGAACGCCGGGAGCTTTATTTTCTTCTTTTGGCAAGAAGTGCATTTTCCAAATTATATTCCATGAATATGCATGTCTTATAACCAAGTAAGCTTCAGCTTCTTGAAGAAGTCCATGGGCCCCGGGCCAGAGAATCCTTCGCAGTCCTTTCCATCATCTGGGGCAAAGTGTCAGAAAGGTGGAGGTTGGGGTCGAGGTCGGGCTCTGCCCACCCGGATGTCACCTCTGGGAGCTGGCTCCTCCCTGGTAACACAGAGATGGTGGCTCCCAGGCTGACCTTGGAGGATACTGGCCAGTGCCAGGCACCACGGAGCTCAGCGTTTGCACCCAGTAGCTCAGGTCAAGCCTGGGAGACCAGCCCCTGAGGAGGAGGAAGTGGCTCTCCCCAGAACCACGTGGGTGGCCGGTGGCCTGAAGGAGGGAGGGTAGCAGGGCTTAGCCTTCCTCATGGGGAGCCGAGCCTCTGAGGACTGGAGTCACACCTGACAAAGGCAAACCACAGGATGTTCCACGGACCTGGCTGAGCCCCTGGGGCCGGGAGCCTCCGGCCTTCCACATCGCAGCGGGCACACTTGGCCTCACTCACCACGGAGTCGGCTTGGGGTCAGGATTCCGCCAGCCCATGAGCTGCCTTCAGAAGGACACGTTGTGGCCATCCCTTGCAACAGCCGTCTCCCACACTTGCACTATGGGACGCCATCAGGGTGCTCTGGTTCAGGGAACCCGAGCTGCAGGGTGGTGACTGGGAAGGGGGGGGGACCAGGGCCAGCCGGGCAGCTCCCGGCCCCTCTCGCCTGGCGGCCCCGTCTGCCCTCATTGGGCGGCAGGATAAGCACAGGTGGGCACCCCGAGGAACCTGGAGCTCCACCAAATGCTGCGGTCAGCTCCAGACACGGTCCCCTGAGCCAGGGAGTCAGCAGGTGTTCAGTGTAAGTGTCCCACACAACACGGGGACACGCTCAAGCCGAACATGATTTATTTGAAGTTCGAGCTTCACGGGGTGTCCCGTGTCTTACATGACAGCCCTCCCAAGGGGTCCTCGAAGTCTGGGGGTGAGAGAGAAAGGGCCCAGGGTGCCCAGCCGTCCTTTATCAGGGCAGCTCCATCCTGATGGGGCCGCGGGCCCCTGTGGGGGCCGGGGTCTGAGTCCTCCCGGATCGGCCTCTGCCTCTTTCCTGAAGGACCTTTTCTGCTTCCTTTTCCTGCACAGGCTCCCGCCACCCTGGGCTGAAGGCTAATCCACCAAGTCCCCCGTGCACTGCTGGACCTGAGCGGCCAGGCTCCAAAGGGGCTCAGGGGACACTTGGTCACTGAACATGGGCCCAGCTACCTCGGGCTCCCTGCTCATCCCGCCTGCCCTCGCATACTGCTGGCCACAGCTGTTGCTTGTACCCCGCATCCCCTGCCTGAGTCCCCCGGCAGAGGCAGCTCTCAGCTTCACCTCGGCTTGCGCCGGAGGGGTGGGGAGCAGGAGTAGACCTGACCCCAGTGTCCAGCTCCTGCTCCTGACACGGGGCGAGGTGCGGACTCCTAGAGCCGATGTCCTCTCTACGGCTAGTACATCTGAGGCCAGAATTCCAAGCCAAGCCTCCTAGCTCCGTGCCCGGCTCAGGTCAGTGCCCTCCCAAGCACCTACACCTGGAATATCCCCCTGGGTTGTGCCTGACCCACCCCCTCCTGTGCCCCAGGCTCCATGAGGGGAGGGGCCCCGGAATCCCAGTGCACCACAGCATCCAGCGGTGGTAATAATATCAGGACTTATTATTAAGTGCTCACTGGGTTCCAAGCACTTTTTAAATGTTTCACACTTTTAACTCAGTTCCAACTGCAACCCCCTGAGTTGTAAGCACCGTTGTTATCTTCATTTTACCAATGGAGAAACTGAGGCTCAGAGAGGCTGTGTTAGTAGCTCAAGTCACACAGCCAGTGGCAGAGCCAGAAGTTCAACTCTGCCAACCCAGGCCTGCTGCGTGATCAGCCTCCCCAGCAACTTATTTAGCAAGACCTTCAAAACAAATCCTCAAAAGAGACAGTCATTGCAGAGGTGAAGACATGGAGGCCCAGAGGGTCCGCACCAGCCACTGCCAGGCCAGAAGCCCTGTCATCTCTAAATGCTTGGGTGAGCCGCATTCCTTACCCTGAGTACTCTTCGCCCTGGTATTAGTAATGTGGGATGATCAACAGTGAACCATGATAACAATAGCTAACTCTGGTCACGAGTGCATCTGCCTTACTTTATCAATGAGGTTCAAAATGGTGAAGTAACTGTCCCAAGACCCCAGGGCTTCTTGGTGGCCGACCTGGGACGGGAGCCCTGGCCTATCTAAGCTAAAAGAGAGTCAGGATGTGGTTCTCCCCTCCGTCCCCAGGAGATGGCTTTGCATCACTGAGAAGCTGTGTATTTTTACTGAAAGGATCTCGAACAAAGCGGATTTCTCTCTGTTCTATATTTTCCAAGATGAGAACTCCAGCCAACTGGGAAAAAGCTCATTCACTGCTTGGTCCATGAGCGTGGGCATGTGGGGGCCTGGCAGCCCACAGAAGGCACCTGGCTCCGCATAGAAGGCACAGCTGAAGCTGGGTCCTCTAGGTGGTAGCCCAAGTCCTCCAGGGAACAGCCCGGGCCACACATGGGCATGCACAAGAGGTGCATAATAGGAACTGGCTCACACGCTTACAGAAGCCAGGATGTCCCCCCACCACTGTCCACAGCAGGAGAGCCAGGAAAGCAGGTGGGATTCGATTCAAGCCCTAAGAACCAGGGAGCCATAGGGTATGTCCACTCCGAGCCTGAAGGCCTGATGGGGAGCCGGGGTCAGTGTGTGTCCCAGGCTTCATCAAAGGCCCAAGGGCAGGAGCGGCCGTTCCAGGAGCAGGAGAAGACGGTGTCACAGCTCCATCAGGAGCACAAGTTCACCTGTCCTCTGCCTCGTCCTTCTGTTCAGGCCTTCCTGGGTCGGACGATGGCCCCGCCCTAGGAGAACAAGCCTCTGCATGCAGCCCACACCTTCAAACCTCGTCTCTTCTGCAAACACCCTGGAGCCACCTCAGATGGCCGGTCAGGCGCTTGCTCTCCTCACTCCCTCCTGCCCTCCTTGCACAGTCCCACAGCCCTCTGTGAAGAGAGCTCTGCCGGCCTGGTCAGCAGGGATGCCTCACAGCTGCAGGAGGCGGCTGGACATGCCCAGGCTGCCGCAGTGCCACAGCAAGGCACAGCCAATGTGGTGTCCCTCAGCCAATCCTAGTGTCCATCAACCCCCATGTCCATTATCCTTGGTGTCCATCAACCCTGGTGTCCCTCAGCCAATCCTAGAGTTCATCAAACCCCGTGTCCATCAACCTCAGTGTCCCTCAGCTGATGATGGCTGAGCGAGACGCTGTGGGTCTAGACAGTGGGTCGTTGCTCAGCTTTGGAACAGGAAGGGCACTTGGCGCCCCCTGCAGTGTGACGCCCCGGGAGCAGCTTGCAGAAGGTCACAGGCTGCTGACTCCGTCCATCAATCCACATGTCCATCAACCCTGGTGTCCATCAGCTAACCCCCGCGTCCAGCAACCAACCCCAGTGTCCATCAGATGTTCAGAACAGGCACCCGGAGACAGAAGGCACTCTGTGGTGGCCGGGGGCAGCCGGGAGGGGCTGGGGTGGGGTGATGTGGGGGCAGGACATCCTTTGGGGATATTTGGGAACTAGAGAGAGGGGTGCACACGGTGAACTCATTTCATGCCACCGACTCGCACACCTTACGATGGTTAGTGTCAAATCATTCCATTCTCCCTCAGTTTTTTTAAAAGAAAGATTAAACCGCTAAGAATTTTTTTTTAAAGGAAAATGAGTTGAGCCTAAAAATGAAAGGAACATTTAAGAGCGGCTAGAGAAGGGCAGCGCCAGGTCACACAGGTCTGCGGGCACAGCTGGCCGGCACTCACAGGGCTCCATCTGGTCAGCTGCGGCCACTTTTGGTCCTTGAGTCAAAGGACAAGCCACAGACAAGCTGCAGCCTCCTCCTGCCCACCTCGGCCAGCAGGGGCAGGAAGCCTTGACGACAGGTCCTCCAAGATGAGATGGGGACACTGGCTCTTTGTTGCTGCAAGAAGGGGCACGGCAGCTGGCAAGACAAAACTACAGGGCGTGGGGGACGTGCCTGGGCATGAGAGCCGCGGGGTGGAGGTCGCCCCCCGACCCCCCGCCATTCCTGAGCGGGAGCTCAGCCCATCCCCCACAGAGAGGTGCCACTGACCCACGCCCATCCAATCAGAATGCACCCCTGCGGCCAGGACTGGACCCGATGGGCACACGACCCTGAGAAGCTGATCCATCCTTCCAGGAGCTCCATGAGAAGAGCTTGCCCCTCCCTGGGGCCCCACCAACGCCCGCAGCGGGGTGGGGCCAGGTCCCTCTGCCCTCGGGGGCTGACCATGGACAAGGGAAGGTTCCCCACAAGGATACTGAGATGCTCTTTCCAGAGGAGGCCAGCCGGGCCAGGCTGGTCAGAACCGCAGATGGCCATCCCAGACATTGCTGTCAGGAGGTCCCAGGGCCAGGCTGCCACCTGCCGGACATCTGACCCTGATTTCCTGGGGATCTCAGTGCCCAGACCACACCACGCCTGACTCCTAGCTCCTAGAAGGCAGAGCCGGGGCCTGAGAGTGGCTCCAGGGCCCACGGGAAGATGCAGTGTTTGGATTCGCACCCAGGTCTGGTGCAGAAGTCGGGAAATTTCACTCACAGCTTCTTGCTGACGCTGTGGTCACTTTGTCAGGATGCTGGCTCCACTGTCCCCTCTGTCAGCTCCCAGGGCTTCTTGTAAACAGAAGGGCAGATGCCGCTGAGCCTGGAGCCCTGGGTGGTGGATGCGGGTGAAGCCGGCGCCTGCTCCTCACATCTCCTGGGAAGTGGCTTCTTACTGCCTGGGGTGTCCCAGCTCCTCTCAAGCCAACTCAGCCCCAGGTCCTGGTCCGACATCCTTCCCAGACCCCCCTTCCTGGGCCACTACTCCTGTGCCTCCTGCAGCTGCAGCTATCAATCACTTGTCTCTGAACCTCCACCCTTGACCACCCAGAAGTCACCATCGACACTTCAAGACTCAAGTCTGAGCCTGTTGCCCTGTCCCCTCACCCTAGATACCCTTCCTGCTCCCTATTGCCCTCAGAATAAGGCCCCAATTTGTTGGCAAGGTTTAGAGGAAACCACAGGATCTGGCCACTACCTTCACAGCCTTCCTGGTGCCCTCTCACAATGGGGGCCTTTGGGTCCCTCAAGTGCGTCGAGCACTCTTATTCTACAAGAGCAAGCCCTGCCACAGGCAGCTCCCTCTGCCAGGAACACCCTTCCCTGCCTGGCCCCAGGTGGCCTTCGGCTCCCCGCAGAGCCTGCAGATGCTCTGGGTGCCATCTCCCCAGCCACTGAGGCACCTCGCTCTTGGCCAACCAGGTCAACATGATTCTCCATTTTTGTAACCCCCAGGAAGGGACCCTGTCCTATCTGTTCAGTTTCCTTGGCACAGGGCTTGGCACATAAGCAGCGGCTAAATACAATTACTTTTCTAAGCATTCATTATTTCTAGCTGACACTCTTAAATTTTTATTGAGGCAGACACACGTATAGCAAAGTCTCCCGCTCACTAGATTATCACAAAGAGCACATCTGTGTGAGCCTGACCCAGGAAAAAACAAAATATCCTAAAAATCTGCAAGGCCTCCTTCCTCCTCCCCAGATGTAACCACATTACCGACATCCAAGATAGTCATCGTTTTGTCTGCATTAAACTTTATAGCCTTGTATTTATATGGCATTTATCGTTTGGATAAATTAAGTTTATATAATGCAATGAGGACTCTCTCACGTCTGGCTTGTTTCTGAGCCCTGTCGTATTGCTGCGGAAGTTGTAATACGTTCATTCCTATTGCCCGGCGCCTCGTTGTAAAAATACACCAGGACTGTTTTCATCCATTCTGTCCCTGGACATTTGGACAGTTCAAGGGTGTCCGCATCTTGGATATGCAGAAGGACTTGATTCTGAATCTGTACCAGGAGAGGAAACATTGGATCAGAAGATGTGTTGATCTTTAGCTGACACTGCCAGACGGTTGTCAAAAGTGGTCGTTTGAATTTATACTCCCCAAAGAAGAGGGTGAAAGTCCCCTGGGCTTCACATCGTAACCCTGAGCATTGTTGGCCCTCTGACTTTAGCCATTCATAAGGTCTATAGTAGCATCTCAGGACCTTTAACTAGCATTCCCCAGTGCCCAGGGAAGCCAGGCACCCGAGAGGTGGATGTTATCTTTTGTGAACTGTGTTGAGATTCTTGCCATTTACTATTCAAATCGGGAAAGGGAGCTTTTTCTTACTGATTTGTAGGATTTCTTTACATATTCTGAATGTGATCCTTTCCCAGTAATTCATGTCACAAACACCTCTCCCATTTTATGACTTGTGGCTTCACTTTTTTCCGGGCTGAGTTACTGGGGATCAAGCCGGGGTGCCCTACCATGGCCTACATCCCAGTCCTTTCTGTTGTTTATCTTGAGACAGGGTCTCACTATGTTGCCCGCTGGCCTTGTCCTCCTGCCGGAGCCCCCAGGTTGTCGGGATTGCAGGTGGGGCCACCCTGCCCAGCTCTCTCTTCACTTTCTTAAGTGCCTTTGATAAACAAAAGTTCTTAATTTCAATGTCATCCGATTTGTAGGTCTTTCACGTGTGGTCAATGCTGTCGAGTCCTGCTTAAGAAATCCTGCCCTACTCCAAAGTCGTGACGCTCTCTGCCTCGGTTGTCTTCTGGATAGAGGCTTCCTGTTCTTCACCTAGGGCTGATTATTTCCAGGCAGGGGTCAAGCTCCATTACTTCTCCCTGTGGGCATCTGGCTGACCCTGCCACAGCCCCTGAAAAGACCACCTTTCCCCCTATCACTCAGCAAGGCCACCTTGGTCATGACTCCTGTCACATCATATTGTCACAGGTCTGTGTCAGGAACTTTCTGTTCTTTTCAAACAGTTCCCTGTGCCAACAGCACACTCTTGACTGGGTCACTTGTTGAGAAGTCTCACGAACCCTCCTGCCTTGTCTGTCTCTAAGATGGCTTGGTGGCTCCTGGATCTTCCCATTTTCATACAAAGTGAAGACTCAGCTTATTAATTTACACCTGGAGAGAGAGAGCTGAGGCTTGTGTTGTTCCCACACCAGAGAAACTGGGTGGCACAGCACGGCAGAGCCAGGTGGAGGCTGAGACCCGTGCTGTGGAGTGACAACAGCAGAGTCAGTTGTGACACCAGGGGCTGCAGGGAAAGCTAGGGCCGAGGAGGTGAGGAGGCCACAGGGACCTTCCAGTCTGCCCCCGAGACCTGCCTGGTCTGGCCGACGGCAAGGCCAGGAAAAGACCAGCCTCGTCAAGACAGAGCAGACTGGCAGGCAGGGCCTCCAGAGGCAGCTCTGCAGGGTCCCACCTCAAGCCCTGGGTGTCCTGGGGCCTCCTCCTTGCCAGGCCCTACCTAGGGAGGCAGGCTGGCCTCACTCTGGCGCTCTGCTGCGCCTGCTCCGCCCTCCCCTCGGCCTCCACTTTCAAAGCAGCAGGTGCTCAAGAAGCATGGCTTGAAACTCGGGCTCAGCTCCAGGGACTTCCTCCTGGGCCTCGGCCTTCAAATCTCCGCTGCCTCAGAGGCTGTGCGAAGCCTCCCATGGACGGCGGCCTCTTTTTCCTTTTATTTTTTTGGTTTAGGTTTTCTAATTTCCCTCCGCAGGAAGTCATCCAAAACAAGCTGACAGCCCTGGCAGAAGCAGAGCATCTGCACCTGTGGACGTTTCCTGGCCATAGACACACACCTCGGGGGTTAAAAACAGCCTCGAGAAACAGAATCACGTGGAAGGTCGAGTCTGAGCCCCTCAAGGATGACCCGCTCTGCGTGGGATTCCCAGGGCTGCGCGGGGTGGCGCTCAGCATGGACGTGGCCCAGGAAGCCAGGAGCACAGAGCCCTCTAGTTTCTACACCTAAGCAAGAGGAGACAAGGGTCAGAGAAGCCCCTCTGCTGCAGACGTGTTCCCTGGGCCAGGGAGAGCCACTGAGCCGCGGTCCTCACTCCAAGCACCCTGCTCCTTGGAGGAGTCGGGCACTGCCCCTCGTATCTCTTGGGACCCACAAGGCAGCAGGGCTGTGGCGGTAGCAGGAAGCCCACGGGCCTGCCCTGCCGTCACTTGCCTGGGATGAGCAACCCTGGTCTCCCCAGGCAGCCACGGCAGGGCACCCACAGTGCCCCTGCCCCTCGTTTGGCGTTCCTGGGAGAGGCCGAGGGCACTGTGTGCTGGGAGATCTTTTTGTATCTGTGACTGCCAAACCTATGGGGCACTTTTCTTCTTTAATTTCTGTCTTGCATTTCCTGCAGGAGCAAATAAGAATGAGTTACAGGTGGAAGTGGCTCTGGGGAGGCGGGGAGTGTGCGTGTTTCAGAACCAGGACGCAGCCCCCAATCCCCCCAGGGACGCACACCTCCTCGAACTGCTTCTCTGCTTCCCACCTCTGAGGCCCTGGCTTTGACACTCACCTGCTGTGTGACTTTAGTAAGCTCCTTGCCATCCTATGCCTCAGGGTCTCCCTTTCAATTTTTTTTTTTTTTATTGGTTGTTCACAACATTACAAAGCTCTTGACATATCATACTTCATACATTAGATTGAAGTGGGTTATGAACCCCCAATTTTACCCCAAATGCAGATTGCAGAATCACGTCGGTTACACATCCACAATTTTACATAATGCCCTATTAGTAATTGTTGTATTCTGCTACCTTTCTTATCCCCTACTATCCCCCCTCCCCTCCCCTCCCTTCTTCTCTCTCCCTTTCAATTAGAGAGAACAATCCCCCTTGTGGGGGTCGTGGTGAGAGTTTGACACAAGGATGCCCGGCCGTGTCCTCCAAGTGCCTGGCTTGGTCTATATGGGGCTGAGGACCTAGGCACCAGTATCCCCAAGTTGGGGGGTCAAGTGGGTTTTCCTCCAGTTACCTATAGTAAGTAAATAAATGTGAATTTAAATCTGGATCTGATTCCAAACCCTGTTCTAGAAAATCATTTCCAAATATCATTTCCAAAGAGGCATTAAAACCAAGAAAAAGCCTGGGATCTTTATTCGCATTTAGATTTTGTTTGTTTTTTGTTTGGGGGATGGAACCCCAAGCCTTGGGAGCGCTGGGCATGAGCTCTACCCTGAGCCACCCCAGGCCTCCTAGTTGGGATTCTAATGATAAAGAAGAACAAAGGGGTTTCCTGGCTGGTGGCTAAATATGTTTTCTAAGACTTTTGATTAAAGACAATTCCGCTTGGTAACAGAGCGGCCGGCCTCTGCATATCAGGAAAAGGACCCTGGGTGGCGAATGGAGCTAAATACGCACTCAGCCCCTGACAGATGGTCTCCGGAGCCACAGAGCCAGAGGACTTGATCACAATGACAAACACAGGGTCCCAGGCCCCAGACCGGAGGACGACAAAATCCACTTTGAAATGATTCTCCGGAGACTTCAATTAACTGTGGGCGAAACCAGCCAGTTAGTTGTATAAGCATAGATCTTTTTGTGGTTTAATTAAATTTCTTCTAGTCTAAATGCTGCTCTGAGGTTTCCAGAAGGCAAACACAACGCCCAGGAAATGCAGCTGGACTCATCTGTGCAAGCCATCCGTCACGAGGGGCAGGTGGCCGTCCTCCACTCCCTGGAGCACGTGAAGGGCCCTGGCTGGACGGCAATGATTCATAATTACTGTGAGCAGTGTCCTCATGATGCGCTCCTACTTACCTAATTCCCTCCACCCACGAGGGTCGGCAATCTGCAGGCTGTTCTGCGTGCTTGTGTCCATTGTTGGGACACAGCCATGCTCCTCAGATGGCATCTTGCTGCTTTCCTGGTACAGCGGCAGAGCTGCCGTCATGGGGACTGTGTGTGGCCAGGAAAACCTAAAATGTTTGCTCTGTGGTCCTTTAAGAGAAAGTGTGGGGGCTGGGGCTGGGGCTCCGTGGAAGAGCGCTCACCTAGCACGTGTGAGGCCCTGGGTTCCATCCTCAGCACCACATAAAAATAAATAAAATAAAGGTATTGTGTCCATCTACAAATAAAAAAATATTTTAAAAGAGAGAGAGAAAGTGAGTTGACCCAACCTGCAGAGTCGGTACAGTGAGGAAGGTCTTCCCGAGGAGCTGCAGGCTTGGCTCAGGAGTTTCGACTTTACCCAGAAGGCAATGGGGAGCCGCTGAAAGGTTTGAGGCAGGAGTAACGTGGCCCGGGCAGCAGACGTGCCAAGCACTGCCCCATCCCCTGTTCACCCCTGGGGGACGAGGCCACGTCC
Organism: Spermophilus citellus; assembly: GCF_964194105.1. Taxonomy (NCBI): domain Eukaryota; kingdom Metazoa; phylum Chordata; class Mammalia; order Rodentia; family Sciuridae; genus Spermophilus; species Spermophilus citellus. The sequence goes on along the minus strand of NC_138185.1, from coordinate 8,135,816 downwards.
TGCAAATACCTGTGAGTGTTTTCAGGCGCCCTGACATGGAGACAGTGCGGGCCAGCAGTCAGCTAGACCTGTATCAAGTTCCAGCTCCTCACATTTCCTGATGGGTGACCTTAGGCAACTCACTAAACTTCTCTGTGGTCAGAGAGGTGAGCAGGACCGCTCTTCCAGGTCTCAGGAGCCGTGTGAGGAGAACCAGGTGGCGCCCAGGCCAAGTGTCATTTGTCCCTGTTTGGAAGACCAGGAGAAAAACAGAATAGCCAGGTCCCAGAACGGAAGTCGGCTGTCTCATCTTTGCTCTGGGATTTGAATAAATTCAGTTCCACCTGCCTGAGTTACTAGCAAATAGAGGCCATTTTTATTATGTTCTCATTTGAGCAAATAATCAGTTTCTTCAGGAGAGTCCACCCAACGATCAACAGGGGATTACAGAAATCAGGAGAGAGGCCATTTGCTCCCATGACAGCAAACCACATTTGAACTTGGGCAAATTTAATTCTCCGTTCCAGTTCAATATTTCTGGTGAAGATTCTGAAAAACAAAATTAGCTTTTCAGTAATGGGGATGTCGCTCAACACACACCAGAGCCGGGCAGGTCCAACTCCTCCATCCAGGGGGCTCCTCCCGGCCACCCGGAGGACTGAAATCCCCAAATCACAGCTTAAGTGAACCCCAAACGGAAGTAGGCCCTTCTGCCCTCCGCAGGTGGAGAGGGATCTGGCCAGGCCATGGAAGCCCTCAGCTCCCAGGGACTCTCTGCTGGTGTTGTCTTCGGACATCAGCTAGGGCAGCTAGGGTCCCCTGAAACACAAGCTGAGAGCTATTATAAGGGAAGAGCTCCGGAATAAATTACAAAATACCTTTGAATCTACCTGATGTGACAGGTATCAGCTTGGTGATCAATCCTCATGACATCAAAGAGGGTCTCTCTAGTGGGGGTCTCTGCCATCCACTAGTTCCCTAACTCGTCCTTCTGAACCAGCAGGCCTTAGGGCTTACATGTCTAAACACGGCTTCTGTTTTCTTGTTGACTAGGAGTTGGCAAACATCGTCTAGAGGGGTCAGGGCAGGAGCAGCTATTGAACTTGGGTTTTTTAAATTGTGTTTTTAAAAGTTTTATTTATTTTTTTATTTGTTCAGATTAATTATACATGACAGCAGAATGCAGTTTGAGACACTGTACACAGATGGAGCACAACTTTTCATTTCTCTGGTCGTACACCATGTAGAGTCCCACCATATGTGCAGCCATACAAGTACCTAGGGTAATGATGTCCCTCTCATTCCACCATCTTTCCTGCCCCCATGACCTCTCCCTTCCCCCTCCCTCACACCTACCTTTTAAACACATTAATAATGGGTATGTGTTGATTAGGATTTATTTTATTACATGTGATATTATTAGCACTAATATTAGTGTCAATATTATTAGACTCCAGTATCCCACTCCTTGGTATTTATCCAAAACATCTAAAATCAGCACACTGTAGTGACACAGCACTCAATGTTTACAGCAGCACCACTCACAACAGCCAAGTTAGGGAACCAGCCCAGATGCCCATCCATGGGTGAACAGATGAAGAAAGTGTGGTCTATTAACACAGCGGAGCTTTACTCGGCCATGAAGAAGAATAAAACTGTGGCATTTGCTGGGAAGTGGATGGAAATGGAGGCCACCACGCTACGTGAATTGAGCCAGGCTCAGAAGGTCAAGAGTCAATTTTTCTTTCTCATATGCAGAAGCTCAAGCAAAATGGGGGGTGGAGGAGGAAACAAGGTGGATCCCCCCCAAATGTAGCTCAGGGGAGGAGAGGAAGGGGACGGAGGGGAGGGAAGGGGACAGGGCAAGGGAGGAGCAGGAGCATAGATCAGCAACACTGTGCTGTGTCTAGACCAGTTCCATCTTTGAGTATATCTATAAAGCAGCAATTTAAAAAAAAAGATGAATATATAGAAGGAAGACTAGTAGAGGAAGAGGAGGGGGCAGTGGGAGGCGAGGGACAGTGGAAGAACCCGGGGACTGGAATGGTGCCACTTACGTTCATGCACGTAGGATCATGGGGACGTGGGCCCACCGTAGGGATAATACCATGCACTGATAGTGCTTGAAAACGTTCATAACTGGCATGTATTGAACATCATTTATTTATTATATATTAGTTACTATTGTCCACATTACATGTAAAACCATAATTATAAAATAGAATAAAATTTATTTAGTATGACTAACAAAGTACTGATTATGAATTACTTTCTATATACTTCAATGATAACCTATGATGTTGACTTTTTTTATAAGTTGCGTGTGGTGCCCCTGTGGCATCAGGCTGTGCACGTAATGAAACATGCACAGGCTGTGAACTTGGGGTTCTAGGTGCCCCGGGCCTTGGGGATCCTCTTCCATGCACCTGCTTGGGGGAGGGCCCTGGGGCCAGCAGGAGACGAGTTCACAGCTGCACGCAGCCAGGACACGGGGTGAGCCCCTCAAGGTGGGACTGTGTTGGCCAGGGAAGGTGGCCGGGCAGTGTGATGTCTGTGACAGGGGACCAATCAGGAGGCAGAGAGCCTGCAACGAGCGGCCCCTCCCACCTGGGCACTGCTGGGGAAGAGCAGGGAGGAGGGGAGCAGAGGGGACAGCCAGCAGGGCTTGGTACCCGCTCCCTGGCCCTTTACCCCAGCCTCCATCCTAGGACAGCCAGAGTAATCCCAGCATCTTAAAACCCGCCTGAGAGCTTCTTATTTCCAGCCCAGGTCAGAGGGAGCTGTGTGTCACAGGAAAGCTCTGATGTGACTTTCTGATAAGAGCTGCTTCATGGCTACAGGGCCCGGCTGCCCGTGTGCAGCACCGTGATAAAGCCTCCCAGCAGGATCAGGGTTTAGGACACCTGCCGTCTGTGGAGTGAGGGAGACTTCAAGGGCCCCGCGCTTCACAGAAGCTGGACCCACGGGCCCGGAGGCATCTGTGAAAGAAGCAAACGGTTGCCCAGGTCCTAGCCCCACTGTCTCCAGAGCAAAACTAACAGGAGCTGGGCATGGTGGTGCTGACGTGTAACCCCAGCCACTCAGGAGGCTGAGGCAGGAGCACCACAAGTTCAAGGCCAGCCTCAGAAACTTAGCAAGACCCTGTCTCAAAATAAAAAATACACAAGCCTGGGGGTGTGGCTCAGCAGAAGAGCATTTGCCTAGCATGTGCGAGGCCCTGAGCTCAATCCCCAGCACGGCCAAAAATAATGCCAGGAGTAGGAGCCAGATTTTATTATTGGCAATTCCTTCAAAAACTGCCCAGCAAGGTTAGTCTGCCCACTGAGCACTGAGACGTAGAGATGGCTCCCCAGGGTGAGGGCCCAGCTGGAAGCAGCCCCGGGTTGCTGGACTGGAGCCATCTTCTCGTCCACCACCTAGTGGCTTCAATCTGAGAACCGGGAGGACTCCAATGGCTAGGTCCACCCAATCATCTGACCTCGAACCTCGTCTCCCAGCCTCTGCCACCTGCTCACCAGAACCCACTGTCATGCCTCCAGGATGCCTCTCCCGCTCCCACCCTGGGGGAGCTGGAAAGCTATTTTCTCTTTTGTCCTGCTGGGGCTCGAACCCAGGGCCTTGTGCATGCTAGACAAGTGCCTAGGAAGGACCTTACCTGGAAGTGTTATCAGTCTCCCTCTGGCTTACCTGTGGGCCACACCCTCTGGAGTTTTAGGAAACAGGTGTCCTCTTTTAGACAAGGGTGTGAGAGTGTGTGTGAGTGTGTGTGTGTGTGTGTGAGAGAGAGAGAGAGAGAGAGAGAGAGAATGCTCTCGATCTATAGTGATAGCATATTTACATAGACTCCAGTTTCATCAAGGGCTTACGACACCCGCCACCTTACAGATGCCCCACTGAATCTCCACAGCCAGGTGTCACCAAGTAGACGCCATCAGATTCCATCCTCACATGAGAACAGCAAGAATCCGAAGGGTGGCATCATCTGCCCTGAGCCCCTTAGACAACACCTGCCTGAGCAGGAGTCACCTAGGCCCAAGGTGACCCAGCACCCAGCTCTGGGCCACCATCCAGCCTCCCAGACCCTCCCAGCATGGTCGCTGGATGTGAAGGACATTCTGCTTGAGTTATTCAAGTGACCACTTAGAAAGCCCAGGACTCACCCCTAGTCCCACTGTTGTAGGGACAGACGAGGCAGGGCACCGAAGACAGCAGAGGACAGTGTTGTTTGGCTGCAGCCAGGCTCAGAGGGCACAGCCTTTGCTGTAATCAGTCAATCCCCTGATCCCCGAGTTCAGGGAGTTTCAGAGTTTTATACCCAGCGTGTAAGGGGAGGGGCTCAGAAGCCCACAGTCTGCAGAAGTTCGCATAAAAGCAGCTTTTTCTTTCACTGTTCTGGGCAGGTTAACTCTTCAAGGACAACACCTGAGAAGGGGAGAGCTTCTTCTCCCCTCTCTTTCCTCCCCCTGCCTGCTGTTACCATGGAGCCCAATTGTAACTTCTCTTAAAAATGTAGACATCTCTGTGAAGCCCAGCTCAAGGCCAGAGGCCTTGTTTGCACATTTCTACAAACTACTATACTGGATACGTTTGTGAAAAACTAGTAAGGGGTGTCCAGCACCTGGAGTGCCAGTGTCTTCCCGGCCAGGGGCCAAGTAAACAGGGTGACATGAAAATAGGAAGTTTATCTACAATGGACTCTTTTGCTGACAGTCCTAAAATCAGCCACGGTGAAGGGGGCTTTTCTGTGGAGAAAGGGGGTGCCACTTCACCACCACAAAGAGCTGTTTTCAATATCTCCATGTACTTTTCATATGGAGATGTAGACGATCCTTTTTTTTTTTTTTTTTAACAAAATGAGCTCATACTATGCCTGTTATTTTATAGCATATGTCCTGCCCAGTGATATATCTGGAGCATCTTTCCATAGCAACACATAAAAGCTGTGCGTCCTCATTTCACGACTTCCTGAAATTTTATCCTGTGGATCAACCCAAAATGTGTTTAACTCGTCACGGCTCACTGGACGGTTAACCTTTTCAAAACCCAAGCCCCGTGACACCCCCTGCACGTGCGCCCTTACCACAGGGCTCAATGGTTCTTAGGTGCTGCCCTCGAGGAAAGGCGGGGGTCCAAGGTTTCCGTCCTTTAAGCCATCTCTGCTGCACATGCCGTAGCTCCCCTGCCCCCCCCCCAGTCTCCCTGGGGTGCTGTCTTGGCCAATTTGCAGACCGGGGGTAGAAGGAAAAACAAAATGGCACCTTGCTTTGAAGTTCTGAACCTTCATTACCAACGAGGTTGAGCTTCTCCTGCTACCGACAACGTCCGTCTGTGTTGGCACCCTTGCTGAACACCCCAGCGGGTTCCCACCAGCCTCAGTCTCAGAGGCACCTACCCAGGGTCACCGGTCCCTCCAGATGCCACCCAACAACCAGGGCCTCCGGGGAGAGCTGGACCCCCTAGTTATAAGCTAGTGTGGCTGCCCGAGGGCCGCGTCCTGTGGTATCCGGTTTCTGCCACCTCTGCCTTGCTCCACCATGAGGTGGTCAAGTCTGATCTGAGCGTGAAGCCGGCCCCTGTGCCACACGCCTCAGCTCCTGCCACCTCTGGCCCCGAACAGCCGAGACGCTGGTTGTGCCCCCAGGAAGGCGGGCTTGGTTCTGGCCTCTCAGGGGCCTGCGGGAGGCTGCATGTCAACACAATGTGACTTTTGTCCCCTCGTGCTGTTTCAAAGCCCAGCTGGGACTTTCCGGCTGGCTATGAATCCCCTCTCAGCTGCTTTCCCTGTGGCCCTCCACAAACTCCTCTCCCTTCCAAGTCTGAGCGTGAGGGGGGACAGACCAACCCCCTCCCATGGCTCTGTGTCCCCCGGCCAGCAGCCCACCCCATGCTCCTGGAAATGGCACCTCTGTTTTCCTCACCCACATCCTTCCAGGCCCCACCTCCCACACCCACCGAGCCCTGTGCCTGGATTCACGTCCCGTTCTGCCAGGTCCCGTCACTCAGCCTCTCAGACCCAAACTCCTGCTACTGCCACCACACAGATGAGCAATGGCCAGACGGTACGTGATGATATGTGGCCTGCAGCAACCAGCTCAAATGGTCAGGACCTGGAGGATGGCCGCCGGCTCCCCGGCCCCACTGGGGGTCCCTTTCACTTTCTATGTGGCACAGGCTTCGGTAGAGGGGTCTCCCAGCCGGTCAATGGTGGGGTGGGAGGCAAACCCAGAGGAGGTCTCTGATCACCGCCAGGCCCGAGAAAGAGACGGAAACTGAGAGGAGGGGGAAATCAAAGCTGGGCCATGAGCCCTGTCGGCCGTTCAAACTGACATGCGCCAATCCCCTGGGGGGTGAGTTCACCCCTTGGAGTCTGAGCCCCACCCTAGAGATTCTGGAACTATGGATGGACCTGGCTTGGACCTGGGAACCTGCAATTTTAATCTAACACTCAATGTCCTCAAACCTCCCAGTGTGGTCCCCCAACAGCAGACAGGGAATCACCTGGTAGCCCATTGCTCCCTCAGAGGACAGACGCAGGCCCGTCCCTCAACCCATCAAATCAAAGTCTATATTTAGGCAGGATGTCCACATTAAAGATGGGGAAGCACTGCTCCTGGCCTCTCGTTTAAAGAGTACAAATACCACTCGGCTCATGACAAATAATAACTAATGGCGGCCGAGGCCGTGCTTCAAGTGATTAATGCATAGTATTCATCTACAGCCAAAATCATCCTGCGGGATAGGAACTATTATTCTCCCCATTTTGCAGATGAGAAAGGTGAAACAACTTGCCAAAGTCTTAAAGCTGGCACGTGGCAAAGCTGTGGTTCAAACCCGAGTCACCGGCACTGCTGCCCCCCCTTGGCTGGTGTAGTCACCTGGGAATAACAAGCCCCGCCTCATCCTGGCTGCCCCTGTCCCTCAGGCCCCTCCAACAAGCCATTCAGTAGCTCTGCAAAACACAGCAAGAGCTGCACTTGACCCCGTATGTCCTGGGGCCAAATAATACCTGAAAATTACAACAATTATCCAAGAACAATGGCTGGGTGGATGGAGGCTTAATATCACATTTTTTAAAACTCAACCAATTTAGAGAAAAAAAAATCAGTGCATGCAAGAAGACATGCTGTGGGCTCACGTGAGTCCCCCAATTAAATCAATTTGCCGTCTCAAATCTGTTCTGAGAATCACATTCCAGAAGGTTCTGAGACAAGAATAAGAGCAGGTAAAGCGCTCTGCCTCCTGGCTGCCGTCCACAGGAGTGGTTTGGACACTGGTGTGGGGTCTGACCCTTGGAGTGAAACCAAAACCAAGCTATGTTCGCTAAACTTAAAAATAGCAAAACATAATGAGGCACAGGAAGGGGGGCTGCAGGGCTGGGCTGGGTGTCCCCGCCCATCGTGCTTGACTGGGGAGACTCCTTCCTAAGTGAGACCAGTCTTGGGGATCTTTCTGCTCCCCCAAGGACAAAGAGCCACAGGTCATCCAACGTTAGGAGCACCCCTGACCAGAAAAGGAAGAGGCCCCTCGCCCAGGCTCCCGGGCACCTCTGAAAATGGGCAGAGCTGTGGGCGGCTGCTCAGAGGCAGAGGCTTCATCCTTGCAGATTGTGAGGCACAGAGGCTGGGGAGGGGGCAGCTTAGTGTGGACACTTGAGGTTTTCTGGTGGATTTTTCAGGGTCTAAGGGCAATAAACAGAGATGTCGCACATGCAGCAAGGGACATAATGAAGTCCAGAAACAGAATCCCCTTGATCAAAAGGACAGAAGGGACCAGGTGTTGGCACCTGTCAGCAGAGAGCAGCCTCCACCTCCAAGGCCAGGGCGAGGAACTGGGCCCTGAGCCGATCTGGGCCACCTGCCCAGGTGGAAACCGGTTCACCTTGGCTTTGCAAAGCCCCTTTGGTGGTAGCAGTGGCCAGCCGACTGGGGACACTGCCGACTGGGGGAGGCCCTGAGGGTCAGGCCACAGTCTCCCAGCACTAACACGAAAGATAAAGAGCTCCTTTCGTCACTGTTTGTAATAGAGGTGAAGACCTAGGTGTCAACAGGAGACTGGCCACACACGTTTTCTACATCCATACGGTGACACTGAGGCTTTCAAAGAAGACGGAACAGGCCAGGGAAATACTGACAATATAACGTCAGGTGGAAAGAAAAGGCAGACCCTCAGCGTGGAACTGGCTTTTTCTGTGCACATATTAACATAGGTATATTTTTAAGGGGAAAAAAAGGGAGAATAATTACCAAATGGTAAAAAACAAATATAACACCCTCAAAATGTTAAAAGCACTTACCTTTGAATGGTGGAAACGAAGGTCATTTTTGTTTCCTTCCTCACGTCTGTCTGCATTTTTCTAAAACATACATGAATTCTTGTAATTATGAAAAAGGAATCATGAGTCTTACAATTATCAATAGCGTGTTACCGAGGTTGTTTCTTATACAGAGGCCATTTACTGAGCACTTAGTGTGTGCTTTATAGCTACAACAGCCACAGAAACTGGTGCTATTATCTTCTGCTTTTGCTACTGAGAAAACAGAAGCTTCTAGAAGTTAAATGTCTAGCTTGCGGCTGGGTTAGCACTAAGGGACAGAGCTGGCCTCTGAAGAGGTTATCTCTAGTACCCATGCCCATACCACTGACCCTCAAGTAGGCTCAGAGGGTAAGACCCCCAGTAGGGTTTCTGGATAAACCATAGGAAGCCAGGTAAATCTGGACTCAGATACACCTCAGATGAATTTGCTTAGAGTGAGTGTGACCCACAGCGTCAGTCACTGTGTCTTTGGATTTCTAATCTGAGGGGGCACCCTGTTTTGCTTAAAGAAATGACTTCCCTTTGCAAATCGCTATGGGAGAGGCTTGAAGCAATGCAGGGTCTGGGAGTTCCAGGGAAGGTCCCCAGGTTTGGGCCCCGCGGCTTTCCAACAAGATCCAGGACTGTCACCCCAGACGCGCCCAGATAAAACCCCTCTGTTTGGAGTCCCTTTTGTTACACCTGCTATGAACTAAAACCAGGCTTTGATGACCGATACAGGTGGCTGCTGGGAGCAGACAGACTCATAAACACGAAAGCTGCCCGCGATTCATGGACTGTGCCAAGCTCAGCACCTGGAAGCCACACTTGGGGCGAGGTCATGCTGGGGGCTAAAGAAGCCCCCCAAATGGAGTCATTTGTGCTGTCAGTGGCTGGGTAAGAAGGGGCTCTCCGTCCCCACTCTGCCCATCCTCATTCCGTTAGCACGGGTCCTGGGGCTCCTGTGACACCGGGGTTCTCATCCAGGTCACCTGAGGAGTTTAAGACACACCGACACCTGGTCCACCCCTACAAACTCACTTAGCCAGTGCAGGCCCAGGTGCGGGGACGGCCCAGCAGCTCCTGGTGCCCGGGAGAGGGCTACACATCACTGCGCTAGGCTGACCATGATCCACAAAGCCCTGGGACACCCATGACAGGGGAGGATGTCAAATTCACCATCAGACGAGACCACCAAGGCAGCTTGGAGGGATTTATGTGAGGATAAAGGCCGTGGGGGGGGTGCTCAGAGACCACCTGCAAGGGAGCTTCCTCTCCTACCCCAGAACACGCCAGCCTTGCCCCTTTCACAGACCTGCTTACCTCCCTTGGTCCTCAACACAGAGGCATCACCATCGTGCCACTGGAAAGAGGGGAGAACCAAGGCACAGAATAGCCGAAGCCAGGTCGCCCGGGAGGATGGACGACGGAGCCAGGACCCCACCAGGCTGCCCAGAGCGCCAGCCTCAGACCCTCCCTTGAGGTGCCCTCTGGGTGAAAGAGCCCTCCAGTCCCAGGAGGCCGCCCACCCACCTGGCAGCCTCGGGTCTGGCTGTCCCCTTACCGTGAAAGCGGCCCCAGTTCTGCAAACCTCAACTCACCCGGGGAACAGCAGGCCACTCGGGGCTCTTAGAAATGTGATCAGGGTGCCCATCACCCACGTGCTTGTTCTTTCACTCACTGAGCAGACACTTACTGAGCACCTACTGTGTGCGCACACTGAGCTAGACCTGGATGTGAACACTGGGGATCTTGGTGGAGCCTGCCATTCCCGGGGGGCAGGCGGGGTCGGAAATAAACAAGGAAACGCGCACCTGCAAATTGCAGTCACGGCTCCGAAGACAGCACAGAGATTCTGAGCAGGAGAGCTCGACGATGGTTTAAGCAGAGGCCAGGTTTTCTTTTTCTGGCTGCCTAGCAGAGGGCAGGTGGGCTGGTGGGAGAGGGTGGGCAGAGAGGAGGCCGAGGGAAGGATCGGCGAGGTCGGGAGGGGCCCAGTGGAGGTGGCCTGAGGGTGCAGATGGACAGCTTCCAGAGCAGGGGTGTGTGCCACAGGTGGGGGGTCACTGTCACATGCTCCGGCCCTGGTGACATGCTGCAGTGTTTTATACTGGGGTGGGTTTCCCTCCAGAGCAACTGAAAGTACTCAACAAGCAGCCTCGTGGGCACGCGCTCCTATGACCTCAGCTACTCAGCAGGTGGAGGGAGGAGAATGCCAAGTTCAAGGCCAGCCTGGGCAGCATAGTGAGACCCCGTCTCAAAAACTAAACAGTGGGGTTGGGGCTGGGTTTGTGGCTCAGTGGTGGAGTGCTCGCCTCACACGTGTGAAGCACTGGGTTCGATCCTCGGCACCACCTAAAGATAAATGAATATAATAAAGGTATTGTCCATCTACAACTAAAAAAAATATTAAAAAAAAAACACAAACTAAAACTAGAAAAGGCTGGGGACGTAGCTCAGTGGTAGAACTCCCTGTGTTCAATCCCCAGCACCAAACAAGAACAAAAAGAAATCAGTGTCCCCAGGGACGGGTCCATCAGCATACACAGTGCCTCCACCTTGGGGCACTGACGCCCACCAGGCTGAGGCTCCAGGGGTCTGAGGAAGCTTTGCTGATAACCCTTTAATAACCAGCATCAAATCCAACGGTGCAGACCAGCTGCGCGGCCTCCTCACTGGATTTTAAGCTTGTGAAAAGCAGGACGACACTTATCAAAGGTCGAGTTCCTAGGAATGAGTCTGGCCTCCCGTCCCAGGTGAGACTCTCCCTGTGAAGGCCTCGGCCCCCAAGGGCAATGTCCAGGTTGACCTTCCACCAGAGTTCCTGAGATCCAATGAAGAGTCCCCCCAAATTTGCTCCAGGCTGGGATTCAGGGGCTCCGGAAGAGGACTTGGATTTTCAGGGAGGCTGCCAGCCTCGGTCCCCTCCTGCAGTCCCTCCCTTCCTTCCAGAGGGGTTCAGCAAGCCCTGGCTGATGCAGACCTCGGAGCACAGACCCAAGCCCCGCCCCTGGAGCCCCTGCTCTCGGGGTTACCCAGTAACTACCTCAGTCTTCCCGACAGCTAGCCGGTGGCAGGGGGTTCTCTCTGTCACCCCGGGGGCTCAGGGAGGGACTGACCAGCTGTGGTCCCCGGCTGGTGAGAGGCAGATCTGGAGTGGAGACTGCCTCTGTGACCCCCTGTGCAAGCTCTGGGTTTGGCTGCGGACTCGCCACTTTACAAAGGAAGATTCTCATCATTTTAAAGGACAGTCTGTGTGCTCGGAAGTGAAGCGCAGATGGCGAAGGAGCCAGAGCACTGGGCTTGGACCAACCTGACTCTGAATCCGCTTTGCGCTCACCAGCTGGGGGCCCTCAGGCAGAGAGTTCACCTGTCGGCTTCTCCATGGCTACTGAAAGAATAAGAATGGCTTTGAGGGCCAAGGCATGGAGGTTTCAGAAAAGGCTTAGTGGCAGATGGACAGGACTGGCAGCGCACTGGACAAAGGGCCCTGGCCTTCAGCCTGGTTTGGTGGCCTCGCAGCTGCGGGCTCTGCTTGCTCGTCTGTAAAATAGGGCCCTACAGCCCTCACTGCAAAGGGAGGGCATGAGAGTCACATGTGGTCATGCCCATCAAATCCTGCCCCCAGGCCGGCTCCTGTTTTGGACAGTCCTAGGTGACAGGGCGGGATCTCTTCAAAGGCCTCCGAGACCTTGACCAGCAGAGCAAGTCAAGTTGCTATGGCGGTCAGAACCCCAGACGATGGCGGGTGGCTCAGCCCTGACCTTGCACGGTGAGTAAGGGCACCGGCCTGGAGCCAACGTTCAGGTTCAAGCCTGACTGTCACCTTCTGGCCCGTGACCTTGAACCCAACAATAACCTGTCTGAGTCTCCCCTTCATAAAATGGAGGTGGTGTCAGTCCCTGCCCAAGAGCTTATCATCAGAATCAAGCTGGTGATTGGACAGAATGTCCCGGGACCGGGCCTGCGTGTGGAAAGGGACCTGCTGGTACCTCCCGGGTCATGACTGCTTTCTGCCCATAAGAAACAGCTCTGGGGCCGCCCTGCTCACCTGACATGTCCCTGCCTCCCTGAGCCAGCTGGGCCCCAACAGCCCTTCCCTCTCACACCTCAGTGCCACCATGGACTTAGCAGTTATTCTACTCCAACTCGGGGGCTCCTGGGGGACACCTTCCTCCAGGTGGAGCCCCGAGCTGCCCGTCCCTGGCTGTAAGAGGTGTCCTCCAGGGCCGACCTCCTGGGCAAGTCACGCCCCTCTTTGAGCTTTAATTCCCCTCTGTGGACAGGGCCACCTGGCCTTCCCGAGTCCTGTCCCCGCTGGCCTGAGGAGTCACTGCTCCTTTTAGGAAGCTGTGCCTCCTGAGCCCGTCTGTCCCCCGCCCCAGAGCTCTGGTGTCCTCCGTAGCTTCCCTCATGTCAGTCAGCTGTCCAACCGTGACAACGTGATCACGATGGCCAATCAGAAGGAGGAAAGGCTTTGACTCATGGTTTCAGAGGTCCCTGGTTGGTTGACCTGTGGCTTTGGGGCCTGTGATGGGGCAGCTGATGGTGACCGGGAACACATGGAGGAGCAAAGCCACTCATCTCCATTGTGTCTGCACCAACCAGAGAGGGAGACCGGACACTACTCCGCCCCCCGTCACCACCCCAACTTCAGCATGTCCCCGCTGCCGCTCTCAGGCCACTCCATCCAAATCAGAACCAGCTGGTTGTCTGTTGGAAATGCAGTTCCTGGGCCTCCCGGACCAATGCTGGCCAAACCAGAATGCCCAGGAGAAGAGCCGCGGAACCGGCCGCCAGGCCCCGTCAGCCCCTCATCTGGCCCGTGACAGGCCTCAGAGACAGGCCCAGGAAAGCGCGTGGGAGAACTTGGAGGTCAGTGGCCAGCGGCACCTTTGAATCTGCTACTAAACATCTACGAGCCAAAACGGTCACAAATTCCAGCACACTGGACACAGTTTTCAGGCTCAACTCAAAATGGGGTAAGTTTTGCCCCCTCTGGGTGTTCTTAATGGTCAGAACCTGTTCAGTGTCCTCAACCTCCATGACAGGCTGCCTGGTGTCCCCCAAAAGACACGTCCTTGTGTTGGTCCCTGGGACCTGTGAGTTCACTGTGGATGCAAAAGGTCAGGGACTTGAGGGGGAAGCACGTCCTGGTCATCTGCGTGTGTCTGAGGTCTGATGACGAGGGTCCTCACCAGAGGAAGGCACAGTCAAGCCAGGCCGTGGCCACCAAAGCTGGGAGACGCAAAGACTGGCTTCTGCCTTGGAGCCTCCAGAGAGAGCCGGCCCTGCAGACACCTCCGTTTCAGACTCTGGCCTCCAGGGCTGTGACAGAATCAATTTCTGCTGTTTGAAGCCACCCTGTTTGTGGTAATTTGTTAGAGTGGCCACAGAAAATTAGCCCAACCGTGAAAAGCACTCCAAGAAAGTTAAGTAATTAAATTTGCCCCACCACAGGGCCTTTGCACAAGCTGGCCCTTCTGCTGAAGCACCAGCTCACTGCGTTCCAGCTCCTTCTCTCATTTCCTCTTCCTGTTCAAATGTCACCTTCTCACAGATGCCTTCCCTGCATCCCCCAAGGCAGGAGCTGCTAGCTGCTCTCTGGCCCCTCAGTTTGTTGTAGTGTTCCTTTTGCATTTCCCATGATATAAAACCACCCGTTTGCCAAAAACAGTGACAAACGCAAGTTAGGGGACAGCCTGCAGCAAGACCCTGTCTCAAAAGGGAGGAGGTTGCTGGGGATGTGGCTCAGGAGCAGAGCGCTCGCCCAGCACGAGCAAGGACCTGGGTTCAATCTCCAGTACAAAAATCAATCAATCAATGTCCTGCTCATCAGATGGCTTGCTGTCTCCACACGACACGGAACCTGGCCAGTCTTGGTCACTGTGCTCTGCTGTATCCCAGGCCAGGTACTGAGTGGGGCCAAGTAAACATGTCGGGTAAAAGGAATCGCTGTTATTCTGTGAAAAACACACAGAATGTAAACTGTCTCTGAGAACATGAACACTTCAAAGACCTCTTCAGCAACAGGAGGCTGCGTCCTCCTCCCACGAACACTTAGAGTGCTTCTGCCATAGGTTCCCTAGATGTCCCCAGTGGAGGGCTTGACCTCTGTCCCCAGTCTTCTAGTCATGGCTGTGTGGCCTTGGGCTCATCACCTCCCTCTCTGAGCCTCAGTGGCCTCATTAGTTAAGTGAGGGCCTTAATTGAACAGTAGCACCAGGTCCAATTTGGAGCAGTCTCCACCTGCCCAACCTGGTGCCAAACACTTCACCTGCATGTTTCCAGGGCCTTATGCTTTGAGGTAGGAACTGTCATTGATCCCATCATACAGAAGAAGAGACCGAGGCCCGACAAAGTCTCATCCCTTGCCCCAGGTTGTATAGTGCGTGTGTGCACACCCTGCGGAGGAGCAGTCCCACGGTAAAGCCCACCAGCACCTCTCCTGCCCCTCCTTAGCTGCTGGACAGGACAGTCCCAGGCCCCAGGTGACCAGAGGGACCTGCGGAGGAACCAGCAGGCTTAGCGGCTTCCCTCAGCCAAGGCAAGTCCAGCCCAGAGGGGGCCACCACCGAGGAAGCCACCCTCAGGAGGGACCGATGTGTGAGCCTGGGTACAACAGTGCGTGAGCTGAGCACGGAATCCAGGCAGGATCAGGGACAACAGCTGGACCCACCTGGACCTGGGGGGAGCCACGCAGAGCTTCTGACGACCGTGCTGTCTTCTCTGGACAGCAGCCCCTGGAACAGCCGTCCCCCTGCTCCCTTAACAGAGGAGGAAACCGAAGCTCAAAGTCACCATCACTCGCGCAAAGCCACACGACTGTCAGGGACAGAGCCGGGGTCTGAGCCCACGCCTCCAGGACCACAGGGTGTGCTGCCTTCACTTCAGTGTGTCCCCGGGTCTGCGCTCCGCCTGCGTCCCTGGTGAGGCACAGCCCAGCCAGGTCACGGAGGAACCAAGGACCCGTCCACCGTCTAGAAGTGGCCGCTGCAGAGCTGGGCACCCGGGCAGGCCCTGCTGCGCCTGCTTTGAGCTGCCGCCTGAGGCGAGTCACGGAAGCCTGTCCCCTACCTGGGGAATAATGACACCCCGGCCACCTGCAGGACTCCCCGTGATAATGCACACGGACGTGTTTGCAAACTGTAAAGTGCGCACAGATGCAAACAGTCACAGCATCCCGCGAGGAGGCCCGGGAACCCATCGATACTTTGGAGGGAGGAGACGGGGTGTGTTGGTGCCACGGCAGCTTCTCCGCGGGAACAATGCCATCTGCCTGCAAATATTGGGATGTGGGGAGGAAGGGACTATCTTTATCCAATTAACTTCCTCTAACGATGTGCTGAAGTACAATTAACTCTCCAGCTCCTCCGCAAGACTCTCTTAATTAGGGATAAAAATAGGCGCTGCTTCTCCAGGCCTGGCTACTAGGCGCCGAGAGCCTCCCGTCCTAATATGCGGACACGCTGGCGATTAAAAGTCTCAAGATTCTGCGGAAGGACCTCCCTGGGTTTGGGGGAGATACCTGCGGCTCCTCCCGCTGTTCTGGAACCCCTGGGCGGAGTCTGGGGAGGGAATGGCAGCGGGGTAGGCCCCTCCACTGCCTCCTCTGGGCTGGGGCGGGTCTGCTGGGAGCCTTCGCTCCGTTTCTGAAAGGACCACATCCAGGGCTGCTCCAGTCCCAGGCCCGCAGCCTGGCCCTTCCTCCCCAGACCCCGGCTCCCCTGGAGTCCCTCCTGGCCCTGCTGGCAGCCAGCAGGAGACCCTTCTGCAGGGGGCCGTCTATGTGGAGCTGCCCCCAGGCCCTACCCCAGTCAGCGAGCTCTGCACTGCCATCTGTGTCCTGGGCACTGGGCTAAAGCCCCCACAGCTGAGCACCACCGACCCAGGGCAAGAAGGTGAAAAGCACTAGAAAGTTCTGCTCAGAGGGAGCAACACCCACTGAAGGCCCCTCCCTCCCAAGGAACTTATCCAGCAGTCCAAGACCCAGCCAGCCCCGTGCGGACAGACAGAGGGATCCTCAAAGGTGCCGGGCACGGTGGCCCACACCTGTCATCCCAGCAGCTCAGGAGGCTGAGGCAGGAGGATCAAGAGTTCAAAGTCAGCCTCAGCAAAAGCGAGGTGCTGAGCAACTCAGGGAGACCCTGTCTCTAAATAAAATACAAAATAGGGTTGGAGGGGTGGCTCAGTGGTCAAGTGTCCCTGAGGTCAATCCCTGGTACCAAACACACACACACACACACACACACACACACACACAAGAACAATCTTGAACAATCTTCAAGCAAAAGTCAAGGTACAGAATAGTATATATAGAAAGCCTATTTATGTTCAGGCACCTAATTTGCTTTTCTACAAACCCAGGCATATGGGATGACCATGGGAGGACTTAAGAGGACAATAAGAGCAGTCGCGTCTTGGGAGAGTGTATCAGTCCACGCAGGCTGCTGTAACAAGCTGCCAAAGACTGGACGGCTCCTGGTCAACAGAAGTTTGTTTTTTATAGCACTGGAGGCTCCAAAGTCCAGGCAGACACAGGGTCTGGTGAGTGCCAGGCGTTTGGTACATGGATGGCTGTCTTTTGCCTATGTCCCCACCTGGCAGAGGGCGGGGGCACTCTCTCAGGCCTCTTTTATAAGGACACCCTTCCTGTTCCCAAAGGTTGCGCCATGGGACCGCATCACTTCCCAGGGCTCCACCGACTCATGTCACTGCCCTGAATACTAGGATTTCAGCATAGGAATTTGGAAGGGACAAACATTCAGTCCCTAGAAGGCGGTCACCGCTGTAGCTGGGCACTGACACAGAGGGACACTTGCATGTCTAAGTTCAGGTGTGAATTTTTTTTCAAGAGACATGTACTCACTATTGAAAATACAAGTATCATTCCAGAAATAAATACCTGACACATTGTCAGGCTTGGAACAGTCTCAATAAATCCTCTTCCTTCCCTCCCCAGAGAGCCTCTGCGACAGGATATTTATGTGTCACATTCTGTCTCCTTGAACATTATCAGCGATTCGGATCTCGGAAGCGGTCTGTGAGCCCTGCAGACCCATGTCCCCGCACAGGGCCGCGCCAGCCTTGGGTCTGCAGATAGAGAAATCGGGACCCGAGGCCGGGGAATGTCAGGGCCTGGTTGTGAGATGATTCCCGAGTCCTCGGTGACATTTCACAACGAGGGCAGATGAAAAGTCTGAACTCCAGAGGTGCCCATGAGAGCAAGGATGTGATTCACGGCTCCTTAAAAAAACAAGAATTTAAAGGGGACCTCTTCAAATAATGAGCCTCCCTGGCAGAATCAAAACATGTCTTGATTTACGGCTCTGTTTTTAGGAAAACCTCTGCAATAACACACAAGTCAGTCCTGCGTCCCTCGAGGATCTGAGGGTGGGTGACAAACGTGGTGTGAGGGACTGAAGAGCCACTTCTTCTTGCTGGTACCTGTCTCGTTGGTCAACTGCAATGGTAATTGGGTCAGATCAATGTTCCCCAATGTGTTGACATGACTCCACAAATGGCCACAGGGTGTCACAGAAGAGAGCAGGGCTTGTGGTGAGATAAGCTGAAGGACACAGGCCTGAAGCCATTGGCAGGTGTCCTGACCGCAGGACTCTTCAAGCCTTGAAGGACAGCAATGGAATATTTTCTTTAAAAAAATATATAATTTCTGGTGATTTTCCCTCCTGCATTTTTCAAGGTCCTGTTCCTCCGAGGCACGGGGCCCCTCTTGGCTTCCTGGCCCTGGGGGTCACCACAGGTTGGGAGGACAGGCACCTCCAATCAAAGCCTCTAGTAAAGTTGGGTAAAATAACATGGGAATGTCACATGTCCCCAGGTGACAGAAGAAGGTGATGGGTTTTCAAGGCAAGGAGAGAGAGGAGAGTGTCTGCAAGACCAGAGGTGGACATCTGGAGGGGCCAGTGCCCCTCAAGGTGGTGCCCCATCCCTCCACCTGCCCAGGTACAGGGCAAGATTCAGAGTTGGCAGAAGTCCGGTGCCTGTGGCCTCAGAGCCTGCAGACCCAGGAGGGACTCTAGACCAGACGGTGCCTGGGGAGGGGAAGGGCCAGCCTGCCCGCCTGTCCCACCCAAGCCGTCCCTCCCAAGGCTTCAGACAATACCAGCTGAGGGACATCCTGGAGGTGACAGAGGGCATCTCCAGCAGCTCAGAGAAAGCACGGAGAGGGGGAAACCAACAGCAAAAGGTAGAGGCTCCCGAGGCCCGTGGGAGTCCTGCCTGCCACAGGGGAAGGGGCAGAGGTAAGAGGGTCACTGGCTCCCCACACGGCTTCCTGTCTGCATGCGGCTCAGAGAAGGTGTAAAGAGTCCGTGGGGACGACAGGGGACAAGGAAGTTCGGACAGTCACAGAGCGCCCAGTGCACAACCCGCCTGTGGGCTCAGAGAGAAGAGGGAGCCACAGGAAGCCACCAGGAGGGGACACTGGGCCAGAACCCGCACCCCAAGTCCGCAAATCCCCTCGGTCGCCCCAGGGAGTCCCCTGGGGAATCTGAGACAGGACTTCCCAGCAGAGACCGGGGCTTCTTTATGTGGAAATTAAGCCGTTCACAACTGGGGGTGAGGGGAAGGAAACCAGCTGAAGTCCAGGGATCACAGAACAGACAGCCACTGTCCCCCAGGGACCGCGCAGCAGCCATCGACAGCGAGGGACGGAAAGACGGAGCCGCCCAGGACTCACGGAAGGGGAGCAGGGTGCCGATGTGCCCCCTCAACTGTGTGAGTGACAGGCACAGAGGAGACCTGAGGGGAATACGCCAAGAAGTCCCCTGGATCAGGAGCAGGAGCGCGGCCCAGCCACAGGCACCTCCTGGGCAGCCCGCGAGGCACAGGGGGGTGGGGGTTCTCTCTGTGGTGACTTCTGGGCGGGAGGCTGGAGGGGCGGAGGCTGGGAGGCCAGAGGGCGAGAAGACGTCAAAGGTCAGCGTTCCAGCCGGGCTGCCCCATGCCCACCTGCCTGCCCCGGGGGAAAGAGCATTCTGTATCTCTGACCACTGCCCTAGCTCTAAAGGAGGGACATGACAGTACTTTCATCAGGCCCCTGGAGGGTCAGGGAAACCTTTCACAAAAGGGCATTTAACTTGGGGCTGCATGTACCCATTAAGAATGCTCATGGCTGCGAGTAACAGTCCACCCACGACTACAGTCCCAGAGGATAGTCCTCGGCAGCAACGGCTCAGCAGCTTAGCAAGCAGGAAGTCTTGTGGGGCACTAGACAGGGCTTCTCAAACCCCAATGTGCACATGCCTCACCCAGAGATCCTGTTCAAATGCAGATTTGGGTTCAGAAGCTCTGGGGTACACTCTCCATTTCTAAAAGGGTGGAATTCAGACCTCACTTGGAGTGAACCAGGCACTTAGCTTTTTCTTCATGGGTACAAAGTAGCTGCTTAACTCCAACCATCACCTTTGCTCACCAGTCACAAAGGGGCACGGCAGAGGGCATTGCCGGCCATATCCGCTCCTTTTACCTAGGAAAAGCACAGCTTAGCTTTCCATGACCTGCTAGAAACAGACGTCCTTGTGCGTTTCATGAGTTGAAAATGAGCCGCACGGCCATCCACAGCTACAAAGGAAGCTGGGAAATGAGAAAGTTATGACAGGATTCAAGTTTGAGTCTTAAGCCAATAGTGATTGCCCAGAGTGGGGCACAGAGCCACCCAGCAGGTTCATTTGTCAAGAAGAACAGGATTAAAAATTAAATTTAAAATGTTTTAAAAAGAACAGGATAGATCTTGGGATGCACGTGGCACCGCTCCACGCTGTTTGCTATAAGAAGTCTCACTAAGGTGAGCTGTGAGTGGAGGGCAGGACCTCAGCAGCCTCCCACCGATGTGCAGCAGAAGGACAAAATGCAGGCTGCCTCCCACCCCTACCTGGCAGGAGAGCTGGCCCCGGGTTGCAGGGCTGCAGAGCCCACAGGAAGCTCCTGGGGTCCTGCAGCCAGTTCACCCCCGAGTCTTCGAGTCTTCGTAGCTCACACTGTAGGGGCACCCCCTCCTCCACAAAAAATCTTTCTTCTCCAGAAATCCTCACCATGGCTGATTTTAGGGCTGTCAGCAAAAGAGCCTCTACAAAAGGGTTCGTTGTAGATAAACTCTATTTTCGTGTTGCCCTATTTTACTTGGCCGCTAGCCTGGAAGAAATCCGCACTCCAGGTGCTGGACACCCCCTGACTAGTTTCACAAACACGTATCCAGTGTAGTAGTTTGTAGAAATGCGTAAACATCGCAGAGACGGCTACATTTCTGAGATAAAAGAAGTTACAACTGGGCTTCGAGGTACAGCTGGAGGGGGAGGAAAAAGTGGGGTAGAAGCAGTGAAAAACCAGCCTCTACCTCAGAGCAAAGCCTGTCCAAGGAAGGGACATCACTTTTGTCCTTGCACTCCTAGGCACATCTCCACCCTGCTGAGTGGTTTATCTACAAATAACAGGAGAGATCTGCTGCGCCAGGTGTCCCTGACTCAGTCAGGCTAGGTGGGGATCCATAGCAGCCCCCAGCAGCCACCAGTCAGCATGAGACAGGGAAATACCTGGGATGCCAGGTGACCCTCCCAGTAGTTTATGGTGTTGGGAAACCATGTAGTTCAGCATGAACACCCCTCATGGCTTAAACCAACCAGTTCAAATGAATCCCCCTCTTGTAGTAACCAATCACCCCTACCCAACTTGTTCCCGCCAGTGAATGTGCTAATCATGTTTTAGAGTTGTTATTTGATTTTCCCGCGGTGTGTGATGATTTGCTAAGAGATGCTATGATGTATGTGGGGGTCCCTGCCTTCTCCAAAGACTGTATAAAAGTGCTGCAAACCCTGGGGTCTCAGCATCACCAGCTGCTGTGTGTGCGCGGAGGACCGAGCTAGCTCGCAATGAACACCTCTTTGCTGCTTACATCGATCTTGGTCTCTGGTGGTCTTTTGGGGGTCCCGAATTCGAGCATAACAGCAGCTCTCCCTTCTCAGGTGTTGTCCTTGAAGGGTTAACTACCCAGAACAGAGAGAGAAAAAGCTGCTTCATGTGAACTTCTGCAGACTGTGGGCTTCTGAGCCCCTCCCCTTGCATGCTGGGTATAAAACTCTGAAACTCCCTGGACTCTGGGTTCAGGGGATTGACTGATTACAGCAAAGGCTGTGCCCTCTGAGCCTGGCTGCAGCCAAATAAAACTGTCCCCTGCTGTCTTCGGGCCCTGCCTCGCCTGTCCCTACAGCAACACTGCCCTGGGGGCAGGTGAAGGGTCTTCCTGGGCCTGTTTCAGAGAAAACCCTGCTGTCTTGTTTCGAGTTGTCTGAAGAGACATGGATCCGACCCACTTTGTGAATTTCATGGGAAGTCCTGCACCACGTCCTGCTTCCTGGCTCAAGGACAGGGAAAGCCAGAGACCTGGGAGCGCGGGGCCGGGGGCGGGGCACAGCCCTGAGTAAGAAGAGACGTACCCCCAGGAGGGGTTCCCTCCCGTTGGAAGCCACTGTGGCTGGCACAACTGTCCCCAAAGTCCTGTGTGTGAAAGGCAGGGCCCCAGACACTCCTGGGAGGAGGCAGGACCTTCAGGAATGGGGCCCAGTGGAGGGTCTTAGTGGGTGGTCATGGGCTGGGAACCCCGCCCCTGCCTCTCCCTTCTGGTCACAGGTGAGCAGGCTGCTCCGCCCCAGGCCCCACCATGATGAGCCGAGCTGCCTCCCTAGAGGCTCAAAGCAATGAGGCCACCTGATCGCAGACAGAGCCTCTGGAACCAGGTGCCCAAACACACCTTTTCTCTTTACTCCTTCGTTGCCTAGGGCGTTTCGTTCTAGTGAGGAAAGCTGACAAATGAAGAAGCCAACAGGCTTCCAGGGACCAAGGGACAGAGGCCTGGTTCCTACTGACCTCCCTGGAATGTTCCTTTTGGTTTTGTGTGTGAGTTTCTGCCATGAGCAGCGTCACCTCTTATCACCACAAAGTCATCGCATTTTACAGAGAGAGAAGCCAGTGACCAGAAAGGTGGGTCCTGAGCGTTGCATCTGAAGCTGCCTGACCACCCAGGGCGGGGGCTGGAGGCTTGACAGGGAGAAACCAGGAGGCAGCCGTGGGCGTGCAGAAACCGCAGCCGGATCCGGAGTCCAAAGGCTTGAGGTGAAGTCCGGTTTCCCTGGTTCTGCAGGGCGCTGGGCCAAATCGGCGCTGCTCTGACTGCTTCCCACGCCTCAGCTCATCTGCCAGGACTCCGAGGCCCACGTGTGTTGTCCACTGCCCCATTTTTCAGATAGGGAAAGGGAGGCACAGAGTAATCAAGCGCCCGGCCAAGGTCACACAGCTGGAGAGCCGCGACACTGGGACTCCAGCCTGAGTGCTCGTCTCCACCGGCCCCGCCGCCCTCTGCAGCCTAGAGAGTGCTGAGCCACGTGGGCCATGATCTGCGTGTCCAGGTCTCATCGTCCCCGCCTGACACACTGGTTCGGTGGCTCCCCAAAGACACGGGGACCGCCCACCTTCTGAGGCCCAGGGCGGCCCAGGAGGCACCTGCTGTGCCCTTCCACCCCTGCCCGGCCCCAAGTCCCCAAGAGGCCCCTTAATGGAGAGGTCACTACACAGGCCACTTCCTAGCCCCTGTGCTTCCTGAGCACAGTCCCGCAGCTGGTGACCTCGATAGAGGATGGGAGCTCCTGTCCACCTGGGGGCGGGAAATCGGCCCAGTCTGGGCTGCTGTCCCTCCGTCCAGCCCTAGGCCCTAAGAAAACAATGTCTGTTTTGTTTCTTTCCTTCTATTAATAGTGGCCACCTTTGCCCGTCACCCTGTGGGATGAGGGCTCTGTCTCTTCAGGAGCCTTTTGTGAACGCGGCTGGGGAGTGAGCGAGACGGTTTTCACTGCCAGCAAGAAGCTGCTCTTTTGTCCCAGGGGTAGAGCGCAGAGGTGGAGAGAAGGTGGTGTGGCCGATCCTCCCGCGAGGGGCCTGGGCGGGAGGAAGACAGTGGCCTGAGGACCCTGGGTGGCCCCTCCTTGGCCAGGCCCTCCCCACCCCCCCCTGGGCCCCAGGTCCCTCCCTCGCCCCAGGGGCTCATGGTGACCCAGTCTTCATTTCAGATGATGAGGATATCCATGATCCACGGCAGAGGGGCAGCACACAGGACGGCTGTCCCCAAGGGGTCACCAGCACAGCCAACAGGCCCTGCTGAATGGCAGTTGAGGTCTGCAGAGAGGGGCCTGCGTGGATGACGGCAGAGACGGAGAGAGGAGACTCAGAACCCGTGGCCCTGTGGCAACTCACGCCTCGTGGGCCCCACGGGCCGAGGGAATAAGAAAGGACCGAAGCTTCGCACTCATGTGGGTCATGCAACCATGTCAGCACGGCTGAGCCACCCAACCTGGCGGGTCGGTCATCATGACTACACCTGCCGTTTGTTGGAGAGTCCCTCTGGCCCCAGCACCTACAGAGTCGTGATTTCAGTTCATGCTCACAACCCCAGGAAGTGGGGGTGGTCATCATCTCCCTTTGACCAATGAGGAAACTGAGGTCCCGAGAACAGCGGTATTTGCCATGTCACCTGGTACATGGTGGCAGGTGCTGGCCCTGACTCGAGGGTCCCTGATTTCAGTGTTTGTCACTGCAGCCGGGGGTCAGTCCTGTAGCTAAAATAGTTGTCAGCCAACTTTTTGTTGCTGTGACAAAATGCCTGGGAAAAGCGACTGAGAGGACGAAAGATTTATTTGGGCTCATGTTCCGTCCATGGTCAGCTGGCGCCATGGTTCCTGGGCCTGTGGGAGGCAGAACATCATGGCGGAAGTGTGTAGAGGAGAAAACTTCCATGCCAGGAAACGGAAGGAGCCAGAAAACAAGATACAGTCCCCAAGGTAGTCACCCTCCGACGAGGTCCCACCACCTAGAGTTTCTCCCCCTTCCCCAGAGCCCGTTCGGCTATGATCCAGGGCCTGCCCTGGACACTGCTGCACTGGGCACCAGGCCTTGGACACACAGGTCTCTGGGGGACACTTCATCTCCTAACCACAGCCACAGAGTGGCTTCAACACTGGCTCCAGCGGCAGGTCTGGGACTCTCATTTCCCCAGTGGACTCAAGTAGTCCACACCATGAACACCTACCTGGGCTCCCTGGGGGTGCAGAATCTCAGGAGCAGAAGGAAGCCCCTTTCTGTGTTGGCAGAGGGTTGTCCTGCTCTGGACTGGCCAGCATCATCCCCAGCTCACCTGTGTGCAGAATGACCAGTGGGGACCATCACCTGCACCCCAGGGCTACCTGCTCCTCAGCCCTGGGGCTCTGACCTCCAGAGAGGGCTGATGATCAGGAGGCTGGTGGAAGATTCCAGAACATCCTACCATTATTCAGGATCCAAGGAACCTGCAAGGCACCTCCCTGGAGGGACACTGCCCTGCACCCAGGTTAACTCCAAAACTCCACCTGGATTCTCAATTTGGTCCAAACTACTGCAAAACCAAGCAGGGAGAGTCAAAGCCACACACAGCCCGAAGACAGCTCCTTACAAAGTCCTGCAAAGTTGCTCTTTTAACTGAAGAAAAAGAAATGTACCCGTTACCTCTTCAGTTCCCTTACTGGTCCAGTGGGACAACAACTGTCCCTACTTCCCAGGACTGTTGTGAGTGTGAGCTGACCTGGTGGCTCTGCCCTGGTTGGTAGGCATGCTGACGATGGCACCATCGCACAGCAACGCGATAACCACGCCCGTGGGCTAGCCGGTGGCCCACGGAAGACCCGGGTGGTGAACATGTGGCCCACGGACTCAGGGTGAGCATGAGAGGAGGCGCCAGCTTGCCAATGCCAGCTGATTGCATGGGGCCACTCTGCCACCCTGCTGTCCTTCAAGGACCTCTTACCCAGATCTCGGCCCCATGGGTCACCCTGGCGAGGCTCCACCCATGTCTCCCAGTTCAGCTGCAGGAACTGAAGCAAAGCCAGGTTATGCCGCTTGCTCGAGTCAAGGAGCTGCCAAGACGGGATTTGAACCAGGGGCCGAGTGACTCCACAGCCCCGGGGCAGGACTGCCCCCTGCACCCCTTGCTGGGTCAAGGGGAACAGGTTTCGGGAACAGTCCCCAGTGACAGGGACAGGCTTCAGCATCGCCCACAGCCCGGCCACACTCACCACACCCACCGCCTGTTTCCCATCCAACTGATTCATTTTCCTCTTTGTTTTCATTCTTTTATTTGTCCCCCCCACCCCCAATCAATCCTGAATGAGACCAAGTTTACTTGCAATGAAGCCGAATCCTCCACAACTGCAGGCATATAATTAGAGAATGTTCATCTCCGAGGGGGTCTCCCCTCCCCAAACCAAAAATACACTCCCATTTGCAAAAGAGAATTCATCTCCACCTAAAACTATAATTAAGCGGCTGCTGACAGGTTACCTTGGTGACACTTTTTTCCCCAACCCTCCACTACGGCTCCCCACTCTGGATAATACAAACTTGGCAGCCAAATAAGTCAACAGGTTGCCCAGGAAACTGTTTCCCTGACAACCATGGAGATGGAAGTGGAGAGGAGAGTTGGGGAAATGTCAGAGCACGGCGTGGCGCTGCACTAGAAGCAGGGTCCGGTCGAGGCCGAGCAGGTGCTGAGCAACCAGACAGGAGACAGAGCGAGCCTTTGCCCCCAAGGAAGGCACAGGGGCACGTCCCAGCCCACCCCCGCTCCAGCAGCCCCCACTCGGGGTGATCTCCACCTGAGGGCAGGAGCCCGGGACCCGTCCACTCCCACCCATCCAATGGCATGAGGCCCCACTGTCCAGGTGTGGTCCACAGCCCGGCTCTGGTCTTGGGTGGATCTCCACACTTTGGAAGCTTGGCCAGTGGCCAGGAAGCCTGGGAATGACAAAGAAAAGGCAGGACCCCCTTGTGACATCCTGGGTTCCCTGCGTCCATGTCCTGTCCCCACTCTAGCAAGGCCAGCTCGGCGCTTCTTGCCCGGGTCAGGGAGAAGTGTGCAGGAGGAGAAGCTGAAACTGTCTTCGAAGGCCAAATAGCCCAGTGGTGGGATTCAGCCACCCTCCTAAATCCCAGGAGAGGGGACATGAGTGTCCCTGAGGAAGGGAGGAAAGGATGACCCCAGAGCGAAAGAGAGTCCTTGAGACCACGGACCTTTGGCAAGGGCCAGGGCCCTTGTCTGTGCGACAAGAGGCAGGTGAAGGCCCTGGCAGAGATGGCCACAGGGTCACCATCTAACCAGGATCGGCCAAGAAGGAAGCCATGGGTCTGGGACCAGGACAAGGCGGCTCCAGAGTGACCCATGTGGGCAGATGACCACAGGTCTGGCCAGGCCTTCGGGACTATGTTAGCCTCCAAACCTTCCTCTGTCCTGCCAGGGGCAGCACAGGGGCCCCGGCAGCAGGGGAGTCGCCAGCTGCCATCTTCCACCTCTGGGTAAGCGGGTGCGCGAGGCCCTCGGGCAGCAGGAGTGACCTCCGGTGCTCGGCTCTCCAGCTCTGACCATCCTGTGGTTGAATACTGCAGCCCCAAGAAGGGAGGGAGGGTTCTGACGTTCCAAACCCCTTTCCCTTCCCCAGAGCCCGGTCTCCAGGGGCCCCGCCACCATTGCCGGGCCCCTCGTCCCACCTCACTCTTCTTTGGATGATTCTCTGATTGTCAGCGAGCCGCAGCCATCGACAGCGGCCCTCACCCCACAGCGGACTCAGGAGCACCGTCCCACGGCCCCCTGCTGCTGGCAAAGGTGCGCATGGACCAGACTGGATGCATGCCTTTGGACGGCAGCAGTGGGCAGAGGACACTCCCTCGACGCACGTTCACAGAGACAGGGTGGAGCCCGCTCAGCAAGGCCCGGGTGGCAGGTGCCCGTTTTACAGACGAAAAACCAAGGCATGGAGAAGGCGCAGACTCGCCAGGCCACTTAGCCATTCAGTGCGGCCGAGAACAGGGCCAGGATCAAGGTCCTGACGTGGGCCTCTCCCTGCCCCTTGCCTTTTTTTCTCTCAAAACCCTAGCAGTGCCCCACCCCACCCCCAGGAGCAATTTGGCCATGTCCTGAGTTACCTGGGGTTGTCCTAGGGAGATGCTCGTGGAG
Organism: Spermophilus citellus; assembly: GCF_964194105.1. NCBI lineage: Eukaryota > Metazoa > Chordata > Mammalia > Rodentia > Sciuridae > Spermophilus > Spermophilus citellus. The sequence goes on along the minus strand of NC_138185.1, from coordinate 8,108,496 downwards.
CAGTGGTCAGGGGTGCGGTAGCCTCCGAGCACCCAGGACCGCCCTGGGAGCCAGGATCTCTCCAGCCCCAGGTACCACAGCACCAAGGCTGCCAGGAGGGCAGGAGGCTTGACTTGGAAAGTTCAGGGACAGAGAGACCGTAGTCAATGACCTTCTCACGGGGCTGCTGCAGTCGGCAAGCCTGGGCCACCCCCAGGGAGACACCCAGGAGGGCACCCGGGGCGCAGGGCCTGGTTCTGAGTTGACTCCTTCAGTGAGAACTTGACTTCCTTCGGCAGGAAAGGCCCCGGGGTCCACAAAGGAGTGAAATGTCGTCTTTTGTGGACAAGGTCACCAAGTAGCCTTTGAGTCTGAACGCACAACCCAGGATGTGGTCCTCAGAAGCCCCGGAGCTGAGGGTCCCGGGGGCCCGCCGGCCCTGGCTGTTCTCTGCGGCCCATTGATTGGAAGCCGCTGCGAGTCTTTCTTCCCAAATGCCAGCAGGATTCCCAGGGTGGAAAAGAAGAAGAAAAATCATGCAGAAACACCAACCCACCCCCACTGCAGGCACGGTGTGGCTCACAAGCCCTCAGCCTCAACAAGGAGCAGGGATAAGTGACTTTGTTGAACACTCTTTTCCCCCTCCCACCCCCCACCGCCACCCACCACCCAACAAGGAGCAAGTCTGGGGGTCAGGAGATGAAGCATCGCACGGTCATCAGCCGGGGAAGGTGAATGGACGGCCAGAGGCCAACAGGAGCTAAAAATAGCCTGCCACAAGTCACCGACTCAGGGGGCTGTGGGACAATACTAGGATCCTCCGGGGACTGAGCAGCCCGGGGTTCAGTGCCACACAGCCGCCTCCAGGTGCCCCTTGGAGCCCCCCTTTGGTTTCCATGTCTGATTGGCACCGTCGGGGGCTCCAATCTCAGCTCCGTCCCCAGCGCCCAGCAGATGTGGGGCCGCGGGCATCGGGGGCAGCCGAGGAGGCAGGGCATGAGGTGGGAGGAGACGGAGAAGCAGGGGCCAGGGCCGCATGAGGAGACTAGCCGGGCGGCCCTGAGACGATTCGGTGCCCCTTCGCGATGGCAGGGAGGGCAGAGGAAAGACGCCACCCAGCCAGGAGAGGCTTTCTAGGGACCAGGACAGGTCTTCAGCCTCGGTGAGCGCCTTGCTCTGCCAACTCTGCCACATTCCCGTGGGGGCCGCTGGTGCAGCTCGGGTGTTCTCGTGGGAGCCGAGAGGTGTGTCCAGTATCTCCGAGTCTCCTGGGGTTGCGGAAACGGGGCATCTAGGTTTTCTTTGGGTTCTGATGGAAATGTTCTAAAATGAGATCGTGGTGATGTTTGCAGGACTTGGTGAGTTTACGAGAAGCCACCGAACCGCACAGTAAAATCTGAACTGGGGGCTGAGAAGAATAGATCCAATCAGGAAATTACTCTAGGGTTTTCCTTTTCTAAAGCAGGGAGTGTGGTTTAGACACAAAGATTCTGGATTCAAATCCTGCCCCTCCGTGTTGGTAGCTGTGAAACTGGGCATACACCCAGCCTCCTGCAATCACAATTGCTCCATCTGTTAGACTGTGGTGTCTGAAGTGCTCCCCCCGCCCCCAGACTGCCGGAGGACTCAGCCGCCGTTTGTAGAGCAAGACACAGGGAGGCACTGGCTGGGGTCTGCAGGGACGGGCGAGTGAGCTGTAAGAGGCTGGAGAAGCTCAACCTGCAGGTGCCCGGTGCCCAGGCTGAAATGGGGTGAATCCACGACTTTCAGATGACAGGATAAGGCAGCTCTGTTAGGGAGTGTGTCTGCCCAGACCCCAGCACGAGCAGGTGACCAAGAGAAACGGCATGAAGAACAGTAGCTGGCATTAACTGAGCACCTACTTGGGGGTGAAACACTCTGTCTGCATTACCTCACTGCATCTTTATTTTGACCCAAGGAGGCAAGTGCGATTACATCCCCACTTTACAGATGAGGAAATAGACACAGGGGTTTTGCCACCTGCACAAAACTACAGAGACAGCAGGAGCTGGAGCTGGTTCAGGTCCAGGCAGCTTGGGACCTGAGTGGGCCGGGTGAGTGGGAGCGACTCCTACTAGCTCAAGAAAGCACGTTGTTAAACCTCTGGGAATTCTGATTGTTACGCAGGAACTTGGTGAGCGGGTGATCAGCCCGTCAGAGCACCCGCGGCAGAAATCGGCCCTGCTGTGTGTATTCACACCAAGGAAACCAGCCGCTCCTGCCATCAGGCTCTCTTCTCTTCCTGCACAGCCAGCTTGCCAGCACCTCATCAACCACACTAGGAAAGTATACTTGGGTCTCCTTCCTACGCATGATAAATGAGGCCCTTACATTTTCTTGGCACTTTAGGATTTATGACATGCTTTTAAGTCCATCAAAGTCAAACAAACCCATGAGATAAAAATTGCTATTTGCATTGATGATCAAAACAGCCTCCAAGAGGTGATAATTCAAGGGTCTTAGTGGACCACAGACCTTCCCAGGTATAGCCAGGTGCTTTAATCATGAAAAGCAGCACCTGCAAGAGTAGGTGGTAGATAGGGTCTCTCTCAAGATCCCCAGCATCTCTAGGGCAGTGGGCATGGCTGCCCCCGGGGGCTTTGGGGCAGGGGCCTCCCTCATTCCACAGTCTATGATTCCACGGATCCAACAGCCACCCCGAGGAGTGGGCGAAAGCTTTTAGCAGTTTCCACGTGGAGCCGATCTGGGGGTGAAAAGTAAGTGGGTGTTGATCTCGAAGCAAGTGAAACTTCAAAGGAAGGAGTGACAGCGCCCAGCCCTCTGCCCAGGAGACAGTGAGCGTTTCATGAATGAGCCAGAGTAAGTGGTTGCAGGGAGAGGCCTCGGGGCTCAGGGCCGCAGACCCAGGGCTGAGCTGTCCATCTGGGGCTGATGGGGAGCGGTCACGTCTCTGTGACGGTCTGCACCAGAGGAGAGCCAGAGGGTGGTGGGGAGGCGCCTGCTCTGGCTTACCACAGCCCGGTCCCCCATCCCCACAGCCCAGAATGGACCAAGGTGTCCATCAGTGGAGGGGTGGGCAAAGATGTGGCTGACCACGCACCATCCAAGGCCCTCCAGCCACGAAGCAGCACACTCGTGTCACTCGTGGCAACATGAATGAGCCTGGCGGACATTATGTAGGTGAAATCATCCAGACGCCGCTAGAGAGACTCTGCACGCCCCTGCTCTCACGTGGAAGCCTCCTAAGTCCACCTCACAGAGGAGAGAAAAGAAGTGCCATCCCCAGAGGCTGGGGCTGGGGTGGGGACAGGAGAGAGGTGGCCAGGCCCCAAAATACAGGAAGATGTTCTAGAGCTTCAGCAATTGTATTGCATATTTCAAAAATAGCCAGAAGAAAGGAGCTACAATATTTCCAATACAAAGAAATGACAAATGTTTGAAGTGCTGGATGTACTAATTACCCTGGTTTGATCATAATGTGTGTGTACTTTATGGCAGTATCACACTGCACCATATAAACGTGTGTGGTTATGATGTGTTGATTAAGTTTTTAGGAATCGGGTGCTGTGTGGTCAATTAATTTCACTGATGGCCCCAGTTAAGGGACCCCTGCAATTGCACCCTGCAGGCAGCCCATCACCCTCTCCTCCTGGCACCCGCTGGTATAGACATGGGATTGCTCTAGCGTTTGTCTGGTTGGATGTTGAAGTCCTCTCAAGGGCCCCTGGTGGCGCTTTTGGGGGGTGGTGGAACCTTTCAAAGGTGGAGCCTAGCGGAAGGTCCTCAGGTCATTGGGAGTGTGGGACCTCTATCCCCTCCTGTTCCTCCTGGCCCAGGAGGTGAGCAGTTGGCTCCACCACATGCCCCTGCCATGACATGCTACCTCACCATAGACCCAAAGCAGTGAATCCATCTGATCTTGGACAGGAAGCTCCAAAACTGTGAGCTAAATAAACCTCTCTACTTTATAAAGTAGTTGTCTCAAGGATGTTGTCATAGTGTTGGAAAGCTGACAAACACAGGGGTACATTAGTTAATGCGATACCAGCAGAGCTTGAAAAGCGTGTGGTTTCCTTCTTGCCCGCAAGCATGACTGGGGCACTGACTCCTAGGCCCCCACCTGCATCAGGACCTGCGCTTGCACCCGACGGCAGTGGTGTGATTGTGCATCTGAGTGCACTTGGTCACTTCTCTGCAGCTATGGCCCTTCTGGGGAAAACACCCGAGTCTCCCCTGCCCCACAGCTGAAGGCCACCATTGTCCTCTGTGTTAGAAAGGACACTCATCACAGACCAATCCCCCACCCCACACGCTCATGCACGCAGACGCACTTCACCACCAGGCCCTCCCTGTGAGTCTCCCTGGAACATCGTCTACTGAGGCGCCCACTCCATCCCTGGAAGAGCCCCTCACATGGCTGCTGAGACTCGGGGGTCACTCCCAAGAAGCACGAGAGGCACATGGTCCTGCCTTGAAATTAAAGACTCCCACTGGTTCCCTTCTGATCCCGGCAGGAAGGCTCCAGGCCGGAAATACAGAAGCTCTGTTGGAAATGATCTCTACGGAAATCATTAACCCAGATTATTAACGAGGAAAAGAAGAATCCTAAGGATATTTTAAAAACTTTTAAAATATCTTTGCAAATTAATGGCACTGAGAACTAAACATTTTTGAAACCAAAACCCCAGATATCAGAAGTTAAACTCAAATCAAAATGCTCTCTGAATTTTAACAATCCTATTTTAAGCTCTTAATAAGCCCTGGAAATCCTGTTAATCTAAATGACTGGCCACACACCAACACCTTCCCTGAAATAATTTGCACCTTCCATCATCCTGGGGAATATCCTCCCCCAAAAATACATAGATATGAGGCAGCTGCTGCCTCTGCTTCTGCTGATGCATGCTTTTCTGGAACTCTCTGAACTTTGCAATGAAAAGACAATTGAAAAGCAGACCTAGCTGTGCTTCAAGTGATTTTTTTGTCCCCTGTTCACGATAACCTTTTCAAAAAGAGCCGGCGAGGCTGAAGGTGACTCTCATTATATAGCTCCCGACACTGAAAAGACCAGACCGCTCGTGAGAAAGATAAGACACGGGTTTAGAAGGTTTTAGGCAACATGCAAATATATTCTGATTTTTTTTTTCAACTTCCTTCAAAAGGGAAAAAAAGAACCGCTTGTTTGAAAGATGTTCTCAAAGTGGAGCTGGTAGGAGGTTAATTAGAAAAGGAAATGATCAGAGGGGAAGCCCTGGCTGGCCTGGTCTCTCTGTCCAGGCTGGCACGAGCGAGTTCTTACAGGCCAGCCCCGTCATGTAAGGCTGTAGACACAGTGGTCCACCCGGGCCGTTTGGACTTGGTCCCCAGAGTGGTCTGTGACAGGTGCTGCCTTCACGTCCTGACCTCTGGCTCTGGTCCTCTAGAGAACTTTCCTCATCTCTCTCAGTCTGTGGGGCGGACAGGGATGACCTCACCTCTGACCCCACGGGAAGTGCCCAGGCCTGGCCAGTCAGCTCATTCCGTCCTGTTCCATTCCCACCGACTTGTTCTGGGATGTGCACACAACCTGTCAATCTGGTTAGAATCATCCCCCTGACTTTTCCTGGAACTTTTGGAAAAGTGGAACTCTCCGTTCCCTGGAGAAACAAACTGGAGCTTCTGAAACCTCCTAGGAGCTTGCCTGAGAATGAAACCAGCACAGAAAGAAGACATTGCTGAGTGAGGGTAAGGGACCAGGTCTTCACAAGCCCTGGATCCAGCCGTTCCTGAAACCAGGATTCTAAAAACCTGAAAACTAATTAATCCTCCTCTTCCTTTGTTTTTCTTGCCCAGTTTTGAGTTGGGTTTCTGCTGCTTGCAACCAAAGTGCCTACCTCATTCCATTCAAAACGCCTCAGGGTTTTTAAAGGAAAGTCAAAAGAAACAGCAAATTCCTGCGCCAAAAGGGAAAAAAATTTTTTTAATAACAGCTCAAGAGATTACCTAGTCTAGCCCCTGTGTCTGAATATGCAAGTGGTTTGTCTTCTTAGTAAAGATCCAAGGGACCGAGACTCCGCAACCTCCATCCCATATGGAAACACGTGAGATGAAATGTTGAGCCTAAAGCTGCAACATACGTCTGTAGGTGGCTCGGGAACTATTCCTCTGGCTGACAGGGGAAAAAAAATCCACCAACAAAACCAAAATCCTAATATTAGATTTCATGTGCTACCAAGTAAACTTTTTCTCTTATAGAACAAATTGTTTCTATAGAAACGAATGCTTTTCTAGCAACCCAATCCCTATTAGGGTTGCTATGGGAACAGATTGAGAAAATTGGGAAAATGTAGAAAAAGGTAAATGACGGCTCAGCATCTCCCCCACTGCCCCTGGAAACCCAGAGAGCAAAAGGCCTTTCCCTCCGCACAGCTCAGGGCCCGGCAGACTCCAGAAGGAGCCTCCAAATCCTCTGCCCATGAGGGTCTCCCCACGGCAGGTCCTTCCACCCCTGGGTGGCTGTCTTCAGGGACCAAAGGGAGACAGGAGTGTGGAATGACAAGCAGGGCCACGAGTGGGGATGGGAACAAGAGCCATGCCACACACACACACACACACACACACACGCGCGCACACGCACGCATGCACGCACACACACACATACACACGCACACACGCTGTGAGGAGGGCTCTGGGAGAGAACCCCCAGGTGCAGAAGCCCAGGGCACACATTCTGGGAAGCTCCAGCGAACACAGTAAAACCGCGGGCGGGCTGCCGGCTCTGGGCACAGACGAGGGACACACTGGGGAATGTTTTGTTCCTCTCTCTACGGAAAGTGGAAGGGAGGATGGGCCAGGATTAGACGAGTCCCTTCCCTGCCACTCTGGTTCTGGAACCTTCTACAGCCAGAAACCTGTAAGCACCCACAGCGACCTCGTGACCCCAGGACAGTGCTTTCTGGGCTCCTTGATCTGCCCTTCCTTGTAAATGGGGGTCAGAGCCGTGGGCAGCGGAGGTCCCAGCAGCCCCCTTCCGTGGAGGAGGCCGGCACAGCGCGGGAGGCAATAGAGACCACGGGGTCCGCGGCACACCCAGGCCTGTGCCCCGCGAAGGGGGCTCAAAGTGCTTGACACCTCGTGGGCCTCCGACTGGCACATGTCCCTGTCCACTCCCCATCCACTGTGTGACTTGGGGTTGAGCCTTCTGCATGGTGGGACTGACGCTGGTGTGGCCCCTCTGAGGGGCGCAGCCTCCTCCTCCCTCATGGGAACGGGATGTGCAGCCACCCAGCAGCCTCGGATGGGAAGGGGAGTCTGTCCCGGGTACCAAGCTGCACGTCCCCACGCCGCCCTGCGCCTCCTGCTGGACCAGCCGCCCCCCACTCCTGGAGCGGCAGGAGCCTCCCCATCAGCTGCCAGCTTCTGCCCCATGGCCAGTCCTTCCACACAGCTGGGAAAAATCCTTTTCAAAAAAGTCACGTCGCGCTCCTCTGCCTTGAGGCACCCTGAGCCGCGGGGCAGCGGGAGAGTGTGGGAGCCGGGGAGGTCCAGAGCCTGCGCCTGTCCCCTGTGAGCCCCAAGTGGGGGGGGGGGGGACAGGCAGAGCTGCTGAGGAATGGCCGGCAGGTCCTGCCCCAAACAGCGCTGCCCCTGGCAGGGGAGACCGCGGGGCGCATGCAGGCCAGGCGGGTGGAGAGAGCCAAGAAGGCCACGTGCAGATCCTTGGTCCAGGAGAGGCCGCGCCGTGGGCGCAGAGACGTCGCACCTGCTTGGGCCCCCGGGTCCCTCCCTTACCCTGCCCAGTCCGTAGAGCCATCGGTGCCTGCCCGGCCGCTGGGCCAGGCCTGGATGAAGCAGCCTCCACGAGAGGACCTGGGGAGGACTTGGTCTCCCTCTTCCTGCTGGCCGGCTGCTCCCCTGGAGGGCCAGCACCCCTTCCCTCTGGGTCTCGGAGCTGGCCCTCCTCCCTGCCTGGAACAGTACCCCCTTTCCCTGGAAAGGCAAAGCCACAGACGGAACACGCCCTCTCCTGGCCCCCGGCATCTAAGCCATTGACCTTGGACTGAGCTCAGGTTGGGGGAATTCCCAGAATGTTCTGGAAGAGGGCTCCTTTGGCCCTTTCCCCCTTCATTCTTTCTGATGCCTGGAATGCAGACATGATGGCTAATGTCCCAGCAGCCATTAGAACCATGAGGCAAAGTGATGGGAAACAGAAGTCCAGGTCCTGAAGGAGCCAGGAAGCTGGGCCAGTGCCAGGCAGCCTCCTTCTGGACTTCTTCACAGGACAGAAACTGCCCTTGCCTCAGATGCAGGCCAGGCCTGGCGCTGGACTTGCATAGGCCTGGGGCATTTTTGCCTTTGTGAACTCCTACTCCATACAAAAAAAAAAAAAAATACAGATATTTAAAATTACATTTTTATGGCCGTGGTGATATAAAGGCGAAAACAATCCAAGCTGGTTTTCTACATGTGTGTTCACCATCCTATTCATTATTTTCCTTCTGATTTTAAAGGGGCCTTTAGAAAAGCAAGGTGGGCCTTGGGCCTCCTATGCCTAGTGCCAACTCTGGCCCTGCCCCGTGGGCCTCCCTCCTCTGCCCCTCACACCACCCGGTGGGAGACACCTTTATTCAGCCTGTTTTTCACATGAGGAAACTGAGGCCAGAGAGGTTGAGTAACTTGAGCTTTGAATTCTGGTCCATTCCACTGCAAAGTCTAAGTTCTTAACTTCTGAACTAGGAAGGGAGCTATTTTAGCACACAAGGGTGATTCTTGATAGAGCTATTATTATTATTAATGCAAACAGCCCTGGCTACTTAAGAAAAAAAAACAGACCTGATAAATGATAGCAAAGCGTGTGGCGTGCACAGGCCTCCTGACAGCTCCTTTTGATTTCCAGCTACGAGGCAGGCCCAGTGACGAGCCCGTCTCTGCAGGAAAGGTTTTAAATCCCCATCTTTTTCAGGACTGGATTTACTTGTCCAGCCCCACAAAGAGACTCACTCCACTTAGCCTGACAGACTCCACAATGAAAAGTAAATTATTTTTCTGGAAATGATCCCAAAAATAGCAGGAACTGGGTCTGCTTACAGATCCCAGAGGCAACGGGACTGAATATGTTAGTTTAAATAACCCAAATGTGTTTTGAAACACGGAGACTCTTCTGTGGTCTTGAGAAGGGGGAATTGATCTTCCAGATAGCACAATGCATCATGTGGGAAACGACTTTGAAGCCAAACAGCGTGTGCTCAGAGGACGGCGGGGCCCTTCATCCATTTTGCCTGCCTTCCCGGGGAGCCAACAAGACGTCCTGCCCCCCCCCCACCGCCACTGTGTTTCTTTCCTTTCATGTCCTCTTTCCCCAAATTAAAAGACAAGGAAATGTTGATGGACACAGCTCTGCAGACTCGCGGAGCGCAGGGAGGGTGCTCAAGGGGCCAGATTCTGGGGAGATACCTGCGTCCCCACAGCCCTTGTCCCCTGACCCCAGGCTGAGTCAACTCGTCAGCCTGGACATGCAGTCGCTCAGCCATCCACCAGCTGCCCAGTGAAGGAGGGCCACGTCAGGCAGCAGTGGTCACTCAGAAGAGCTGGCCTTCGGAAGGCAGAGCGGGCGTCCACGTGAGGGCTGAGGACGTGCACAGAGGAGTCAAGTGTACAATGCTTCCCCAGACCAGAGGCTAAGGACAGGGACACTGGAGAATGGAGCCCCAGGTCCACCCCCACCAGCATGGTTTGGGCCAGTGATTAATCTAAGCCTCAGTTTCCTCATCTGCACAATGAAGAATAGGAGCAGCTTTCGCTCAGAGGTGGTGTAATGAGATCCTACAGCATCTGGCCCACGGCCAGTGTCCTCTCCGCATTCACTGATCTCCTGTGCAAAGTGCATGGGGCAGGGGAGCTGGGAGGGGCTGCTGAGTTGGGGTGCTGGAACGTTCTGCTGTGAGCCTGCTTCACTTAGAGATTCATTCCACTGTACCCATCTGACTTGTCCACTTTCTCCGTGTCCTTGAACAAAGACTGGACAGCAGCCACACAAGGCCTGAGAGTCAACCAAGAACTTTTGGAATCTCAGCTGCAGAGACCGTCACCTTGTGGTCCCCCAACGTTACCTAGGAAGCCCACTGTGTGCAAAAAATGCCTGGTGTGGGCAGGGTGATTCTGCGGGAGGCGGAAGGACAGACCTGAGTGGACACTGCATGGAGTGGGGACAGCAAGAGTCAGCCAGAGGGGCCAGAAACCAGCGCCACAGAGACAAAGCCTTCCAGAGACTTTTCAGAAACCTCCGGGAGCCATCAGACTCCGCTGCTGAGAAATAGAGCTCGAGACAAACTCAGGAGGGCCATGACATGGGGGGACCTGCAGCCCAGAGCTGAGCTGCCCCCCGGAACCCTGACCCAGGAAAACCACAGTGCAGAGTCTGTCCTCAGCAGACACACACCAGGTGACTAGTGGGGACGGGGACAGAGGATCTACCAGCACAGCACAGCTGGGACTCCAGGGGACGCTGACCAAATGCCATTCCCACAATGTACCCATAGATACAGGGCAAGTCCCTGTCACCTCTAAGCCTCAGTTGCCCCATGGGGCAGGCAGGACCCTCAGGAAGGGCCTGGGGTGGGCGGCGGGGCCCGGCCAGGAGCATCACACTGAGCCTGATTGGATGCTGCGGGAGACAGCCCCCGGGACGCAGAAGGGCCTTGGAGACCATTTTGCTCTTTTCCTGTATTTCTGGCAGGAATTTCCACAAGTGAAGACCTGACCTTTACCGGAGAGCTGGAGGAGAGCACTGTCCCCACCCGCTCAGCACGGCTCGGTGAGGCCCCAGTGCACACAGCGAGTCACCGCCGGGGGCCCATTGCTGACCACTGACACAGTAAAAGGCAGCCTGTTGGCAGCGATCGGGCACTGGTTGGCCAATTCTTTTGAGATGCCAAAGGGCCCTTCCTGGGGCTGCAGGAATCTCCTTCCCTCTTTGCTTATTGACAGACTGAGCAGAAGTGCAGGGCAGAGCTCCTGCTGAGGAGGAGCGGGGAGCGGGGAGGCGCAGAGGGGAAGCCAGCTGTCTGCAGAGGAGACTGCGAGGCTGGTCCCCAAGGAGGGCTGAGGTCGGACTGCCCGGGGGCACACCTGCTTGTACTTCCCAGCTATGTGACTCTGATGAGTCCCTTCAGCTCTCTGAGCCTCAACTCTTCATCCGCAAAGTGGGGATAAACACCCTCACTTCAAATGGTGTGTTGCAAGAATTCCAAATAATGTAACAGACAGTGCTTGGCACTATGAACATGTTTAATAAACACTGGCAATTATGCTTGTGGAAGAATGTGGGCTGAGCAGTGATTATATATCTGGGACAAAAGCAAAAAGTTTGCAGCTAGTCCAGGAGAACCAGCAGAGATTGTGTGCTACACTGAGAACTGAGAATTTGCTGTGTGGCCTCAGGCAAGGTCCTTAACCTCTCTGTGCCTTGGTTTCTTCCTTTGAAATGGAAATAATACTACTTCCCTGGAAGAGTTGCATGAGGATTAAATGAGGCTGTGCCTGGCATGTGGTAGATCTCTGAGGAAAGGTGGAACCAAGCCTCTTTGTCCACCTTCAAGTTTGGCTCTACCCGAAGCCTGCTTTCTAAACCCCCCTGGGCAGGTGGCTATTCACTGTGGATTTTCAGGTCCTGAAACAAGCAGCCAATTCCCCAGGGCACGGCAGCAACTAGCTTGACACTCAATATACTTGGCTCTGCCCTTCCTGGCTCCTGCCCACGCTCCTCCAACCTGCTCGGTCCAGCCCTGGAAGCCAGACAGGGGAAGCACCCGCAGTCAGGGTGGGCCCCTCGCATCTGGTGGGAGTGGAGGTGTCCCCCCAAGAGAGGCCGTGGCTGGTAACCAGGATGTCAGCTCAGAGGGTGGGGAAGCCCCGTCAGCCCACACTCGTCTTGGCTCCCCTTCCCCAGAAGCAACGCCCTGGGTCTGTCCCTTCTGCCACCAGCATCTGCCCTGGGTTGGGAGGAAGCGGGGTCACCTGCAGGTGTCGCACAGGGAGCACCAACAGCCCGGCAAGCCCCTCCCTCCCAGGGCCCCCTTCCTGCTGCACGAGCCTCACCTCTACTCCCGGCCCTCGGGATGGAGCCCACGGTCATCAGCTGCAGGGTCTCCCAGCCCCCTTGGCTCTGTCTGGCGCCCTGCCCTGCGCCCCCTTCCTCCCCGGACTGCCACGCACCTTTCCTTCGAGCACCTTCTTCTCTCCCACCCTCAGTACCTCCGCAGGCTGCTCGCTCTCCCAGAACAGCCACCTGCTTCTCCACCCGGGAGACCCCTAGGGGTCCCCTGTACCTGACGGACGCCAGCCCCACGTGAGGCTTCCCCCACCTCCCTCTGGGAGCTGGACCCTCCCTCTGCGCCTCCACTGGGCCTTGGACACCTCTGTCATGGGCCGAGCCCCTGCCCGGGGCTCCGGTCACAGGGGCGCCTGTGACAAGGAGGAGGGGAGGCGCAGTGAGAGCCAGAGAGGAGGGCCCCGGCCTGCCACAGGAGCGCGGCCCTGAGCATGCCCAGCTGTGCCCGGGGGCGTGCAGAGCCAGTGGGCACAGCAGGGGACGCAGAGGGAGGAGGCAGGAGAGGAGGCCTGCAGCCAGGGCACCCGGCCCTGCTGGGAGGGGTTGGGGGAGGAGGCTGGGGGCCTGCAGGACTCAGTGGGGCTCCCTGAGGGGGAGGGAAGCAGACGGGCACCGGCTATGTCCTGGCCGCAGGGCAATGGCACGCCACTCATGGGGAAGGGGACAGGGAGGAGCAGGTTGGAGCCAGGTCCTGGCCCAGGCTTGTGAGCACAGCACTTGCTGGGCCTGTGGGTGCCCCATGGGGGTCCCGGGCCCTGATTGGAGCTCATGGCGGATACCTGTCCTGTTGTCTTACACGTGAGTTTTTGGGGGACACCTCACATCCAGACCATAACACTACCAGAGGCCCAAGGTGGCAGTCTTGGACCCCAAGTGCCCTAAAAGAGCCCCCTCAGTTTCTATCTCTAACTTCTCTCTACCCAAGAGACGTGCAGCCCGCCTGGGAAGCAGGCCCACGTGTCGCTGCGCACTCCAAACCTTGGGCATTCAACTGCCGTCTACCCGCCTGGTGAGCAGCTGGCAGCCATACCCAAGAGTCACTTGGAGCAGCAGAGCTGGGGACCAGGCGGAACAGGGCAAGGTCCACAGGCGAGGTGAGTATATGCCTTACGCAGAAAGATCACAGTCACTAACAGGAGGAGGCCATCATGGTCATTAACTCAAAGACAGCGGAGCATCCTGGGAGAAAGACGAGAACTTGAACTAGGAGATCCACACAGGGCCCAGGGGAAACCGAGTCAGCAGGTGGGATCCCACCGCACAGGGGCTCCACCCTGTCCCCCTGCCCCTGCCCGCTGCCCAGGATGTCTCTCATGCAGAGTGTCCTGCGGCAACCGGGAAATATCCATCGCACCGCTCTGGCCAGGTTTCCACCCTGACCTCGTCCAGCCAGGCCCCTGGAGCCAGCAGGAAGGGAGCATCTCTAGCCTCCTCCGCCCGCGCCTGCCACCCCCTCAGCTCTGGGGTCCACCAATCCACTCCAGAGACACTTGTGTATTTGTTACTATTCTTTTTTAATTTCTGTTTATATTAGCTTTTCCATCACTGCAACCAAAAGACCTGACAATGACAACATAGAGGAGGGCCAGTCCTTCAGAGCTCACGGCTTCAGGGGCCTCCATCCACAGATGACTGACTCCATTGTTCTGGGCCCACGTGGGGCAGAGCATCATGGCAGAAGGGCGCAGAGGAGGAAAGCAGCTCTGGCCACAGCAACAGGAAGCAGAGAGAGCTCCCTCACCAGGAATAAAATATGAACCCCCAGGGACACCCCAGGGACCCGCCTCCCACAGCCACACCCTCCCTGCCCACGGTCACCACTCAGTTAATCCCTACGTGCACCTCGAACATCCCTCGCATTGTCTCACACACAAGCTTCAAATCATAAGAGTTTATTACTACTTCCCCCCACTTTTTCCCAGAGGTTGGGACTTAAGGTCAGGGATGATTGTCACTCATGTTCCCTGCTGCAGTCCCACCTCCAGAGCAGTAAAAATCCACCCAGTGTAAGGTGAGTATGTCCCCATGGGGGTCTCAAAGGGACTTGTGCCCCAAACAAATCATGAACTGTTGACCTAGCTGACCACACTTCTACATCCCTTCCAACTCCGGCTTCTCGGATTCCAGCAACATGGGAGTGTAGTTTGCTAGAGAGTAAGGAAGGTTCAGCTTGAAGTCAGGTGCAATGTGCACACCTGCAAGCCCAGGGACTCTCAGGAGGCTAAGACAGAAGGATTGCAAGTTGGAGGCCAGCCTCAGCAACTTCCTTAATGAGACCCTGTCTATAAGTAAAAAATAAAGTGAAAATGGCAAGGAGAAGAGTGCTTGTCCTAAGCCGGAGAGCCTGGACTACTTGAATCCATCTCTGCTACTAACCAGCTGTATTGTATTGGGCTGTGGCTCAGTGGGAAAGTGTCCCTGGGTTCAATCCCTAGTTCCAAAAAGAAAAAGGAAAAAAAATGGTCAGGTTGAGCCCTAAGAGATGAGCTGCCCCTTTCAAAATGTTGGAGCTGGATCACCTGAGCAAGGGGCCACTGCAAGTGGACATGAAGAGTCCCTGTCCTAGTGCCCGGCAGCTCCTCGGAGGGACTTGATATCCACTACACTAAGTCCTCATCAAAACAAGTGGACAGAGGTCCACAGAAATCACCCATAAAGACTGGACCCAGTTGACCTCTCTGAACCCCACGCATGCACATAGATTCTGCAGACCTACCACGCGCCAGCCCTGTGCGTAAAGCCGGGAGAGAAAAGTGAGGGAGGCTGAGATGCCATTCACAATGAGGCGAGACATAGGGACGCGATCACCAACGGGGTGAAAGCTCTGTGGTGCTGGTCTCCCTCCTGGGCGTGTCTGTTGAACCAGCGGGCACACAGCTGGAGCTGCATAAACAACAGGGCAAGTATTTTAGAAACCGACTTGATGAACCGATGCACGGCACGTTGCCGAGAAGTCTCATCCCAGCCCGGGTGGCATCTGAACGTGATTGAGCGTGTCAGCCAGCGTTTTCAAACCAAGCAGATTTATACTTTGCAATCAGATAAACAGACCAAGGTTTGCAGAAATCTGGAAGAACGTGACCTCACTGCAAATAACAGCCTCACACACCCGCCTTCTTGGCGGCCCAGCTTGCTGACCTCTGAATTATTTAACAAGGAAAGAGGTGGTACAATGTGTCACAGTGTCACCGGCAATAGCTAGCTGGAGGTTTTCTTAGGCTGCTTCCAAGGTCAAACGAGCTCAGGAAAGCCACCCCCTGCATCTTGCCACCAATTCTTTGGTTGGCACTTTTCAAAACAAACACCCAACACCACCCCCCACCCCATTGGTTCCTTCTGGGTGGCCTCACGGTGCCCGGAAAACGAATGAAGACGCTTCCACATGCCGTTCCCATTTCAATTTGCTCTTCCAGTCGAGATGCACCAAAGGAGAAAGGCATTAAAATTGAATGACTCCGGGTAGCCTGCTTGCTGACTCTGGAGCCTCGATAGTTCTCCTGGGTCAGTTCTGCCTCCCCTTCTGCCTCCCCTGGTCCTACTACGAGGGCTGTCGATGGCTGGGTTTCACCAGAACCACTACCCTTCTGACCTGCTTGGCCTCTGAACCCTTCTTCTGTCGGCAGGAATCTTCTAGCAGAGATAAAGATAAACCTCTTTCATGGAGGGGGGAGGGAGGGGGGGGAGCTGTCACCCTGACTCTCCTTAATAACCCTGCAAGGTCGCACTGCCACTGAGGCTCGGAGGACCGAGTTCTCGGCCGGGGACATGGGCTCCCGCTTGCTTTCTCTTTCTCATTTGCCAAGCCATCTCTTGGGACCATGACCTGAGGGCTTTGCCCTCCAAAAGCCTTCCTGAGATCAACGGCACAGACAAAAATCTTCCATTAGGGATTTAACACTGACAGGAGAAATCACACTCCTGCGGGTGTTGTTCCGGAGGAAAATGACAGCCTCAGCAAGTCGGTGTCCAACACTGGGATTGTATCGAAAAGTGTGCCGGATCCACCAAGTGCTAAAATCACCAAAAAGAATCACTCAACATAGCTGAATGCACAGACTTGTAAACATTACAACTATTAAGCACCACCATTAATATTTAGATTATAAGCAATAATAGGAGACATTTAATTCACATCAGCAGCAGATAAAATGAATGAAACATCAGAAAAATGACCAATTCAAGTAAAAATTTAAGTGACAAAGGAACAATTAAATAGAATATTGTTTATTTACATGCAATCATTGCAAATCAGGGTGCTCTGAGGTCACCGATGGGTGCCAGATGTCACGCTGTGCACTTTTTTTCCAGCTGTTGGGGCTCAGTGTCCCCACATTAGGGGAACACAGAGGAGTATCGTGAGCCAACCCACATGCTTTCCTCTGACACCCCCACATTCCCATAACTGTGAGACGTTGGGGAACACCCTGTTTCTTCACGGAGGTTGGGATAATTCATGGAGTTTCGTTCGAAGGTGATTGTCACCTGTTCTACCGGGGTCTTCATTTCCCCGCACAGAGCTGCAGAGGTGCCTGCCGGTCACAGAGTTACCTGTATCCAGATCAAAGCCGTCATGTTCACATCCCAGGTCACAGAGAACTTTTATTAGGATTATGTTTGCAACACAAGCGCTGCGTTGCCAAAGTGTAATTTTTTCCCTTCTCTTTGGGATAATGAAGGTGGGAAGGCTGTTTTCCAAACAGGTAATCGTTTGTTCAATCCAAATTTTTAATGCAGCAGAAAGCTCTCAGGGATGATCTCAAGATGTAAATGACTCAGCTTTTAAAATACCAAAATAACAGCACTACATTAAAAAAAAACAGTATTTTGGGTGCTTAAAAATAGCATAGTATATACAGAATACCAAAAAGAAAGAGAGAAATTGACTGCAATCATCAGCCCAGTTGCTAGGAAACCTGTGCCGATGGTGAGAGCTAGGGTACAGGTAGGCAAAGGGTACTTCTTCCAGCAAAATAAGGAAAACTGAAATTAATTTTAGCAACCACCAGGAATAAAGAATGAAAGATGGTAAGGCGATATTAACTGGATTTGGTTTTTATTTTAGACCACTCCCTTCATTGTCTGCTCCCTTGAGTAAGTATGCAAATTCTAATCACTAGAAATAATAAGACATCATGTTTTTATTCTCCTAAATTTTATATATATATATATTGGTACTAGGGATTGAACTCAAGGGCACTGAGCCACATCCCCAGCCCTATTTTGTATTTTATTTAAAGACAGGGTCTAGCTGAGTGCTTAGCATCTCTCTTTTGCTGAGGCTGGCTTTGAACTTGCCATCCTCCTGCCTCAGCCTCCTGAGCTGCTGGGATTACAGGTGGGTGCCACCGTGCCCAGCTTGCTGTCTTCATTTTCAAACAGCAGATTTTTTGTTCGTTTGTTTTCCATGCCTTTGGGTCTCCTCTCCTCAGTAGAAGCACACGCATTAGAAAGCACAGCCTGGATTGCAAGTATGGCCGTTCTGGCCCTGCATACCCCGACCCACAAATGCCATAGGCCAAGAGGGCTTGTCTTGACGAGGAGGGGAGAAGCCGAAGGTGGTTTTGGAAGGTTCGCATTCTCTTATTGCTGCAGAAGCTCCAACTGGACTGGCCCGCCCATCAACACAGGTGTATACTGGGGATGAGGACAAGCTACAGGACGGCCCCGCTCCTATGAGAAGCTGTCACTTGGAAGAAGGGAACGGCAGTCACTCCTGCTGCCAGGCGGCGTGACTTCTGCCCTGAAGCCCAGCCACAGTTAGGCTGTGTGGGCCACCGAAACTCGAAAGAGGACCCACAGTCCTACTGGCCAGAACAGACAGAGGACAAAGTTGAGCAGCCACCGCACTGGGAACTGAGAAAGTTCCTCAGAAGTAGTGATCCAGGCAGAGGAAAGCCAAATTCTGTATGTAAACTTGGTCCCCCTGAACCTCACGGGTAGACTCTCAGCAGCCCGATAAGGGGTCGGGGGACTGAAGGGAAGTCTTAGCTGCCGCCCGATGGACGGACTTGGCAATCTTAGTGTAATCAAGTTCATTGTTTGCTTAAAAAAAAAAAAAAAAAAAAACGCTCTTTGAAATAGGATGTAAAGCCTCCTCATCATAATATTGACTATATCTAGAATATAAACCAAAATTACTCAGTGTACAAAGAAATAAGAAAACGTAACCCATTCTCAAGAGCAATTATAACTGCTCAAAGATATAAAGGAAACTCTTCTCGTGGTATATAAAAAAAGACAGGAGATCTCCGCATGGAAAGAAAACACCAACTAAAAAATACACTAGGGAATTTCCAAATTCACTGGACGGTTTTAACAGCAGAATGCAAATGACCTAGGAAAGAGTCTGTCACCGTGAAGACAGGCCAGTGGAAATTATCCAAAGTGAAGAACACAGAGAGAAAATACCTCTTTAAAAATGAACAGAACCTCACACCCCTGCAGGCTGATCTCGAGAGGTCTTAGAGGATTATTCAGGCAGTGAACCTCGAAAGCCTGGAATCAGGAAAATGGACCTCACAGCCACGTGGACGCAAGAATAAGGATATTAGCCACGAAACAAAACATCAGGTTCAGGAAATCCCAGAGGAGGAACCTCCAAGGTTGGCAGTTAGTTGACACAGGCAGGCACAGGAGAGAGGTCTCGAAGCCGACTCCAGAGTTGGATTCTATGAAATCACGAATTCAGATGGGGAATTAGCAGTACGTTTCAAAAATAAGGAAACACCAAAGACAGGTGATCGGCCACGAGAACATAATTGAAACTAGTAGCTAATAACATTCCAGACACAGACCGGCCTCCCAATGCAAAGCCACGGGCTGCTCTCCTTCCACATCAATAACACTTAAAACTAGAAGTTGGGGAGATGCAAGCCTGCTAGAAAAAGTTATTTAAAAATGCAAATGGTATGTAAACGTGGGAAAGATGTTCCAATTAATTCATAATAAGAGAAATGCAAGTTTAAACTATACTGAATTATCATTTCTCCCCTATCAGATTGACAGATTCAAAACTTAACACCCAACTTGGCCGGCGGGACCCTCGGGAGACAGGCACTTCACACACTGCTGCAGGAGGGCCTGATGGTCCCTGAGGAGGGATATATGCATTCGTCACATATACATTCCCCCTTTGACCCGACAATCCCACTCTTCACAATTTGTCTTTCAGATATAGCTCCACGTGTATGTTAAAAGAATATGCTCAGAATTATTCATCACAGCCGACAGGGACCAACTGCCAGGATGTGTTGCCAAGGGGAAAAAGCAAGGTGCAAACAGCAGTGTGTGTGTGTGTGTGTGTGTGTGTGTGTGTGTGTGTGTTTAATGACTTTTTGCAAAGCACAGGAAGAGCATTCCAGAAACCAATGAACATTATTTGTTATCTTGTGTGGACGAGAACAGGGCGAACGAGATAGAGTTGGGAGGGGAACGTCTCTGAGCCTACCTTTTTATATAGTTTTGCTTTTGAGCCACTTACATTTAATCAAAAGGGGTAGAAAGAAGCAACTCTAAAATTGAATACAAGCAGAAACAAATAAATCTAAGCATTCAGCAAATAAATCATGTGCTCTGCAGAGAAAATAATTGACTCGAGGAAATTTTAGTTACTTGATTACTTCCAGAGGATATTTGTGCCTGTACAGTTACCGAACGTGACTTAGTGGATTTGCTGTTGACAGCGGGAACAGCACAGAAATTCTGGAAGCGTCTTGTGAGGGTTACACAACAGAGGAAATGAGTCCATATATTAATCTTACTGGGAGCCTGGACTCTCACTGTGGTAGACGGAAGCCATAAATATGGGCGGGGGGATGGGCAGGAATTACCCAACCTGAAGAACAAGGGAAAATATTTCTTTAAAAAGGAAGAGGGACTCGGTGACACTCAAAAATAACTTGTGGTGTCACTGTAAACCCTTGAGGTCAACATACACATGTCCTAGCTCCCTCTGCCCTAGAAATAATGACACCCCGAGATCACCAAGCTCACTGGGCACCTGGACTTGGTTTCTGAACACTTCCTAAGCACCATGTTCCATTCGGAAGAGAAATGACACTCTTTCTATGGCAACACCAAGCTGCCAGAGGCAGGAGAGTCCCATGGCCTCGCTTAGGAATCACAAAAGGAACCAAGTCCCTGTTCTGGGGAGAAATCTGGCAGAGGCCCCTTTAACAGATGCCCAAATGTCACATCACCAATGACGGGCCATGATTGACCCATGACTCCCAAATGATGGGGTGGGAAGTAAAATGGACCCCGTGTTTCAGACTTGCCAAGAATGTCCTTCCTAAATCCAGGCACAAGGAAACCACCAGGCAAACCCAAATCATCGCATGTCCTGGAAGACAAATGGCCAGTCCTTTAAAAATGCCAATGTCATAAGAGAAGGAAAGAATCGAGAGGAGGGGGAATCGGGGGCATTCTGGAAGAAAGGACCCTGGGAGACAGGACAACTGGATGCAGCAGCTAATCCTGATTGGATCTGGACCAGGGTGGGGAGCAGCTCCAGAGAGCCGTAGAAAACAAACGGGACAAATGGGAGATTTGAAGATGGCTTTACCTTAAAATTGTTCCATCAGGATTGATTTCTAGTGCGATCATTGTTCTGCGGGGTTATGTGGAGAGTGTCCTCGTTCTTAGGAGACACAGGCTGAAGTATTTATAGGTGAAGGGTCCTACTGTCAAGAGTTGGGGGCAAAAATGTAACAGGAAAAACATCTAACGCCAACATAGGTGACCCTAAATGAAGGAGGCAGGGACGACTGCTGTACCATTCTTTTACCTTTTTGAAAGCTTTGAAATGTGAAACCTGATTGTGTTGGGGGGGGGGGTAAGGGGGCTCCCTGCCAATGGGGGCCAGCCTGGTGAGAAGAGCCAGTAGCTGTCCACGGCTCTGCTGTGGAGAACAGCTCCTTGGCTGTGTCACGGGGAACACCCTGTTCACTTATTTTGGGGACAGAGAAGCAGGAAAGAAAACAATTTATAAGCCAAGGGATGCAAATGAGTGAAACTCCAGCCACCCCTCCTCAGACAGAAAGTGAAAAATCAGATGTTTGGTTTCTGCAGAGCCACTTCGCAGAACGTCTCAAAGCCTGTGTCCTTGTCCTCGATAATCTGCACTCGCCCAGCTTCCTGCAACATGCACGGCCCGCCGAAAGCCTTCCAGAGCTACGTGTGAATGCCATCTGGGTCTTCAAGACACGCTGAGAGACCTCGGCACAGAACAGAGAGCATAGTTGTCTACGCACTTCTGTGTGCACAAAATATCTCCCAAAGGAATTAAATAAACTAGTAACTGTTTTTCTCTTGGGAGGAGTACCAAGTTGCCAATCCTTTGTTCTATGTGAATCTCTTCCATGTAAATGTCCTAACTATTCAAAAAAATGTTTTTAATAAATGGTGAGGAATGAGTGGGTGGATGGATGGATGAGCAAGTGGGTGGATAGACAGATGGGTGGATGGATGGATGGATGGATGGATGGATGGATGGATGGATGGATGACTAGGTGCCTAGATGGGCAGGTGGGTGGATGGATGAGTACATAGGAGTTCACACCTCGCTCCCATTCCCACCGCGGCCCCCTCCTCCACATCCCAATTACAAAGATCGGCTTCTCCCAAGCTACAGTCATTGATTTGAGGACTCACTCTGTGCCCTGTTTGGGACGTTAGCTTCTAAGCTTCAGTGCCTCTCAGCCCTGCATCTCCTCTGCTTCCAGGGGTCCTCCTCCTGTCCCTGCCAGGCTGAGACACTTTCTTGGAGCTCATTGCCATCACATCCTGGCCAAAGGGACTTCAACTGTCAAAGCCTACACCCTCCACTCTATCTGCAGGGACGCACGGAACAGCACACGTCTCTTGATCTGAAACTGCTCAGCCTCAGCGCAGCACTGTGTCCCACCCAGGGGTCTCCTGACAAGCAGCCAAGGCCCACACTCCCTGGGGGCGCCTGGCAGCGTCCTTTCCTCTGTCCCTGTGGTGACGTGCTTTTTCACGGCGACTCTCTCACATCACCAGGCCCCGGGATCTCTCTGACCTCTGTGTGGGCAGCCTTCTGGCTGCTTTCATGTCCGGCAAAAGACAGGAAGGGCGAGAAGGCCAGGACCCCTCATTTCCGCGGCCTGATGCTGTCAGGCCTGTGATTCTTGAAGCAAAATCAGCTCCAGGGAATTAACTGCCCCGAGGGCCGAGCTGATTGAAGCCAGCCACTGCCCACCGCAGGCCGGGACCCCGCACACCTTGGCAGAGAAGCAACACAAGGGCACGCGGCTCGGTCTTGTAGGGAATGAGAACAGGCAATGGAGGGTCCCGTCGGCCCCGGTCCTGCTCCCCTTTCCCAGCACGCGCCCACTGTACTCCTGGGTAAGCTCTGGCTTCCTGTGGTCCCTGTCACCCCCTTCTCAGAAGCCTCACCAGTCCTGCAGGCAGGAATGAGGGGGCGCACAGCCTGGCCCTGGCCTCAGGGTCAGATGGCTCTGTGCCCTCCCACCAGAGCCACCCACCAGCCCCGGCTCAAGGGACAGGCCAACGCCCAGCTGCAGCCGAGACCACACCCGACCCAGCTCCTCCCGGGGCTGCTGATCCTTGAGCATGTCCTCCACGCAGCCCGAGGGGTCCAGGCTCAGCTGTGCCTCTGGGGAGTCCCCCAGGGACAGTTGCCCTCTCTGCACCAGCAGGTTGCTGTGTGTCCAGCTCCCGCGACACGAGGGTGTTCTGCTCAAGTTTCCAAGCACTATTGACCCCGACCCTCACGACAGTCCTGTAGATGGCCAGGACCATTAGTCCCGTTTCACAGATGACGGAACAAAGCCCCAGCAGGGTGGCTCCATAGGCCTCAAGTCCTATGAAGGGACTGCTCCTTTGGGAGCCCGCCAGAGGGGGTCAAACCCACACAACTGTTCAAGCTGGAAGGGGGACACACGCTCTGGGTGACTGTGTCCCTGAAGAACTGTCCAGATGCCCACCACAGTGCTGTCACCTCTTACCTGTCACCTCTAGTGCAATGTATATCTTTAAGCGCACACACACACACACACACACACACTCACTCACACTCACACGTTGGGTCTTTCATCTCAAACAACCCAAGGCCAATGCAAACCAGTCTGAGATCTCCTTAGGCCCCAAGCGTGGCTCCCACAGAGCTGGTCCCAGGCCACTCCGCTCACATACCACCCGTTACCACCCACTAGTGCTGCCCCCTTGGAGGCCAGGCGCCACAGCAGCGTCCCTGGGGGGAGGCCCAGCAGAGCCTTGGGCGGGCAGAGGTCCTGGGGTGCTCTCCAGAGCTCCAGGCTTGCGTTGGTCCTGTCCGCCATCTCCACGAGCATCAGTGCTCTGCTGAGGCTTCACAGCGTGAAGGTCACAGCACCCTTTAAATGATCACACCCACCCCTGGTACCTGCTACCCCTTCCGGGGAGAAGCCTAGCCCCGGGGCACCCCACACAGGTAGGAAATCTGTTGGCCCCAGGGCACTCTGAGTCCAAAGTCCCCACTCCCGCATCCTGCTGGTCATGCCAGGCCTAGCCCCGGGTCTGCAGAGCACCTGAGCTTAGCTTAGGGCATTTCCTGGCCAAATGGCCCCAGGAGCCACGGAGATGGGGAGAACCCTGCCCCATGGGATGGCAGTCCATGCAGAAGCGAGAAGATGAATACAACTCAGCCCAGAAGCCAGAGCCTCGTGTCCCCTCTGTGGTAGCACATGCAAAAATAACCAGGCAGGAGCCGCTCTCGAACTGCCAGCTATTTCCATATGAAGAGCAGAAGATTGAAGGGAGCAAAAATTTCTTTCTTTTTTCTGGAAGGCCACTGGAGGCTGCATCCGCCCTGGCTGGTGATAAAGCGTCTTTAATTACCGAGTGCGGCTAAGTCCCCACGCTATTTCCCTCCTATTGTCAGAAGGAAATGAAAAGCTCTGGCCTCCCAAGCGGCTCTGGCTCTCATGTGGGGCCTGGGGATGGCAGAGAAGCTGCCTGAGCTGGGGAGGGCACAGTGTTGTGACAGGTGGCCCTCCGGCTCAGCTGGTCCACTTCGCCTCTGTTGCCATCCCCAGAGGGGTCCCCTCGCCCTCCTGACTGTTCAGGAACTCCTCAGAGCCCTCCAAGGTCCTGCTATCGTGGTCAGGGGTTGCTGGCCCCAGCTGACCATCACGGCTGGAACTAGACGTGCAGCTCAGAAGACATTGGCTTGGCCCTTGTCCTGCCTCACTGCTCCAAACCGCCAGTGGCTTCCCGCTGCCCTCTGAGGAGCCCAATCCTGCACCAAGCAGAGAGGCCACCACAACCAAGACTCTCAAGGTGCAGAGGGCGGCACTGGCTTGGACTCTCAGCTGTGTGGCCTCAGACAAGTCTCTCCACCTCTCTGAACCTCTCGGTTCCCATGTTAGATACCAAGTGCTGCATTTAAAAGTTACTGCCAAAGTTAGAGGAGGCCTCAGAGCACATCCGCCCATCATCCGACACGTGGAAATGCACACGTGTGCACGTGGGCCGTGGCGTTGTCTCCCAGTGCAGCTTGCCCTCCCCCTAGACGGCCCCTGCCCGGGCTCTTCTCTCTAACTAGACCCCCTCTTCACGAGGTTCCCTGCAGCCTCTGGGATGCCCCTGGGGACCCTGCTTCCTGGAATTCACGCCTGTGTCACCCCCACCCCAGAGTGTGAACCAGACCCCCTGGTTCCCCTCCAGCAAATTGAACATGGCAAAGGGGACAGATGCCCATGTGAGATGAGGCTCAAAAACACTCCGGCTCCCTCCTGTCTGGCAAGCTGGCTCTGCTGGGAGCCGCCCTGGGGAGACCCCCAGGCCAGCAGCCGGCAAGGAACCGCGTCCACCAGTACCGTGTGAGGGAGCCTCCTCCACCAGCCAAGCCTTCGGGCCAGGCCACCGCCGGGATCCCAGCTTGTGAGAGATGAGACAGTGGCACCCAGACAGCCTGGACCCTGACCCGCAGGAGCTGAGACAGCGACGCTGCTGTCTGAGATGCCCTGTTTGGGACATGTGTTACTCAGTGACAGCTCCTCCGTGCAAACCCTCCTTCAGGGGCTGTCCCCACCCTGCTGTGGGACCAGACAGGCGGCACCGCTGGCACCCGGTCACGTGCAACACGAGCCCTGACCGTCCTCTCTCGACGACTCCGGGAGCATGCCCAGTTTCTTGTCACTGCATTTTGCCAGCCGGGCTCCCCCACTGTGAGTCCCTGAGCTCGGGACTGTGACCTTGTCCACCGAGTTTTGGAGTCTGGCACCGGCAGATCAGTACACTCTCAGGACACAAGGGCGAACCGGCGGCCCCCGGGGAGTGGGCTGGGGACGCGGCCCACCTCTGGCCATCTCTCCTCTCCTTTTTTACACAGAAGATGGCCTCTGCCAGGTTCCCTTTCCGTCAGCTGCTCCCGCTGATGACAGGAGCTTACCCCCCTTTCCTGGAAGCAGCACTTTGCTCTCAGACATTAATGAGACAGGAGGACAAGGACAGTGGCCTCATTCCCGCTGTGCGCCAGGAACACTGGGAAAGGACAAGACAGGCTCTTCTGGAGAAGGATGTCACCTTTCTGGGCACCTCCTGCCGACAGGACAAAGCAAGGAGCCCGCAGCAAGCAGGGCAGAAGCAGGAGGCTCAGAGCCTGGCTGCTGGCGCAGAGCCACCCTGCTCCTGACCTCGCAGTCACGTGGGCAAGTTGCCGCCCCCTGCGCCTGCTCCCTCTTCTGTGAAATGTAAGTAGCCAGCACACGCCTCGCAGGGCTGTCGGGAGGATTCGAAAGGCAACAGGTGAACGGCACCTGAGACGGGCTCAATAAACAGTGACCACTACCCACCGGGATTCCCGTCATTACGTTCAGAAAAGAATGGGCAGGAGGAATCAGGGCTGAGATCAGAATAACTGGTGGACGGGATCAAGTGGGCAGCTGCAACGGAGGCCAGCACCAGTGGTGCAGGAAGCCACACAGCTGAACGGGAGGGTCATCGTCAGGTGGCCGGTGTCGGTGAGTGAACGTGAAAAAGTTAGAGAAGCACAGGTGCGTGTGCACCAGCCAGGGTTCACACGTGTGCACACACACACGCACACATGCACTCCCTGTGGAGTTAAGGGGCCTGAGAACAAGCACCTTCCTCTCAACAGTCACGTCTGGGGGAAGGACCCCCCGCTGATGGACACGGGTGGGGCAGGGGACCAGGATCCCAGAGGTCGGAGTGGCTCAGCCAGGAGCACAGGTGACTCTTCTGCTGTGGGGCCACCCGCCCCCTTTACCTGGGTGACCATCACCCCTGGGTCCCGTTTCTGCCACTTGCCTTTCCCTGGTGCAGAGGGAATGAGAGCACGCCCCCTCCGAGTCACCAGGATTGTTGACAAGTGGAAACTCACAAGGTCCCTTAATGGTGCCTGCACTTGTCCCTTAATACGTATTGGCTGTAATTGTGACAGTTGCGGTTACGATCAGCCTGGGTTCCGAGTAGACCAAGAGTAAAGCAGTCTGTTTGGGGAGACGGTGTCTGCCTGGCCTAGGGGCAGCAATGAGGGTCCGCCCGCCAGGCGACCGGGAGTGTCCTGTACAGGAAGCTGAGGACAGGCTAACTGCCATCTGTGTCACAGACCTCTGCGCTGGGACAACCCTGTCTCCAGGCTGGGGTTTTCTCCAGCGCGCTGGCACTTCCTCACCCTGTAGGACCCCAACGAGGCTCAGTGTCCCCTTGCCTCAGCACCCTGCCCGCTCCCCTGGGGTAAGGCCAGCGTGGTGGCCCCACTTGGCCGAGGGCACTCTTCGAAGCCAAAGGCAACACAGTGATAGGGACGGGTGGACCCGGTGGACTCCACGACGGGTCACTGCCCTGACCAGCGGGCTGGGCTGGAACAGGCCTCCGCGGCTCCACCTCGCCCCCAGCACGGGCACTGTCACCGTCCTACCTGGTTCCAGGGTCCCAAGGGCACGCACTGCGAGTGCGACCTGCGGAGCCCTGAGAAGAGCCACGGGGCGGCAGAGCCTCAGGGGCATCCTCCTGGCGCAGAGGCCGAGCCACTTGGCTCCAGTGTCTGACCCCAGGTGCCAGGGCCGTCACCCTGCTCAGGTCACCTCACTCTGCCCCGCGTCACAGGCTGCTAGATGAAGAAACGAGCCAGGCCCTGTGGGAGCCAGTCCTCCATAAATGACAGCCACCACCATGCTCCACTGGGGACCTGGGGACGCCAGCAGCACAGCCACCTAACGCTGCAGATGGGGAGGCAGGTGGCGTCAGGTGGCCCTCATCCCTCGACTATCCAGTGATACCGCTGTCCACACAGTGCACTGTGGGGTGGGGCAGGCCAGGCAGCCGTCAGCACCCAACCAGAGGAAGGTCCTCCCGGGGCGTCACATCCCCCTCAGGCTTCAGGCTCCTCTTGGGAAAACATGAGCTCTGGCAGAACTGGGCCCGTCCCCCCTGTAGTAACTGGCCCCAAGTGGCTGCTCCCTCCGTCCACACCTCTGCCCCCCAGGGGCTTGCCCTCCCTCAAGATCCTCAGCTGCCTGCTGTGCCTCAGCCAGACCCTGGGCGGGCCACTTACCTGTCCTTTCCTGCCATCGCTGCAAGGGTGACAAGATACGCAGAAATGAATCAAAGTGCCCTGGGCCCAGGAAGCTTGGAGCCCAGCTGGGAAACCTCAGAGGACACAGCTGAGGAGGTTCTTCAAGCAGGAGGGGGAGGGGAGGAGGGGGAACTTCCCGCAGGTTGACCATTGAGCCCTGAAGGGTGCGTGGACTGAGAGACCGCCACGGAGGAGGGAGGGCGGGACAAAGGCGCCCAGGACAAGGGCCACGGCCAGGGCAGGGTGCACACGTCCAGTCAGCAGCTGGATGCAGACAACCTGGGGCGGAGGTCAGAATCCCTACAGGGAGAGCCCCAGGTGGGAAAGTTCGAATCCACTCGCGTCAGGCAGGATGCATCGGGTTCAGGGCTAGAGGCACCAGGGGAGGCAAGTTCAGGGGCAGCTCCAGGGACGGGTTCAGCCCCGGGTCACAGGGAGATCTTTAAAACCCAGGCTGTGTGCCCAGGTCAGCCGGGATGATGGGGGGGTCATCCTCACTCCCTGGAGGGGATGGCGCCTCCCAGCCCAGGCTCCCTGCAGGGCGAGCTGCATGATTCTAGAGCCTCCTGAACCCAGTTTGCTGTAACTCCAGGCACTGAAGAAACAGCTGGCCACTGCTGGACCATGAGAAAGACATCCCAGCCCAGCCAACCAGAATGAATACCTCTGGGCCTTCCCCAGTCCGCAGGGCAAACCGAAGGTTCTTTCCGGTGACCAATGTGTTTCTAGTCTGAAACCATGCAGCAAAGCACATTTGCCTCAATATCTAAGGTGCAGTGACCCTGGGTCACCCCGTGCCCATTGGCAGGAAGGTCAGCCATCTCCCAAGGCACCCCTGCTATTTTGTGTGCTGAGGTAAATACACAGAACATTCAATTTACATCTTAGCCCATTTCAAGTGTACCGTTCAGCCGTGTTAAGTAATCCACATTACCGTGCAATCCTCCTCTGGCCATCTTTTCATCTTAAAATCCCAATCTACCCATCAAACCGCAGCTCGCCATTCCCCCTCCTACCAGCCCCTGACATCCACCAGTTCACTTTCTGTCTTTATAAATTTGGCCCCAAATAAATGGACTCACGCGACTCTTGCCCTGCCTGTCTGGCTTATTTCACTTAACACAGCATCCTCAAGTCCATGGTGCAGCATACGTCAGAATTTCCTTCTTATTTAAGGCTGAATAATATTCCACTATATGTAGGTACTACATTTTGCTTATTCACCCAGCCAGAGACCCTTGGTTTGCTCACTTAAACCCATCGGCTACTTTTGGTTTGCTAGGAAGGTGGGTGTATGTATCTCTTTGAACTCTGCTTTCAATTCCTTTTAAATTTCTTTCCTCCAGGATTGAGAATGAAATCCAGGGACCTGTGCATTAAGCTACATCCCCAGCCGCTTTTAAAATTTTGCCTTATTTTGAGACAAGGTTGCACAAAGTTGCCCAGGCTGGCCCAGAACTTTTCTGCCTGAGTCACTGGGATGATGAGCATGTGCCTCCAGACCCTGCTCCTTAAGAGACTGGGTCTTGCCCTGTGGCCCAGAACTGCTGGCCTCCTGCCTCAGCCTCCTGAGGAGCTGCAACTACAAGGCATGCTCTAGAGCAGGCGTGGAATCCCCAGATCCTGTGTTAATTCCGTGTTTGTTTTTTTGAGGAGCAGCACCCACGGGGCACCAGGCTCCAGTTTCTCCACGCCTCACCAGCCCTTGCGATCCTAGGTCTATTTATTCCTCTGGTAGCTGTCCTAATGGGGATGAAGTGGCATCTCATTTTGGCTTTGATCAGCAATTTCCTAGTGATTAGGGGGTTGGAGCATGGGTTTTGTTTTGTTTTGTTTTGTTTTGTTTTTTATGTGCTTGTTGGCTGTTTGCCTATCTTCTTTAGAGAAGTAACTACTCGTGTTCTTTGCTTATTTTTAACCAGGTCTCGGTGCAAGTCAGTCTTTAAGGAGTCTGACTTGTTCAGTGGGTGGTTTCAAACATTCTCCTCTCTCCCTGGGATTGCCTGACCCCTCCATTCTGAAGGACCAGCCCACCCAGGTGGGTTTTTACACGGACCCTTCCATCTTACCTGTCCCCAGTGCTGCTCTTCCCGGCAGCCCCATCCTGGGCTCAGCCCTGCTCACCGCACACCCCTCTTCCCAGGACCAAACACGGGTGTCAGTTCCTCTGAGAAGATCTTGCTTCTACCCTCCACGGCTCCCCCTGACAGTCACAAATCATCCAAAGTTGACAAATTTCCCAAAGTCTGAGTAATTCAGGCTTGGGTTTATTCAAGGGCAACCTATTATACATACATTCTTGAAATCCGGTGTTGTGCTGGGCAGGGTAGGAGGGTGATCTTTTTGTCAACGATTTGAAAAGTGTTGGAGTCTTGTGCTAAATTTTGCAGGAAATTGTAGCATGAAGGAGGTTCCGGAACAAGAAGGAGAAGCCGTTTATCACTTTGGGCCCATGAAGGGTGGCTCAGTGACATTTATTTTTCAGAAAGTCCATAACTTGCAAAAGTTAAGTAAATAAGAACCCCAAATGCAGAGTAAATCACTTAAAAAAGGCATTATTGGATTCTTCCATTCACAGTGAAGTATCTTGAGAATTATGATAGAGAAATGCTTCATAAACCTAACAAGAAGGGGGAAAATTGCTTACCAGAAATCTCTGCTATATGTCATATTAATTGTGCTCTAACTATGATGAAGAGTTGAGGAATAATGAGGTGTGATAATCACATTATTTACATCCGACCTCTCTGTCAGCATAGCATTTATGGATCTTAGGAGGTTTTTCAACTTAAAATTTTTCACAAATTATTATTATTTTCATCAGAGTCTTGCTAAGGGGGAATAGGCACAGCTGCTGGTGTGCAAGATGATTTCAGGTGACGCACCATGAAGATATCATCCTGTCATGACATTAGAGCATCTGTTGGCATTTATAGTTTGGCTAGGTTTTGCTTATGCCAAGTGATATTGGCTTTTCATTTACCAGAGTGATCGAAAGTTTTTTTTTTTGAAGGAAATATATTTGACCAAACAAGTAAGTTGATTTTAAGAAAGCATCGTAAATGGATAAGACAAACCTATCGACAGGAGACAGAAAACCACCATCTTCAAAATACATTTCTTAAAAGGAAATTTCCTGAAACCTGATAGAAAACTTCTTGGGTATTGTTTGCTTCTAATTTCATTCTTCAAAAAAAAAAATCCTATCATTTCCAGTACCCAGTCGTGGCAGGATCTAATATATATTGGTTGGATATTTGAGTGAACAATCAATACAAGAGACTTGCCATAAAACCCATAACATCATCTCTGATTAATTCAGTTCATAGGAACTATAACAAAAACATCTACAAAACATCATTGAATATTTATGACATGCCAAGCACTTAGTCAAATTTCATACATACATCATTTCATTAAATCTCTACAATAGCTTTATGCAGTATTTATTCTCTTCTTATAGAGAGATATTAAATCAATTGTCCAAATATATCAAGTATGGTCTAAATTCTAAGAATGCTTATGGCTTATTTAACAAGAATTTTGGAGCTGGACAGTTCATTCAGTGGCTACCAGGGTTAGGCATCTCTGCAATTCTCCTGATCTACCTCTTGGTTACAAGATGGCTGCCATAACTCTACACACATTACATCCTCACATGGGAGCCTCCAGCAGGGAGCTACCAGAGTTGACACCAGCCAATTTCCACTCCCAGGCAGCAATCTCTTTCCCGAGAGCCCCCAACACATTTCCCCTTACACCTCACTGGCCAGGCTACTTCACATGGCAGCCCCTAGCTGTAAGAAAAGCTGGGGGAGCCGGTAACCAGCAAGAGGGTACAAGCACATCTGGTGCGGGCCTGTCACAGTTGGTCCCCAAGGCTGGTGAAAGACTGAGTTCTTTGAATGGTGAGGTTTTTCAGAAGACAACAAGAACAGAGAGAGGAAGTTACCTGCAGAAGAGGAAGAGAAAGTAAAGGAGATCCCCAGTCTTGAGGTGGCCAAGGTCAGGAGGCTGAGTCAGTAGAGGCTTGTGAGTCTCCAAGGTGAGCTTCTCATCTGGGCGCTCTCCATAACACACCATGTTTTAGTCAGGTTTGTGGCTACTGTGACTAAAGGACCCACCAGAACAATTGTACAGGAGGAGAAGTCGATTTGAAGGCTCAGGGTTTCCGAGGTCTCAGTCCATAGGAGGCCAGCTCCCTTCCTCAGGGCTCGAGGTGAGGCAGGACATCATGGCGGAAGCAGCTCACATGATGATCAGAAAAGCAGAGAGACACTCCACTCTCCAGATACAGAATATACACCCCCAAAATGACCCACCTCCTCCAGCCGCACCCCACCTGGCTCCAGTCATCACCCAGGGATTCGGTCACTGATTAGGTTAAGGCTCTAGCCCAACCATTCCTCCTCCAAACCTTCCTGCAGGCTGGGGACACAGCTCAGTTGGCAGAGTGCTCGCCTCGCAGGCACAAGCCCTGGGTTTAATCCCCAGCACCACACACACAAAAAAAAACCTTCTCGCATTGTGTCACACGTGAGCTTTTGGGGGACATCTCTCATCCAAACTCATAACAGAGCAGGATCATTCTGTGCTCTGTTGGGATGGTCCTGTGTGAAAGAACCATCAAGGCTCGTTGTCGGAGAAAATGCCCTTTTATTGAGGAAAGGCTCTGCATATTTATAGAGCCAGGGGTGGTCTGACAGTTATGACAGTTTAATGGTTGAATGGTTTGACAGTTGGCATGGGGTGCTTTCTGATTGGTGGGTAAGGATCATGTGAGTCAGCAGGGCTAGTCTGATTGGTGGGTCAGGATCATGTGAGCCAACAGGGCTCACCATTAGACGGCTCTTCTGGGGGAGGGGGATGAGGAAGTTAGTCTTTGGAGCGAGGGCGACTCCCAACACTGTGCACTCTGGGGTGCCCAGGATTCTCCCTGGAGTCTGCCCACTGCATGCCAGCAGCACCTCCATCCAGTGAGACACCTTGGGGACATTATTCAGTCTACCACAGGAACCTACAAACCATTGACATAATTATAAGCAAAGTCAACTGCTTCCGAGGGCAATGCTAGAAAAGTGGTCAACAAGTGAAGAGGGGACCCCGGGTGTCTGGCTGGCAGCGGAGCCTCAGGAAGAGGACCAACTCCAAGGAATGTCCCCGCATCTTGACTGACGTCACTCTGAGGACCGGCGGGTGGCAAGTTAATCCTAACCTGCTTCCGTGGGGGTGAGGTTGCTGTTCTGCCACCACCATGTCTAACAGGATGAGGACACCAAATGGTTTTGCTGTTGAGCGGTTCGATGGGCCCAGGAAGGGAGACGGGGAGCCGGCGCAGCCCAGGACCTTCTGAATCTAAAGCGTGGAATCTCGATGTGCCGTGGACATTTTAAAACACGTATTTCCTAACTACGTTCCCTGGAAAGACCTGGGACAATGACAGCCCAGTAAACGGAGCACCTGGAGCATGGACCGTGGCCTCCAGACGCCCCTGCAGGAGCCACTGGACCTCAGTCTGCGGTGGTGAGAGATGAAGGGAGGGGTGTGACTGCGGGGCTTGGTGACGGGCAGGGAGGCAGAGTCCCACCACACGCGGCTAGATTTTTTTCTAAGGTCACTGAGAAGCCCCTGAAAGATCTGAAGCAAGCAGCTGGGTTTGCAAAAAACGTCCCCTGGAGCCACAGGAGGAAAAGGGCTGGGAAGGGTGAGAGCAGGGAGCCAGTCTTCAGGCTGCCCCTTCCCAGGAGGCCAGGCTGGCCTGCACCAGGGGAGGCTGGGCGGGGGCAGGGGAGCTGGATTCCAGGTGGCTGAGAGAGAGAAGCAAGGTGACTGGCGGGGCGGCTGGCTGTGGGGCTCGGGAAGCAGGGCGGCCACACAGCAGGACTCCTGGGACTTCAGCTGACAACACGGGGTGAGGCAGAAGCAGGGCCTGGGACAGCGGTGGGCAGACCTGGGCCCTTTCCCAGATCTAAGCAGAGTTGTTGAACAGGGAATTGGATAAACAGGTCTAAAAATCAAGAGAAGCGATGCCAGACATACAAGTTAGGGTTCATCCAAACATAGATGGCATTTCTAAGCCCTGGACTGGATGAAATCACTTAAGGGTGAGAGTTAATAGAGGAGAGAACAGCTCTGGTTTGGTCCGGAATTCAGAAGAGGAGCCGGCAAAGAAGGCTCAGGAGGGACCGTCGGGGAGCAGGCGGGGAGCAGGTGTACCCCCAGCCCTGGGACAGGGAGGGCGCATGTCGAGGACATGATGGGCTGTGTCCCAGGCTGCTGGGAGTTTGAGCCAGTGGATGGGTGAGAATGGACCTTGGGTTGACAGGGTGGGCACGGGCTTTGGTTCTCTGGAGTAGATTTGGTGGAGTGGTTCAAAGACGACAGGGAAAGGACCAAAAACAGGTAGGTTCAACTGTCCAGGTGCCAGCTGCAGGGGGAAGAATGGAGGCAAAGGGTGTCCTTTTAGTGTTGAAGCCAAAAGAGACCATAGAGAAGACAGAAGACCAAGAGAGAGAAGGTCCTCCAGGAGGGGGTGGGGCTGGGGGTGTGGACCTGGGTGGAGTGGGGGAGAGAGGGACGCTTGAAGAGGGGAGTCCACAGAGACGTGGGGTCTACATAGAGGTGGGGTCTACACAGAGGTGGGGTCCTTGGAGAGGTGGGTCCATGGAGAAGGGTAGTCCATACAGAGGTAGAGTCTATGGTGAGGTGGGATTATTGGGGGGGTCTATTGGCATCAACGCCAGGCGTTAGCTGAGAGTGAGGGACAAGGCTGAGGAGAGAGAAGAAAATGCACACCCGTGATCCCTGAGTTGAAGGGGAGTGAACAGAAGTGGAGAGGGACATCTGGGGATGCTGAGGTCCACTTGAGATTTGCAGGCATGAACTTAAGAGTCCCCCCTGGTGTGTGTTCCCTAGCTACTGCCCAGTTGGGCACAGCATGGACTGTCAGGGTCTGGGGTCTTCTATAAGGAGACAGGAGGGAGGGGGTCAGAGCGCATGTGCAGAGGTGTGGCTGGATCCAAGGTGCTGATGGCCCTGCCGCCTGCCCTGCAGCCCGCCTCCCCCCCTTACCAACCTCCGACACACACGGCAGCAGCTGGCCCTGTCATTCCCCGGGGGCCATGCCTGGCTCTGGTCCTGGTTCGGACTGTGTCCCCTATAAAGATATCTCCAGCCCCTATGAATGTGGCAGAATTTGGAAATCGGGTCTTTACAGAGGCAACCAAGTTAACATAAGGTCACGAGGCGGCTCCTGGCTCTGGTGCCTTTGTGAGAAAAGAGAGGGGTTTGGACACAGGGACATGGGCACAGAAGGAAGGCCAGGGGAAGATGAGGCCAGACTGCAGCGAGGCAACCACCAGCCAAGGAACACGGGAAGCCACCAGGAGTTAGGAACGGCAAGAAGGTCTCTTCCCCGGGAGTCTGGGGGGAGGATGTCCCTGTGCACACCTTGACTCCGAACTCCAAGCCCCAGAACTAAGAGAGAAATCACTTTTATAGTTTCACGCCACCGGTTGGTGGCAATTTTTCACCATAGCCATCAGAAACAAATCCTCCTAATAATAAATATTGTCTTTTACTGCACATAATAAATCAGCAAAGAAAGAAATTAAAGGATTTTTCCTGAATATCATCTATTCTACAGCCAAACAAACAAACAAACAAAAAGTCATCTCTCTAAATATGTTGCTTAATGCTTACTGTGGTCTGGGCATATCGCTTCATACTGGAGCTTTAACTTTCAAAATCATTAAATAAGAAAATTAGTCGCCGGGAAGCGCTATGTCACTTGGCCTGTTCAGAGGCAGTTACGTGAAGTTCATCTCCCCTCCCCCACCAGGGTGTGACCTTCCTGTGGCAGGGACCGGGGGTCTTGTTCACCGTCTTCCCCAGGGTCGGCTCAGCCACACATGGGTATCATCTACCCTGCAGAGCAGTGTTCAGGGGAAACAGTTCCCATGGCCCCCGAGACCCTCCGCTGGGACCCCAGCATGGGGACCGTCAACCAGGCCTGTCACTTGTGCGTCCCAGGAAGTTTGCCCTTGTTCTTACTGGAGGCACTTCTGTTTGTCACCCTGGGTGAGGTGGTGTCCTGGCATCTGGTAGCTGGCGTCAGGGCTGCTGCCAACCCTCCTGAATGCAGCAGAAGATCTTCCTGCCTCGGAACCCAGAACATGGGGGGGGGGGGGGGCGAGAGACCCACGCCAGACACAGGGGGGGACTGGGAGAAACGGCCCGCGTGGAAGTACAGCTTCTGTGTCCCTAAAGGGCAAACTGAGGCACCAAAGAGGTAGCAACATGTCCAGAGATAGGACCCAAGGGGGTAGCAGACAAATACTCAGGTCTCAGCCCAGGCCAGAGCACGGCAGCTGACCACAGGCCGTCACCACAGGAAACCACCACAGGTGGCCTGCACGACGCCCAGCAGAGAAAGAGGGCCAACCCCTGAGGACTCCTGGCTTGTCACCAAAGCAGAGATCACAGCAGGCGAAGGCGGCTGGCTGAGACGGCTCTAACCCCGCGCCTGTCGCGATGCTCCACACTCACCCTATGATGCCAGATTGCAGCCACCAGCAGCACCGAGCCCACCAGCCAGCTGCACACCGGGCTAGTGGCCCAGGTGGCTGAAGAGATGCGCTTTTTGCAGCCAACTGCCCTGGCAACCCGGGCCACGTTCTCTGCGGTCCTTGGATCAGGGCCACAGGGCCCCTGCCCCGGGATCTCATTCCTGCTGTAGAATGGAACGTGAGCCCTGAAAAGTAAAGGGGGGGTCTGCGCTTTTCCCACCCACTTCCTACAGCTTCTGGGGAGCACACGGACCCCTGCAGCCTGCTGTGCCCCTCCCCCCTCCAGGAGAGGTGCTCCCTGTGGCTGCAGAGCAGGGAGGAGGGAGGGGGACCACCACTTGCAGCAGAGTCAGCTGGAGCCCAGGTCCGCCCACAGCCCCCAGCAAACACCAAGCCTCCTACAGCCTGGGACAGAAGAGAACTGCCCCCTGCTTCTGGGGTCTCAAGGATTCCATTGTTCTCCATGGAACCAATTTAAGCAAATGGAATGGGCTGAAAACATTTGTGGTTCCCAGGTCCCTGCC
The DNA here is from genome assembly GCF_964194105.1 of Spermophilus citellus. Taxonomy (NCBI): domain Eukaryota; kingdom Metazoa; phylum Chordata; class Mammalia; order Rodentia; family Sciuridae; genus Spermophilus; species Spermophilus citellus. Next base: position 8,071,794 of record NC_138185.1, on the reverse strand, counting down.
ATGAGCAGACCCCGGCTTGCATCTAGATGTGGAATTTCTAAATCAACCATGGAGTCATGAGCTCCTTCGACACGGCCATCTACACAGGACTTCGGCTTCCTAGATCCAGCAAATCTCCCCATCACCAGAGAGGGGTGCCGAGCAAGGCCGTAGGGCGTCACTTAACAGACGGAGCACGGAGGGCACAGTGGTCTGGCCAAAGCCACACAGCTGGTAAGTGGCAGAGCTGAATTACAAACTCAGGCCTGGTGATTCTCTCCACCTTCTCCCACTAGTGGAAGTGCCGATGGTGCGACCCATGTCCAGCCTCCAGGTCCCGAAACGTTTTATAACACTCAAGGGTCCCAAAGAACACGTGTGGAGGCCCCTCCCTTTGGGGTCAACTTCTCCACCCTTCTCTGTGTCCCTGGAGGTGGACTCCTACCTGCCCCCACTTCCTGATTGGACATGGCAGTGGGGAGCCTCAGCAAGATCAGATGCAGGGAGGAGAGTGGGCTACATGGGGTGGCCCAGGTCCCTCAGCTGAAGGTCATCAGTGGTCTCAGACAGCGCTCTCCCTCCGGGTTGCAGGAATTGCTCTCTCCCCTCATCCCGTCTGACCCAGGGGTAGTAACCACGAGTCAAAACACACTGAAGAGCAAGTGACAATAAAAACCAAGGAAATGGGAACAGAAGTGGAGGGTGGAGAGATCTAGGACCGGGATGGAGTTGTTGCCATTGAAGTCAGGCGCCTGGGAGAGACTTCACCATGAAGGTGACATTGCAGCAAAGGCCTACAAGCAACTCAACCCTCCAGCCATGAAAACGTCTTGGGGTAGAACTTACCAGAGAGAGGGAACAGGGAGTTCAATGTCCTGACACAAGAGGCAGCCTGGCGACCCAGAGCACAGGTGTTGGGAAGGCCAGGGACGCACAAGATTTGGGGGACTGCAGGGGTGCAATGGGTGAGGTCACAGCAAATGTCCTAGCTTCAGGACAAGAACACTGGGTCCTGATGCACAGAAGAAGGACCCGGGACCCCTCCAGCCCTCAGGAAGCAATGCCAAGTGGCACGTGTTCCTTCAGCCCTGTCCCATGCCGCACCCAAGCAGCACAGAGCTGGCTCTGCCCGCTCCCTCCCCACCTGACTCCCCTCCCCGTGTCTGTCACTATCCGTCATCAGCCACGTCTGTTCACTCACACGCTGCCTCTCCCACACACTAGCACGAAAGCATAGACATTCCCATTGTGGCTCCAAGATCCAGTAGAAGGCTTGGCACAGAGTAAGTGCTCAATAAATGTTTGTTTAAGGGTGAGTGGTGAGCAGGTCAGTGAACTCTCAAGCTGCTGCTACTACTGATAGGGGACGTTTTCTCTCCCCCAAAGGAGAAGAAGCCCAGTACAGACGAGAGGAATGTGAGCACAGCCGGTCGGCTCTACCGCTGAGAAGCAAGCACGCCTCTTAAGCAGTCAGGGTCAAGTCAACAGAGCGTTTGGCGCACAGTAGGTGCTTAACAAACATTCATTGAGTTGGCCAAGGATGCAACTGAAGTGCCAAGAAAATCATCAGCCTAAAGTCCACATGCTGCCCTCACCTCCTCCAGGGTCTCTAAATGTCACTCCTAGTGTCCTGGGGTACAACACCTCTGCTGTCCCACCCGCTCTCTCCATCTTTCCTGTAGGACCCCCCACCCCAAGTCAGAGAGATCCACATTGTGTGGAAGGGAATTGAAATCATTTCTGCAGAAGTGAAAGGAAAAGTTGATAAGATTCCATTTTTAATGTTTTCCTCGCTTCAAAAGGAAGCTCTTAAAAATAAACAGAAGCAGTCCCCAAAGCAGCAAGACATGAAGTTTGTGCCATAATAACGTTATGAAAAGAGGACATAGAAATTGCCAGAAATCCCCATCCTCAGGGCACCAGAGGAGACTCAGCTAAACTGGGGGACAGAGCCAGGCGAACACGGAGGGATGCGCTGATGGGATCTGAGACGACATCAAGAGAGCCCCGAGCCAGGCCCACCGGCTCCTGCCCGCCCTGCGGCCCGAGCTCTCCGGGTCCCCAGGACCACCCAGCGGGATGACCCACCTAAACCAGCGCGGGGAGGGGCCCTAAATGAGTCACCGCGGCCCCTCCTCTTGCCCACAGCCCAAGGTGCAGCCCACCTCCACCCCCTGATCCCAGAGGCAGAAGCCACAGCACCTGCAGGTTGTACGGCCAGTGGCCAGGCCACGGTGACTCGAAGCCCTCACCTCTTTTACTTTCTGTTTCCTCTTCTGTAAAAGGGACAGGGCGATACTTGACGCCACAAGCAAACAGCCAGCAGATCAAGAGGAGTGGGAGCCTGCCCCCCACCCTGAAGTGTCCTCAGCAGCAAACATGTAGGACCACCTCAGGGCTCGGGGGAGGACCACCAAGCCAGCCCAGCGCAAAACAGACGGCTCCCCAGCAGCTGGCCTCCAAGCAGTGTGATGGGGACAGTTTTCCCCATAAGTTCTGTTCTCAAGAATCAGGCAGCAGGCCATCACTCATTCACCCACCATTCCTGCATGCTCCAAATATCTAGTGAGCATTTTCTATGTTCCAGACTCGGTGCTAGATCCCAAGAACACAGCTGTAAACAAAAGCATAGGACTGAGCCAGGCAGACAAGCACTGAAAACCAGAGACGTACTCAATTAGAGGCCACGGTGGTCAGGAGGTGTGAGGACGAGGTCTGCCCTGCCTGCCGGCCAGCAAGTGAGCCCGCCAGTTCCGGGGTGCTGGTGGGAGACAGGAAACTCCTGGGTCAAAGAAAAGGACAGCAGCAGCAATAGCCCGAGCGTCAATATTTCCTTGCTCAGTTCTCCAAGCCCCAATTCCCACAGGAGAGTGGGGACTACAATGAGTCAGCTGCTCCAGGAGAGGGACCTTGAACTTGTGAAACCCAAATATTGTTTGTGTCTGAGGCAAAAATAAATAAATAAATAACACCATCTTAACTGTTTTCAAGTGTACAGTTCACTTTGTTAAGGACATTCACATTGTTATGCAAAAGATCTCCAAAACTTTTGCATCTTGCATAACCCAGATCTTATCCTTAAACAACCCCTCCCTAGACCCTGCAGACCACCATCCCCCTCCCCCAGACCCTGCAGACCACCATCCCCCTCCCCCAGACCCTGCAGACCACCATCCCCCTCCCCCAGACCCTGCAGACCACCATCCTTCTTTATGTCTCTATAAGTTCTGTTCTCAAGAAACAGGGAAGCGTTCAATCTTGGTCTTTCACAGCGGGCAGAGGGTACTGGACATTGAATTCAGGGATTCTCTGTCACTGAGCTACATCCCCAGCCCTTATATTTCTTTATTTCTTTTCATGAGACAGGGTTTCACGAAGTTGCCCAGGCTGGCTTTGAACTTGAGATCCCCCTGCCTCAGCCTCCTGAGTAGTGAGGCCTACAGGGGTGTGCTACTGTGCCAGGCTCCCCGTCTTCTCCTTTTTGTGTCTGGCTTGTTTCATTCAGCAGAAAGCCTCCAAGGTTCATGTTAGAATTTCCTTCCTTTTAAGGATGAATAATATTCAAACTCTAATCTTCTATAATGTGTAGCAAACATGACTCTTCTTTGCTCTGGAGAGACACATATCTCTACCCTCTGAGGCTATTCACTGCACAGGCATGCTCCAAAATATAATCTAGAGCAAAGCAGTTAGTATCTTTGCTCGCAAGATATGCAGACACACACACACCCATGGAGAACTGTCTCCCCATTCCTCTACCCATTTATTGGTTCAGCCCACATTCATCTGTGCTGGGTGCAGCACCTACTAAGCACAGTGCTACAAATGATAAGGGACTTTGCCCTCATGCAGTTTAGTGAGGGAGTATCTGCCATCATGGCTACAGGCAGAAGACTCCAGGACAGGGAGCCAGGACAGCACTGTGGTTGAGGTCATGTGATCTTTCACCCAGAAAGTCCACTGCTAGGAGTTTACCCAGCAATATGAGCTCATGTGTTCATAAAAAGACTTGGACAAGAATGTTCACAGCATGCTCAAGTGCTCACCTCGCTTGCATAGGCTCTGGGTTTGGCCCCCAGTACCACACGAGAGAGAAAGAAGACGTTCATAGCATCTCTCTCCATCGTAGCCCATAACTATAAACAACCCAAGTATCCATCAAAGGTGACTGGAGAAACAAAGTATGGTAAATCCATCCATCCAAATGAAGGATCCTTAGCAACGCCATCAACAAGCCATGCCACCGGTCACACAAACGGTGAGTGTTCAACTTCATGCCGAGCAAGAGAAACCAGACACCAAAGAGCACGTTTTTATGTGATTTCATCACAGGAAAGTCCAGAAAGAGGCAAAGACGATCCACAGAGAAAGAAATGGAAGCAGCGGCTGCCCCTAGTTGCTGGGCTGGGGAGCAGGGTGCTTGGTGGGAAGGGGTGTGCAGGAGCTTTCTGGGGTGACGGAGAAGTTCTGTATCTTGACAGGGGCATGAGTCACGCCGTGCACACATCTGTCAAAACTGATGGAACCTAAGAACTGTGCGCTTCACTGTATGTAAATTATACCATTTTTAAAGTGATTTTAAAGACTGTGTTAGCCAGGTTTTCAACTCTGTGACCAAAATACCTGACAAGGACAACTTAGAGGAGGACAAGTTAATTCGGGCTCATGGTATCCGCTGTCTTGGTCCATGGCCGGCTAACTCCATGGCGCTGAGCCCCAGGTGAGAACATCGTGGTGGAAGGGTGTGAGGGAGGGAAACAGCTCTGCTCACGGTAGCTGGGAGGCAGAGACAGAGTGAGGAGCCAGGGACAAAGTATCACCCCCAAGGGCACTCTCCCAATGACCTCTTCCTCCAGCCATGCCCCACCTGCCTAAAGTTACCACTAGGAGTCCATTCCAGTGATCAATCCATCAAGTGGATTAATCAACTGATGAGGTCCAGCTCTCGTAATCTAATCATTTCACCTCTGAACATTCCTGAACAAGGGCTTCTCAGGAGACACCTCATATGCAAGCCATAACAAAGAGCTTGGGCCTGGAGTCAGGGAGACTGTCCCCTAGACTTTCAACCATGTAGGCAGTAGATTCTCCTTGAAGAAGCCAGTTGGGAAGAGCCAGGTCGACACAGGTTTCTCCTCTCTGCACAATCAGCACAGCATACAAGGAACCAGAGCGCGGCAAATGGTTATAAATGCACCACCCACCCAAGGGGGACGAGGCACATGGCCTTGGAGCACTTGCTGGGGCCGGCTTATTTCCCCACGAATAAAACCGTACCTTAAGCAGATAGAAGTGAGTCCACAGATATTTAACTTTCATTGCTTACTAAAATCATTCCCTTATTTAAGGATCATCAGAAGTCCCTGAGCAACATCTGGCTGGGTCCATCCCCTCATTCCATACAGAGCTATTAAGCATCCCTGTGTACCAAGCAAGTGTTTGGAAGACAGACAAGGTCCCTGTCCTGGTGGGGTTTGCATTCTGGAGGGAAAGATTAAAAAAAAAAAAAAGTGCAAGTTAATCTCAATAGATCATTTCAGGAATGTGTCAGAGCTCTGAGGACAAGAAAATGGAGAACATGACAGAGAGTGACAACATCTGTCAGTCGGGGCCTGGGGTGCTTTGGGCAGAGGCATCTGGTCGGAATGGTCTCTTTGAGGAGGAAACCATTGACCTGAGACCTGCAGGGGAGGAGGGGGCACCCGAGCAGGACCACAAGAGGGACTTCCCAGGAGGGGGTGTGGAGGGAGGGGTCCTGTTACTTGGCCTCCTGAGACTCTCAAGAGGAAGGCTGAAGCAGATACAAGGGACAGCCTAGGAGGCAGAAGCTTTCAGGGGACCGCCAGTCACCTGCTGGGCAGCTCCAGATCCTCTGAGCTCTGGCAGCACGAGTCTAGGAGCTGCTCCAACTCTGAGGATCTGGGGTCTTTGGCAGGGCGATTGCAAAGCACAGGCCACACTCCCTCAAGGTTTTGAGACCCAAGGGACAGAGGCCACCCAGCAGCGCCCTCTAGGGCAAAACAAAATGGGTCTCAGGCTCCAGGGCCCGGTTGACTCTGCTGCTGCCAAATGCAGATGTCCCCATCTCCTCCCTGTCTGCAGGAGCAAAACAAGGTGGCAAAAACTCCTCCGCTGGCTGCAGCCTGGGAAATAAATGGTCCCGTCAGCGCTGGGGAGGGTGAGCTCAGGATTTCAGATGGAAATGAAATAAGAGGGAACGGAGCCCAGAAGCAACGCAGAGTACCGACGAGGGGGCTGAAATCTTCCACTGCAGCACCCGCGGCTCGGGCGGCGCAGCGAGGCACTGACCCCGGGACCGGGACACGGAGTGAGCGCGTGCTGGGCCCGCCGTGGGCCTGCGCCCCTGGGGTCCCCGGCGGCAGGAAGGGCTGCTGCGGCTTGGGCTCCCCACCCGGCCTCCTGCAGACCCAGCAGCCCGCACACCCAGCCCGGCCCAGGAAGAGCCCAGCGGACTGTCCTCCTGGGAGGGGTGGGCAGCCTGCCTGGCTGGGAAGCAGGAGCCACCCTGCCTCAGCCTGGGGGAGGGAGGAAGCCAGGAACAGAAGGTCCTGCTCAGCCAGGCCCAGGGTCATTCCATCCACGACGCAATCACAGCCTCTTGTTTCCTGGCTTTTTATCCTGAGCACGTCACCTACCTATGCCTCATTTTCCTCCACCTGAAAACAGGGAAAATAATAGTGCCCACCACACGGGGTTATTGTAGAATTCAATGTAAAGACCTTAAACAGCCACTACCCCACGGTAAGCACTCTCACTAAGTTAGATTTTTTTTTTTTAAAGAGACAGAGCCTGGCTGTGTTGCCCAGGCTGACCTCAAACTCCAGCCATCCTCCTGTCTCGAGCTCCTAAGCAGCCAGGGCTACAGGCCTTCACCACTGTGTCCAGCTTGGATTACTTTTATACATGTCTTATTTCAGGGGCTGGGGTTGTGGCTCAGTGGTAGAGCACTTGCCTCGCATGCGTGAGGCACTGGGTTCGATCCTCAGCACCACATAAAAATAAATAAAAATAAAGATGTTAAAATAATAATAATAATAAAAGTATTATTTCACATTAACGATTAAAGATAGGCAAGGCCACATATGCCAGAGGAGTTCAAGCACCTGTTCTAGTCCCCATCCATCTCACCCATCCCCCCAGGAGTCCCCCCTGGCACTCAGCTGCCCTTTCCCTTGGCCTCCCTCCCGGAGCCATGCTAAGCCTTGGCCAGCATGCACTGCGCTGCTGGACTCTCTCCCCTTACGAAACTCGAAAGTGGAAGGAAAGCTCTCAGTACCTTCAGGAACCACATTGGCAATGTGGCTGCTTAAAGGGAACCGAGGGACAAGGCCTAGTGTCCCACCCCTGGAACCCCAGGGGCAGGAGGATCACATACTTGAGACTAGCCTGGGCAACTTTTTATTTTCTGTCAAAATAAAAATAAAAGGGGCCGGGATGTAGATCAGTGGTAGAGTGTCCCTGGGTTCAATCCCCAGTTCCAAAAATAAATAAATGAATAAAGGTGGGACCATACATTAAGGAGAGTGAGGATTGTGGCCAGTGGAAGAACCCACACCATGCCTAAAGGAAAAAGCTACCAGCAGCTCTCGCCAGGTTTGACCAGTCAGGAAGGCAGGTTCCAAGTTGGTACATTTTAGGGAAAGCAGTATACAATCAATGTAAAAGCCTTAAACAGCGACTACCCCACGGTAAGCACTCTCACTAAGTCAGATTTTTTTTTTAAGAGACAGAGCCTGGCTGTGTTGCCCAGGCTTTATATGAAAATCTCCTGGATTTTTTAATATTGGCACCTAAATCAATATTTTTAAAACATGAAAGTCCTAGCAAGACGTATCTGGGTCTTGGACTGCTTTCTGTGGCTAATAGCACAATACACAGGCTGGGTGTGTGTTAGAGAAAAGAGGTTTTGGGTTCAGAGTTCTGGCCCAGCCTCCAGCAGCTGTGTCTGGTGTAGGTCTCCTAGGTCTCCCAGACAGAGCCCTGAGGCGGGGCAGGGAATCGCTGGGGAGAGGCGGGAAGTGTGGGTGTGGGTGCTGGTCTCTCTCTCTCCTCTTATAAAGCCACTGGTGTCCAACGGAGGCTCCACCTAATGACCTTACCTGATCCTTATTCCCTCCCAAACGCTTCGCCTCTCAATATCATAGGTTGAGTTTCTTAATCCCCCTCAGTGGGGATTAAATTTTCACCTGGGTTTCTGGAGGGGATACACCAAGTATTCAAAACAGCAGTCTGTTCACACTGTATGTTGAAGAGTCAGAGCACTCCCAAGCCCGCACCTTCTCCCTGCAAGAGCCGGAAACTCCTGGCTGGGCTGAAGCACCCGGGAACTCTCAATCAAGCAGCACCAGGAGAGCACCTGTTAGCTATTAAAGGCTGGGGGTGGGACCACTGGGACCAGAGCAGGGGTGGGGGAGTTGATTGCAGAAATGGGCTTTAAGGGTTCAAAGGAGTAGGAAAACCTCAGGAGCAAACCACCAGCCCCAGGAGGGACAGAGGGTGGGGAGTCAGAAGGAAGGGAGAGCTTTAACTCAGCTCCACCCCCAGTGTGAATCCCAAATGCAACCCCGCAGCACTCTCTGCAGGAGAATCTGTTGGGCGGTGACTACACACTGCTGGTGACTGCACACTGCCAGGGCTGATGGCAATGGAGAGGAAAGACACACAGGATAGTCTAGACATGGTGCTTCTACCTGGAAGCCCCCACCAGCGCAGCCTGCCCCCAGCACATGGATCTGCTTCTGCAGTCTTCCAGAAGCAAGCCGGCTCCTCCAGGGTTGCAGAGGTGTCTTTGGGATACTGAGTGCTTGATCGGTGCTTGGCATGTCTAAGGTCCTTAACAAATACCTGTCAAATGATCCAGTGAATGAAATCAAAGTACAAGGAGCAAGTCATCGGAGAATAAGGTGCCTCGCCGCAATGACCCCAAAACTCCCAGGAGAGGGACATGATGCACCACCTGTCAGAGGTCTGATGGCCTCTCAGATCAAAATGAGAGTCAGGGACCACCCTCCCCCCGATGGATGAGCTTTTTCCCTGAGCTGAGCGCCTCAAGGTACCAAGGGGACCTGTGTCCAGTCAGATAGCTGGGCTGGTGGCACAAGCTGGACCAGAACCCAGGTCCCTTGACTCCCAGTCCAGAGCTCTTTTCCAAAAGGTCAGATGCGTGGAGTACAAGAGTTAAGAGAAGGCCAAAGACTCACCCAGGAAGGTCAATGACATCGGATGCCATGTTTTTTAAAAAATAAATAAATAAGTAAAAATTAATACAAAAATGTCCATGATGAGCCAAGTATCAAATTTTAAATGAAAGATTAAATGAGGTCACACTCTCGTGTACCCCAACCTCACCTCTCCATCCTGATCCCAGCTGGGACCCAGAGTCCCAGGGTGACCACAGACCGAGTCCTGGATCAGTGGAAATCCATGGGAAGATGACTCTCGGCAGAGGGACAGGGTTTAAAGGATCAGAAAGGGGACAGAGAGCCCAGAGCAGACTACAGAAGGAAGAGTGACTATAGAAGGAAGAGCAGGACACACTTGACTCAGAGACCAGCACTTTCTTTTCAAAAAGCGGCACCCCCCCACACCCCGGAAGCTCCCTGCCAGGACGCTGACTCTGAAGGAGGACCACGGCCCCCTCCACCCCGTCCACAGACTCCCCCCAACTCCAATCAAATCTAAAGCCTTTTCATCTCAAGGGGGGGCGGGGTGAATTAAAAAAAAATAGGCTGCTGTGGAAAAACAACCCAGGCCCTTCTGACTTGCAGACAGCTCTTACGGATGAGAAGGGGAACTATCCTCACTGCTGACAGCAACTGCCTTTTAAGGCGTGTCCTCCGGCCAGGACACCACGTCGCCTCCTGTCCCAGTATTCCCAGCACCTCGCTGTCAGTGTGAGCTGGGCGCTCGGGCCAGACAGGCCTTCACTGGGACGATGCTGGCCACCTACCATGTGATGACAGGTCATCAACTCTGGCTTCGAGGGGCCTGGTGACTTAAATGACATGATGTGGCTGACTGGCAAACCACCGGACAGGCAACAGGGGCTCGCCACCCACCATCAGCACGCGGCTCAGGTAGATTGTCAGCCAGACCTCCCAGGGTTTCAAAAGTAAAAAATGTTATGTGAAATCTGATTTTTAAAGGTTAGCAATTAATTCTTAAAAGTTTTTTTATTTTTTTTATTTACCCAATAGAGACAACTAGAACAGGTCTGTGTGCCAGAGCCCACAGTGTGTGACTCCGTGTGTGACTCTGACATCCACCAATCACCCAATGGCCACCCGGCCCTGAGGAGGGGCTCGGCACCAATGTTCCCGTCTTTTCAGAAAGCCCTCGTCCCAGGCATCGTGGACGTCCACTCCCAGGCGACAGCTTGGCAACCGTCGCTTCTCAGGAGGGAAATGAAGATATGAAGAGCTGAAAATCTGGAAGGCTTCAAGGGAGGGAGGAATGGCAAAGAGGGAATTCCTTAAAAGGATTTAGGAGGATTTTATTGGACACTGTTTAGCACAGTCAGGGATAAGATCAGGCAGTGACTGAACTGCGGAGCATGTGAGTCCGTGTGTACGTGGGGGTGGGAGGTGGGCAGGGCGGGAGGGAGGCGCTATCCCTACTGATGGTCTCCACAGGGTGGCCAGCCTTCTGTCTGCATGTCACCCCAACATTTGACTCATGTGCATGACTTCTGATAGGCCCAATCCCTGGGGACAGCCCCTCTCTAGAGGTGGCCACAAGGTCCCACTAATCCTACACAGAGGGCAGATCCTGGAGCCCTGGGATGACTCCAAAAGCTCATGTGGACTCTGAAGTCAGCCTCAGTGGGGTTGTGGCCCAAGTATTTGATATTAGTGGTTCTCAAAGTATGATGCCCAGACAGTCACCAGGAGTTTGCAGGAAGGACCCCAAACCCACTGAATCAGAAACTCTCGGGGAAGGGCCAACCATTTGGTTTTGAACAAACCCTCCAGAGAATTCAGATGCATAATAAGGTTTTGAGATCCTCTGCTCATGTCTTGTTCCTGTGACCTTCTGAGAGGACAGTGGTCCAACCCTCAGGGTTGGTCAAATCTATCAGAGATGATTGCTCTGGGTTCCTCCAACAAGGACCTCCGAGGCTGCTCTGCATGTGCCTAGCAGTGAGGAAGGAGCTGAAAGGAGAGAGTCCGGTCTTTGCCCTGATGCAGTCCGTCACTCAGCAGCGAGACAGACAATGAGCAAGTCAGAAAGAGAGAAGCACCTGACAGTTCTCAGGTGGGCACAGAAGGCAGGGCCTGATGCATCTGAGAGCTCAGGGTGCTGTCCATGGGCAGGGCTGGGACCCCTCCAGCTCTCCCAGTGGCCTCCCTGTTCTTCACACACCTCCCTCTTCTGTCCACAGGCCATTTCTTTTCTAGTTCTGTGCACCTAGCAAGGTCTCCTCCTAGATCTTCCAAAGATGGGCTCTTTCTCCTTGCTCAGGACTTGAGGGCACAGTCCCTCCTCAGAGAGCCCTCCCTCTTTATTTTATCTAAAGCAGTCTCCGCAGTCCCCGGCCCCCACAGGTGGAAACTGAGCAGCCTCAACATTCCCAACTCTTGCCTCTTCCCCAGTGGAAGGGAGGTTCTCGGGCCAACTCCTCCCCTGTCCTGACTGGCTGTCTCTAGGCCACAGTTCACATCCATCCCATAGACTGTCCTGAGTTCCCCCAACCATTGCTGAGCAGCGCGGAAGCCAAGGTTGGCTGAATGAGCGTGCAGCCAAAGCTTACTGTGTAGGGCTAATGCCAACCCTCCTCCTCTAAGGGAAGCCCCAGAAAGAGCAGTCACCCCCAACTCTCCAACGTGCGTTGTGCACTCCTTTCTGGGTTCTCTGGTGGTAAAGACAGAAAGAAAATGAGGAAAGTGCTACATAAGAGACCCTAAAAGCTGGCTCTAAGAGTGGCACACTCTCCTCCGACAGAGCCCTTCAACCCAACCCCAGCGACTGTGCGCACTCCTACAAACTCCTGTGCCTGTGCAGGACCCCAAAACTCCAGGTCCCTGTCCAGGCGCCCGTGCAGGCCTGGGAGTGCCGGCTGCATCATATGGGTCTCTCAGGGGCACGTAAGACCTAAAGGAAAAGGAACCTGGCATGACACATGCCATCACTAAGAGGATGCGGCGAAGCGCATGCCCCAGGGATGCAAAGACAGGAGAGATCCAAGGGCAACCAAGGAAATGGCACAGGATATGGGGCCCGTGGCTCCCAAGTAGAAGCTTGCGTAGATCGCGGAGTGTACGGCTCCAGAACCGTGGTACTGATGGACACCGGGACAGGGGAGCAAGGAGCCCAAGGACAGTGGTGCCCCAGGACCTCCAGAGAAAGGCAGACTTGGAGCCTGGGGCGCCAGGATGTGGAAGCACGTCCGGAATGCGGGCCCCAGGGCAGCCTGAGGCCAAGGCTTCAAGTACGTGGCACGCGAAGACCCCAGGGCAGCGGTGCAAGAGACCCTGTGCCGCTGGTGCCCTTGAACCGCCTGGGAAAGCACGTGACGTGGCGCGCGACCCCAGGAGGTTGCCGAGCAGCCTGGCGCGTGCAGCCTCCAAGAAGCGGAATTCTGGGCCTTAAAGGCTGAAGGCCGGCAGGGAGGGGATGCGTGGAGCAGCAAGGGAAAGGGGACAGCGGTGGTGGGGGACACAGCACGCGCCGTCCCGGGCCAGGCGGGAACGTGCCACACAGCGCGCGACCCCCGCAAGAGCGTCAGGCCCCGGATCGGAGGCAGCGGCGGCGACCTGGGGGCCCGGCCGCGCGGTGCGACCGTCGCGCTGCCTCCGTCCCAGCAGCTGGGCGAGGCCGGGCGCCGAGCTCCTGCCGCCCGCCCACTCTCCCCGCCCCGCGCGCAGTCCCCTCCCTCGTCCCGCCTCCTGCCCCGCTCCCTCCCTCGGCGGCCGCAGCGCCGCGCTCCCGGCGCACTCGGAGCCCGGCGGGGACCAGGAGGCGGAGGCGGGGTGGCCCTGGGTCCGAGAGCAGGAGTCGAGCCGAGCCCCGGGGCCGAAGTTTGGCCGCGGCTCCAGGAGGCAGAGCGGGCGCCCCGGGCGGCCTCCAGCCCCCTTTCGCATCCTCGTCCCGAGCCCGCGGGCATCGGGGACCGCAGCCGTGACCCGGCCAACTCCGAGGCGGGGACGCCGCGACGGGAACTTGAGGTGGGAACTTTGCGCGCTGCATCCTCGCCGGACGCTGAGGCGCTGCGGGCAGGACCCCGCTCCGCCACGCTGCGGCTTGGGGGCGCTGCACGTGGTGGTGGCCCCAGACTCTCCTGCGGGGGCCTCGAAACCGGCCGGGAGGGAAGCTGGGGCGACCGAGGGCCAGCGAGCTGCCACGGGAGGCGGCGTGGAGCGCGCTTCGCCATGGCTGCGGTGCTGGTCCAGCTCCGGCTGCAACCCAGGGGTCCCCCGGATGCCAAGTGCGGGACGTTCTTCGCCAGCGTGACCCGGCGTGGGGTGGGGGCGCTCATCCTGAGACAGAGATTTCTAGCAGCCTTGCCCGATCCCGGGAAGTGGGAGAGTTGGATGGAGGGGGGCGTCTGTCGCTGCTTCATTCACTCCATCTATAAACACCGAATGGAGCACCCTCACCGGTGGGCCTTACTGATTCATTCATTATTAATGATCTCAATGAGCGATTATTGAGCGCCTACTGTGTGCTAGTCGCTGAGGATAGCGAGATAGTTCACAGGAAGCCAGAGAATGTGATAGGGAAGGTCTCCTCAGCCTCTGGAGCTCCATACTGGAGAGGGGCTCAGCCTGCAGGATTGGAGTTTTGGGATGGGGAAGGTGGAGTTCATTCATTCCATCAGGGAGTGAACAAAGATTGGCTGAGCCATTACTGTGGGCAGCCACCATGCCAAGAGCACAGCATTTGTTCAGCCAGTCAGTAAACATGTATTGAGATCCTGTGCTGAGGAGGGAACAGAGAGGGACAGCGTGGGGACAGGATAGGTGGGAGCAGCCTTCCTGCAGCTAAGAGAAGTAGGGAAGTCACCTGCTGGGTGACCAGCTGCAGCAGCCCATGTTTACAGGTAGAAATGGGGTTCATAAAATGCATTCATTCTCAGTGGGGGTGGGGGAATGGGGGTGGCGTCCAATGGGTTCTTGGAAAAGAAGAAAAAGTCTTTGAAAAGCTCCTTAAGGGGGGTGATGATGGGGTTCAGGGGTGAGAAATGCTGGGCTCATGTAGCTCATGGTAAATGCAGGCGGCCACCAGTGGGGTTTGTTGGTCAAGCTGTGCATTCAGCAGGCATCTTCTTAAGTACTTGCTATTCTTAAGCACTTAAAGGGTCCAGAGTCACCCAGGTGGATGGGATGAGGGAGACAGACACCTAGACATCCACTTTGCTGACACCCTGAGCTCTGGGGTGGGGGTGACAGGAGGGAGGAGCTCCTGCCTTATGAATCTGAGCAAGGTTTTCCCCTAAGGTGTATGTGATACCCCCACACAGTCACTAGGGGGGCCTCACCACCATCGCCTCGAATTTAAGATTGGCACTGCTGGAGACTGGGGCTCATGGCCACGACATGCCCTCTTTCTGTAGGACCAGAGCCTCTGCCTGTGTCTTCTGACTTCTGATTTTTTTTGGTGCTTTACAAAGGCGCCTGCAGAGTGGAAAGGGAGGGAAGGTGTGTGTGAAAGTCAGGTGAGCTATCGTCTCTGGGGATTGGTCTTATCCGTCATGCTCTGAGCCAGCCCGTTCCAGTGGAAAGATGCCTACCCAGGGACTCACTCCAAACCCACAGGGAGCTGTGCGAGCGCTGGAAACAGAAAACCTTGATTCTTCTCCTAAGGCTTGGGAAGCCAGGCTGTGGGCACCCTGGAGCCTGGTGGTGGCAGGTCCAGGAGCCACTTTGAATCTCACACACAGCTGGGCTCTGACCAGAGGTGAGAGCTGCCCCAGGGAACAAAAGAGCAGAGATGTGTCCTGAATACAGGAGGTCGGTGACTCACACCAGATCTGGGACTTCAGCCCCAGGACCCCCTGTTCAGTGTCTTGACCAGGGTGTCCCTTCTTTCCACCCCTTTCCTCATATTTGATAGAGCTATTATTCTGGTTGCCAGAGGTGTAGGGAATTTGGGAATCCAGTCTTGGTTGATTCATTAAACCCAGAAATGGAGCCCTCAGGTGGAAAATAGTGGCTGATAAGCCCCTCTAAACAGAATTAATAAGAAGCCAGAGGCAAGATCTGTCAGCAAGCACTCAATCACTGTTTGGCCATTTTTATTATCTAGCAGATTGTACTTGATGAACAAAATCAGCACATGAAGTGCATTTGCTACAAATAGGATGTGACTTATGCCAATGATTGTCCCCTGCCCTGTGGTGACTTTTGTCTCACACCTGCAACTCCCCTGAGGAATCACGCAAGCAGGTGTCTCCCTGCCTGATGTCCCAAGGTCCCCAGGTCTGCTCCTTTGCTCAGGCCTCTCTACCCAAATTTCCCGCTGCAAAGACACAAATAGAAAAGGTGTTCTTGCACCAGCCCCCAACACATCCCGGTAGAAAACAGACGTGTGTGTGGTGTTATTCTGCCAGCAGCAGAGCCCGGCTGCTCCAGAGGCAGCCTGGGTTTTTAACAGGGGAGACTCTGGCCCTTTTTTTGCTCTGGAGGCAAGTGAGGGATTGAGAGAAGAGCCCGGTTCCCAGCACATAATCTCCCCAGGGATGGGGACCCCAGCTCAGAGGAAGCAAGGCCTGAGATGCTTGGATTGTGACAAGGATGAACAGCAGGTGGCTGGAAATAATCCCCATGCAGCATGGCGTCTCTCGGAGGTCCAACATGCCAGGACGGGGCCAAGCTCAGGATGGATCTGTTTTGATTAATGGTTTAATTGGGGATGAATGTAGCATGACCCACCTCTGAGTCAGCCCAGCCAGGAGCCCTAATCCTAACAGATGGAGCTGCGCTGGCAGCAGCACACACGGGGAGCGGGGAAGACCAGCTGGGGGAGAGACTGAAGGGGTCCCTACGACCCTCCCAGAATTAGGGAAAGGCGCAGGTTCAGAAGCTGGAGTGAGAGGGAGAGAGCGAGACCCCAGGAGCTGAGGGCAGGAATCTTCTTTAGGAAAGCCACCTCAGGGGTGTGTTCCCGGGTTATGGGTTGGCACAAATCTAGTGGCTTCAAGCATCACAGATTCAGCATCTTGTAGTTTGGGGAGGTCAGAAGTCCAAAATGGTCCTCAGTGGACGGAAAACAGAGAGTCCTCAGAGGAGTAGCCAAGCTGGCCTTGCCCAGCGCGGAGAGGCCGCCTGCGTTCATTGGCCCGTGGCCTGCAGCACGCCATCTCTGCCCCGCTCTCTTCTTTCCAGAAGCCAAAACGGCAGTCCAGAGTGGACACATGCAGAGATTCTGCTGGTTGCCTGTTCTGCCCTAATGCAAACACAAAATAAGGATGAAGACGTTTGCCCAGTCACAAGCAATTGCCTGCATTTTCCCATCTCTAGAGACTTTCCAAAAGCTCATCCATAGAAATAGAGGCACCCTGTCCCGGGCTTGCTGAAGGTGGCGGAGACACCACCCCTCCATTCCCATGAGAAGCCAGTGGTCTGAGAAGGCAGAAGACTGCAGGCCAGGCGAGGCCAGACACAGTGGTGCAGGATTGTGATTCCAGCTACTTGGGAGGCAGAGGCAGGAGGATCACATGTTCCAGACCAGTCTGGGCAAATCAGAGAGACCCTCACAGTAAAAATTTTAAGAAGGGCTGGGGCCAAAGCTCCGGGATAGAGTGCTTGCCTAGTGTGCACGAGGCCCTGGATTCCAGCCTCAGTAACACTAAAACAAAGATTGCTTGGAGTTCAGCTCTAGGTTTGTCACTTATCACCTCCATTTCCTCATCTGAAAAATGGGAGCATTCGTGATAAAATCTCCCCTTTAGGAAAAGTCAGGGATTCGTGCAATTAAGTCTCCCAACACAGTGCCTGGCCCTGCGTGTGCAGCCAAGGGAGGCCCGTGCTGCTGTGGATGGCACTGTGAGTGTGGCACTCTCCGCGTGGTGCTGGCACTCAGAAGAGGGGCCGAGAGCTCCCTGGAAAGGGTGAACATGACAAAAGAGCAAAGGCCAGAGAGGCCGGCGGGTCCAGAAGCCATGGAGAGAGACCCAAGAGGGCTGCAGCAGGTGGGCTCAGCACCTGTCCTTGTGGAAGGTGGCCATGAGATGGGAGGTCAGGTGCTGCCGCTCATCCCTGAGCAAAGCTGCATTCACCAGACCCTCCTCACAGCCCTGCAAGGGGGCACCCAGCCTCACTCTGTAGGGAGGAAAAGGCTCCAAGGGGCCAGTGCCCCTGGGAGTGGGTGGCTGGCTCAGGGAGCAGCAGCCGTGGCCACCTCTGTCCCATGCTGTTCTCCCCACCCAAACCCACCCCCCCAGGCACTGGGCCCTCAGCTCGTGAGGGGCTGCCTCTCAGAACGCCTTATGCTTTCAATGATCATTTGTCTTCGGCAACGTGTGCCCCGCCTCCACCGCAGCTCGTGAGCCCATCATTCTTCCAAGAAGGACAGGAGATGGCATAGGGAGTGCCTGCCGGTGCATCTCTGGCCTCTGGGAGGAGAATTTGGTCAAGGTGACCCCAGGGCTGAAGTTTCTAGCAAACCCAAAGAGCCTTCCAGAACTCCCAGGGGATGGAGCAGCTGGGCAGGGGTGCAGGGGCAAGCGCTCCTCCCAGTCCAGAGCAGCCTCTGCCCCTGCAGCCCCCGGGCCTCCAGGCATCCGCTGCACCTGTCTTCTGAGGGAACTTTAGTGCAATTGAAATCGCTAATCCTGGGCCTCCCCTTCGGGCATGCTGACTGAGGAGGTCTAAGAAAGACCCCGCGGGGCATTCCAGAGGCTGGGGGCTTGGTAAATTTCCTGCTTCTCATTTTTGTGTCTGAACCTAGTTCACCCCGAGTTGTGGGGACTGCCTGTCTGTTCCCATCTCTTCCTCCTTGGCCTGTGCCACCCTGATCTGCTTCACTCATTTTTCTCCTTGTTCCAAACCCCAGGTTCATTCCCTTCCCCTGCCCTTCCGGGCCCCCTCCATGTGGTTGACAGGGATCCTCAAATGTGCTTGAGTCTTTGCAAAATATGTAATGTGTGTGCATTCATTTACATAAATAGCACAGTGCTGTGAACTTCTGTTTCTCTCTCCACTGGCTTCCATGTTTTTAAGACCTAAATATGTTGCGAAACCTCCATCTCATTCATTGCCTCTGCCTCCTGAGCACCCTGCAGGATTCTGCAGTCTGGGTCTGCTGTGACCCACTCATCCACTTCCTAGGGATGGACATTGGGAACCTCCTAGTGCCACAGGCAACACAGAACCACATTCTTGTACTTTGTTGCTCTCTTAGATCTGATTTCACAGAAGCAAACTGCTGAGTCAAAGATTAGAGTGCAAATAATTCATCACCAACATCATCGGTCACAGCGCAGGTCTCGGTCTGGGAACAGAACTGGGAGTGGGATCCTGGGTCACAGGGCAACAGCCTCCTTCATTCCCCTCGGTACCACCAGTGCTGTCCCAAAGGACTGCACCAGGCTGTACTTCCCCTGGCCATGGATTCTGGAGCGGATGATTCTGGCTTCATATCCCAGGGCATCAGGTCACAGGAGACACCTTTGGCTGGTGGGTGAGGGTGGATGACAGTCTCTCCCCATAGCTAATAATTATACAGCAGGATCCTTTGAGGACTCACTGTGTGTCAGCCATTGGGCCAAAACATGTCACCTGCTTTTGTCCTCACCATGATTCAAGGAGCTATTCATATCCCCATTTTACAGATGAGGAGACCAAATCTCAGGTGAAGCTTACCTTGCCAAAGTCAGCACACCTGCCCTTGAACCCAGGTCTCCTGATTTCAAAGCCACTGGGCTCTTTTGGATCCCCACGTACAGTAGTCAGCAGCTTGTCCCCAGGGGAGGAGGGCTTTATCTCAGCCCTCCCTGTACTCTGCTTCTATTGCCACAAACTGAAGACAGACAAAATTGATGACCTTACAGGTTGGAGGCCAGAGATCACAGAGGGTCTGGCTGAGCTCAGCTCGGGAGTTGGCAAGGTTGTGCCCTCCCTTGAGGCTCTGGGGGATCCTGGCCTTGCCTGTCCCAGCCTGTAGAGACCACCGGCATTCCTTGGCTCCTGGCCCCTCCATCTGGCTGTCCAGCCATCTCATACCACGTCCTTCTGACACTCTCTCCTGCCTGCTTCTTCCATACAGAAGGACCCTGTTGTCACATGAGCCCACTCAGATAGCCCAAGATGATCTCCTGACCTCAGCGTCCTCTTCTCCCCAGCCCTATTCCCTCTGTGCTCTTCATCCCTCCTTACTGGACAGTGGGGCAAATTCTCTGTGTATGTTCACTGATCCCGAAATTAGTGAATTAGGGACTTCAGGAATCAGGAGCAGGATGTGAACATCTGGGGGACATTGTGTACCTGCCACATCCCCCTGCGGTGTCTGGCTGTACTGACCTCATGGGCCTGATATGGGTGCAGCTTCAGCTGGCTCTGGGTGCTGGGCACAGGCCAGGCTCCTGCCTCTGGCCTTCACCACAGCTCTGTGACCTGGTCCCTGTCAGCTGACACACACTCTGGTCAGACCAGCTTTTGGAGTCTGGACTGTCGCGAAGGAGGCCGCTTCCCTACCCTCTCCTTCACCAAAGTCCTCCTCTTCCATCATCCCTCAGCCAGGATGCTGTGAGATGCTGCCTCTGGAGCATGCTTGTCACAGCGCCACCTACCTGTCACCTCGGTGCATGGCACTGCCTGGATCACCTGCGTGGTTTTTCCTCTGCCTCAGGGAGTCCAGCCAGCTCTCCCTCCACCTCCATCCCTTACCCGTCCAGCTCCTCAGTCCCCTCCACTGCTCCAGCCTTGGCAGCCTCTTCCAAGAATGGCCTCCGCCTCCACAGCCCGGTCTCCCAGCCCCGCACAGTGGCCTCAGCTCTCCTCTACCTGGCACCTGCCCACCTCCACGTTTTGCCGCCCTCCTTCTTGTCCTGCCCTGTGCCCAGCCCCTCAGCCTTCTCTTTGGTCTCTGATCGTCCAAGGCCACCCTCAGGTCGGGGAAGGAGCTACTCCCCCCCCCGCATGAGGCTTTGCCCCCGTCCCCTCCTCCAGAAGCCCTTGCTAACCCTCCAGCTAACATTGCCTACACCCAGGGTGGCTCTCCACCTGTCACCTGGCTCTGTTCCGTCACGGCCCTCACTGCAGCTGGAAGTCCTTGGCGTACGTCCTTGGAGACTGTGTTACCCCGGAACAAGAAGTCCATGAGGATGGGGGTAGGGTCTGTCTTGCTCTCTGCAGTGTCTGCAGACCCAGCCCAGCGTCCAACACTTGGGATGCTCAGGAACGAGCGGATGACCTCTCCCACGGGACTTCTCATCCCCACCTCCAAAGCCCCTCCCCAGAGCTCCCCCACCAGGATCTAGAGCCAGCACAGGAGAAAGGACAGATGTCGTGTCTTGGGAGGGCATCAGGCTGGGTGAAAGCAGCATTATTGCCCAGCTCAGGCTGCGGGGCCTGTTTGATTGATGAACTTGACTCTAGAGTCTAGAGATTCTCTCCCACTCTCAGTGGGTGGGGTACAGGCAAGACCCACAACCAGAGAGAAATGTGCCCATCCCCCATTCAGCAAATCCCAGCCTCTGGCCCTCCTGGGACTGTGGCTTGGGGGGATGCGACGCAGCACTACTGCCCTCTGCAGCGTAGCCCTCCTCTGCTCCCAAGCTGGCTGGGGCAGGTCTGCACTGGAAACCCAGCTCAGCACTAACGGGAAGGAGGGGCCTGAGGGGGAGAGGTGAGGAGTGGCTCTCGGGGGAGCCTGTGCCAGCCTCCAGCAGGCAGAGAAGAGGGAGAAGTTCCTGGAGAGAAGGGCGGCTGCAAGCTGGGGCTCCACAGCAGGAGCCCTTGGGCTGGGGAAGAAGAAGGTCCTTTGCTTCCATCACCATTCTGCCAAACAGAATGTCATTTTCTCTCTTGTCTTCGGTGGCAGCGATAAAGCTAAAAAGCAATATCGCTGAGTGAAGTGCCTGAGAGGGATTCTTCCCACGCCCCCGGGGAGCCCGGCAGGCTCTGCCAGAGGAGCTGGGTTCCCATGCTCCCCTCTCTAAACCCAGGCAGTACTGCAAACCAAGCCTGGGCTGTGAAACCAGCTCTCCCCCAAGATGAGAGCCGGGATGTGCCTTATGAAGCAGTGGCTGCTGGGAAGGGGCCCTCCCCGGGGGCACCCACCCCTACCCTGGGCTCCTATGAAAACACTGGTCCCGCACACCCTGCGAGCGTGTGCACTTCGCCGCACTTGCTTCCCCTGGGGATTGGGCTGGGTGGGGAATGGGGGTTCTAAAACCAGGCATTAGGTCCTTACTACTTTTCTATGCATCCATTTAATTCTGGAGAAGCCTATTGGGTGACCTCAGGGTCTCAAACTCAGATGTCCACAGGGCCAGGAAGGAAGACACACAAGTGAGGTAGGGTGGGTGTCAGGAAGACGATGAGGAGGAGTGGGACTGAGGTAGATCGGAACCTGCTTGCCCTACCACTCCTCAGTGGGGATCTGGGCCAAGCCTTGCCAGATATTCTTGACATCGAGAGATGCCAAGAACAAGGATTTTTTTTAATATGAAATTTCTCAATTTTCAGAAACTTCTCCAAGCCAAGCAAAATATTCATGAACCAAACTCAGCCCCAGAGCTGGTAATGAATAAGCAACTTCAATGTAGTAGTGCCGCCCTTGGCTTTGAGGGCCGAGAAGGAAGGAGTCCAGGCCAGCTGATATTCTGACCTCAGTTTCCCCGAAGGACCCTCAAGCTGTTGGCCTCATTGGTTGGAAATGGACTTAGGCAGCCACCCCTTCTCTGAGCTCCTACCCTGCTGGGCACAGGGACTCAAGATGAGTTAGGCCTTCTCCTTCCTCCAGGGAGGGAGCCAGGCTGGTACATGGATGATTCCAAAACTGGGTGGTGCATGGAGACCAATTCACCACAGCAAAGGGCGGGGACAGGAGATTTCACTGGAGGAGCAGGCATGGCTGGCAGGCCACCCGGCCATCCTCGAAGTGGCACTTGCTGTCACATAAACAAACATGGCCCTGTCTTGGTAACTATGTATGTCTTGTCTCTGCCTCTGACTTACAGCAGGTGATACTGTTTCCCATCTATGGAAACAATGCAGGTCTGACTGTAACATAAACACTAACAACAAGGGTGACAGTTGTTATCAGGTGCCCGCTCTGTGTGCACCAAGGGCCCGTGTGTACATGGCTCACTTAATCCTCTACACACAAGACTGGGGTGGCTCACATGGTTGTGCCCTTTTCACAGTTGAGGAAATGGAAACACCAAGTTTGAGTCCCTTTCCCAGCTGAGTGGCTCCAGAAATCTGTTTTTGACCCATTCACCTGAGCCTTTTCTCCTCCACATTTTGGATACTTGGGACTAGGTAATTCCCTGTTGTAGGGGCTCTCATGGTCCTACATTTAACAGCATCTCTGGCCTCTACCTATAGGACATCATGAGCATTCCCCAGTTTTGACAGTCAAAAATGCCTCCAGGCATTGGCACTTGTCCCCTGGGGACAGAGCGAGCCCTAGTTGAGAACCTCAGGCCTGTACTAAACTGCCTTTCCAAGCTAAATATACCCCCCCCAAAAAAAAAAAAAAAAAACCTGGGTTAGTTTAAAATAAAGTGTTAAGTAAATAACAGCACAGGTTTGGCCCAATCATCCACTAGGAGGTCAGCTCCTAGGGTTGGGGACCACCTCTGATCCTGTGCACTGCTGCTGGGTATCAGGGGCCTAAGCCCTGAGGTGCACAGTGTCACTCCATACAATTGAACTCAGGAGCACTCGACCACTGAGCCACATCCCCAGCCTTATTTTGCATTTTATTTAGAGACAGGGTCTCACTGAGTTACTTAGCACCTCGCTTTTGCTGAGGCTGGCTTTGAACTCGCAATCTTCCTGCCTCAGCCTCCCCAGCCGCTGGGAGTCCAGGCGTGCACTCTGTACCTTTCTAAGGCATTCATGAGATGGATATGGAAAAACTGTAGTCAGGAGATGCTGAGTGATAATGTTGCTATTTTCACTATTAAGTGAACATCTTAATAACAAAATGACGGCAGCTAGGCGCTGGAGCTACAAGCATTTATTTGTCACAGTTCTGGAGGCTGGAAGTCCAAGAAGGAGGTGCCAGCAAAGGGGATTCTGGTGAGGACCCTCTTCCGAGTTGCAGACTAACTTCTTACTGTGTCCTTAAGAGGTGAGACAGCACTCTGGTGTCTCCCCTGGGAAGGACATCCTGGGACCCCACTCCCAAGTCCTCATCAGCCCTGGTACCTCCCAGAGTCCCCGGCCTCCGCCCACCCCACTGCCCTTAGTGTTTCTGCCTGAGCTCAGGGCTGGGCTTTCAGTCCCACCCGCTCCATGAGGCGGGGCTCAGACGCACTGGGGGTCACCAAGGGTCTCTGCTCCCTCCTCCCCCCAGGCCCTAGAGGGATGTGAAGGCCCAAAATGACCCTGCTACCGGGAGACAATTCTGATTACGACTACAGCGCCCTGAGCTGCACCTCGGACGCCTCCTTCCACCCGGCCTTCTTCCCGCAGAGCCAGTCCCTCAAGGGCGTGTTCTACCGGCGCGCCCAGCGGCTGCGGCCGCAGGATGGCCCCTGCCCGGGCAGCCCCGCGGGGGACCGCCGCCGCCGGATCATCATCAACGTGGGCGGCATCAAGTACTCGCTGCCCTGGACGACGCTGGACGAGTTCCCGCTGACGCGGCTGGGCCAGCTCAAGGCCTGCACCAACTTCGACGACATCCTCAACGTGTGCGACGACTACGACGTGACCTGCAACGAGTTCTTCTTCGACCGCAACCCGGGGGCCTTCGGCACCATCCTCACCTTCCTGCGGGCGGGCAAGCTGCGGCTGCTGCGGGAGATGTGCGCGCTCTCCTTCCAGGAGGAGCTGCTGTACTGGGGCATCGCCGAGGACCACCTGGACGGCTGCTGCCGCCGCCGCTACCTGCAGAAGATCGAGGAGTTCGCCGAGATGGTGGAGCAGGAGGACGAGGAGGACCCGCTGGACAGCGAGGGCCGCGACAGCGAGGGCCCCGCCAGGGCCGAGGGCCGCCTGGGCCGCTGCATGCGGAGACTGCGCGACATGGTGGAGAGGCCCCACTCGGGGCTGCCCGGCAAGGTGTTCGCCTGCCTGTCGGTGCTCTTTGTCACCGTCACCGCGGTCAACCTCTCCGTCAGCACCTTGCCCAGCCTGAGGGAGGAGGAGGAGCAGGTAAGACCGGCCACGTCCAGGGAGGGGGTGGAGGACTGGAGGCAGAGCTGTGTCCTGGGCCACTCTGCCCCCTGTAGTCCACTGTCCCTCCTCCCAGCATCCCCAGTCCCTCCTGACATCCTGCCACTTGCCGGGTTTGTGTGTGCGTGGAGCTGCTTGCCCTCCCTGTTAATGACTACCCTGGTCCCTGCTGTGTCCCCCCCCCCCCAACTCATCCCACAGTGTCTAGAACCCTGTGCAGCACAGATGAGGAACCTGGCAGCCATGGTTGAATGCATGAGTGAGCAAATCCACAGGTGACAAGGTGACGTCCCTGCCGCAGCTAAGCACATCATGTGTTTCATCAAAACTCACCTCACCTACTGGAGTCCTTTCTCAGCCTTCCTAATTCCTTGGCATAGCGGTAGCCCAGACATATTTTCTGGGTCTTAAAAATAATTTTTATTGTTAGGCATATGTGTCTATGCATGTCCCCAGATGGTGAGGGTGTCTTGTGTTAAATAGGAGAATGCGTGTATTTACATGACATCACACCACGGTGCGTGCCATTCTAAGGCTCCCAAAGACAGAGCAGTCACAGGAGCCCGAAGTGGGATGGTGGCTCCGCCTACATCTGATCTTCTCTGTGGATCCTCCAGTAACCCTGCGGGGGAAGTGTCCTCACTCCCACTTGGCAGAGGAGGACACGAGGCAGGTCCAGCAGGCTGCCAAGCCCAGGTTGATTGAGCCACAGTCTGGGTTCTTACATGTGCACCCACACGGCAGCCTGGGACCCAGGAGAACCCCAGAGAAGCGTGTGATTGGCCTGCGAGATTTCTGAACAGTTTCATTCGGCTGCCCACATTCAAAAGTAACGTGTTTTCCAAATAACAATGTACACTCTTAACTTCTAAAAATTATAAGGTCAGGGGTTGGGAATGTGGCTCAGTGGTAAAGCACTTGTCTAGCCTGTGCAAGGCCCTGGGTCTGATCCTTAGCACCGCAAAATAAAATGGAAAGGGGGAGGTCAGGCGCCCTGGCCTGGGGTTCATTAGGGCAGCTCTTGGTGGAGCTGAGTTCCCAGGGGACGTCCTCCCCAGTCAGGCCCCTTGTGCCTGGGACCTGTGGGCCTTTGATTTGTGATCCCTTCCCTATACATGGAGGTTCTGAGACCAGAAGGTCTCAGACAGGCACAAAATGTATAGGTATTTGAGAAATAGGTCTGGTGGTGTGAACTGAACATAAATATGCCAGCTGGCATTTACTGAGCGCTGACTGCATACCCTGCATGTGCTAAGTGTCTTACATGCAGTGTCTAACAACATCAGAAGTTCTCTCCCTGAGAAGATTTTCCCACATACAGATACTGTGGAGAAAGTAGCAATAGCTGCTGCATTTACAACATGTGGAAGGTTGTTGCACTTTGAAGTTTTTCAAATATACTTGAAAATATATGTATTTTTCAATATATTGAATTTTTAAAGGGTATTAAGAAAATAGCACCATACCAAAAAATCACCTTTTCTTTTTGTATTCCTGTACTGCAGATTGAACTCAGGGTGCTCCAATACTGAGCTATATCTCCAAGCCTTTTTTTTTTATTTTGAGACGGTCTTGTTACATTGCTGAGCCTTGTAATCCTTCTGCCTCAACCTCATGAGTGACTAGGATGACAGGCTTGTGCCACCAGGCCCAGCCAAAATTAACTTTTTTCTTTCTTTCAAAATTAACTTTTGATAAGCATAGGAAGCAAGGACAGAAAAGACAGTGCTAGAGCCAGAAGGCCTGAATTTGAGTCCCATTTTTACACTCTGGCTGTGCAAGTGTAGGAAGGTTACTAGACCTCTCTGTGCCTCAGTTTCTTCACCTGTCCACGGGGAATGAATAGGCCTACCTGGTAGTGTTGCCAGGACTCCATGAGTGAGCCTATGTGGAGTGATTGGAACGGTGCCTGGTGCACAAGTGAGCCAGAGGTAGCGAATAAGGATTTACACACAGCTGCCAGGGGCAGGGGGCTCACCATGAGAAACCTATCCCTGTTGGAACCCAGTTCCAACAACTTTGATCCCAGTTTTAACAGGAAAATAGTAATAAAGCCACTGCTTTATTCAACTTCTGATATTGAATTTTTAGAAATAATTTCTGGCTTTTTTTTCATGATTCAGAGAAAATGCTGTCCTCCGATTTCATTTCGAGGGCCCTCTGTATGCAGGCTCTGCAGGGGGGTAGGGTGGCCAGGACAAGGCCTCCCACCAACTCCCATGGCCCCTCGAGTGAGGCACATACTGGGGGCTCTGTGTGAGAGGCCCCCGGGTCTCTGGGGCTATCAGAGGAGATGTGCTCTGGGAAGGCCTCCTGGAGGAGGGGGCTTCCTGCCTCAGAGGACTGAGACCTGAAGGCCCTGCCAAGTGGGCCCCCATCTCCAGCCAGAGAAGACCGACAGCCAGACCTGGAGACCCTGGCTGGCCAAGGGCCCACACAAGGACCCACTGGACACCTTTCCTCTCTGCCAAAGGCCCCTTTGCAGAAGGAGCCCAGTCCTCCGAGGACGGTCTGCTGTCCAGTTATACTGCAGACCGGGGCCTAAGCTGACGGCCTTTGTGTTACTATGGCCATGAAGTAGTTTTCTGTATTGTGCTGTCACCACTCTGAAGTCAGCAACAGCCATCCCCAGATGTCACATAAAACTGCAGATTCCCAGCTTCTCTTGAGAGCTTCAGGGAGGCAGCTGAGCCTGACCCCCCTGGGGAAGAGAAAGGTGCTCTGCCATGGGCCCAGTCCACTTCCTGCTCCTGCCTGTCCCCTGATGGCTGAGGGTTTCCACCACTGTCTGAACTCCAGCCCAAGCTTCTTCTGTTCATTCCTGTAATCACCATGTATTAAACACCTGCTGTATGCTGACCTGTCAAGGCACTGGGTCCAGGCAGTGAGCAGCATGTACAGATGGCCCTGCCCGGTGGGGTGGTGGGGTGGGGGGAGTGGGGATGGGGGGTGGGGTGGGTGGGATATGCTGGCAGGAAAGACACATGTAAATAAGCAACTTAGAAAGCCTATGAGAAGGTTTTGAGCACTGTCAACCAAAGGGACAGAGTGAGGGAGGGGACTGGATGCAGGAAAAGGAGAGCTGCCTAGACGGGATCACAGAAGGTCTCCAGAGGAGGTGACAGCTGGGACACAGCTTGGAGGAGACAGAGCAGGTGTTCTGGGAAGGAGGAAAGAAGTCACAGGCCAGGCTGGAGGGGGGACCCAGGTATTAGGGGAGCCAGCAGGGAGCCTGGGAGGTGCTGCAGGTGTGGGGAGGGAGGACAGAGCGGGGAGTCAGGAGGAGATGGAGAGGCAGCCCTGGGCTCCGCGAGGACTCTCGCTGTTCCTCTGAGCCATGAAGGTGCCCTGCAGAGGAGGGACAGGGAACCAACTCATGTTCTCAGGCGCCCCCTGGGAACCTGCAGGGATGGGAGAGCCCAGGGAGGAGGTGACTGCAGCTGTCCCGGTGAGGGAGGGCGGAGGCTGGGCCAGAGGGCTGTGGACAGAGAGTAGCCATCTGCTTCTGACACTGCTTCACCTCAAGAGCCAAAGAGATTTCCAAAGACAATGGGTCGAGGCACCAAGCGGTAAGGGACAAGAGAGACCGCTGGTAGCGAGCCAGGGGTCAGGGCCGAGGAGAGAGAGGCCTGGGTGGGAACAGAGCTAGAGGGGCCAGGGCCAGAGCACACTGATAAGCAGGTGGGCGCCCACCGAGTGCAGGGCAGAGCTCCGGCCCTCCCTGGTGGGAGCTGACCCCTGGCTCTCCCCAGGGCCAGTGCTCCCAGATGTGCCGCAACGTCTTCATCGTGGAGTCCGTGTGCGTGGGCTGGTTCTCCCTCGAGTTCCTCCTGCGGTTCATCCAGGCGCCCAGCAAGTTCGCCTTCCTGCGCAGCCCGCTGACGCTCATCGACCTAGTGGCCATCCTGCCCTACTACGTCACGCTGCTGGTGGACGGCGCGGCCTCGGGCCGCCGCAAGCCGGGCGCCAGCAACAGCTACCTGGACAAGGTGGGGCTGGTGCTGCGCGTGCTGCGGGCGCTGCGCATCCTGTACGTGATGCGCCTGGCGCGCCACTCGCTGGGGCTGCAGACGCTGGGGCTCACGGCCCGCCGCTGCACCCGGGAGTTCGGGCTGCTGCTGCTCTTCCTGTGCGTGGCCATCGCCCTCTTCGCCCCGCTCCTCTATGTCATCGAGAACGAGATGGCCGACAGCCCCGAGTTTACCAGCATCCCCGCCTGCTACTGGTGGGCGGTCATCACCATGACAACTGTGGGCTACGGAGACATGGTGCCCAGGAGCACCCCCGGCCAGGTGGTGGCGCTGAGCAGCATCCTCAGCGGCATCCTGCTCATGGCCTTCCCGGTGACGTCCATCTTCCACACCTTCTCCCGCTCCTACCTGGAGCTCAAGCAGGAGCAGGAGAGGGTGATGTTCCGCAGGGCCCAGTTCCTCATCAAAACCAAGTCGCAGCTGAGCGGCATGTCCCAGGACAGTGACATCTTGTTCGGAAGTGCCTCCTCGGACACCAGAGACAACAACTGAGCCCAGAGGACACCCTGCCCTGCCTGCCATCGCACCTCCGCACTCCAGCCATCCACCGCAGAAGCCTCCAGAGAGACACCGCTCCCAGAATGGCCCGGACCCCCCCCCCCAAGAAGGACATCCCCCACGTGGCAGAGGGTCCCTGCGCTCTGCTCCACAGTGAGAGGGAAGCTGCTCACGCCCCAGCGTCCAGCCATGGCTGCCCCTGTCTGTTCCCCGGCTGGGAGGCGGCTCACCCTGCCCACCATGTAAATAACGCCCAGCAAAACCCGCTTCCAAGGTGCCTGGAAGAGAGGACAAGCAACCGCAGCACGTCTGTCCTCGGTGTGGAGCGTGTCCGGGGACAGGGAACCGGTGACAGCAAGGAACGCCTCCCCCAGGCTCCCCTTGAAAGAGGGAGCAAAGCCCGCCAGGGGCACCAGAAGTAAAAGAGCCGTTGGCCGGGGTCGCTAAGCTGTGGGGTTGGAGGAGACAAGGGCCCCTGGGGACACGGTGGTCCCTGCACTGCCCCCTGCTTCTCCTGACCCAAGCTGGTCTTTTTGCCCTTTTCCCTCCTTCCCCCTCCTCTCTTTCCCCCTTGAGGCCTGTTTCTCAAACAGAGTCCCCGAGGCACTCCTAGCAGTTGACAGGACACACAGGGGCCCGTTGGCCCTGCTGACCCCAAAGGGGAAGTGGCTTCATTCCCTCTCTGACCCGTAGTGTGGTCTTTTCACTCCACATGTGTGTTAGCGTCATGAAAAATAAATGCCTGACGCCACCTCCCTGATCCTCACAAACATGAGGTGGTGGGTGTTTGGGGCAGGTGGCCCACGGCTCTGGGCAGCCTGAGAAGCACACTGAAGCCCCCAAAGGCCCTGGTGTGGCCCCAGAGCCCTCCAGAGCACCCGCCTGAACCAGACGGCTCCCTGAGCTCAGGTTGTGTAGATGACGCACACAGAGAGGGTGCCAGGCCCGCCTAGAAGGTTCCCCGCAGCTCCCAGGACCCAAGCCATGGCGCCTCATCAGCATCTGGAAGGAGCTTCACACCCACGTCACACTCCCAAACTGCCCCCTCGCGGGTACAGCAGCATCACCTTCTTCTCCATCCTACACGCCAGAGGCCCTGCCACCGTCCCCACCCCAGCCCGGCAGCAGGAAGCACCGGGAAACGAGCCTGGTGGTGAGGCTGCCCTGCCCACGCCCCGGGTGACTGTTCATTGCACAGGGATAAAGCCAGAGCCCTGGGCCCCTGGCCCTGTCCTCTCGGGATCCTCCCCGACCTCCTCCTGTGTGGCTCTTTCCACCGGCCTCTCCCGTCTGCTCTTCAGACACACCCAGCCACCCCCTCGGCCCTCAACCTGCAGGTCCCTCTGCCAGGAGCACCCTTCCTGCCGCCTCCCAGGGAGGCTTCCCTGACCCGACTGTCCCCAGAACCCAGGCCAGCATCCCCCACTCCCCTGGTCCTGCTACTTAGCCATGGTCTGGCTCGGCCCGAGCTGGTCACTGCCAACGGGCAGGGTCTCGGCCACATGGCTCGGCCTGGTCCTGGCGCCTCTGCAGGCGGGGGATGAGCGTGGGCTCGTACTCATTCCTGGTAACAGTGAAGGGAACAGAGGAGAGGCCCAAAGCCCAGAGAGGCACTTGGTTCCAGCACTTGTTTTTAATGTTGGAGGTTGGCTCCTCGGAGCGTCTCTCTCTCCATGCCTTTCCCGTTCTCTGCTCCCTCTCTCTCTCCCTCTCTCTCTATCTCTCTCTCCCTCCCACCCCCCAGAGCCCCACTATCTCAGCATGGTGCCCTGTGGTGAGGCAGAGTGGAAATACCATCCGAGTCACAAGAGCCTCATTAATGGCTCTCCTGACACCTGCTTCCAGTGACTCACGTCGCAAAGTAAGTTTTTAACTAATTAGCTCTACCTTCCCAGGCCCGGGGGATGTCACCATGATCAGCCACTGCCATCCCCAGGATAGCACCTCAGATTTATGGGATGGCCTTTTTCCCCCTTGAATGTACCAGTGAGGCACAGAGGCGATTGGAAATGCCAAGCAGGTGGTATCAGAGGGAGCCCGGCGCCAGCAGCCAGGAGGACACGCACAGGGGTGCAGGAGGGAGCCCTAAATGGAGCAATGCTGGGAGGGAGGGCTCATGTCCCCCAAAAGCCCAGAGCTGGGGGTATGGAGAAGAGACTGGGGTCACAGTGGTCAGGATTCCTGGCCTCATCTTGTAGATTCTGCTCTGTCCTCATGACCAAGGCCAAGGTGTGGATCAGCCGCCATTCAAGACCTCAGCTTGGGCAGACGGGCTCTCAGCCCCAACCCTCCCATGAAGTGGGCTCCTGGGCCCTGGACCCTAATTAGGGAACCTCAGGAAGCCTAGCCCGCTGCTTCAGGTTCAGTTTTAAAAGCTTCAAGCTTTCCTGCCCGTTTTTAGCAAGGGAACCATGTTTCCTGGAGAAGCTGTGGACAGCCCCGTTGTAGGTCAGTCTGAAGTAGAGAAGGGCGGGGTTCGGGGTTCCCTTCCCTCTCCCTGGGGCCTCCCTGTGACCGGGGCTCAGACAAGGAACGCTCTGGGCTCCGGGTAGAGATCTCTGCTCTGGCAGAGCGGCACCCCAGGCCTTCCACGCCGGGGCCATTTTCTGGGTCACGTGGTCATCCCTGATCCATGACCTAGCTGGGCCTTCTCTAGACCCATGGTGGGCCACCAGGAAGCTGGTGACAGTGCAGATTCCCAGGCTCCCTCTGAGCAGGACCAGGACCAGCGTGGGGCCAGCCGGGCGCTTGCCTCTGGCACAGAATTTAAGGGGCAGCCAGAAAACTCAGCTATCAGGATGAGTGGTATTTTAATGCACTATTCCCAAGGATTCAAACAGTGTCCTGGATCACAATGAATAAAGTACGAGATTCTAAATGAAAACAGGGTCTGTCCGTCCTTTCCTGCCTCGGCCTCACCTGCCTCACTCCAGTTCCTGCGCCCCGTGTGTCCTGGCGAGACTGCTCTGCTCGCAGAGGACAAGTCTCCAAGGAAGCGTGGGGCCACTGACCACCTAACCCTGCGGCCACTGCAGGCCCGTGGCCACCCCACCAAGGGCATCGGATGGGCCCAGCACCCTCCTGCTGCAGCGAGCATCTAGGGCCAGGCCCCTGTCTGCGGGGACCAAAGAGTGATGGGGAGAGAGCGAGCGAGAGCACGTGGTTGAAGAGAACAATCTGTGATGGGCACTCGGGTGACCTGGCAGAGAGTGACCAGGGCCAGAGGAGGTGGAGGAGAGCCTCCTGAGCCGGTGGGGTCAGGGAAGGACTTGCCCAGAGGTGACATTTAATGGGGACCTGGAGGAGGGGGAGGGGTGCAGCGGGGACAGCAATGCCAAGAGCTATGTCCCAGGGGGCTAGGGCCAGAGAATCGTCCCCTGCTGGGACCCCTACCAGGGACCCAGCCAGGCCCTGTGGTCGCAGCAGGGACAAAGCAAACAACCCAAAAGCAGAGCTGGCCTCGCCCTGCCCTACAGCTGCTGGCAATGTGTGAAAAAAAGAAATAAAATGTTCCCACACGGGCAGGTGACAGGGGACACAGAGATCATTTTTACTCACTTTACGTCACTTCCTCCCGACACGGTCATCCTTGCCTCGCTGGCCTCCCTCCCCTCTCCCGGACCAGTCGACCGGCCTCCTTGGTGGGATGTGACCATGGCTGGCCCTCAGGTCTGCCCGTCCCCTCCCTGGGGTCATGGCAGGGGGTCCTTCCCAGCACTGCCCCGCCCCCCGCAGCCTGTTCACCCCAGAGCAGGCGGGTCAGGGTGAGGGGCTTACTTTCTAGGAGGGTGATCGACCCTCCTGGTTTGCCAAGGTCCCTCCTAGGTTCAGCCCTCAAAGTCCAGTGCAAACAAGGACCGTCGATCAGCCCAGCTCCTGCCACCTCTGCCAGCTTCTGGGTCTGGCTGCTAAAGTCCCAGAGAGAGGCCCCTGCCCCGCCCCGCGTCCTGGGCGTCCTCCGTGGCCTGGCCCCTCCCGGCCTCCCCTTCTGGTTCCTCCGTCCTCCTTAGAAGCTCTGGGCATGCAGGGGGTCCTGCCACCAGGCAAGGGTGTGCAGAGCAGGGAGGCCACCCAGGCCAGCTAGCCGCGGCTGACGTCTCCATGGTGCATGTCCAAACCTCCCGGGCCTCCTGCGGCCACACTGGCCAGTTCCCCTGTCCGGGAAGCTCTTCCGACTGTCCTCCCCACCTGCCCTGGGGAGCCCCACTATGGCCCAGCGGCCACCGCGGCCACTCTGCCAGGCTGTTCCATGCCAGCTCCTGCCTGAGCCTGCTCAGGGCCTCTCCAGATGGGCACGGCCAAGCCAGCGAGTGCCCAGCTGTGCGGCTCCTCCCGAAGCTGCCTGGTGGTTCTCAGCTGCTCAGGCGGAAATCTTCTGGGGCCTTTAAAATGCATGGCTGCCGGGCCTCGCCAGAGATTCTGGCCAAGAACCATGGAGCTGGGCCCTCAGAATCTGAGGGACCCCAACCCTAACCAAGGTTTCGGGGACAGGACAGGGACAGGAACTCACCCACAAAGCTACAGGCCCAGTGGGGTCAGATGAAGGAGGCCACTGAGGCTTGGGCCCCAAGGCCCAGAGACCACGCAGGGGTCCGGAGCACCGGCTGCTGCGGCTCCTTGCTGAGCCTCAGGGTCCACACCTGCAGGATGGGCTGGTCACGACACCCACCTCACAGCGCTGCAGCAGGCCCATCAGGAAAGTTAGTCGTGGCCTATAGACGGCTCGGACTGTCCCCGGGCACGTGGCAAGATTCCACTGACCCTGCTCTAGTGACTACCACCTGCCAACTGCCTGCACTTTGCACCACCAGGGCCGCCTGTGACGTCTAGGGTGTGCAGGGGACCCTCCCGGGCTCTGCTTGCTGTGGCTCTGAAGGGTCCCCAACTGTGCAGTGCAGGGTCCTCCCTCCCCTTGGGCTTGTTTCCCAGGCCCCCCTCCAGGAGCCCAGCACATTACACTGGATCCACCAATCAGACGCAGTGGCTGGGAAGAGCCGGGGCCTGCTTCCTGCCTGGGCTGACTTGGTGGGGACCGGGCCAAGGACAGGTGTCCCACTAACCCTGAGGGTGGCCAGGCCTTTAAGGAGAAACTTCCTGCCACGCTCAGCCTGCCTCAGGCCGGCCAGGGACAGTGGCACTTCCTATCATTTAGAGGAGGGTGGCCTCCCGGCTGGCAGAGGCCGGTGTTCCTTCTACATACTCTGTGTCCTGTGGCAAGCACCAGGGGCACATCAGGGACTAAAACAGGCAAAAGTCCTGACCTGGTGGAGCTTTGCTTTTCATCCAGGGAAGTCAGACAACAGACAGAACAAACATGGTACCTATGATGTTAGAGATAAGCGCCAAAGAGAGAAATAAATTATGGGAGGGGGGCATGTGCACAATTCCGGAGGGGGATCTGGGGATTCCTCCCTATTAAACACAGAACTGCACGAGGAGAGAGCTTTGGCCTCCTCCCTCCCTCCCTTCCTGTTCTGGATGCTGTCCTGAGAGGACATGATGCCTGGAGATGCAGCAGCCATCTTGTGACTCTGAGGCACAAACCAAGGGTGAGAGCCAACATACCAAGAAATGGAAAAAGAAAGCCCCTGGGTCCTGGGTGATAGCCGTGAACTACAGAGCAGCCCTGGACCCTCTGCCCACAGCTTCCTGTAAGTAACGGACCACCCACTGATGGAGGGCTCCCCACTGCCGGCAGCCAGAAACACTCTGACTGATGATTAAGCAATTCCTGGCTCCCAGGAAGCTGGGAGCCAAGCTGGACCAATCGCACCCCAGTCTGTTCACATAACTGCTCCTTCCTGTTGCCACCTTCTGATCGGTCACTGAGGAATTTGTTACAAAAAGTGCAGCTTTTCCTCTTGCGCCTGGCAGGTTTCCGTCTCAACTGAGCCCCAAGAGAACCTTCCGGGCCCTGCCCTCAGAGGTCATGGTGTATAAAAAGCTCACATCTCTTCTTAATGCTCAGATTATACAGTTTGTCACGAGAATTCAGTGAACAAACCAGAGCTCACATCTCTGAAGGCAGAAGCGCAGCCGACAGGAGATGTGACCACCCCTGGCCCAGGAGCCTGCCCTGAGTCTCCCCCCACCCACCCCAGCTGTCCAGTTGACTCAAGGAGCTACACGTGTCCACTTGACTATTTAGGAGGCCTAGAACTTGGGCCACCATCCAGCGTACATAGTATCTCTGTGCCGCAGTTTCCTCGTCCTTGATCCCCTCCATGCCCAAAGTGTGGCCCAAGGACCTGCAGCCGCGGCATCTCCCGGGAGCAGACCTCAGGCTCCAGACCTGCGGCCTCAGAGCTGCTTTCAGTCAGACCCAGAGATGTGCACCGGCAAACCTTGAGCCACTGCCTACACCAGACGAAGGCATGGGGTAAAATGGGCCCCGTCTGTGGAGACCCCAGGACACAGCCACGCACGAAGCTGTGTCCCCACGGGAGAGCCGAGGGAGCCGGCTCCCCGAGTCTGATCTACCCTCATGCCCAAGGGCTTCCTGTTTTGGAGCTCAAGTATGTTTCACACGAGGTTCACCATGAGCGACTTTAGAGCTCAGCCGGTGCTGTGCCACCGTTGGTGCCAGGCTCTAGGACCCTGTCATCTCCCTAAGCAGGAGCCCTGACCCATCACCACTCTGTCCCCACTTCCCCCGCCCCTAGAAACCACTAATCTGCTCTCAGCCTTTCCTGATTTGCTTCCTCTTGCTGTTTCTCAACCTGGTTCACCGTGTTGTGCCGGTCACCGATGTCCACTGTGGACAGAACACATTCGGTGTATTCACTCATCAGTTCAGAGATGTTTGGGTTGGTTACACCTTTTGGTCACTGTGAAGAGGGCAGCAGCTTCCCAACTCCTGGTCATTGGCTTCTGAAGGAAGCATGTGGTCTAGCCTCGGCTCCTGCTTTGCTCTTATTAGCTGAGCAACCCCAGGGAAGCCCCTTGACCCTGAGAACCCAGACTCCCCAGAATGGCTGGTCATGTGGTGGGCAACGGGCAGATAAGGTACAGTCTCCTCCCAGGCGCCACGCCACACAGTCTGGGGACTTGAATGCAATCCAGGGTACATGGATAACTCTTCCCAGTGATGGAAAACTGGCATCAGGGAGACTTGCATCCAGTCCCTCAAAGCACCACACTCTGTATTGTGAGCACCACATTTTAAAACCTGGAGTTTTTATATGAAAATCTGGATTTCTGATCTCTTGACAGCTCCAAGTGGCCACTGGTGCAGGTGCATTATTAGCTCACTGAGCCTGTCACTGCCTGCCATCCAGCCAGGGTCTGCTGCAGCTTCTCAGGACTGCAGTCTTTCTTGGAGTAGAGAAATACTCCTTTGAATTCTCAGCCTGAAGCGCAATGAATGGTCTTAATCATGTTGCCTGTTCCTTGTCCTTCACCCCCACCTACTGGTAGTTTTGAGAATTACAACCTGGGACCAAGGTAAAGCTCTCCCTCCAACGTTGCTGGTAAATAAAGACTCAGGTTTGTACATTTGCAAAAGAAGTAGGAAGATTGGCCGACCTATGGACCTGGAATAAGTTCTCTGCAAGGCCCTCCTAAATTTCCTGTGTTATTTTGGGCCCCCCCACATAGGCAAGAGCAGGCCATTCTGTCCAATGAACCTTTCAATGTCTTCTTCAAGCTCTTGGTGGACTTTCTTCATAATTGCTTCATGGTTCCAACTTCAAGGCAAAAGTCAACCCCAACCTAGGATCATGTAAGTATGAGAAGAGCGGGATCTTCTCCCAGATCTGCACACGCCTGGCTAGTCCTCGGTCTTTCGTGCTTTACTGAATGCCACCTCCTTGGTCTTGGGACGTTGGCCACCTGTACAGGAAGGCAACAGCCCTCCTCACCCCCTTCCCACCTGTCAGTCTCCAGGAAGGACTTCCTGTACACCCAAAGTGTTTATTGCTTACGTGTTTTCTACCTGTTTACCATCCATTGACCCCAACAGAAAGTAAGCACCCTTCTGTTTTGGTCTAACCTGATCCTCACTGCCATTCTTCAGGACTAGTATTATCTTTACAAATATCCTTTTCTAATAAGACAAGTTTTCTTATAGCAGAAAATTGAGAACTACATTATATTATTACTATTGTTGTGTTGTTGTTGTTGTTGTTGTTGTTATTTGGTACTGGGGATTGAACCTGGGGCACTTTACCACTGAATTCATCCCTGCCCTTCTTATATTTTATTTTGAAACAGGGCCTCACTAAGTTGCTGAGACTGGCCTCAAACTTGGTGATCCTCCTGCTTCAGCTTCCAGTAGCTGGGATTACAGGCACGCACCTTACACCTAGCATGAAAAATTTTTTATATATTTTTTAGTTGAAAATGAACACAATACTTTCATTTTGTTTTTATTTTTATGTGGTGCTGGTGATGGAACCCAGTGCCTTACACACACTAGGCAAGTGCTCTACCACTGAGCCACAACCCAAGCCCATGAAAATATTTTTAAGAGGAAATGCAAAATAACCTCTAATCTCATCACCAAGACATCACATTTATCCATGGGGAGGCTTTGAAACTGATAAAACATTACTTTCTATTTTTAATTTTCCAGGAAGTGCTGTTTTCCACAGCACTTGGACCATTTTACTTTTCCCCAGCAATCCCAGGGCTCTCGTGCCCTACGGGACTCTCTTTATCATCTGGGTTTTTATAATAACCATCTCAGTGGGCTGATCCTGTCTACCTTTGACAGATCAGGATGTCCGACATCTCAGAGCCCGAGGCAGCCAACATAGATGAATCTGCAGAAGGCATCAATAATCCAGACTCCCCTGAGAGAAGGGAGTCTC
The DNA here is from genome assembly GCF_964194105.1 of Spermophilus citellus. Taxonomy (NCBI): domain Eukaryota; kingdom Metazoa; phylum Chordata; class Mammalia; order Rodentia; family Sciuridae; genus Spermophilus; species Spermophilus citellus. The sequence goes on along the minus strand of NC_138185.1, from coordinate 8,034,168 downwards.
TTGGGAGGATGATTCCAAAATAATGTCAAAGTTAGGAAGAACTTGAAGGCCTCGGAGCCAAGCCCTTCGTCCTACAGACGCGGAAATGAGGCCAGCTAGGAGGGACGTTTAGCTCTGAGCAGTTGGAGCTGGGAACAGAGCGGAGCTCACCGCGACAGCTCAGGTTCAAGGTGAATCTGCCTGGTCACAGGAGCAGGGTGGCTCTTCTTTCTGCCCCAAGGCACAGTAAGACGCAGCTGACCCTCCGCGGTTGGGCGCCGCAGCCTTTCCGGGGGTTTCCTCCCCTCCCTGGTGACACGGCTGGGCTCTTGGTCGCCCGGGTCTCTGGCTGGCGAGGTTGTGGAGCGAAAGCCGGCGGTGCACTCAGAGCCCGGATAAGGACCGGCCGGCGCGCTGCGGGGGAGCGGACCCGACACCACCCCTCCCCGCTGCAGGGGGAGGCACCGGGCGCGTCTAAGAATCCCGCTCCTCTCCGCACCCCCAGCCCTGGCTCCAAGCTCCACACGTGACAGCACCTGAGAGACGTCAGGTGCACACCTGGGAGTCATGTGCACACCTGGGAGTCACAAAACCCACTCTGCTTCTCCAGCTTCCTGGAGGCAGCAGAGCTCCAATTCCATCTCCAACGGCTGCCCCAGCGCGACCCGGGCCAAGCGGCTCACCTCCGCCCGCCGGGTCCCTTCATCCATGCCCAGGGCCGAGCCCTGCGCTCCCAGGGTCGGGGTGCGGAGCCAGTAGGTCTAAAGCGCTTCTAAAGCGTTGCGGTCGTCGCCATGGTTGTGAGGGGTTTGTTTTAATATATTAGGGGGAATTCATGCAGAAATTATACGAACTCATAGATATTGTTGCCAAAATGAGATTCAAGTATATTTTTGACTTTTTTTTTTTTTTTAAGCTGATTTAAAGAACCACCGTCTGGAAGGGCCCGGTGCGCCCGCCGCAGCTTTTGACGCGACCTCGCGCCCCCTGCTGGCCGCGCGCGCAGCTGCCCGGCGAGGCTCGGTTCCGAAGCCGACCCCAAGTCTCAGGCCGACGTCGTGGGCGCCGGGCTCGGTTCTTCCCGCAGGAAGCGCGCGGTTGCCCCACGTAAGGACGAGGTGCTCCGAACGGCGCGTCCGGAGAATGCGGCGCCGTGGGGTTGAAGGGGCTCCCCAGCGATCGGCGATAAGAGCTGCAGATCCTGGGGCGCCCTCCAGGCTCCCGCTGTGGTTGGCCCTGCCCTGGGACACCCCGGCTTCTCCTGTGGACGTCCTCTGCGGGAGGAAGCTCCAGGGACAAGCCCACGGGGGAGGCCTTGCTGCCCCCCCGGGGCCCTGCTGGGGCCTCCTGCCCAGGCCGGGTGGAAGTGCCACCTTCCTGCAGGTCTCTCCTCTGGGCCACTGTCCTGTATTTCTCCTTCATGACGTCCTCCATACGGCAGTCCTGGCCTTTCTGTCCCCATTTATCATCTATGTTCCCACCGTGAGCGACCAGGAAAGAGGTGCCTCACGTGGCCGGCTCCACACCTCTGGCCCCTGTGAAGCCTTCCCTAAGCCTCTTCGGAATTGAGTCCCTGGTCCTCAGCTCTGCCCACAATCAAGACCAGAGAGTGCCCACTTGCCTAAGTCCACACAGTTAGAAGTGTCCTAAACATCACACCTCTGGGCTATGCCACACTGCCCTGGGTCAGGCGTCCCACATTGAAGTCACTTTTCCCTTTGGGGTTGGGGGTTGCCCCTGGTCCATGAATCCTTCCACATCCCTGCCTCTGGTGACATTGTGGGGGGAGACTGAGTCATCTGGTCTGCTCATGTGGGCCAGCCCCACTCCGCAATCCCTTGGCCCGTGACTCATTCCCAATGACATTTCCAAAGACAGTGTATCAATGGAGCTTTTCACTCACAGGGAAGAGCCAGGGGTTACTCATCCCTTCAGCCTCCAAACTGGCCAGAGAAATTTCACTGCCTTTGAGACCTGAGGACAAAGGGGAGACCTATTCTAGATGTGCGGCTAGGCGGAGACACCCAAACCTAGTCTCATCAGGCAGATGTTTTACAAGAGTCATCGAATAGTCTGAATCCTTATTCGTATGGTTGCCATAGTGACAAAATCAATCAGTCACTCCACAAATAAACAAGGATATGACCTTGGTAGGTCAGAGGACAGAAACCCTGAGGATCAAAACAGCAAATCCCAAGAGAAAGTGGGGTTGGTCATTGTGTGGTTGGTTGTGAATTTCTTAAATTAAGTACTAAGGGAAGGCCTCCTTGGGAAAGTGACATTCAGGCAAAGCACAAGGAACAGCAAAGGCCCCGGGAGCGCATGGGGTCCGAGGCAGAGCACGGAGGCTGTGGAGCTGGGCAGAGCCGGGGGCCCATCAGAGTTCTCCTGGCCACCAGGCTTTCACGGTGGGTGAGACGGGCGCAGTCATGACAAGACTCCCCTGGGTGTGAAGAGGTCCCCCCCGGCTGCTGTGGAGAACAGACTGGAGAGATGGGAGCAGGCAGAACCCCGGGAGGAGGTGACTGTGCACTGAGGGACCAGGGAGGGAGCAGAAGCCGGCAGACTCCGTTGTACTTTGAAGGTGGAGCCGTGGGGTTTGATGGCAGGTGGAGTGTGCACATAAGAGAAAGAGAGAGAGAGTTCCAGAAGGATTCCAGGAGGGTGGCCTCCACCCCTGGAAGGGCAGCTGTGTGCTGTCAGAGAGGGGACAGCTGTAGGAGGAGCAAAGGTGGGGAAGGACCTCAGGGGAAGACCCACACATCAAACCAAACTTCTTTGGATGCATAAAGACCTAGGTGACCCCAAAATGATCACTCACAAAAATCCAAACATGGGGCAGGGGCCAGGGAAACATGGGGGGCCTGCAGGCTACAAGCAGCGGGCAATATGTGGCAGGGGCAGATCCTTGTCCCTGCTAGAGGAGACAGGCTGGAGCCCGGGACATGCTCATCCACTGCAGGAAAGCACAAGTCTGCTCAGAACCAGGAGCCAGGCGCGAGCCCCTAGACAGGCCCTCCCACCGACACCCCCACCTCAAAGCCACACCGAGCAGCTGCCCTGAATGAGCGTCTCTCTTGGCCAGTGGGCGCTCCAGGGTGACGAGCGTCCTGTTAACGCCTGGAGACAAACTTTTCATGTTGTTCAGATCACCTCCTGCTCCCAGCAACAGCAGGCCCCGTTTCTGGACAGTTTTAAATAAAGCGAGAGGGCCTGGTGCCAGGGGAAGTGACAACCAGTCACCCTCCACTGCCAGCTCTTGCTGACAGTGATGTGAAATGAATGGCGGTGGCAGATGCTGCCCCTCAGACCCTACGACCTGAGCAGAGAAGCCCCGAGGAGACCCAGATATTTTGTCAGCATGCGACTCACCAGGAGGCAGGTGGGCCCCTGTCACAGGCCATCCATGGGCTGTGTGAGTGAGCTGGCCTGAGGTTGCCTGACTGGGCTGGGCGAGGTCCCTGTGCCTTTCCTCTTGCTCTGCCTGTGATCCCACACAGCACCTGAGATGGGTGTGGCTTCCCAAGATGTCAGTCAATCTGCTGACCACAAGACCCCACCAAGCAAGACTCCACCCTTCGAAACCCAATCCCTTGCCTTATTATTTGGGTGGAACTTTCTAGAATGTCTTTTCCCCAATAAATAGAAGGTTTCGGGTGTGCTCACCCTCTCTTGCTCCTTCCAGCGCTGGAGCTGACCCTTGGGGTCACCGAGCTGAGCTGTTCCGCCTTAGAAACCTATGTTCCCGGGCCGCATGGTTTCCTCGCCGTTTTCTTAGTTATTAATACAGCCAGCTCCTTTGAACCCAGCTCACATTGCCAGCCCAGCCAGCTGGAGATAGGCCCCCCACGTCTCAGGAAGATGGGCCTTCTGTGAGCAGGGGAGGGGGTAAAATCTGGTGATGTAAATGGGGTCCTGATTGGGGTCAGGATTTGCCGGGATTTCATTTCTGTAGGGGGTGGCTTTGGTTTCTGCCTTCTCGGCATGTGTCTCATTTTCAATTGTAAAACTGTGCTCATTGTGTCTTTTTATTACGTATTTTTGATGCTCGGGCATCTTGGGACCTCGCTGACCCTGGAGGGCCTACTCTCCATGCCCAGGGTCAGCCAGTTTCTAGGAACTGAAACCAAGTCACCTGGAGCCCCACTTTCATGTGCCAACCAACCACCCAGAGCCCACAGTCCAACTCCCTCCTTTATGGGGCTCCACCATCCACCCGCCCTAAGGCCACTGGGTGGCTGAGAAGGCAAGTGTCCCCCAAGGCTTAGAGGGGTAGGCCACTTGGGAGAGAGAGACTATTACAGTAAGACAATCAAAATTATTATCGGGTGACTTTCAAAGAGACGGTTGCCCAGGGCAGGCGGGACAACATTTTGTGATCGCTGCTCTACAGGTAGATCCAGCAAAGACACTAATGACACTGGAACACCAGGCCGAGGCCAAGCCTGGCTCGGTGCTGGCCAAACAGCTGAAAATCCCCCAGGGGAGAGAGTCGAAGTCAAGAAGGAAAGTGGGGAACACGCATTCTCGGGGTGCTCTCTGCAGACCCAGGATGTGCTGAGTTCATGCATCTCACAGGAGAGACCTCACAAAGACAAGAGCTAAAACAATGTGAATGACAGGTAGGGTCAGAAGGCAGAGGGAGAGTAAGCAAGCCACCAGCAAGACCAGCAAGCAGCACTGGCCTTCTGCATGACAGGAAGGGAACGAGCCAGCCCAAGGGACAACGTCACAGAGGCCGCCACACTGCAGTCCAGGGCCAAATTCGCACCAGAGCTGATTTTGGTATGGCCCGTAAACCGAGAATCATTTTTACATTTTTAACTGGATGGGAAAAAAAATTAAAAGGAGAAGAATATTTCATGTTGTGTAAAAATGGTTTAAAAAAAAAAAGATGGAAATTCAAATCCCAGCATCCACTGCTGAAGTGTTATGAGGATACAGACACATTCTCAGTTCTGTTGAAGGCCGCAGAGCTGAGCCCAGGGGACAAGACAGCTCGCCTGCAAAGCCTGAGGTGCTGGCTGTCTGGAACCTCACAGGGGGCTTGTTGATCCCGGTGCTAGATCATTACATGCCAGCTGGCCTTCCCCAGAAGAGACCAGAAGAGAAACGTGAAATGAATTCCTAGTCCTTCACATAGGTCCAGAGACTTCCAGAAGTGTCTACAGATATCTATGAACTTGGATGGAGAGGAAAAATACATCTTTATTTTCACTTATAATATACACAGTGCATTTTGGCATCAGCATATAAGTAGTCCCTATGATTTGGTCACCAATAAAAATCAGATATTTTAATAATTCATTCGAGTCGTTGCAAGTATCTCGGAATTCTGTTTGTGTTCGAGTACACGGTGGTCGACCTGCCTTCCAGGCCCGTTACTCAAGGTATCAATAAAACAATAATTGGGAGCTGGGGTGGTGCCTCAGTGGTAGAGCACTTGCCTAGCATGTGTGAGGCCCTGGATTCGCGTCTTAGCACGAACTGCATGGATTCAGAACCTGTCTCCACCACTTTCCAGCAGTGTAGACTCAGACAAGCTGTGTAACAACCCTGGGCCTCAGTTTCCTTATGGGAAGTAATGGGAGTCTCCTGCAAGTCACAGTGACTGAGTATCGAGTACTCAGGACAGTTCAGCACGCAGTCCACAGAGGGGGACCTGAATGTGCAGTGATTCTTATTCTGAGTAGGAAGGAAAGGACCTCAAATAAACCCTCACAGGTCCACACGGACAGAGGATAGGAACAGCCGAGACGCTGCTCCTGGGGAAGGAGACGTGCGCACCACTGGCTTTTCTCCTGAGCCACTAGAAATGTCTCATGCTAAATGCAACCCGTTGGTGGCAGGTTTCTCCAGCCGGGGTCAGCTACTCACAGCCCACCCCCACCATTCCTGAAAAGAAAGTTTTATTGGTGCCTGGTCCTGCTGGTTGTCTAAGGATTAGCAAGGGGACTGTTGGGTAGCTGTGATAGAGACTCTGTGGCTCACAAAGCCAAAATGTTTACTTTTCTGGACCTTTAAAGAAGTTTTCTGCTTCTGTTCCACCTGGATTTCCATCTCGAGTGGGCACAGGTGACCCTGCCCAGGCAGCCTGCTGGAGCCCGGCCAGGTTGTTCTCACTGTTGTCTTTAACAGTAATGAGGTGGGCCTGGAGCCCGCAGGCAGGGGTCGAGGGAGCATCCCTTGCTTGGGGGCTGCTTGGCTGGCTTCCTTAGAAAATGCCGAGGGCATGGGGCTGGCCCAGCCGCCTCCTTGACACATGGCCACTCAGAAGAGGAGGGCCCAGGGGGATCATTCCTCCTCTGAGCTCCCAAGGGAGCTGCCCCTGTTCAAGGAGCAGCCAGGGTGCAGCGGCTGAAGGATGCCCTCCTCCAGCCAATACCATGGGACCTCTCCTGGCGAAGCCTGAGCAGAGTAAGAAATTGGAGATGAACTTGGACTCTGATCGCTTTTTTCTTCCAAGGGACTCAGGTTCAGCCTCTAATTCCTTGGAACTTGAATTTTCTTGCACTTTTGGTGGCAAGGAATCTTGGGACATTAATTTATCCCAAGGAATGTCATAAAGAATTCATATTCAAATGCGAATGTTCCACTGGCTTCTATTATAGGAGAGCATTTAATCTCACAAGCAAAGCTCCGATGAGCCACCCCGGAAAACAAAGCTGGATGGAAAGTGAGGTGACAGAAGCACTGGAGAATTCCTTTTCACTGAGCACTGAGTAGCCTTCATCTTGACTCACTGAGCGGGCTCCTCCCTGGCAGATGCGGGGATTCGAGAAGGCAGGGACAGCCCGGAGGTTTGGGAGGTCGAGCAGGAGCACCCCAAGTTTCAGGCCAGCCTCAGCAATTTGAGGTGGCCCTCAGCAACTTTGAGACAGGGTCTCAAAATATTTTCAAAGTTTTTCAAGAGCTGGGGAGGTAGCTCAGTGGTAAAGAACCCCTGGGTTCAACTTCCAGTACCAAAAAAAAAAAAAAGCCAGGACTAGTTGAAGACAGCTCGAGAGGAGGGAGATTTAAAAATATACCCTGCCTGACCTGCGGCTCTGGCTCACTGGGCTGGAAGCGCCTGGCACAGCTCTGTTAAGCCCCAGGCTCTCTTCCTGGCAGCCAAGGTGGAGAAGGCTGCCCTGGGTCACCCCGCCACCGTCTGGTGTCCCTCCAGGCAGCACGGCTGATGACTGACCTTGGCAGCCTGCCGGGTGCTCTGCCCCTCCCTCTTTCCGCCCTGGTCCTGCGGGAGGGGAGGTGTTCTGGTGAGCAGCAGGGCAGCTTTGTCCCTCTGGTGGGCCTGCAGCCCGGGACAGGGAGTGTGTGGGGAAGCAGGGGACAGCATGTCAGCAAGATCGGCCAGACCTGAGTATGACCCCAAATAACACTTGGGTGGAATTTTCATCCTGGTCGACCTAACTCAAGAGTCTCTTTCTCGCTTGGTTTCAAACCTCAGAAAAGAATAGAAGGATGTTAAGGATGGGGCCCCTAAGACCCTTTGTCTGCACCCCCCTGGCTGGGCTTATGCACATGCTTTGCTCCTGTCCCTGTTCTCTTCTCCAAGAAGCCTTCTCTAGAGGAAGACAAGTCGCCTGGCTGTGTGCCTTCATAAGACCCTCTCAACAACCCCCCCACCTTTTTTCGGGGGGGGGGACCAGGTATTGAATACAGGGGCACTTAACCACCGAGCCACATCCCCGGCCCCCCCTTTTTTTTTAATTTAAAGGCAGTTCTCACTGACTTGCCTAGGGGCTCGCTAAATTGCTGAGGCTGGCTTTGAACTCACGATCCTCCTGCCTCAGCCTCCGGAGCGGCTGGGATTACATATCAAAAAACTGAAATTAACAGAATTTCTCAACCTCGACACAGCTGGCATGCAGGGGCCAGATCTTTCTTTGTAGCTGAGCCATCCCGGGCACCGTGGGCTGTTTGCCAGCATCCCTGGCCTCCGTCCACTAGATGCCAGCAGACCTTCCCCTCTCCCAGTTGTGACAAAGCATCTGCAGACATTGCCCCATGTCCAGACCAGCTTCACAAGCGTGCAACCCCCGCAGTCACAGGGCCTCAGTGCAGAAGGGCCTGTGCTGGGCTGAACGCTCTGCTGAAGCTGTCGTTCTGCAGCGAGTCATTAGCTGGTGAGGGAAAGGCTGAGTAGCCTTTGAACATGGGCCCTGCAGATTATGTTGCTGGAATTAATTGTGTTCCTCCATTTTCAAGCCTTCTGTCCTCCCACAATGGGAGCTCTGGGACTACCGGACACGTCCTGCCTCTGTCACTCCTGTGTCCCCAGTGTGGCAAACAAAGGGTTCAAAAATACTTGAGGAAGCAGAGCACGTGGGAGAAGCTGGATCTGGGTCCTGTGGCCACCCTCCCTGCCCCGGGCTGAGGGGCTGGAGGGAGGAATGTCCTCAGCCCCCACCCCCACCCCGTGTCGGGGGTGAGTGGCTCTGGTCATCAGCCGCGCTGCCCCCCTCCCCAAGGCTGAGGGAACATTCTTCCAAACTCCTCATGCGTATGGAACAGCCAGGGTGGCTTTGCAGTCTCGGGCCTCTCCTTCAGCCCTCCATATGCTGTGGCAGCTGGACGGGCGGCGGTGCCCAGATGTCCTAAGATGAGGCTGGCCTGGCGGGGTGAGGGACTGCTGCATTTCTGAGCCCGGCGGCTGGACCCAGACCTTCCCCTGGCATTACTTCCGGCCAGTTCAGCTGCCCTCCCATGGGACCCTGGCAGGGGGCCAGCTGTGGCTCTCAGTGTCTGGCCAGCCTGGGACAAAAGCACTTGAAGTGGGACCCAAATTTCAGAGAGACAGGGAACTGGGGCTTCATCTTAGAAAATGAAAGTCAAACTGATAAGGATGAGCTTATTTCTTCCCCCATCAGGACCGTCGGCGCCCCTTCCCGGGGAGGGCGGCTCCTGGGCTCCCTCACATTCTGCCGCTTGGTCTGGACGGGAGCTGGTGACAGGGTGGGTCCCGTCTGTGGAACCCACCAGGCGGTGCAGCCAGGACTGGTGCGAGTCTCTCTGTGGAATCTATAGAATTCCTAATTTCAGGAGCCATGAATCGTCCCGCAGGCCGCTGTCAGCAGCCCTGAGCTTACTTCGGGCTTCGGCGCGAGGAGCGGTGTCCGCACTGCTGGGCTGGTTGGCCCCAGGAGGAGGGTCCATGATCCTCCAGAGAAGACAGGCATGGCACGTCACGGGCGGTGCTTCCCCTGGGACGTGGTTTCATCAGCAACATGAAGCACGTGGAAGGGCAAGGACACGGCTCATCGTCCAGGTGCCCAAACCAAAGCTCAAGCCGCCCGCACTGCCGCCCCTCCCGGGTCAACCAGAGCCCCCTCCGAGACTCAGCTCCCCTCAGTCTGCTTCTGTCCTCCTACCACCCCACCCCAGAAGCCCCCAAAGACGACCTGTCCAAACCTCCGGAGCTGTGGACACGGTCCCCTACCTGGCAAAGGGGACCCTGCAGGTGTGGTTAAGCATCTTGAGGTGGGAAGGGTGTCTTGGTGGCCCAGGTCGGTCATCGTAACACAGGGACCTCAGGAGAGGAGGGAGGAGGGTCAGAGAGACGATGGGGGAGGAGGGGAAAGCAGAGCCGGAGGGGCCGGCACGGAGGGAGCCTGGGTTAGGCGGTTGGTGCTGGTGACAAAGAGGCAGCCCAGAGCAAGGAATGCAGGCCACTTCCAGACGCAGGGAAAGACGGGGTTGGACCGTCCATGAGCCTCCAGAGAGAACGCAGCCTCGATGACCGTGACTTGGAGACCTCTGACTCCCGGGACTGTAAAGCTTATGGATTACAGCGAGGATGGATCAGAAGCAGCACCCAGAGGACATTTCCTCTCCCCTGTGGGCTGAAGGGCCCGCCTGGCTGGCTTGCCCCCACAGTCCTCCATAGAGAAGCCAGAGGCAGCGCTCCTTCCTTCTGCAGCCCTCCCTAGGCCTTCAGATAGGGTCTGTCTCCTGAGGCCTATGTAGGAAGCTGGGTCCCCAGGCTGGTGATGTTAGGTGGTGACAGGATCCTTGTGGGTGAGGTCATTTCTTGTCTCACCATGTGATCTCTCCTTCTCAAAAGCAATGCTGCCATTATGATGCCACCCACTGTGAACTAAGAGCTGAGGAAGCCTTTTTTTAAAAAATAAAGTACTAAGCCTAAGGTATTTTGTTATAATAAAGACTAATGCAGACTAATGCGCCTTCTCATGGTTTTCCGTTGCCTTGGACTAAGATCCAGACTCCTCATCAAGGCTCATGACGCTTTGCGTGACCTGGCCTGCCCTTCCTCTCTTTTCTCTGCTCCAGCCCAACTTGGCTCCCCTTGCACGTTCCAACTCGGGATGTTCTCTCCAGCCTCAGGGCCTTGGCACTTGCTGTCCCCACTGCCTAGGATGCTCTTTTCCCAACTCATCTCATGGCTCTCTTCCTCAGAGATCCTGTGGCTACCACCCCAGCCATAATTCCTTTTTGAACATTGGGTATAGAACACGTTCTCATTGCTACTCGTGCAGGAGCTACAGTCTACACTCAACAAAAGTCAGGACTTTAGCAATCATGGGCTCCTCCCCCCGTGGTCCTCTTCCCTGTCCCGTCCCTCCTCTCTTCCAAGAGAACTGTGTTCTGGGTGCTCTACTCAACCCTCCCTTACTTTCCTTTTATGTAGTTTTATCACACATGTGGGCGTAAGTTCTGTGACCAAAACTTCAAAATGGTCTCGCACCTGGGAAGGTATGAATCGCTGCAGTCATTCATCACCCCTGTGTATCTGGCTTTCAGAAATTCAACCAGCCCCCATAACGTGCTTGCTTTTAAACCTAGAAACTCAAGTGTGACACCACACCTCAAATACTCGTCTGTGTGTGTGCACGTGATCATGAGTACACAGAAAACCTCAAAACACTCATCGGGAATTCACAATGTGTGCCAGAAACATCCTCAGCTAGTTAACGACTCAGTTATTCTGTACCTGACTCCTCCATGTATTCAAAAGAGACCAAAAACCCTGCACTGAAGTGGTTGAGACCTCATTAGGAGACCATGGGAAATGCACAGGCGGACACTAGCCTTGTTCCGGGGTAGCTGATTGGCTCACAATGTCCCACCATGCTCCAAAAGGTGTGTGTGGGGGGTCTGAGGATGATTAGGTGCATAAAATATTTGGGAACAGCCGGGAAAAGGACCCAGAACACAAAGGAATGTCTCCTAAAATGCTCTGGAGGGACAAGAGAGCCTGCACTCCAGGATCCACTTTGAGGAGAGACCCCCTGCCGGCTCGGTTATTTCAGGGGAATCTATTGTCGGCAAGGACACGTCAGGGGACCTGTGAACAGGAGACAGCTCCTGGCATCTCACTCAGTTTTCAAAAGATTAAATGAAGTCACCTAGGTGGGGAAGGACTTCATGAGTGCCATGAAGCCAAAAGTGAGCTGTGAACACCTGGAAGGCAGCCAGCCCCCAATGTCACGTTTGCTCGGAACCCAATCAGCACTCAGCACGTAGCAGTCTTTCAATAAATGTCTAAAGAATGACGCGCCCCTGCCTAAGTGGTCTTAGTCATATGTAATATATATTCATACACATGTCCATATATACTAACATACGACAGTGGATCATACACATATGTACATATTATATATATATATATATATATATATATATATATATATATATATATATATATATATATATACACACACATGATCAAGGACATACAACTTGGTAGAAATACTACCAAGAATAAGTAGTATTTTTTAATGAAAAGGCTTTAAATGTGTGAAAAGCTGCTTAAGCTTGATCACAATAAACACACAAATTAACCATGAAAAACGTTTTTAACCATCAGATTGGCAACGCCTAAAAGTCTGAACGACTGTGTAGGCGAGGAGCAGGAAGCAGCCCTGTCTGGTGTTGTAGACATTAATACTGTCTCTTCAGAAGGGGGTTTTGCACTGCCAAAATCAATTCAAAATCAGAACCAGGCGTGCTCTCACAGAGTAAGCGCTTTATCGCTTGTTAAATGCATTTGTACACAGACATAAAAATGAAGATATATAATTTAACTTAATTTAGTTGATATTGGGGATTGGACACAGAGGTGCTCTACTTTTGAGCTACACGGCCCGTCCTTTTTGTATTTTTTTATTTCATTGAGACAGGGTCTCACTAATTTGCTGAAGCTGATCTCAAACTTGCAATCCTCCTGCCTCAGTCTCCCGAATCACTTAGATTAGAGGCTTGTGCCCACTGCACCCAGCAACTTGAAGATATTATTTCAGGGCTCAGGTTGTGGCTCAGTGGTTGAGCACTTGCCTCACAGGCATGAGGCACTGGGTTTGATGCTCAGCACCACATAAAAAAACTAATAAATAAAATATATTGTGTCCATCTACTTTTTAAAAAGATATTATTTAAATGTTATAAGAAAAAAATGTTCAACATCTCTAGCAACTAGAGAAATGCAAATAAAAATCACATTGAAATTTCTTCTCTAGTCATAATGGCAATTATCAATATAAACAATAAAAAGTATTTGGTGAGGATGTGGGGGAAAGGGTACACTCATACATTGTTGATGGGACTGCAAACTGGTGCAACCACTCTGGAAGGCAGTATGGAGATTCCTCAGAAAACTAGGAATGGAACCACCTTATGACCCAGCTATTCCACTCCTTGCTATCTATCCCTAAGATCTAAAATTAGCAGACTGTAGGAATGCAGCCACATCAATATTTATATCAGCACAATTCACAATAACCAGACTATGGAACCTACCTAGGTGCCCTTCAACAGATGGATAAAGAAAAATGTGATACATATACACAATGGAGTATTGCTCTATGAAAAAGAATGAAATTATGTCGTTTCATCAAATGGTAAATGGAAGGAACTGGAGACTAGACTACTAAGTAAAATAAGTCAGATTCAGAAAGTCAAGGGTTGAATGTTTTCTCTGATATGCAGAAGCTAATCTAAAGTTGGAGGGAAGAGAGAAAATAAAAGGGGAGGCAATGTCATAAGAGAAAGATCAGGGGAATAGAAAAAGGGGATTGATGGGGAAAGAAGAGGGACGGGATAAGGGGAAACATGGAATGAGTCTGACCTAACTTTCCCATGTACATATATGAATATACGACAGTGAATCCCACCATTTTTTAAATCCACAGACACCAATTCTTAAAAAAAAAAAAAAAAAAAAAAAAGGTAAGTAAATAGATCAGCAGAGGAAAGGAAACAGGGAACGAGGAGGGGATGGATGGGTAAATACTGGGAACTTAATTGGAGCAAACTATACTGCATGCATTTATGATTATGTCAAAATAAATCCTAATGTATAACTTATGAACCAATTTTTAAAAATTTTTTAAAAAATGTTATTTGAAGCATTGTTACTAATAGCAGAAATACTAAGAATTCAAAGTGTCCATTAATGAGGATCTGATTAAATAAATTGTAGAGCATGTATTCATGGCATTAAAAAGGAAGTTGGGGGCTGGGGATGTGGCTCAGGTGGTGGCGCGCTCGCCTGGCATGCGTGCGGCCCGGGTTCAATCCTCAGCACCACATACCAACAAAGATGTTGTGTCCGCCGAGAACTAAAAAATAAATATTAAAATTTTCTCTCTCTCTAAAAAGTAAATGAATAAAATATTTTAAAAAAAAGGAGGTTGGTCTACAGGAACTGAGAACAATTGGAACCAAACAGTGAGCCTCGGGAACAATGTGAACAGAACGTTGCTATTTGCATTTTAAATAGAACATGTAGGACAGGCAGCAATCTGGGAAAGCTGAGGCAGGAAGATCATAAGTTCTAGGCCAGCCTGAGCAAATTAGTTAGAGCTTGTCTCAAAAAATAAAGATGGGGGCGCTGGGTAGTGGCTCAATGGTTAGAGTGCTTGTCTAGCACGTGTGAGGCCCTGGGTTCGATCCTCAGCACCACATAAAAATAAATAAAATAAAGATATTGGTCCAACTACAACTAAAATATATATGTAAAGATGGGGAATGTAGCAGTAGGCCCTGGATCCATTCCAGCAATGCAAAAATAAACATTAAAAAATGGTGTATGTCACTGGACTTGGGCATAAAAGCCTGTACATCCAACTACTCAGAGCTTGAAGCTGGGGACCACCTGAGTCAGGAATCACTGCCATCTAGGCAATATAGCATGACCCTGTCTCAAGAACATAAAAAGGCATATGTGCAAATATGCTTGTATAAGAACATATTAAGACTGATTACAGGGGCCAGTGTGAGCGCCCTACAGCGCCTGGTGGAGCAGCTCAAGCTGGAGGCCAGCGTGGAGAGGATCAAGGTCTCTCAGGCTGCGGCAGAGCTTCAGCAGTACTGCATGCAGAATGCCTGTACGGATGCTCGGCTGGTTGGAGTTCCAGCCAGAAGCAACCCCTTCCGAGAGCCCAGATCCTGCATTTTACTCTGAAGACTTGGAAGAAGTTTGTTGAGAAATGCCGTCGAGCACAAAGTAATGAATGACTGACTCCAAGTCTCAAGAAAATACTTTTCTTTAGCCAAATGGCTGAGATATTTCAGACCTTTCCAGTGTCCTGATCTTACAGCCAAAATTCTACAGAAATTAATGATTTTCTACTCAAATAAGGAAACTGAGTGAAGAAATAGAATTGTTTTAAGTAATAATGGCTTGGTTCTTCTGAAGAAGTGCTTTGTATTAAGATAAAAACCTTACCACTAAATATACCAAAATACACCTCTTTAATAAGTGAGTTACTGGTGTTGCTATACCTAGAATATCATGTATGTTTTATTAACTGGATGTTTACATTTTAGGAAGGAAAACACTTTTGTTTATTAAAAAAAATGGAGTATTTGTAATTTGTTGTTCCTAAGATTTTTATACTATAATAAAGTTTGTTCTATCATAAATTTACAATTACTAAATGAAGACAAGAAAGTATAAAATTGTGGGGGAAGAATAGACTTTACTAATCAAATGATGCCTTGATTTTTTCTAAATAAGATTGTTTTATTTAACACAAGAGGTGTTGTTTAGAAAGATTCATGTTATGATATATATTAGGTTGTCCCATTTTATGTATGAAGCAGATTTGATCTCTTTTTAAGTTCCTTTACTTTATAGTTGTGGTTGCACTTTTTAAAAGATACATTATTTCATGCCTTTAAAAAAATGTTTAAAGTAGGACCTACATACAGAACATTGCAAATGATTGAAAACAAAGTAATGTGAAAATATTATGACCTAAAAGAATTCTTCATGTCACAAGGGTTTGACTTTGATGATGTGCCTTTGATTTAATTTGGGATACTTTTAGAAGGATACTTAGTGTTGTAATAATCTTTGAAGATCTTGGAAATAAATTCTGTTTAATTCATCATTTTCTATGACAGAACAAAAAAAAAAAAGACTGATTACAGGGATTGTCTGAAGAAGGACCTTGAAAGACTAAGGGTTATGAGAAAGAAGACTTCCACATTTTGTATATATTATTTTTCATTTTAAAACTTCTTATTTTGAAATAACTTTGAGTTTCCAAGATAAAGTTTCCATATACCCTCGACCCAGTTTAACATCTTG
Organism: Spermophilus citellus; assembly: GCF_964194105.1. Lineage (NCBI taxonomy): Eukaryota > Metazoa > Chordata > Mammalia > Rodentia > Sciuridae > Spermophilus > Spermophilus citellus. Next base: position 8,018,636 of record NC_138185.1, on the reverse strand, counting down.
TAAATCCCTGATAACGTCTGTAAGAACCAAGAAATGAACACGGGTGCAATATTATAAATGAAATACAGACTTGATTCAGTTGAGGACTGTTCCTATGGATCTTGTGCCCCAGGATATAGCCTGGATGTCTCAGAGCACTTAGTGAACCTACTTTCCAACTGCTTAAATTTTATCCTGAGCATGAAAATCTAATCATTTTTCCTGAGCATGAGTTACTTTTAAAAGCCTAAACATTTTTTAAAAACTAAATGTGCATGGGTGCAGTGGAGGATCCCTGTGAGCCCAGCAGCTCAGGAGGCTGAGGCAGAAGGATCATAAGTTATTTTGACATAGAGTCTAAGTTGCTGAGGATCTTGCTGTTGAGGCTGACCTTGAACTTGTGATCCTCCTGCCTCAACCCCCCAAGTCAATGGAATTATAGATGTGTGTCATTGCACCTGGCTCGTATCTCCTAGTTTTTAAAGGCCAAAAACACAGCCATAGGCTGGAAGAAACACTTAGGCTTAAATAGAAAAACAAACAAACACAAGGCAAAATGAAACCACCACAAACTGATTTAGGTCTTTTTTATTTGGGTGGCCCTGGAGGGTCAGGGGGAGGTCTAAAGCTGCTTCAACAATTTAACACGTGCATCTTGTGTTTTCCATTTTTAATTAATCTATATATTTTTTTGCCTTTCGTAGTATTTTGATGAATTGGTGATTACATGTAATTTCTTGGAGTGTACCTTCATGATAATCAGAATGAAGATGGGAGTGGGTAAAAGAAACAAGCTTACAAATGGTTACTTTTGGAAATTTGTACCTGTAGTGTTTCAGGCTGAATTAAACCCATAAATTAACCCTTAACAACATCGGGGGTAGGAGGGAGTGGATTAAGTTAAAAAAAAATACTAAAAGATGACTCATGGACCGGAATTGTGGCTCAGTGGTAGATCGCTTGCCTAGCATGCATGAGGCACCAGGTTCGATCCCTGGAACCACATAAAAATAAAGAAATAAAATGAAAATATTGTAAGTATCGTGTCCATCTACAACTAAATATATATATATATATATTCATATATATATATTCATGATTATCTTTAAAAATAATTTTATCCTTTTAAACATTTATTTCTAACTTAACAAAATGTTGTCAAAGTATCCATATTATATGAACATTATGATCATACAAATGGGTCTTTGTTTTGTACCGTGAGCTGAACCCAGGGGTGTCTTACCACTGAGCCACATTTCCAACCCTTTCTTAAATATTGAGACAGGCTCTCACTAAGTTGCTTAGGGCATCATTGTTGCTGAGGCTGAACCTGAACTTGTGATCCTCCTGCCTCAGCCTCCCGAGTGGCAGGGATTATAGGTGCGCCACTGCACCCTGCTTGTCACAGTCTTCACAGATCTGGAGCTCTGCCTCCCCACTGTAGACATCGGGGCTCAAATCAGCTGGGATTAGGAATGTGACTTGGCTCTGCTGACCGGGTGATTCAGAAAAGAAAAACACGGAGCAACTCTCATTGAAAAGGTCTGAGAGAGGAGGGGCTGGTTCAAGGAAGATTAACGATGGCCTGGACGCAATTTCCTCTAGTGCTCCATGGGGCAGTGCAGTTTGTTCTTCTGGGCCCAGTTCTACACATGGTTTTGATCATCATTCCTGGAAGTACAGCCTCAAGTCTGTCCCCAAAAGTCTCAAAAGCATCTCCCAACACCTTAAAAACCCTTTCCCCACTTAATTAGCTTAACAGTCAGCTTCTGTTGCCTGGGCCCACTGACAATCAGGTTTGCAGGAACAGCCACAACGGCCCAAGTTAGGACAGGAGTCTGTTTCCAGATCTGCATGAGTTGGCTTCCCCTGAACAACAGGTAAGAGGTAAAAGCTGGCCACCTTTGTGTTCCACTCCAGGTCTCAGTGAGGTCTCCAGAGAAGCAGTCAAAAGTGACCTGTTTCAATCTCTTGACAAAGACTACACCTGTTCAAAGAATGAGTTCAAAGAATGTTCCACAGTTAAAGTGATGACTATTCTAATTCTGAATGTGATTCTTAAACAATATCACCCTTTCATAATAACAAGACTTTGTACCAGAGGTTGCAAATTGGTGTATAAACCTGGCCTGTGTTAGGTGTGTTAAGACTTTTGTCCTGCAACAATGTTTTTAAACTTTTTTTTTAAGTGTATTTATTGCCAGAGATACAGAGAGTTCACATTACATCTGTGATTTCTTCTCTTAAAACAGAAAAAAAAAAAAAAAATCTGATGATTATGGCCTGCCTTCAACAAGCAGATGGAGGGTCAAAGCCCCCCTTTGACAAGCCATGTGTTCTTCAGCTGGCCACTGATATACAAGAGTATACCAAATTTTTACTTTTAATTTTGTTGTATACATTGTAAGCTGGGTATATGATCTGCCATTTCATTTAAAAATTTTTAATAAGTAAACAAACATAAAACACCTACATTGTACACTGTTACAAAATACTAGAATAGAGTAAATCTAAACAGAAAAGGCAGATTAGAGGAGGGGTGAAAAGAGGGCCTGGACTAGAAGATTTCAAAGCAAACCAAACAATAATATAGTTTTATCAAACATTTATTTCTGTAGGATATATTCTATTATTTGAAGTAGAAATAAGACCCAAATAAGAAATAAGACTTATTAACAATAAACTGACACCAAATATATCATCTGTGATCAACTTAGTAAGACTAAGTATATATTTTAATTCTAGACGTGATTTGGAGTTTTGATTTAAAGAGGTGGAAAAGTGCAATTGAGGCAAAAGTAAAACACAAAATCCTATCACATTATATCTGATGTTCAAGATACCCTCTAAATGCTGAAAACTCAAGAAAGTTCTCAGAGAAGGTATTATAATCCATTAATATTACATTACAACCAAAAAGCTCCTTATAAAAAGGAGGTCGTGTAGTCAGATAAAGAATACTGGATTCTTCTCCATATTATGGGAAGGATGTAAATAAATATATCTTTGAGGTATGACAACAGTCACTTCAGTACTGTGGAAATGACCCATCGATTTTGGCAGCCCAGGCCATGAGTCCCCCCACAACATCCTGAACCATTAAAGAGTCTAACTCCTGGGCTGCTGTTAAGGACTGCAGGATCCTCACGGCTTTCTGGGAGTCATTTCCTAGTTTGCAAATCACATAAATGGAGAGTGCAGCCCCTTCCTGAATACGCTGCTTCCCTTCCTGGATTGCTTCTCCCAGGAGTTTCAGGCTTTCCGCATCCCTCCGTTCTAAATGTTTCAAAGGGATGTGAAGGGCATGAGGCAAACGACAGATGTCCACCTCCACTTTAGGCCTGACATCCAGCAATAGATGGGGTGCCCCAGAATCCAGAAGTCGCTTATAGTCAGTGACAGAAACACGCTCCTCTGGGCTCAGAACCCGCAGGGAACGGCACTTATCGGTAGCTGAAGAGCCACAGAAGGCCTCATAGTCCTGCAGGTCGGTAACAGTGGGGCGCTCCCCGCAAGCTGCACAGTCGGGCCTGCGCCTCCGCAGCCGAATACAGCGAAAATGCCCTCCGAGAGCGTCAAAGAGCAACAGACTGCCACTGTAAGAGGGACCCAGGCCTGCAGCGATCTTCAGCACCTCCAGCGCCTGCAGGCAGCCCAGGACCCCAGTTACCACACCGAGCACCCCACCATCTGCACAGTTGGTCACCGTCTCTGCTGGGGGTGGCTGGGGGAACACGCAGCGATAGCAAGGCCCACCGTCATAGTGGTAAACTGTGATTTGACCTTCGAAGCGCAGGGCGCTGGCCGACACAAGAGGACGGCCGGCCAGCACGCAGGCGTCATTAACCAGATAACGAGTGGGCACGTTGTCGGAGCAGTCGGCCACCACGTCGTACCGGCGGACTAGGTCCAGCGCCGTGGCTGGGGTAAGCGCTTGAGCATAGGGCACGCACTCCACCGCCGAATTGAGGCGGCGCAGCGAGGCGGCGGCAGAAAAGGCTTTGGCCTGTCCGGCCAGTGCCTCGCCATGCAGCACTTGGCGGGGTAGGTTGCTCATCTCTACCACGTCGTAGTCCACCAGGCCAAGGCGGCCCACGCCGGCTGCAGCCAGGTACTGCGCCAGCGGGCAGCCGAGTCCACCGCAGCCCACGATGAGCACCGACGCGGCAGCCAGGCGCAGCTGTCCGTGCACGCCCAGCTCAGGCAGTACTAGCTGCCGGCTATAGCGCAGAATCTCTTCTCGAGACAGGGCGGCCTTGGGCGGCAGCGGCGACACCGGAACCAGCCGTTCTGGCTCAGGTTCTTGTTCTGCCAAAAGAGCTGCAGCCAGCCGCTGCTTCAGAGAACTCAGCTCCTCCTCACGCCGGGCAACTTCAGCCTGTAAGGCGAGCACCTGCTCCCGAGCAGCCATGGCGACCCCCTCCGGATATGGTCCTAAGAAGAACTTCCGTATCCGGCTTACTGTCTTCTAGCGACTGGAATAAACTAAAACAACTTCATAAACTTGAGTAAAGGAGACAAATAGGTAGGCATTTCCTGAAGAAGTCTTCCGACTCAATTTAAAAGGTTCACAAATCCTGCCTACTTCCAACTGAATCACGCACAGGGCCTGGAAGAAGTGCAATTCAGTCATACAGGCCACCCCCCTCTTCCGGGATTTGGTACGTTCCGCGCCGCGTGACGTAATTCCGCCTCCGGCGTCCTGCGCTGTTCCGCCATGGCCTCCGTGGAGTCGCGTCGGAGTCCTGCCAGCTCTCGGCAGGAGCCGGAGGGGCACTCCCGACGCCAGGACAAGTACTCGGTGCTCTTACCCACCTACAACGAGCGCGAGAACCTGCCGCTCATCGTGTGGCTGCTGGTGAAGAGCTTCTCCGAGAGGTAGCGCGCCCGACCTTCCTCCCCGAGGAAGGGGATGAGCTGGCTCCGCCGGCCTGGGTGGCGGCGGTTGGCTGCGCGAGGCGGCCCTGCCAGTCTTCCCCCGGATCACGCAGGCAGCCGCGAGGAGGAGGCCACCCCGCGAGGAAGGAAAGACGGACACTTGCCGGGTGTTCTCGTGTCCTGGGTTCTCGGTCCAGCTCCCGGGTGTTGTGAGACGCTCGCGGTCCTGGTGACGAACGCCTTCTGCCCCCGCTCGACGCTTTTTTCTTAAAAGGCTGACCCCCCACTTTTACCTGGGGCGCAGCTGAAAGCCTGAGCCGCCCCCTCGGTGGTCGTGGCCGGCCTCCGGAGCCCGGGCCCGAGCGGGCGCGCTCCTCCCGCCCCGGCGCCGAGGGCTTATGTAAGCGTGAGGTTGGGCCCGTGGAGTAGGGAACCGCCGCGGGCGGGATCGCCTTTCCGCCGAGGAGCCAGCAGGGCGGCCTCGGCGAGCCTTGTGGGGTGTTTGGTGGGGTTTCTAGAAAGGAGAATTTTGGAGTTTGAATTTCGAAGTGTTGTGCGATTTAAAAAAAAGAAAATAATCAGAGAGTCTTGGCGGCTCAGAGTAATTTGTATGACGGTTGGACAAATGCGACCACGCTGCGAAAATCTGTAAACGTTTTTCCATAGCAACACGTACGATCGTAGCAAGTTATTTTTGAAAAGTTAGGCGGTAGCACATATGGCTATGTTATCATTTATTTACCCGGGGCGTGTCAGTAACCAAATTATTTCCAGAGGTTTGGTTTTGTTTTGGCTTTTGCTTTACCATCAGCCAACCTGAGCATTACTAGATTTACGTTGTTGTAAACACTTGGTGGAAACCATTGCTGATTTGATCGTATTTCTTGGAATAACTATCTGCACGTTTAAGGCTCCTCAAAGTTTAACTCGTATCTCTTTTCCACTTTAGATGTATGTCTTTTTAATTCTATTCTGACGCTCTTTCCAAATTAAAAATTAATCATGTAACCAATCTTGTTCTGGTTTATAGTCTGATTTTCATCACACATACAGGTATATGTGCATACATGTCAGTGGGTATATTATGAAGTTCAATTTATTCTAATTTTTTTTAAATGGGGGTGCTGGGAATTGAACTCAGGAACACTCCACTACTGACCACATCGCCAGCCTTATATTGTATTTTATAGGGCTCATTGAGTTGCTTAGCACCTTGCTTTTCTGAGGCTGGCTTGGAACTGGCAATCCTCCTGCCTCAGCCTCCCCAGCAGAGCAGTTGAGATTACTGTCGACCCTGCACAGTTTATTTATTATTTTTTTTTAATGGTTTCTGGGCATGCTTTTAAAAATCAAAATGTAGTTTAGTGAAGGAAACCATTAATACCTTTGTAGGTGCAGATTACATTGTCACCTCAGCTTTATTTAAGCTGCCTCACCTTAAGGTGACTTGGCTGATTTGAACACGGAGAATTTTGCTTATGAATAACTCCATTTTGTTTGAGAGAGATACTTCTTTTAATGTTCTACTAGAATGCTCATCTTACTGTTTGGGGTGTTAAAAGTTGTTCCCAAAGTTAAGAGCTCAGTGGGAAAGCGAAGTAGCCATCTATAGGGGAATAGATTGGCTGTTTTATATTTTAAGTTTGCTGGGGCTGGCTTTTTTAGGCCTTTAGCAGTGGGATGTGTTGTCTGTTTCATTTCTTTGCATATATTGCTTACAGCAAAATCAAGAGGTAGCAGTGTTGTGTTCTTCCTTTCCCCTTTAATTTTGCAATGTCTTTATTAAAGGGGAAGGTGGAGATAGAGGGAAGCAGGGTGGTGATTAAGTATGCATTCATAAAGTATTTATTCACCAAATAAATACTTTGTGTTGACTCTTTTTTGAATAGAAAAGAAACTATCATGTGAAGTTAATAGAAAGTAACAGATATTAATGTTGAAGCACAATAAAATCTCTTATAAATCTACTGTGCTTTTTTTTTTTTTTTAATTTTGTAGTGTGAATTAATGGGTCCTACTGTTTGAAGCAGGCATTTAAAAGATTGTGAACACTATTCTAAACATTTTTTAAGAGTGAAATTAAGTCAGATTTATTCCTGATATTTAAATCTGCTTTTTTAATTAAACTAAAAAGGATAATCATTCAAAATACTCAATTTGTTTTGAGTTGCCACTTAAAGTACTTTTGAAATATTTTACATACCTAAGATTTGATATTAAGATTCCAAGTTTTCACTTGGAAAGTAGGTAAATAAAATTTCATAGGATATCATATGTGATATGTATGTATGATACATGAATATAAGATTTTCTAACTAAAGTGTATTTTTTCTGTGTAAGAATTTTTTGGTATCTTGGGTCATCATAATAGCATTTTCCAGCAATATACTAGGTTTGGAGGTGAAGTATTAGATGTTTGGCATTTATTTAATTTGATACTTGAAGTTTTCTTTAGTGACTAATATGACAGTAAGTCTTCACTTATACTAGTGAGAAATCAATTATTAAATTATTTTTAAATTTGGAAAAGTCTCCAAACATTAATACAAATTCAAATTTTTAAATTTTAGTGGAATCAACTATGAAATTATAATCATAGATGATGGAAGCCCAGATGGAACAAAGGATGTTGCTGAACAGTTGGAAAAGATCTATGGATCCGACAAAATTGTAAGTTACATGAGCATTTTTCTGTCATATGAATTGTGTTTGTATATGGAAAAGATGACAAATGAACAATGCTCAAATATAGTCTATTTGCCTAGAACTGAAAAGAAAAAGAACAACTTATGCCCTTGAGAATGAAATGCTTTTTCATTCTGCTTAAAATTTTACATATCATTGCTGTGTTGGGTTAGTGATAATTTTATAGCAAAAGAGTGAGCTTTAGGATGAATACTTTTTTTTCATCTTTTTAATAGTTGTAGATGAACAGAATGCCTTTATTTTATTTATTTATTTATTCATTCATTCATTCATTTTGTATGTGCCCCACATATGGTAGGCAAGTGCTCTGCCACTGAGCTACAGCCCCAGCCCCTGAATGATAGCTGTTTTTGTGACTGATTACTACAATGAGTTTTCTTTGGCAAAATTAAAACATGTTGTTGAATTGACAAGTAATATCAAAGAATCAAGTTGCAATTTGTGTGAGTCTTTCTTTGCCCTTTCGCTGAGTACTCATCCTTTAGTAGAGAATGCTATTTTCAGGTAGGTGATTATAAGTTAGAAAGGTGACTATTTATATGTGGAACATAAATAACTTTTCAGAACACTTAGCATTTTAATTTTTATATTTTAACATGTTTTGTAATTTTGTATTTTTAGAAAATGTTCTGGTAATAAAATGTAATATAGTTGTTATATTTTAAAACATCGGTTATATTTTAAAACATCAAATAACTGTACATTCAAGAGATTTGGTTACTTTAAAATAATTAAACGTTATCCTTAAATACAAAAATATTATATTTAACAAGATTAGTACCCTAGCCAAATAATTACCTAACCAGATAATTCATAAAATTAGAGCTATAAATGACCAGTCAATGTGGGGGAAAAAATGAGCCTCACTAAGAGTTGCACAATAGAAGAGTATGATTAGCCTTTCTTAGTGGAAGGTTTATTTTCTTTTTTTTTTAAACTAGTGTTTTTTGTTTTTTGTTTTAGTTGTTGATAGACCTTTATTTTATTTATTTATATGTGGTGCTGAGAATCGAACCCAGTGCTTCACACATGCCAGGCAAGTACGCTATTGCTGAGCCCCAGCCCTTAAACCAGTGTTTTTGAAAGTATGGTAAATGATTGGATTCAAATCTATTGATCCTAGAATAGATTGACATAGTTTTCTGAAATCTCAGCTGGCAATAATGTCATAACCCTCAAAATATTCATACTTTACTTTTGATGGTATTAAAGTGTACAGTGGGTTTTAAAACTGCATGTGTTTTTAAATACAGTCACATAGCTTACTTGGAATATTTTTTACTCATTTTTTTTTTCAAGATTTCCTCATAAGAATATCTTGCAAAGGTTTCTTGTTGCTCAAATTATTGTATTTCATGAAGTATTTTATTTTATTTAGAAGTAGTTGGACACAGTATCTGTACTTTATTCATTTATTTTTATGTGGTGCTGAGGATCAAACCCAGGGCCTCACACGTGCTAGACAAGTGCGCTACCACTGAGCCACAACCCCAGCCCCTCATGAAGTATTTTATAAGTAAGCATATTTCACAGAATATATCCCTGGCACTCTTGCAAGCACTTTACAGGAATTCACTGCTTATTCCTCATTCCAGCCCCGTGATAGAGTTTCGTCGTGCCACTATATGTGCCCAGGATCGTGGCTAGTGAGCAGTGTAGCTGAGATTCAAATCAAAGTCTCATGACTCAAGAGTCCAGGTCCTATCTGCCACTGTATTTTGCCTTACATAAAAAGGAGCTGTCGGATTGACGTGAGGAGGCAGAAAAGGATCCGGAGAGTGTGGAGAGGTAGGGTTGGTTAAGGTTGAAAGTAAAGCACGCTAGGTGGAAACAATTTGAACTTAAACATATTATAAAATGTAAATATTACCTGTAAAATTGAAGTTGCCTTTGATAAGCATTTTTTAATGTGCATTCCAGTCTCTTCCCCCAGAAAAGACTCAGGTCAACAGTTTGTATTTTTGTGCATATGCCTGTAGAACTAGGTAGTAAGTTTTCTTTTATAAACACAAATATAATCATTAGTACTTCTAATGATATCTTGAATAGGTTACTATATTCCCACATTACCTTTAACTATTTCATAATATTGTTTAATGATGGATATAAACCTTTGAGCATTCTAAAAATTATAAGTAATAAAGTGATCTTTTTTAAAAAGAATTTCCAGCTGAAACAAGGTTATAGAAAATGTCATGAGCTTTAAAAGTTTTGCTTATTTAGAGCAGGTACTCGTATTTTGTCAGTAACTATCAATCACAGAATCAAAATTTGAGATCTGACATGTCTTGTCTGATTCTGTTCAATGACTTGTGGGTGTCTATTTCTCCTCCCTGTTAGCTCTTATTGGACAAGAATAATTGTATCCATCTTTGTTCTTCCCCAAGACCTTTGCATGTTGTCAAAAAGAAAAGAAATCTGTCCTTCTTGAATTGAACTGGGAAGGCTTTGTTAAGAGATTTGGCAGTCTGCGGTGACCTGCTCATTCACAGCCAAATTCAGAAGGGGACAAGATATGCTCACTAGTTTCCAGCCAGAGGAAAATGCTAAACAACAAAATCAGGGGCCAGATACGAAGCAAAAAGTTTACAAGACTAAGTAATTGGAAAACTGTTAAGAAGGAGGAAAACGTCACCTCTTGTTAGGAACATAATTTGTTATTGGAGCAGTAGAGAATGAGATGAAGTCATCCAAGTGTGAAGTTAAGATTAAGTTCATGGAGGAAGGGTGATGTCAGCATTGAAAAATCACAGAGAATCAGGAGAGTAATGTGGCTATCAGCTATTCTGAAAAGGTATGGAACAATGAGTTATAGCATCAATTTTGTAGGAAGGCATCATTGTTTTAAATGACAGATGGTAGTAATAGATGTAAAATTAATATTGTTTAGAATATGGTGGATAGTGCCAGAAAAAATGCTTTGCCTATAGGGTTGGGGATAAAGAATGTTGCCTTTCTAAAAAGCTGTATTAATGTATTTGGTTTGTAACCACCTTTTTTTTTTTTTTTTTTTTACTTTGGCAAAAAATGTTAAGCATACGCTACTTTAAGGCTAATAAATGCATTATTTCTGTTAAAATGAACGTGCACTTACAAGAAGGGGTAAGATAAAATTTAGTCAAATTTTTATTGAAGTATTGTTTCTTTTTCCTACAGCTTCTAAGACCACGGGAGAAAAAACTGGGATTAGGTAAGTAGACCCTCTAACCCCCTCATACCTGCGACTTGCCTTGGTAAAATCATCCAGTGTGTAATTTCCCAATTTGGAACAGGACCAGATATAGCAACGTGGTGGATTTTAATGTGATCTTTATGACATTTAAGTAGTTTAACTTGGGTCACCTTTGTTAGTCAGGACCCACTCAGAAAAACAAACTGCTCTTTGAGTATAGGGAATTTAATACAAAGAATTTGGTTGCACAGATGAAGGAATTGCTGAGAAGCCAAAGGGAACAGTGAGGTTCCTAAGAAGTCAATAACAACTGGAGGCTCCTTACTGCTGCCCCTGTAGATGGAGCAATGAAGGGGCGTGGGGGCAGGTTAGAGCCCAAAACCTGGTCTGCCCAGAGGGAGCTAGAATGATGAGGTGGTCCTGCCAAATAACCTGTCAATGGAGGACATGTTGACTGTCCTTCTCCCTCCTCACAGTCTGCACCTGTACCTCACTAATTGTCTGTAAGCAGATGATAAGGGAACCTGGAAAATGTGGTTTCTACAATATAGCATAGAGAAGGGCCAGAAAATGAGTCTGGGAACACACATCATGGACCAGCATATTGCTTTAGCTGCACCTTTGGGCATAAGTTTAAAAGTTATTTTTTATTTCTAAAATAGAAAGATTTTCCAGTTAAATATAGGGCATTATAGAATATCTCAAATGAGCTCAGTAATTGAGATGAAACCCTGAATGCCTTTATTTCTGCCACTGCCCGCAGTTACTCATGTTGAGAATTGGTATACATAATGAAAAATCAGGGGATTATGGAAAAAACATAGTTCTTACGAACTAAAGCTGCTGTTCAGAAGACCTTTTGTTCCCTGGCATCATCAAACATTCTCAGTATTGGGCTGGGATTGTGGCTCAGTGGTGCAGCACTTGCCTAGCACATGTGAAAGTCTGGTTTCTATCCTCAGCACCACATAAAAAATAAAGTTATTGTGTCCATCTACAATTAAAAATATTTTTCAAAACATACTCTCAACATTTTTGGGATTGAAATAATCTGGAAACTTCCATGAAAGCTGCCAAGAAATTACTGACTATAGTCGCTTCTTCCCACTTTGTGAAAATGGACTTGGACTGCTGGGAAGAGCAGAAGCAGAGAAGCACGTTAGGTAGTGACCCAGGCATCAGAAGGTAGTGCATGGAAAGAAGGGAATTGGGAGAGGGTTTGGCTATAGAATCATTAGGACTTAACAATAGTTTAGAAATTAAAGTTTTGGGTAAGGTAGGGAATCAAAGATCACCCCTAGACATGTGGGTGGAACACTCAAATAGTTGGTAATTTCCTGAAAGGTGGCCTATAAAGCGGTGGGTATTTAGGGGTGATTTTGGAATGTTACATGTAAGATTTCTTAATATGCAAGTGGAGCTCTGAGAAGTATCTGGCCTTGTCAGTGTCTTGGAAGTATCAACATAAATACGACTTTTAAACCATGAGAATATGATAATTTTTATATATTCTGAGACTATCTTACTATTTCTTTGCTAAACTAAAATATAGATGGGATCTAGTAAATTGACATCTGAATATGGAGTAGATACCCAGCTATATACTTAGGATGGAAACTGACCAACTTATTAGTAATACTTTTAGAAAACTGATACTGCTTTTCAAGTGCTAAACAATTTCCTCCCTATTCAAAAGTATACCAATGCCTGTCTACTGATATTCTTTAATGGATATAAATGCTTTCATTTTTAGGAACTGCGTATATTCATGGAATGGAACATGCCACAGGAAACTACATAGTTATTATGGATGCTGATCTCTCTCACCATGTAAGGGGCATATTTCTTTATTAGCTGTTCATGATACTTTCAGCCTATTTTACTGACTTACTGTTTATTTTTTCTAAATTTCAGCCAAAATTTATTCCTGAATTCATTAGGTAGGTACTGTTTCTAATATTTGAAAAGAGTTACAATTGAAATCATTTTTCTTACATAGATTTTGGACTTTTTTTCATGAATTAAAAATGTACATGTTATTTTAACTTTTCTTTTAAAATATAACCAACATAGATTTGAGACTCACAAATGTAGGTAGATGTGTGACTGATATAAATTAGGAGCCCTGAGAAATGAATGAACAGATCATTCCTTTGTTATCTAAATTCTTTTAGAGCACAGAGAAAGATTAAAGGAAGCCTTGAATCATTAGAGTAAGACACTATCAGCAAATAGGGTTTACTCTAGGAGTATATATCATTCCTCATGTTAACAGAGAAAGTAGCATGATTGTATATAGATACTAAAAGGTATTTTATTTGTTACATTTTCTAATAAGAACTGAAATAGAAATAGAAGGAAACTATTTAAGCATGAATAAAATGACCTAGTCCTAACACAAATGTTATGCCCAATAGTGAAATTATCAATCATTTCCAATAAGTTTATTAAAATAGGTAGGCCAGTTCACATTAAACATGGATTTAGGTAATACAGTAAGATAAGAATTTAGTTAGATATTGGTAAAGGATACAAAATTGTATTTGTTTGCAGGTGATATAATCTTAAAAAACCCAAGAGATGACAAAACCTCTGTGAATAAACTTCTGACATGACATTCACTCCCTGTTTAGAATACTTCACAGAGTTACCCTCAACACCTGAGGGAAAAAATCCGAACTCCCTCATCCTTTCAACTCCTATATAAGTGGCTCCTGCCTCTTTCTGACCTGATCTTGTGCCATTACCCCATGCTCTCAGACCTTGGGCATAGTCCTCTTTTTTTTTTTTTTTAGAGAGAGGGGGGAGAGAGAATTTTTTTTTTTTTTTAATATTTATTTTTTAGTTCTCGGTGGACACAACATCTTTGTTGGTATGTGGTGCTGAGGATCGAACCCGGGCCGCACGCATGCCAGGCGAGCGCACTACCGCTTGAGCCACATCCCCAGCCCGGGCATAGTCCTCTTGTTTCTCAATATACACAGAGCTGAAAAGCTGTCTCACTGCACCTTAATGGCCAACTACTGCTCATCCTTTGATCTCTACATAAAATTACTTAGACCTTTTCTGCTTATCTCTCTAACACTCAAAGCCACCTTTGACCTAATAAGGAAATGGAACCCTGGGAATAGATTTTCTATTGTATTTTGGACTCAAACTGGCCACATGTAGAAGAAATTCAGATGGCTAATAAACTTTTTTTTTGGGGTGGGGGGGAACTGGGGATTGAACCCAGGGGCACTCAACCACTGAGCCACATCCCCAGCCCTATTTTGTATTTTATTTAGAGGCAGCATCTCACTGATAGTGCCTCACTGTTGCTGAGGCTGGCTTTGAACTCGACATCCTCCCATCTCAGCCTCCAAGCCACTAGGATTACAAGTGTGTGCCACTGCGCCTGGCAGCTAATAAACTTAAGAGAAAATATTCACCATAGGATGCAAAGAAATGCAAAATAAAGTAACTATTACCCATTAGTTTCTCAAAATTTAAAACTTTTATTAGAGCAGTTACATCTAGTACTTATAGGTTTAAAAAAAATGGGCACATTCAAATATTGCTGAATAAAGTATGAGTTGTAACTTTTGGAAAATGATTTCTGCAGTATCAGAAATATGAATAAGCTTTTGTTTGGTAATTCTAGTATATTCCATTTTGGGGGACTCTTAAGCATCATGGTAAATGTTTTTAAGAATGATTATTGTGGCATTGTTCATTATGGGGTTTTTTGGTCACTGGGGGTGGGGAACCCACCGTGAAAATAATCACAGATGTCTGACTTGAATGATTGGAACTATTTTTTAAAAAGGGGAGTTTTCTGTTGACCTGTGGAGGTATTTGTGATTCTGCGATGTATGTTATTAGCTGACAGAAAGCAAGGCAGAAGGTGGACTTTTTTGGATTTCATCTTTGTAAATGTAACCAAAAACTTTGAGGCACCCCTTTGATTATTTTTTTATATGTAAAGAGAAAGATCTAGAGGGACCAGACTGTTGTAGCATTGTGTTCACTTTTGGTGGTGGAAAGACTAGTTTATAATTTTACTAACACTTTTAAGAATAGTTTTACATGGTATAGTCAGCAAATAGTACTATGTTATAGTTTTTCCTTCATTTATTTAAGATAAATAAAAGAAAAACAGGGTTGAATTCCTCATTCTGTAAGGTCTTTCGGTAAATAATTTGTCTGTTTCCTTAGCATTGTTTTTTTCTCTTTTTCTGTTAAAAGTTCTGTTTGTATAGCTTATGGAAATGCCTACTGAGCTCAGTAGCTTTTTCTCATTGACATTTTTTTCCCCCTGTAGGAAGCAAAAAGAGGGTAATTTTGATATTGTCTCTGGAACTCGCTACAAAGGAAATGGTGGTGTATATGGCTGGGATTTGAAAAGAAAAATAATCAGGTATATACGTGTACTATAATTTCTCTCAATGTAACTACTGGAAATATATTATTTTGATGAAATTACATGCTGCCTTCATTTGTGCCAATAAATATTCCCAGGTGTAGCTTCTTACCTACACTTTTTCCTTTGCTCAGTGTGTTTTATTTTGGATGTTTTTCAATTATCAAAAACTTACGAACTTTTGGTAGAAATGGTCTGGTTCAGTAAAAGTTACTCTACTGGACCTCAGTTTTGATTTGATTGAGTTATTCATCTATATTTTGAGGCTGGATAGGTAGGTCCCTTCCCCCATGTTTATATTTTTATTACTTTAAGTAAAAAAAAAATGCCAACTTTTACTAAGCAACATAAACTAGTATATTCCATTTTGGGGGAATATAGGGCCCTGGAGTCAGATATGCCTGGGATATCCTCTTTGTCATTTACTTCCAGTTTTACTTTTTCTGACCTTTATCTCCCTCATCTTAAGATGGAAACAAAACCTACTATTCCAATTTTCTATTACTGTCTTAACAAACCATCCCAAAGTTCAATGTCAAAGTATCCATCATTTCTCACAACTCTGTGGATTGGCTGTTGGCGTCTCGGCAGGCTTCTGTTGGGGTTTTTGCAACATTTGGCAGTTGTTGCTGGTCTCAGTTCTCTGCAGGGCTCTCATCTCCAGAAAGCTGGAGCAGCTTCTTCGCCAGGCGCCCTCAGGGAACAAACACCCAAGAGTACAGCAGTGGAAGCTGCAAGACCACTTGAATTCTAGGCTCCTCTGGGGTTCACAAAGGGTCAGTTTTTTTTTGTCAAACCATTTCATGAACAAGAGATGAGGGTGGGAGAATTCCCTTTTCTGATGGGAAGACCACAAAAAAATATTTTTCATATTTTACCTATCTAACGTACTTTTTCAGGGTAGCAGGAAGATGAGATATATTTGTTGTCACTGATATCTTTTACCACCCATTTCACTCTTATTAAAGATTCATTTAAGTTCATCTCAGTTTTGCCTCTACTAGAACCTAGGACCTGCCATGTAGAACATTTAAGAATCTTGTCTTCTGTAACACGGAGTTGGATAAAGCAGTGCTTTTCAGTCCTGCTAAATATTAGAATCATGTAGAGAGAAAAATCTCATAAAACTACACCTATTTGTCATCCATTCCTCACACACACTGCAGACCATTTGAGAATCTCGAAAAGTGGGCCAAAGGCTTCAGCGTTTTTCACAGACTTCCTAGATGAATGTTGTGAGCCAGTGTTGAAAACAAGTGAACTTGATCTCTAAAGGCACTCAGGTCATTTACCTATTATTTAAAATTAAGGACTCCCAATCACAGATACATTACACCTTTTAGTTGTACCTGTTAGTAGCTGTTAATATCATCTGCAGTGTCCTAGAGTATAAACTTTATTTCTTATCAGTATGATTCAAATCTAGAATTCAAACCCAAAGCTGACAGATTATATTGTTACATTGTGTGCATTTATGAACATGATGTACAACTATAATGCACCAATAAAAAATGTGAGGAAAAAACCCCCTCAAGACTTGAGTGGCTCTTACAACATTTTAATTAATTAAAAGACCCCAGTTTTAAAATACATATTTCCCAGCATGGTGGGACACACCTGTATTCATGGCTACTTGGGAGCTAAGGTAAGAGGATTGTTTGAGCTCAGCCTGGGCAACATACAAGACCCTCTCTCAAAAATAAATATACTACCTTGTGTAGATGTACGAAAGTATACACATACATACACATATTCCTTTGTTTATACCCATTTGGGATAAAGGGATAAACTATATAATATTTTTATAGGTATTAGAAGCAAATTGAAGGGAAAATGTTTTTGTTAGCCATCATCCCATATACCCTAATCTTGGTGATTTGCATACAGTCTTAGCTAGGGAGGCTTGGGCTTAGGAAGAAAGCCACTCACTTCAGATTGTCCCAGAAAACTTTCTGAATCTACACATGCTAAAATAGGTGCAATACAAAAGTCACTTTTTTTTTTTTTAAAGAGAGAGAGAGAGAATTTTTAATATTTATTTTTTAGTTCTCGGCGGACACAACATCTTTGTTGGTATGTGGTGCTGAGGATCGAACCCGGGCCGCACGCATGCCAGGCGAGCGCGCTACCGCTTGAGCCACATTCCCAGCCCCAAAAGTCACTTTCTTTCGACACTTGGCATCTTTTTGAAAGATTAATAATAGTTATTAATCATTACTATCTTATAATTGATGATACTCTTGTGTTTGAAGTCATTGTTATTCACTTGAGTGTGTTTTACCAAAGTTCTTGGTTGAATCCAGAATCCTCAATACATTGGTATTTGGAGAAAAAGCCTTTAGGAAGTAATTAGTTTGGGAGGTATCTAGAGGGTAAGCTCCATGGTAGGACTGGTGCCTTCATAAGAAGAGGCTAGAGAGCTTACTCTCCTTCCCTTTGTGTGAGAATACAGAAAGCCAACATCTTGATCTAGGATTTCCCAGCCTCTAAAACTGAGAAATTTCTATTGTTTAAGCAACCTAGTATAAGGCATTTGTTAAAGTGGCAAAGCAAATTTAAGGCTAAGAAAGTGAATCAATTTCCAGAGATCATGAAAAGCCAACATCCTCTTCTACCTGCATACCATCTTTTTATACATTCCCAACGAAAAATTCAATCTCTGTGCAGATTAGAATCTGAAAAGGAAACCCCTTACCAGATCCCTGTCTTTTTCCATCTGTTAAATTCTTTATCCAATCCCTGATCTTTTTTTCTTACTGACATTTATAATTCTAAGTGGTAACCATTGGTAAATATCAGTTCTATTTTCTGTTTTTGTTCTTAGCTAAAGTTTGAAAGGATGATTGCTTTATGGGTCTTAAGTTCACTTTCAAAGAACGAGTCCCTATTTTCTGAAAAATGGGTATCAGGTTTCATTTCACTAAAAATTTCTCTTTGTTGTAGAGAATTAACATTTTTGTGTAATTAATGCTGCATTTATGAAATTAGCACTTTTAGCATTGTGCTCTTGGATATGTTTCTCTTGTATATCAATTGTATTTAATTAAGAAAATGGTTGTTTTATTTGGCAGCCGTGGGGCCAATTTTATAACTCAGGTTTTGCTGAGACCAGGCGCATCTGATTTAACAGGAAGTTTCAGGTACAGTGAAATTTTCTACTATTTATAACTTCCTGCCTAAATTTCTTGTGTTACAATAGCTATTTTAAAGAAATGCTTTATATTCTACCCTGTTTCTGTCCTGGAATGCTAGAAGGACAGAAGTTGCTTATGTAGCCTAAATATCTCTGAAGGAGAAATATCATACTTTTTCTTTAAAAGTTGAGAGCCGGAGTTAGGTCAGTGTGGTGCTTACCTTAGTATTGGGCTCAATTGCTCATGTGGAACATTGCTGTTAAGTGACTGGGAATATGCTCCTGAGAACAACAACACATAGTCCAGTAATTTTCTATAGTTTTATGAGTACTTACAGCATTACCTACAGGGGAAAAAAAAAAAAAACTTAGAATCTTTACTATTTAGGTAGAGTTTTTAGTTACTTTGTTCTCGATGTAGATTTAGGGGGGGAATGTGGTGTCAGTGCTGGTGATCGAACCCAGGGCCTCAGGCACGCTAGGCAAGTGGTCGACACTGAGCTACTCTCCAGGCATATACACACACATGCGTGCATGCACACGTAATCTATGCACATAATGTGTTTTTTTTTTAGTTTGGCTGTGTGTGTGTGTGTGTGTGTGTGTGAGTGAATACACGTTAGGAATTTTGAACCCAGGGCCTCAAATGAGCAAGGCAAGCACTCTACCACCAAGCCCTGTGCCCAGCCGTGTGAATTGCTTTGTATGACTGGGCCAAATTACAACTAAAGATTGCCAGATTTTTTTCCTCCAGTTTCTGAAACTAGAAAATGCCTGCTCTTTTAAGGTCCCAAACCCCATGCATTACTTAATTTATATTACTTGTTTATTGTTTTCTATTAAATAATGTTAGGTTCTACTTTAATGGAAAAATCTAGGTTGTTTGTCAGAATTCATTGTTAGTTGCTGACTCTTGAAGGGAAATAAAAAGAAAAAATAAACCTCTATATCTAAAAAGTAAGTTGATTAGAAAGTAGACATTGGGCCAGGCATGTTAGTGCATATCTATAATCAATCCCAGCAATTTGGGAGGCTGAAGTAGGAAAATCCCAAGTGTGAAGCCAGCAACTTAGGGAGACCCTGTCTCAAAATTATTAAAAAAAAAAAAAAAAAAAAAACTTGGTATATAAAAGAAAGGAGTTCTATAAATATATCCTTTCAATTCCAAATTTAAAGCAAAGGAATCATGTGTGATCTGATTATGTAGCAGTAATACAAAGAATAGTGGCACTCAGAAAATCTCTGTACAGAACTTCCCTCTCTGGATTTCACAGGCCACAATTGTGATGGTTTTGAGGGAAGTCCCAGGGTAGCTCATGAGTCATGGAGATAGAGGTTGTGAAGAAAAACAGCAATGACATGAGGCTTCCTCACTGCCTCAGAGCAAATGGGGCTTAAACTAAAGAATGGCCTAGAAGTCTGGATCTACACAGCCAGAGCGGTGATGGGGCACGTTTATCATTCAGTGGGGTTCATTGTCTTTAGGTCCCTAGAATTAGAAGAAAAAGGAATACAAATATTTTTAGAAAAAGGAATCTCAGAAAGCTGCAATCTGACATAAAGCCATTTAATAGCAAAGACCAGCTGGATGCTGATCATACGTATGAGAACAAAGTCTTATATTTGTGTCCTTTTAATTTATTAGCCATATGTTTGAAGATACCATGGGAGGGGACAATGGGGAAGTTGAAGGTAGTACTGAAAAGAAGTGTCTTAGAAAATGATTCTTAAAGAGCCAAGCATGGTGGCACATGCCTGTAATCCCAGCATCTTGGAAGGCTGAGGCAGGAGGATTGCAAGTTCAAAGCTAGCCTCAGCCACTTAGTGAGGCCCTAAGCAACTCAGTGAGACCCTGTCTCTAAATAAAAGACTAAAGAGGCTGGGGTTATGGCTCAGTGGTTCAGTGCCCCTGGGTTTAATCCCCAGTACCAATAGAAAGAAAGAAAATGAAAATGATTCTTAAAGGGAAAGAAATCGTAGCCCACTCTACTTGTAAAGGCAATGCTGGAATAGTCCCATCGCTGTCAGTCCTTCCCACCCATCATCCTAATATCCTCCCTCCCTCACTTAACATCATGTGACATTATATATCTTTAGTTTTTAGTTCACTCCTAAAACATAGTAAGACATATTGCTAATTGTGTTAATGAGTATTACAACCATCATATTTTCACTCTTCATATTTATTTCAAATTCCTTTGAATTCATTCAGGACCTTTGTGGGAAAGGAGTGCACACACTAAACTCTCTTCTTACGTTCTTCCAAGGGCTCTGCTGTCTGTCTATTGTGTCACACACTTAAAAGCCAAAAGGTAGTGATAACCTTAGAAAATCCTGGAGTAAAATCTAGATTCCAGGTAACAATAGGCATTGTAGGTCCAGGTGATCTTAACTTGGTGAGAAATAAAGTTATGCCAAACTGCCTCTCCTAGTAAAGGTAGGAATTTCTGGCATCTTACTCATTGATACAAACAAACAAAATCTCTTTGGAAATAACTCCCTGCTATTCATAGTTACTGAAGAAAGTGATTTGGTTTACCCACAGGACTTCGCAGTTCCTCTCTTTGGCTTTGTAAATCTGTTGAGCTCTGTGTTTGACCTGCAGTCGATCTAAAGGTTAGGCTGTGTGCCAGCCCACTATAAATGTCTGTGACCTCACTCGTAATAGATAAATCCTACCAGGATCCCCTCTTTGCTGTGATGCCTCAGTACCTGTCCTAATGTAAATGCACTGCTTATCCTAGTGGGAATCATATTATCCTAGGAAATGTCTTAAGTAAATCTCCGGAAATAGACATGTATGGTGAAGTTCCAATCAGTTATGTATTCTTTCTGGTCTTATATATATTGTAAATGTCAATTCTGTTTTTCCAATATTTGGAATAGTTTTTTCCCCTTTCAACATTAAATGTAAACTTTTAGGAAATTTAAAAATAGGTGGTTCTGTATCAAATGCTTCATTTTACCATATTTTAACAATTCCCAGTAGTTAGTGTCTGATAGGAAGATGATTCTCTAAAAAGTACTGAGAATTCATTTTTCCAGATTATTCCAGACTACGTGGCACATATTTCATGGCCTTTCTTGGTTGGGACCAGAAGTATTAGAGTCATCAAGTATGAGAATTTTTCTTTGTGCCAGTGGCTAGTGAAAGTCAGGCTGTATAAATACCAGTGAACTCTTGGAAAACTCAAGATATATATGTAGGCAAGTGATATTTATCCAGATGTTCATGTACATTTTGATTTTTTACAGATTATACCGAAAGGAAGTTCTACAGAAATTAATAGAAAAATGTGTTTCTAAGGGCTATGTCTTCCAGATGGAGATGATTGTTCGGGCAAGACAGATGAATTATACTATTGGTGAGGTATGTAACTGATGAGAAGTAGTAATGTCATATTCCTCATAAAGGAACAGTACAGTGTGAACATGTTGTAATAAAAAGTTTAAATTTGATAACTACTAAATTAATGTTGTGGGTTTCCAGTTGTTTAGAATGTCTCTGCACTAAAGGGTGAATCCCTTTCATATGTAATACACGTGACCTACTGAGAATTAAAGTTACTGGTACCTCCTCCATCTGAAGCCTTTATTTTGACCAGTCAGCCTCATTTTGAGTGCCTTAGCTGCTTTTCCTCTTAGAGCCAGCAGCCACCATACTTTGTCCTGAATGATGAATCCCATGTGCCCATTTCCTGTGAACAAGTGGAAGTGGCCAGAGTGAGAGTCCTGTGATATTTCAGGGTAGCAGTGAGCTCTTAGGGAAGCTCTGCACTACACTAGAATGCCACTTGTTTAAGTTATAAGGTTTCCAACTTAATGCCAAACAGTGGCAGCTAAACTGGACATACTGAAGCAGCTCAGTGAAGGGCCATTATACATTTAAAGTGTACTTTTTCCTTGAAATTTAGCTTTTCTAACAGTTGTAGATTTGATTCTTATGACTTATTTTTAGATGATAAATGTGTGTTCAATTTAAAGGCTTGGCAGTACATGCAATTGAGTCCCTTCTGAACTCAGTTGAAGGACTTATTGTGGGACTGAATTTTTCTGTTCCATTAATAACAGTTGAATACCTGCTGGTCCCTAATTTTTTGAAAACTGATTTTAATGTATATTTTTTCAACCAGGTTCCAATATCATTTGTGGATCGTGTTTATGGTGAATCCAAGTTGGGAGGAAATGAAATAGTCTCTTTCTTGAAAGGATTGTTGACTCTTTTTGCTACTACATAAAAGAAAGTTACTCATTTATGCTTACCATGGTCATTTCAATGTAAACATAAAAGAAGCGTGGTTACTGATTTTTGTAAAACGTACTCTTAAAGCATAAACCACGAGGTAAGGAAATTTTCATGCAAATCTTTTTTTCTGGAGAAACTCCCATTTTATATTTCATATTAAATAATTATAAAAGTTATTGGTTCAACAAGCAGTGTTTCAATTTTCATTTATATTTTGCTGTATTAAGATCTATAAATAAATGTATTTTTTTTTGCACAAAATGTTGCTGCTTTCATTACAGTATGTGAATGCAGAGTTTCTGACATGAAACAGAATCTCAAGTATTTGTCATGAAAACTAGATTCCTAGCTCTTTATACCTAGGAGATGTCAGAAGTAAGGGAAAAGTTAACTGTATTTATGAGATAAGTAAAGCTGTTTCCATTACCAGTTGAAGAAGTTTAAGTCTCTGCCCTTTCTTCAAAAAGTCTCAAATTTCTTAAGTTATATACTTAGAGCATTTGGGTTGAATTGAAGAAGCATGTTGTCTACTTAGAGCAAGTGTATTTGAAGTACATATTGTGAATTGGAAAACAATTGGCAGCAGTTGATTGCATAGCTGTTTTTTGTTTTTTTCTTTTAAGTAATAACGCTGTCAGTATGGAAAAACATTTTGCCTCGCTTTATCTCAAAATCTTTGTTTACATTTTATTTCAAACCCCTCAACAAAGCTCATGTCTTTTTATTAATGTGGCAAAAATCTCTTCCCTGTTCCTTCTGTGGCAGAACACCAGGAAAGTGTTCTGCCAGTTAAAATGAAGGATAAGTTGTATTGTAAAGCCAGGGCAAATATTCCGTTTACCTACCTTGTCTATCATAGGTGATTTAATTGTATCATAACTTTTGGGTCATGCAGTATCTTAACATTTGAGTAAGGGCATACTTTGAGCAAATAAGCTTAATATCTCGTTGACTTTCTTTTGCAAATAAAAGGAAGAGGAGGTGTACTTAATTGAATCTAGTGAATAGTATTGACTGACTTAATTTAACTGTGCTAAAGAAACTGAAAGTCTGATTTTTCATTTGCCTTACTCTCAGATCCTACCAAAAACGAATACTAGACTAAAACCTTTGGTGTCATTTTGAACATTAGTCTCTCCCCAACTCCCATAAGTTGAACCTAAAACTACACACTCCAGTGGGAACTACTGCTGTTAATTCTTCTGCCCAAAGCTGTTTGGTTAGCCCACCAGGGACCAACTTTCCTTAGGAAATAACTTCTCTTCAACAGTTCTTGATTTAAAAAAAAAAAATGTTTTAAGCTGTAATACAATTGTGATATTCTCAAAAGTTTTTTTTTTTTTCTTGTGTTGTTTTTCTTGGAGAGTTAAGAATCTATTCTCTTTAAATGGAGTTTCCAGCATCAAGTACATGGAAGAGAAATTAAGTAACAACCTCAGAGAACCTAGATAGTGTTGCCTTCTCATACCTCACAAGAGTAGATTTTTTAAAATCTTCAATTCTTGTTCTCACAATCATTATAGCATTATCAATTGGAATTTACCAAGAATGGTTGAGCAGTGAACATTCTTTCACCATTTGGATATCATTTAGAAAAGAATTTGAACTATTTAGATGATTATTGTAGTAAATCTGGTGACTTAAACACTGAAATCATTTTAAACATTTACATCTGAATCTAGCATCCCTTTTTGTTTCATAAATGAAACCAAGGATGAAATCCAGATGTTCTTCCTTTGTGTTTGTATTATCCCTGTATGAAATCTAAGCATATCTAAGGAAAACTAAAGATAAGTTTATTTTCCTTACTTTGTATTAGTATTTGCCTGTCTTATGCGATGTGTAATTAGATTCTTCATCTCTGGTCCTCTCAATCACGTGCTTCCTTCCCACACCTTTTATTAACAAAATTTTCCAGCTGTTGTTTTCCATTGAAATACTGATTTCACTTTTAAAGATGTATTTTATCACAATTGCAGAAATTAATGGAATACCATGTTAAATGAAGGTTTGTTAAACTTGCTTACCAGTCTTAGGTATTATACTTCTTTAAGTCGGATTCTTTGGGCATGGTAAGTATGACTGGAAACTCTCTGAGCTTGTAACGTTACAGTATTTACAGACCACATATTGGAAAACAATGGCCTTGGTATCTTTACAATTGATATTTATTACTTTTAAATACTTTTAACCTATTATATATTCTCAGATGCACATAAAAGATGGGTTTTAAAATGTTGAGACAATGTATTGGTTGGGGTTGACCTACAATTACAAACTGCATCCGTGTTGTCGTGCTGTCCTGTTATGCGAGCACTAGAAGTCACTGGCCCTAGGACTTCAAGGTGTTTTTTAAGGTTCTTGAGGAAACTCGGAGGCAACATCACTTTGCATCCTTAGGCTTCACCATTGGGTGGTTTCAAAACACTAGGGATCCCACTTGTTTTCTTCAGGCCAAAGAGAAGAGTCCATCACTTTGACTTGGAAGAATGTCAAGAGCAGGCCTTCTGTAACACTCAGCCCGGTCCACGAGTGCCCCACCCACCCACAGACGGGTCCAGACGTCCATGGGGTTGTCTCATCTCCAGTGGGTGTGCGAAGCACGAGGCCCTCACACCTCCTTAAAGGCAGGAGGCATCAGGCGCAACTGGCAGGTATCCCTGCCCCTTCCCGCTGTGGCCCAGCCCATGAGCGCGCGCGCCTCCAAGCACGTGGAGCCGCCCCCGCTGCCCCCGCACACCCCTCCCGCCAGATGTAGTCCAGGCCCAGCTGGGCCCGCGCAGGGATCCCCAGCACGGCCACCTGACTGAGTGCTGGGCGTGCTGCGGCCCGCTGCTTCTGCCTCCGCCGCTGGCGCTGCGGCCAGAGGAAGTCGCCCGCGGAGCACACGGGCCCCGAGAGCGCACTGCGGCCATTATCCGCGGCGCCTCCTAGTGGGTCAGTGGCAAATCCTCCTGGTTCTCGCGAGAGCTCCCCCTCAGTGGGGATTATATAATTTCCCCTAGGCGGGGGTGGGGTGCTGGGGCACACTCCCTCAGAAAAAGTTGGGTGCAAGCATAGATGGGAATAGGACAGTTGTCCCTGGGGGGCACCGGAGGAAGGGGTACTGTCCCCCACCCCCCCCCCCACTTAGCTGGACAATGAGTCCTCTTATGCTAATGAGGTACTTACGTCACTTCCGCTCTTTCTCGGCCGCCATTTTGGCTAGGGCAGGTTCGGGGACTCGCTCCGAGGCGCTTGTATTGTCTGCCGAGGGGAGACGCGGGATCGGCCCCCTCCCCCGCCCGTTGCCGCCGCCGCCTCCGCCGCCCCGGTCTCCCCTCCGCCGCCCGCCGGGATCCATGAGCTGAACTCCCGCCCCCCCGGCCGCCGCCATCTTGTGCCCCCTCCCCCTCCCGCAGGCAGCGCTAAGGGGGATTTTGGCGTCTCCTCAGACACAGCTCCCTCTCTCGGTCCCCGCAGCCGCGGAGCGAGAAGAGCGCGGCCGCCGCCCGCCCGCCCGCGCCGGTGAAGCCGCCGCTCCCACACCCTCCGTCTCCTCCCTCCGCCCCTCCTTTGTCTGCACCGCTCGACGACGCTGCCGCCGCCGCCGTCGCCCGCGCGGGGACTGGAGGGAGCCGCTCGCGCCGCCGCCGCCGCCCGCCGCTCTGCTGCGCCCGCCGCGCCCCCCGGCAGCAGCCGCGGCCGCGGCGCGAGCCGGAGCCCGCCGAACCAGAGCGCGACGAGGCCCGGGGCGCGCCCTCGCCGCCACCGCCGTGCCGCCGCCATCCGCCCGCCGCCGCCGCCGCCGCCGCCCGGCCCCCGAGCACGCCGGCCCCGCGCGCGCCTCGAGGCCGAGTCAAGGTAAGCCGGCGCGCGGACCCGCGGCCCTGCCCTGCCCTGCCGCCCGGCCCGGGCGCGGGGCGCATTGTGCTCGCGTTGCCACCGTCCACGCACACACACGCTCCTTTGCATACTCGGCTGCCCGCGGGCCGCCAGTCCAGGCGCGAACCGCTACCCCTGCCCAGGTCGGGGGTCCAGGCGCCTCCTCCTGCAGCCCGACCCCCTTCTCCGCCCCGCGAGCCCGCCGAGGCCGGCGGCCAACCTGGCCACCCGGGGCTTTTGCAGCTAATGGCATCTCCCCGCACCCCGCCCCCAGCCAGACCGAGCTTCTCCCGTCCCTGGAACTAATCCCTTCCGCCCCTCCCCCAAACGAGCCCCCCACGCACACCCCAGTGCTTGGAACGAGCCTTCTGCCAGATCTGCCCACCCTTAGTTGGGGGGCGGGGAGCATGCACGGCAAGGAGTGAAAGTCTTTGCCTCCCCAGAGCAAACCTGCCTCCCCAACATGCCAGCTTCCCTCCAGTCCTGACCACAGTCAGCCACCCGCTTTCTCAATCTCAGCTGCCTGGTCAGCACGGCCTCTTAGAAGCTTTCTGAGCCCCAACTTTGCAGTAAGATGGCAGAAAATGGAAATTCAAAAAGCTACGAAAAGATTTTTTTTTTTTAATGAAATGAATGGGAAGTTTTTTGAGCACCCTCTTATTCTCCTGTTTTTCTCTGGGCTACCTCCCTGCCCCCCCTCCGCCCCCCACCCTAGATATCTTGTCTGCTGGAAAAGGCGCGATTGCTTCTCTTCCTCTTCTGTCCAAGATCGGGGTCTAAAGTCTAATATCCTTTTTAGCCACATACTCACACCCACACTAAGTCTTCTTAATGTTCTTGCATTCACCAGTTCCTCTGGACAGTTCTTGCCATAACCCCATTTCACAGACAAAGGCTTAGGAGGGAAAAGAACCAAACTGTTTCCTGTGTTTGCAATTTTAATGCTGTCCATCCCCTCACACCCAGTACCCATCCCTGATGCTTCTTGTGCCTGTGTCTTGTACCTTCAAATTGGGAGGGAAGAGGGGAAAAATCTCTTGGATAGCTTGATACAGTTTCTTTATAAATCTGCATTGTTGCTTCTGGTTTATGGCCATGAAGAAAATACCAGCCCCCACCCAAAATGCACCGCAGCCAAGTCGGCTAAAGGCGATGAGTGTTGGAGTCAGTAGGGGGCGCATTCTCTGCACTGGGTAAGGCTGCAGAGGGGGGAAGGGCCCCAGAGCTAGAACAGGATGTGCTTCACAGCGCCTTCTACAGACCATGGGAAAATGGGCCCAGCAAGACACACAATTTGCACTCTTAGTTGGTGAGCTGACAGCAACATGGCGAAGGATTGAGTCAAGAGCAGTGATTTTACTTCTTTTAAGAAATCCACTCTGCATTTTGAAAGTTTTCTCTTTACTTTTTCAAAACTGTTGACCCTCAGACAATCCATACTTGTTCTTGATGAATCACCTTGGCACATCCTTGGGTCATGGATTCCCTTTCTCTGGGATTCTGGAATTCTCCCTGTCAAAATATCTTTCCAGGGTCAGGTGGTAAAAGGGAAAATTTTAAATCTGAGAGGAACAGGTTTGGGGCATTGCTGATTGGTTCAAATCCTTGTAGTTCAAATCTTTCCAACTCTTTGAGAGTTAAAAGTCATCCTTGAGGGATGTTAGGTTTTTGTGGGGTGTTAATTTTCATAAGCATGATAGATGGGTGTCACGATTTGCAAAGCTTTGTTGGTAAACATCAAGCCCATGTTGAGTTCTTCATTATCAGACTCAACAGCTGATTGTAAAATTTTGCTTTCTTCCAACTTTGTACTTGTGCTTGCCATGTTATGTCAGTAGCCAACCACCTTTGCAAGTGTTGACACCAGTCTTCTGTGAGCACCCACTTTCTTAGGGTGTGTTGATTTCTATAGATTTTACTCCTCTTATTATTTCCATAGGTGTGAGATGCACATTGCGAAACCTAGGCCCCAGCTTTTACACCATGATGCACAGGGTTGTACTTTTTGTACTGAACTGATAGGTGGCCTAGTGGTTATGCCCTGTACTGCCATTTTGAGGATCTGGACTTCGTTTCCTGCCTTGCTCTTTGGACTACATTGTCAATTCACACCGGTGGGTATATTCATTTTGAAGAGTGGGGACTGCAGCAACAGGGGAGCCAGAGATTTCTTCCTCCTTGGTCACCACCAAAGCCAACACTTCCAAAATTTCAGCCTAGCCACGATTCCTCAAGGAATCTGTTAGAGCTGGTTGCAGTAGTTGGGTTTTAAACACTTAATGTAAGAAATGGCATATGGCTTGTTTAAGAAAATTTTAAAGTTGCTAAGACTGTAATAATTGCATTATGCATTCTTATGTATAATGTTTGAGTTCTCAATTACTGCTACTTTGATAACCAATCTCAAGAGTCAATAAGCTTCTAAAAGCTGATGAGATGGGCTGGGGTGTGTAGAAAGTTGAGAATATGCCTTTCTGTGAACTCCTCCTTTCTACAAAAGATTGATGGTGGTTGTTGATACTTATGGATCCTTTAAGGCTTTGTTACAAGTATCTTAAATAGATATGCCAAGACACATTTATGGGAAACCAGTGGATGTTTTTGATACATAGTTCATCAGTTGGGTTTTAAAGTGAAATTTTCTTTGGACTATTGCTACCAAGTAACGTTTTGGTGAGTGAACAGGAGATAGCTTGGTTCAGGTTATTTCTCTAGAAACTACATTGCTTTTGTAAATTTTTAGTAATTACAGAATCTAATACTTAATATAAATAGTATTATTTGTAGTGTAAGAGTAGTTAGTATTTGTTAAACAGACATAATTTTGACCTGAATTTAGTGTTTGATATACGGTTAACATAAGTTCTTGAAATAAGTAATTTGAAGACACCTTGTTAGAGGTGAAGTTTGTGAAGATATTTTTGTTTGATTTAGCAAATTATAAATAAAATACAGTGGTAAGTGATATCCTTGGTGGTAATAGCTATTTTCCCCTTACAGGAAAATTTGTTGTGAGGTTTGGCATGTATTCTACCAATTTTAAAGGTATCCTGATATTTAAGCTCATAAATAAAAAAGTAAAACAACTGGGCTTGAAGGCTGGAATTTACATTAGGTAAACTGAAAATTCATTAAAGTGTAGTACATAGCCTCAGTTAACTAGAAAATGGAAGTTGTATATAATCGAACTTTAAGTCAAAATTTCTTCTTTATCTTGACCCATACTGAAAAATTTCCTGACTCCTGACTGTAGAGTCTGCTGTATATTAAAACTAACCAAGTCTTTGGCTTTTAGGTTTTATGGCCCCTATAATAGGACATACAGTGAGTTGGGCTATGAATCTCTGATGACTTCTGGTCTTGTCAATCCTGGAAGTCGTTGATTTTTAAACATATCCACTATGAATTGCCTTGTTTAAATTTCTTTACCTCTTTAAGCCAGAATGCAAGAAAATTTCTGGTACTATTTACATTAACTAAACGCCACAGTGTCGAATGGATTGTTTCAGTGCCACTTCCAAGTCATCAACCAGTGGGCTTTTATCAAGTGAAAATAGCAATAGCTGTTTGATTTTTATTGTAATGAACTTATATTTATTATTTATATTCGATTACTAAAAGCCTAGGTATGTAAGGTGTACTACATATGATACTGTTGCTGCCTTTAGAGCTCACAAATTTTGAAAATATATTAAAAATAATTATTTGTATTTAGAAAATCAAAATATTCAGAAATATGTTGGTTCATTATTGATTGATATGTACTGATTACATATTTAGTTGTCAAAATTGTGATTTAATAGGGAAGACAGGGCTGTTTTAAAGGAGAAAGCAAGGACTAATTTTGGTAGAAAAAGGGAGGATGATAAAGTGAAACACTTGGGAATTTATTCTTCTGAGAATCATGAGTAACAAAATAGCATGAGAGAGCCTGGAAGGATGGGTCCGTTAATTGAGGGAATTGTGTGCGCGTACAAACATACCTAAAAAATATAGTTGGGATTTAGAGTTAGAAATGATTGTCATTTTATTATATACAACTAAAACGTTAGGGAAGGTCATTTGGGGATAATACATGTAGGGGTAAAATGTTATAGTTAAACTTGATAGATTTTTCTTAGATTTTTAAATTAACTATTGAAATCTCAGTGGAATAAGCATTTGTAAATGATATGATCATGAACAAGAGTTAAATTTTTATTTTTTAACATTAGAATCTAATTTGTGGTTTTCAACAAAGTGCCCATGTCTGTTGTGCAATTAGCCACAAGATGAACCTGAACTTGCAGAGAACTTTAAAGGAATGTCATAAAGCCTGTTATGTCTTACAGAAGGAGTAAAATACCTCAGTGAGAGTTAGACTTTCATATACTTACCTGAGAGGCACATACGTTAGGGCACACACACCTATGGATATGATTTAACTAGACTCAGAACGCTCAACTTGTTATCAGTGTCACATAAATTTACAAAGTTTTCTTCCCCTAGTTTTGTGAGAACTGTGGTGTCACTCTGGAGCTGTTGCCGTGCTTTGCTGAGGTGTATTGCTGTCGGTTACACTTTTGTGGTGTTTGAAACCAAAGCTCAAGCCCCACACTGAACTGATGAACTGAATTGATATTTGAATGTGAAAGTGTTTTTATATGTGAGTAACAAAATAGCATGAGAGGGCCTGGTAGGAGGAGTGTATGTATATATATCTATCTCTATCCCATAATTGGCCCTTTCCACCCTGATCCTTGAGACACTTTGTATGATAAGCCGTCCTGTTGTGCCCAGCCTATGCTGCCTTTGTGACCTCATGGTTTTTGTTGTTTGCCTGTCCTGTTAATTAGATAGTGAGGGGAGCATGGTTGTGTTCCCAGTTTCTCAGTGTCTTAGTACTCATTACACCTGCTTTTTGTGGTGGTTCACCTTTGCTGTCAGCCAGTTTAAGCCTAGCTCAAGTGAGAATCCATATTCCGCTTCACTGGAAGGAAAAGGCTCTTCTCACATATTATCCTGTTTCTCAAACTGGGAATATATGTATCAGTTAGATCATACAGGGATATAAACATTCAGAGTGACAATTTGAGAATGCACAGTTTTATTCTTTTCAGTGGAAAATGAAAAACTCCTACTAATATTTCAGTTCTGAGTTCCCTCATCTCAGTGTATGAATTCACTGTTCTCTCTTGAGTTCTTGAGAGGTAGCCCCTAGCTTCTTTGGGATTATTGATTTCTGCCTTAGTTCCAGGACAGCTGCTAGAGAAATTCTGGAACCTATCAAGAATTTCAGCAGCATTTCAGAAATAAGGTTTGGAAAATAAGAGAGCATGGAAGATAGTTTTCAAAAGGGAAGACTTTCCTGAACAAATAACAACTGTTAAGGTTTAAAATTCAGCTTGAAAACATGCATAGTTTTTAAAAGAATCATACATTATTTGATCAGCCTTTAGAATGAAAAATAAATCTCTGCACATTCTAATACTTTCCTCCAGGAAGGGTATAGATTTGTAATTGAGTCACTTAGCTGTGGGTTGTTTATGTGTCATTTCTCATGTGCCTTTAATAAGCATGAGTCTATTAAGTGTAAAGGCCCATTGCTGGCTGGCTTTTATGGTATTATAAAACAACATTGGTGGTTTGCCAGTTTTACTTTCTAAATACTTTTTAAACCATTCTCAATTCTGTCAGTACTCTCCTTGTTTGACAAGTAGGGAAATCGAGGCACCATCCCATAATGAACTGAGCCACAGAATATGTCTGGGCTGGTTCCCAGGCCTGTTCTTGGAATACAGGCCTTTATACTGTTCCTCTGAGCTATTTGGCTAATGAGGACTCAGACAAATGCTTCATATTTTTGTAATGCCGTTTTTTGCTTATATATCAGCTTACACTCAAGGATTCCAAGTAGGCTCTGCAGTTAAAGAAGTTGGTTGCCCCCAAAGGGAAGTATGGGTGTAGAGTGTGCAGTGGCATTTAGTTGAAATAGCATGTCTGATTTGACGTTAACCTGTGTGCGGGTGTAAAAAGAAACCTAATGAAGGGCCTCTTGCCTTCCTCAGTGTTTTGGTTTAGGACACTCTTATTCCTTCTCTCCTCGGAACAGTTATTTTTGCTTATATGAATCAGTCAATCTCTCTCTCTCTCTCTCTCTCCCCCACTCTCTCAACTCTCTGTGCTCCATTTGAGAAACCTGTTCCTCCCTTTAAAATCTATAAACCTCTCCCTTTTTGGTGAGAGCTGGTAACTTAGTTGAGAACCTTGGAAGTGGCCTCTTTCTTAAAACCTGTCATATCTTCTTAATGAAGAAACTGTCTACTGGAAACAGGGCAGAATTAAAATATTAAATTAGAATTGTAAATTTATGTTGACAAAATTCTTGTTCTTATGAAGAGGTGAACTGAGCCTGAGAGTGTCCCGGTGCAAAGAGTACTCAACATTTTGGTTCAAGGTCAGTTATACTTAAAAATGACAATAAGAAAAATACTTATCCAGGGAACGAGTGAAGATTGAGTCATGAAGTGGCAAAGCCTGCTACAAAAATAATGATATTTGCCGGTAAATGGATGGATCTGGAGACTATCATGCTAAGTGAAATAAGCCAATCCCCCCAAAAAAATCAAATGTTGAATGTTTTCACTGATATGTGGAAGCTAACCCCCAGTAGTGGGTTGGGTAGAAGTTCAGTGGCAATGGGGATTGAAAGGAAGGGAGGCGGGATGGGAAAAAGAAAGAGGGTAGAATGAATCTCACATAACTTTCCTGTGTATATACGTGAATATGCCACAGTGAACCTTTCCATTGAGTACATCAACAGAAATGAGTTTTTTTAAATATTATTATTTGATTTTTATGTGGTGCTGAGAATCGAACCCAGTGCCTCACGTGTCCTAGGCGAATGCTCTACCACTTGAGCCACAACCCCAGCCCCAGAAATGAATTTTTTAAAAAACTGTAGGTGAATGGCTGATCAATAGAGGGAAGGGAGTAGAGATGGGAAAGAAAAAGAGAGGTACTGGGATCTGAACTAGATGATATGTTCCATGCTTAATTATTACATCAAAATGGATTCTACTGTCATGTATAAGTAGAAGAACCAATTTTAAAAATTACAGATTAGCCAAAACAAGAAACTAAAACTAACTTGAAATCCCATCACAAATTTTTTTTATTCCTTGGGAATAAACACTTATTTATTCACTTATTATTAAAATGTACTTGTTGGTTGTATTGTTTGGTAACCTGCTTTGTTACTTAACACCATATGAGTACAACTATTTTTCCAATTTTAAAAAATGCTTTTGAAAAACTGCTTTTGGTTAAGCCTAGACTCTGGGATATAGTTTAGAAATGAGAGCATGGTTTATAAAAATTACTCTGATTCAAGAATGATGAAAAATACATTTCCCATTAATTTGGGGAGATTATTTCTCAGTGGTTTTGATAGAACATGAAAAATTTATTTCTAGAGAATCAAAGTAACTTTGTCTTATACCATTTAGATGCAAAGATGTGGCATGTTTCTATAGTGATTATAAATGGGCATATCTGCTTGTCCTCTTAAGCCCACTTGTGAGTTATTTCCCTTTTTCACGTTTCTCTTAAGCCTGTGAAATTCTTTCTTAAGTAGCAGAGTGCTGAAGTCACTCTTGATGATGTATCCCTGCCTTGCTGCAATGCCTGTTTAAAAGTGAAATGAGAAGTGTTCCCCATCTCACACACTCCCCAAATCTAGATTGGAGCATTGGAAATTGTGTTCAGTCTTATCCAGGCGTGTGACTCACACCTGTAGTCCCAGTTACTCGGGAGGCCGAGGCAGGAGATTGGCAAGTTTGAGGCCAAACTCAGTAACTTAGCGACGTTCTATCTCAAAAACGGATGTGACTCAGTTGTTAAGTGCCCCTGGGTTCATTCCCCAGTGCCCAAAACAAAGAAAAAAGAAAGTGTCTTCAGTCTTTTTTTTTTTTTTCCTGTAAGCAGTAAGGCATCTCTTCTCCCCACGCCCACACATACCCTTTTTATATAAAATTTTATGTGAACTCAAACTGATGAAGGTTTAAGGAGTCAGACTAGAGGTTGCTGGGCTTTCACCTTCTCCTTCAGGGGTCATCTTCCCCTCCATCAGTATATACATGTTACACTTCCTCGTGAGAATAACCTGAAAACCACAGGTTCCATCAGTGTACTAGAAATTCCTGGTGATCATGGTTAGGCTTGTTGTCTGAAATCTAGTCAAAGTAGCAGGAGAAGCAGCGGTACAATAGCAGTTTCCAGTTATTGGCACTGGTCTTTTGGTATGAATGTCTTAAAAAGGGAGTAACCCAGGGCTGGGGTTGTGGCTCAGCACTCAGTGGTAGAGCACTTGCTTAGCATATGTGAGGCACTGAGTTTGACTCTCAGCACCACATAAAAATTAATAAAGGAGTAACCCATGTATTGAAAAAAATAATAATTTGCAAAATCTTGATCACACCTTGATGTTTCTACATAACTGCAAGTCACTAGGTTTATGTACAGCAGTTGTTCGTGTTCTAATGCATAAGCATACTAAATACCACTGAGCTTGTTAAAGTTAAGAATATGCTAACTAACTTGAATGCCTCATAGGGATGCATTTAAAACACTGCAGAAAAGCACTGCTTTGTGTAAATACAAATGTACATCTGCTTCTCAGGAAAAATAATAGTCCAAGTTTATACCCTCGTATTTTACTCAGAATACTAAGAATTTTCAAAGTGATTATTTCAGAATCTGATCTGGTTTAAGGTAATAATGGTTATTGCTTTAAGCATTAACTTGCATCATCTCATTTAATCTTTCTGACATTGGAACAGTGGAGTAGTGTCCTTCTGGTTTTACATAAGGAAACAGACCTCTAGGCTTTTGGATCACAAAGCTAATAAGTCTCAGAGCATAAACACATCTGTCCAGTTCTAGGGTAGATTTTTCATCGTCATATCTTAGCGTCATTTCTAGCAAAAAACAGTGTTATGTGCCATGTTACCCTAAGTCATCTTAAAGAAGTTAGACTGTAAGGTAAAAGAAATTTTACATGGGGCTCATAGGTCAAGTAAATTTTTGTCCATGAAAACAGGAATCTTCTAGGAGAACACAAACTTTAATTTAGGCTATAAAGATATCCTTGAAAAGGTACTTTTTTCCTTTCTCTGTGACCTCTGTGTCATACCTAAGACAATGATGGTTTCATGGACCTTCCAGATTGAGTTAGAGTGGGTATAGGCTCCCTCGGGTGACCCTGGCTAAGTGTGGTGTCCACTCCAGCCTTTCTTAATGGAACCTGCTGATCACAACCAGAGTCATCCTCTGAAGGTACCATTAAAGTCATATCACTTCTTGGGGCTGGGAATGTAGCTCGGTCGTAGAGCCCTTGTCCAGCATTCTTGAGTTCAGTTCCCAGCACCACTACCAGAAAATGTCCTGTCACAGCACTTCTCTATTTCAGTACCTGCAGCCTCTCAGATGCCTTGCAGACATGCAGTGAACTGCAGCTCCTTATTCAAGTCCTTCTAACTTGAACTGGTTTTTCCAACCTTGTCATGATCACTCAGAAGCTTGACCAGCAGCCATTCTGACTATGCAGTAGTTCCTAGAACTTTCTGATTTCCTCCCTGTGGCACTGTGCCAGTTTTTTGCAATAATATTGAACAGATACTCAACCTAGCTTAGCAACCTCAACTCAGTAACTACTTCCACTCTCTGTGTTGAGGAAGAACTTTCCCTCCTCTGAAGCTTCCTAGTACTTAGTTGGTGATGCACTACTATATTTATGGAGCATTACATCTGCATGCCTTTTCTAGGCAAGAACTCCTCATTCATGTGGGTACTAGAGATGGAGCTAAAAATCCAAGCGGTGTCTTTGTTTTGTTCTGTCATGAGGATTGAACCCAGCAGTGCTTTACCGTTGAGCTACATTACCAGCCCTTTTTATTTTTTGAGACAGGGTCTTGCTAAGTAGCTTAGGACTTCTCACTAAATTGAGGAAGTTGGCCTCAAATTTGGGATCCTCTTGCCTCAGCCTCCCAGGTAGCTGGGATTACAGATAGATGCCTCCACACTTGATTAACAGTATATTTTTAATGGACCTTCTTGAATAGTGGGATGGCAACCTTGTCCTGCATATTTTAAGAGTTCTATTTAGTCCATCAATTGAGATCATGAAAACTAATCTGCTGAAAAAACATACATTGTAATTATATTATACAGGCATGAGTACCTCTTTACTAACTGTATAATTTATAGTTTTAAGTCATTTTTTCTAAATCTCTGTGATTAGCATTTAAAATAAAGCTTTTAGATCCCAGTATGATTATAAGTTTAATGACTGATAACATTATGAACCATGCTATTATTTACCGTTTTATTGTTGGTCTATTAATAAACTACACCAACATGAAGAAAAACAAACCTTGCTTAAAGAACCATTAATTTTTTTTTCATTCTGCTACCTTTCGTAAGGATTCCTGTTTCCCCCTCCCCCAGGACCTTTACCCTTTTATAATTCTACTCTTGTAACTAAACGAAACTTTAAATTATCTTATTTATTTATTTGTTTATTTTTTGCTACAGCGGATTGAACCCAGGGGCTCCTAACGACTGAGCTGCATCTCCAGCGGTCTCCCCCCCCCCCTTTTTTTGTTTTGTTTTTTGAGACAAAGTCTCAAAAGTTGCTTAGGCCTTCAGTCTGCCAAGCTGCTGAAATCACAGGCATGTGCCACCACACCTGGCTTATTTCTTTATTTCTTTTTTTATTTTTGATTGAACAAGGAGCTTCTCTGAAAAGTGCTTTTCTGTGATGCCATGCACGGCTGAAGTGCCTCCAGCTGTATTAGACCTGTTAGTCAAGGCAAAGCCAATCAGGACCTTTGTTGCCAAGAGTGATGTGTTACACTCTTCTGGGTTCTTGACGAGGAGCATGTTTACCAAGATAGTGAACTCTGGTTGGTCGGTGGGTCAGTCAGTAAGTCTTAGTACTTAAAGTTTTGGGGCCACCCAGATTCCATAGAATCACTCATTTAACAATATCCAAAATGGTCTGGACATTTGTAAAGGCCTCAGTTCTATCCTACATCCAGAGACTTGCTCTAGACAATCTGTCATGTTCCAGGGAATCTTAACAAATGCATAGTAGTCATAGCTTTGACACATCCCCATCAATGATAAATGCCTCTGGTTTTGAACACAAGCTGCTCTGCTGCTATTAAAATTGAAGCATACCTTATCTGCTTTCATAGTCATTGCTGTTTCCTTAAATTTTTTAACAGCTACATTTTAAAAAGTTGTCTTTAATTTTATTTATTTATTTTTAATATTTTTTAGGTGTTGATGGACCTTTATTTTATTTATTTATTTTTATATGGTGCTGAGAATTGAATCCAGTGCCTCATACATGCTAGGCAAATGCTCTACCACTGAGCCACAATCCCAGCCCATGTCTTTAATTTTAATAACAAACTTTCCTCTTAGCCACTTTAAAGTGCACAGTATGGTGGCATTAAGTTATACAATTTTTTATCTTGCAAAATTGAAACTATACAACCAATCTACTTTCTGTCTCTTAGATTGGACTACTCTTAAATACCTCATGAGTGGAATCATACTTTTGTGACTGGTTTATTTGACTTAGTATGATGTCTTCAAGGTTCATCAGTGTTTCTGGTAGCCACTTTTTTTAAAGTAAAAAGTGAAATTAATTTTAATAATATTTTGACCCTAATATATCTAAAGTATTATTATTTTAGCATAATCTAAAATGTTTTGACTTATCAGGTTCTTATTTTCATAATAAGTCTTAGAAATTGAGAGGGTATTTTATATTTTAAAAGCATATCTCAGCTGGGCATGATGGTTCATGCGTATAATTCCAGTGACTCAGGAAGTTGAGGCAGGATTACAAAGCCAACCTCAGCAACTTATTGAGACCCTGTCTCAAAATAAAAAATAAAAATGGCTAGGGATGGATTTTAGCTCAAAGGTGAAGTAGCCCTGGGTTCAGTCCCCAGTACTTTAAAAGAAGAAGAAGAAGCATGTCAGTTCAGAGTAGTCACATTTCAAGTGCTTCATTAATCCTCTTATGGCTAGTGTCTTACTGAAAAGCACCGTTTTTTTAATAAAAAATAATTTACAAAATTTTCAAGCTACTTTGGTTTTCTTAAACACTAAAATACGTATATTCTATTTATTTTGGAAAGGGAAAACAGAGCTGTGAGTAGTGCTCACTGTTAGAGCTGTTGCCTAGCTTGTGTGAGGCTCTGTGTTCAATGTCCAGTACTAAATATATATATATATATATATGCACATAAAAATCTGGAAGGATAAATTATATCAACAATACCTTGTATTGTTGCTTGCCTTCAGGTAAATTTGTGGAGGTTATGTTTTTTGCTTTCTGTATTTTGCATATTTGTTTGCTTTGGTAACGGCTTTATCGAGATTCATACAGTTCAAGGGATTTAACTCAGTGGTAGACCTCCTGCCCTAGCATGTGTGAGGCCCTGGTGGGTTCAATCCCAATACTGAAAAAAAAGAAAAAAAATACAAACTGAGATTAATTTATATGATATAATTGTACCCATTTATTTAATTCAGTGGTTTTTAGAGTATCCAGGGATGTGCAGCGAGCACCGTAATCAATTTTAGAACATTTTTATCACCCCAGAAAGAAACCTAGTAGTACCATTTAGAAAGCAATCTCCTTTCCAACTCTCTAGGCCATAATCTCCTTTCTGTGTCTGCACATGTGCCCATTCAGGACATCTTGTATAAACAACCATACAATATATGACCTTTTGTCACTGGGTTCGTTGACTTATTTGCAGGGTTCAGCTTTGCTGGAGCATATATTAATACTTTATTCCTTTTGTCACTGAATCATATCCCATTATATGAATATATTCTCCATCAGTTAGTTTTTAAGTTGTTTCTGCTTTGGAGGCATTATGAATAATGCTGCTGAGAACACACATGTATAAGTTCTTGTGTGGACGCATGTTCTTGTTTTCTTATCCATTTGGAACAAAAAGAACCTTTATTTGGGAGAAGGAGGTTGGGGTAGTTGAGTGGAATAACCTCCTACTAATACCTCCTTCCAAACAAAGGAAAGGGGTGTCAAAGCCTCTGCAGCTTTCAGAAGAACATGCATACTGAGGACAAGCAATGGGAAGGTAAAGGAGGAACAAGCAAGAGACATCTGCTTTTTGAAAAACTGTCAAGGATGCCAAGGTCGGGGTTTTCCTTTTTCAAAATAGTACCATTGTGATTTGGACAGAAAAAGGTACTGCATATGTGACTATCTAGTAGCTGTTGACATTCAAAGTGATAAGAGCATTGTAAGATAAGTGTTCACAGAGCTGAGTTGTTTCCATTCTTTTCTGGATGTGATGGGATCATCCAACTGACCTTGGATGTATATCTCATCTAATCTCTGTATCACCACTTGTGCTCTGAAGCTATTCAGTACTTTAAGACCATTTCAACTTAGAGTGTTGAAGTTGTGGTACTTTCAGATGTAAGTGTGTAGCATGCTGTTTGCAATGCATGTTAGATATTAGAACCTAATCAGCATGGGCAGTGGGAAGAGCACCACTGCACCATGGACCTGGGTACGACCTCAAGACCCAGCTGGCAAAGACAAGTGGTTGATTCACCTGCTTGTGTGCCAATCTTTAAGATGAGGAGAATTCACATTAGGCAACCTTTAGGTTTCTTTCAGTGCTACTTTTTGATAACAGATTTCAATTAATATCATGAGGAAAATGAATCTTTTGCCGCCTTTTTCATTTTAACAGAGTGCTCATGTCCCTATAGCTGAGAAACTGAAAGACTGGAGATTGTTGAAATAAAAGTATTGAGCTGGAGTGGGGCTCATGGTAGAATGTTTGCCTGGCGTGGATGAAGTCATGGATTCCATCCCCAGCTCTGCAAACTACAACAAAAAAGTATCTTTTTTTTTCCTTACTAGCTGAACAAGCTAACTGAAAAGGGCAGCTCAAGTGTTGTTGTTTAAAGGTTTATT
Source organism: Spermophilus citellus (assembly GCF_964194105.1). Classification (NCBI taxonomy): domain Eukaryota; kingdom Metazoa; phylum Chordata; class Mammalia; order Rodentia; family Sciuridae; genus Spermophilus; species Spermophilus citellus. The sequence continues at coordinate 7,978,239 of NC_138185.1, read as the reverse complement.
TGGGGCTTGGGGATGTGGCTCAAGCGGTAACGAACTCGCCTGGCATGTGCCGGGTGTTGGGTTCAATCCTCAGCACCACATAAAAATAAAATAAAGATGTTGTGACCACCAAGAACTAAAAAATAAATATTAAAAAATAAATAAATAAAGGTTTTAATTGGATGTAGTCATATGGGAAGTAGCCACTTGCAACACAAATGCATATTTCAGGAGCACGACTTTAAAGAATAATAGGTTGATTGAATTATGTCATGTGCATGCACAAATGTGTCAATGAATCCCACTATTCTGTATTATTATAATGCACAATTAAAAAAAGTTTAAAAATAATAATGTCCAGAATTCGCTCTTTCATTTGTCCCATCCAGTGTAACGGTTTATGCAAGGTACAAGGAAAATCGATAAATGAGAGCCCAGCCATTGGGGGAGAATGGCCTATAAAAATCACAGGAGTGAAAAAAAGGGGGAAGAATTGGAAGGGCATGGGTAGGGGGTGTCTTAAAACTTTGAAAGGCTATCATGTGACTAGAGAATTATTCAACAGCTGAATTAAAAGCAATATACAGTTTATAAAACATTGTAAAAAGTAAACTTTTGAAATGAGCTGTTGGGTATAAGAGTATTCCCCTTACAGTGACCAAGCAAAGAGATGATGGCTCTTTGGAGCCGGGTTGTTGGTGGAAGGGGTTCACTCACTGTTTTAGAAAATCACCAAAAATCCTATAAATGTTTTTGTATAGGATGCTGTGTTTAGATACATATTATCATCTTGCCTTGCATAAACTTAGTCTCCCTATTCCAGAAAGAGTTATAAAAACTTAATGGTAAAGAATTAAATAATTGAGATTTAAAATGTGAAGAAAATGGTCGTGTGTGTGTGTGTAGGCAATTTTGTGTGGTTTTTTTGTTTGTTTGTTTGTTTGTTTTTTTAACAACTGTATTGGTGATTGAACTCAGGGGCAGTTTACCACTGAGCTTCATCCCCAGCACTTTTTTTTTTTTTTTTTAAAGCAAGTGAGAGAGGGGGGAGAGAGAGAATTTTTAATATTTATTTTTTAGTTCTCGGCGGACACAACATCTTTGTTGGTATGTGGTGCTCAGGATCGAACCCGGGCCGCACGCATGCCAGGGGAGCGTGCTACCGCTTGAGCCACATCCCCAGCCCTGTGGTGTTTTATTTAATTGTCTTTTATTACTAAACTGGGAGAAAAGTACAAGTCCAATACCATTAGTGATTTAAAAGAGAAGAAAACGGAAATTAGTAACATTTTCTGTCTGCTCTTGTCTTTATTGAGTATTCTGATATGATTATCCTAACAATATAATTAATGTTCACTATTCAGATTTTAGCTTTCAGTACAAACGTGTCATCATTTGCAAAGTAGTTTTTCTTAGTCCTCCTGGCTTTCCAGAAAGCTCTCTGTTTTAGTCTCAGCTCTACTATACATCTGCTTAGCTTAAGGAAAGAGAAGACCAAACTTTATTTTCTTACTTTTTGTAGTTTTATCATTCTGCCCGTAGATAGTCAAAAAATGATCTGTTACTTAGCTTTTTAGGATTGGAAAGTGGTGAAAGGAGGAGACCCCTGGCTACTGTTCTGTGAAGAATTGCTGGCATCTTGCAGGTCTTCTGCCTGCATGCAGAAGAGAGAAAGGAGCTTCTGCTGCCCAGGGCTGTGTTTTAGAAAAAGATGGGATGGAGGATTGCTTTCAGGCTGGATGCAAGCTTTCAACTGGTCACTCACTGGAGGACTGTTCTAGCAAGGCTGTATGGGGTTCATTCATAAAAATATAACTATATACACTTTTTTACTGATAGTTTAGTTTAAATGTAGCACTTAGTGACACTCTTAAAGCAAATATAGGTGTTTGTGCTTGCTGCTTCAGCTGCAAGTCCCAGTAGAGTCAAGAATGATAAGGGCTTACGGGTTACCATGACCACACTTTGACTCAGTGATTTTGTTGACAGGTATTGATTATGTGGCCATAGGAAAGAGACTGCATGAATGTGGGAATTGTATTTTATTCTGCCTAAATGGTTTGTGTCATCCCTCCCCCTTTTCAGTACTGGGGATTGAACCCAGAGGTACTTCATCCACGCACACCCCTTTTTTGATAAACGGGTCTTGCTAAGTTGCCAGAACTGCCTTGGACTTGGGATCTTCTTGCCTCAGCCTCCCAAGTAGTTGGGATTTCAGGTGTGCCACAAGAAGATCTGTTCTCAAGAAGAAGAAGAAGAAGAAGAAAGTGTTATCATGAGCTTTGATTCTCCTTATAAGAATCTTATTATAAATGCCTCCCCTTAGAAGATTGCCAGCATAACTTAGCATTTTAAGTTAGCCCATTGAATTAAAGAAACTTCAAAAATCTCTGGAACCTCAGTGGGGGTTATGAGATCTTTAGGTAGATATTAGCTAGCATCAGCATTAATTGGAGTACTTCATTTTTAGTTCAGTATCAAGGGTCTGAGTTTCCTACATATTAATTTGGGTTGCTAATGTTATGAAAAATGACATAGTTTATATAAAGTAGTAACTTGAATGTCTTCCTAATTTTCTGTTCAGCTGCCATTTTTCTTCACTAGTAGTAAGTAGCATCATTTCCAGCCTTTAAACCCCCTTCTACCACTGTATTTTTCTTTGTAACTTTAATGTAGAAATATTAAAAAGACAGCATCACAGTATAAATGTATGTTCTGATCCTTTGAGCTTCCTGTGTGGACTCCTGCAACTTCATAAACTCATCAGACTAATTTTATTTATAGAGATTTTTCAGAAAACTGTTAAAATTTTGCTTTAGTAGAATTGCCCACTGGGCACCAGAGTCTGCATCTCAGTAGACTGTCCCTTTGGCATAAATCTATACCACTTTCTTGATTTGATTGTTAAGTGTTTCAAGGAGATTGAGGCTTAGAAGCAAGATATTTTTCCCTCTCCCTTTAAAATGTAACCATCTGTCTCCACTTTTTAATCTCTAATATTTCACTTAAGATTTCTTTGAAAATGAGGGTTTCACAACTTTAAGAAAAAAAGGTGCACTGGTGTATAGCTTAGTAGAGCACTGTCTAACATGAATGAGACCCTGGGTCCCTTCCCAGCACTGCAGAAAAGTCGTGGATTGAAAAACCACTGGTTTGAGGGCTGGGGCTGGGGCTCAGTGGTGGAGCACTCACCTTGCACGTCCGAGGCCCTGGGTTCAGTCCTCAGCACCACATTTAAAAAAAAGAAAAGAAAATACATATTTTAAAAAAAAGAATATACTCTTAAAAAAAAAAAAAGAAAACCACTTGTTTGGACTAAGCAGCTTGTGTTTAGGTGTTAACAGAAAAACGAACCATCCTTGTAGTTCTCAGTGTAAGAGCAGATTATACCTACAATGTATAATTGGACTCATTGTCATATTCGCTGTTGTGTGTATACTGACATTAAATAAGCACCATATACTGTTGTTAGAAATTTTAGAGGGGCTGGAGTTGTGGCTCAGTGGTAGAGCACTTGCCTGGCATGTGTGAAGCCCTGGGTTTGATCCTCAGCACCGCATATAAATTAATTAAAACATCCATTTACAACTAAAAAAATACTTTTTAAAAATTCTGGAAACATAAGTAAGAATGCACATTAAAATAGGAAAACATTCTAGAAAACGCTGTATTAGATTTTTAATTGAAATAGCTTAATATGTAATATGGACACATTTAATTTGGAGGCTTGTTTTTCTTCCTGGTTTGATTTTTCTGTGCCTGGCCAAGGGTTTACAGGTGGTGTTGTATTGTGTCCTGCAAACTTAACCTAAGCTCCCAAATTGGCACTGTCAGCTGTTGGAGTTTCCTCCTTCAACCCTGAACAGACTGACTAGACCCAGAGCTTTTGGCAGAGTAGTTGTTTGCAAAAGGTTTGTCAGTTAATGGCCTCTTTGGTGGGTTATTGATGTCGGCCTACCGAGAGAGATTATTTCCTTTGATCCAGCTCTCTTTACCTATATTTACCTGCTTGGTATTTAAACTAAAAAAAGTGCTTTTTGCTTTTGATATTTGGAGGGTGGAGGGAGGTTGGAATGTGGGTATTATTTATGTGGTTTTCATTTATCCATCACCTTAGGGCCTAGGTGAATCTCCAGCCATTGACTCTTGCTTTCTAAGAAAGCACCATGAGTAGAAGGTGGCCTGGATTAATACACTTTAATGTCTGGGACCTCATCTGTAGGTTTGGGTATAATTTGCCAAGATCCATAGGAAAGAGTATGGTTAGTCCAGTCAAAAAAATGTATTCAGATCATTCTCAAAAAACAATGGTTTTAATCTAGTTCATCAGATGGCAGATGCTTACCAGAAAGCTACTTTCAGTCATAAATACAACATTTGCATCTGTTAACTGTTACTAGTAGGTTATTAAACTTTCCCCCACATCTTTTAGAATTTAGGAAGTGTTTTGACCCCTTCCATACCTCTCTTTGTTTTGGATTAATGAAATAGAACAAAGGCATTTTTGAGAATAACTACGTCTCCTGACAAACTCTACTTCTCCTACTACACCCATTCACAAGTTCGACTATTCAGTATAAAATGCCCCATTTTCCCTCTTGATTACTCCCTCTCCTATGGCCACTGCCCAGTGGTTCTCCCAAGACTTAGTTGGAACAAAGCTTAAGCAGAAATGATAATGTGCTTGCTCATATATCTGAAAAGCCTGGGGGCAGGGCTGCTGAGGAGTGCTGTCCTTTAGGCATCTTTTCTCCCTCTGCCTTCTTCAGGTGGTGGCAGGTCCCCACTCTCCTTTAGCATCACTGTCATGTTTGGAGCATATGTTCCACTCTGTTTTTATCAGTGTCTACAGAGATTAAATACTCTTATTGGTCACCTAATAAGGAGACTTGTTGGTTATATACATTCTGCTCCAGTGGAGGGGGACCTCCTAAGCTGACAGCACATCTGTGTGGTGCAGGGTGATTTTAAGAGGAGACTGGCACAAGTGTCTGAACTCTGCTGCTTCAGGGCCTTCTGCATGCCCCTGGGACCGTTTCCAGCAGCAGTGCATCTTTAAAGGGGCAGGCTGTGTGGCATTTACCTCTCATCCCAACAAAGTGACTGGCAAAGTGTAGGTGCTTTGAAGATGAGTGAGTGTAGCTCCATTAAATGATCCTTTTTTTTTTTTTTTTTTTTTTTTGCCTTTTTTAATTCCATAAGATGGAAGAAAGCTCTTCTTGGGATTAGGATTGGGATAATAGTAAAAATGACCATCATGATAACCAAGAAGGCTAAAGAGTGTATATTAGCCACCAAGGAAAAAAATACACCTATCCCTCTGAACTGCTGTCAAAAGTTCATCTCTAGGACAGAGACTGACATTATTGTAAGCCATCTTCCTTCCTAAGAGTAATGATTGTAAACATTTTGTTTTTCTTTACCTTCAAAAGTGAAGAAAGGGCCCTTGATCTCAAGACAATTTCTTATTCTGATCCCAGCCCTCAGTCACTGAAGTATCTTAAGTTTCTAATTCAAAGGGGTTTGAGGCTTGTGGTAATTTAAACAAAAGTAAAATCATAACATTAATGAATCCTGAAACCAACAATTGATTTGAACTTAGATTTCTTTTTTTTTTTTTCTAAATATTTTTTAGCTGTCAATGGACTTTTATTTTATTTATTTATATGTGGTGCTGAGAATCGAATCCAGTGCCTCACACATGCTAGGCAAGTGCTCTACCACTGAGCCACAACTCCAGCCCAAACTTAGATTTATTAACAGTAATAGGATGAAAAAATATAGGACCCTTGTTGTGTTTCACATGGCCCCTCATAATTCTGACATTGACTGGTAGAGTCAGGTGAGACTTGAGGAATCGTTTGTGTTGTGTTAGGCATAGAAAAGACTAAGACGTTTGCATGTAGCCCTTTGTGGGAGGAGGAGCTCCTGGCTGGAGGATAATGAGAAGGGAACCGGCTTTGTTTATATTCCTGTACTGACATGGCAGAGAAAACAGGGACACCAAAGCCACTGGTTAAAGTTAGCTTGATAAGGCTGAGAAGTGGTTTCAATTAATGCTTTTCTCTTTGGGGTTCAGTTAAACTTTTAGTGCTGTGTATAGGATATTTTCAGACTTATAAGTGTTAGTAAGATATCCAAATTCAGAATTTCTGGGAGTTGTTTGTTTTGGTAGGTTCCACCCCTCCTTCCATTTTCCATAGTTTAATGTTGATTTTTGGAGTAGACTAATAAATGAAGTAACATGATATTACAATTGGATTAGTTGACTTGCAGTTTACAAATGGTAGTGGTATTATAGCCTAACAGCCTTTATTAATTAGAAGGCCATATTTGCATATATTAAATTTGAATTCCTGGTGTTTTGGCATTTGTTTTTGCTGGTTTTGCTCTTAGAGCTATTTTATTCTGCAAAATTGCTTTGGATTTGGATTATTAAATTAATGACAAATTCTTGCCAGACTTTATGAAAGTTTTATGGTCACTTTGGAAAATATACACACTTTCAAGTGCCTAAATTTTACTAATTTTATTTTATTATTATTAAACACAAATCTTGGTTTTTTAAGAAACTTGGGAAAATGGATCTAGATTTCTGATAAAATGAACTAGGACAAACAATTTTTCAATTCCCTTACATACAGGCTTTTGGTTTTTTCCAAAGGATGCCCTAAGTTAGCCTACAGCCCTCATCCTTTTCTTTCCCCATCTCAACATTCATCCAGTGGCCATAGTGAGTGCCTTTGTCCAGGTGTGTTGCCAGCTCAGGAGTGAGTCACACAGCTGTTGGTGTCTTTAGTTTGGGGAATACACAGAAACTACAGGACAGTTCCCAAACCACAAAAACCTTTTTTTCATGACACAATTGTGTGGTAATCATGCTGAAATGCTGAGCACTTTCTATTTTCAGAGGTTCAACATCACAAGGAGAAAAGCACTCATACTTGATTTAAAAATAATTGGTTGGTATAATTTTCCTAATTCTCAACTTTAAGATCATCACTGGAATGGTTTTTTAAAGCCTAATCAGAATTGTGCCAGAGTAGACTCAGAAGTCAATCTGTAGCATAAAATATCCTGTCAAAAAAATAGAAAACATCTGCCAGGTGTGGTGGCGCACACCTATGATCCCAGCTACTTGGGAGGTTGAGGCAGGAGGAGTGTGAGTTCTGAGCCAGCCTGGGCAGCATTGCAAAGCCCCATCTCAAATTAAAAATAGGAAAAATAAGAGCTCTTATTTTTGCCTGCCTGCTTTAAGTATTCAAACAATACCAGATAAGGATATCTACTCACCTTTTTTGTGAGATGGAGCCAGGGTTTGGGAGTCTATCATCAGTGGATTAGTAAATATTACAAGTTGTACATGTTTTGACTTTGACTTAAATTTTTTTTTCCAATAGAAACTATGTTCCAACTTCCTGTCAACAATCTTGGCAGTTTAAGAAAAGCCCGGAAAACTGTGAAAAAAATACTTAGTGACATTGGGTTGGAATACTGTAAAGAACATATAGAAGTAAGTAGCATGCCGTTTTTTTAATTTTAACGTGACTCCACTTCTGATCCATTACTTTGTGTCAATGGTCAGGATCGCTAAATGTTAGGTGTGATTCTGAATTCTAACCATAGCATTAGCTTCGCCAAAACTCTAAGCATAACTTGTTCCTTTGTCCCTAAAATGGGCTCTTTGATCTTTGCATCCTGAAGCAGACACAGCTGTCATGGAGGGCTGGAGCATGTCAGACAGTTGCACTACGTACTTTAAGATTGTCTATGGATTTAGTCCTCAATACAAACACCACCTTTGGTAGGGGGGGAGCATAGGAATTCTTATCTACAGTTTGCAGTCGGAGGAGGGGAGCAGCTGAGGAAGGGGGCTGTAGACTCGAGCCTGTTCTCATTCTGATAGGCCTGAATGTTCTGGTGACCTTCTGATTGTTGAGGCATGGTTGTTTGGGTGCTTGTCGTCTCTTTCCTTAGGATTTGAGCATTTGTTGGCCCTTTTGACCCATCAGAGACTATTTTCTTCCCCTTGTTAACAGTTTGGCCTTTACAAACTGTTTTTCTAGACTTTTTATTCTGTGAGCTTTATACAGCCCAGTGGGATACCAGTATAATGTCTGCTCCTTTTCCAGTTCTCATTGCTCCAAATCTTATGGTTAATTGGTCAGAAGCTCTGATTGAAAAGAAATGTTTCAAGCTGTTTTCCCCACTAACCTGTAAGTTTCACCTGGCCAGGGGCCATAACCACCTTGTTAGTCGGTTTATCCCCAGCACCTACACAGTGCTTGGCATACATGAGGTGCTTGGAACATGTTTGAATAAAATTGGGAGTATAAAAGCAATTCATTCACAGAACAAGTTTTCTTTTCCTGAATCCCACTAATAATACTCCAGGGGCATATTGTGGAGACTGAAGCTTCTCAAAAGTGGGCTTCTCTAGTTGTGTGGTCCCCAGTGTGGAAGTAGCCCCTCTTCAACCGCCCAAGTTCAGGTAGATCGGCCCAGATAAAACAGTCCATTCAACTCTGCTCTCCGCGGGGTCATCTTCACAGAAATAAATAATGCAGATATTAAGGTACCTTTTCTATCCTACGTTTGATTTGTTCCTCCTGTTACTATATACATTATGTACTCTGGAATTTGCATGTACTTGATTTTTCCACCCTAAACTGTGAACCATTTAGAAGCAAGGGGATTTTTATCCTAAGATTTTTTTATCTTGTGGGGGTTGGGGGGATTTAGTTTTTTTACAGAAGACTACAAATGTAACATCACATTGCTTACTGTCTTTGAATAGCTTTCTTTCCTTCTTTTTGGGTTTAAAAGTCCTGAGTTTTCTTCCTGATTGATCTCCCACTCCATCCCCCAAAATATCTTTTTTTCCCCCGACAGAACCAGAATATCGCACCTGCAGAGCTATTAGTGAACATTTGTTGGCCCTTTTGACCCATCAGAGACCCCCCTCCAGTACTACCCTTGATGAGCCATGGTGCTCTACTGGTTTTGACATGTGACTGGATTTTTTACTTAAATAGAACTTCCATCAGTTTCACTGGAAGCCTGGCTGACCACTAGGGGAATGTAGGTATAAAATGTTTAATGCCATACGTTTTTCTGTAAATCATAAGAGATTTACCATTCCTGGTTTAAGTCTTGGGGTTGGTTTTCCTGTGCTTCTCCCCAACCCTGGCTAAGAGGTAGGATTTACATGTAAATGTAAAGTTGATGCCACTATGTTTTTGTAAACTTCTTTCACTGTTTTCTAGGATTTTAAGCAGTTTGAACCTAATGACTTTTATTTGAAAAACACTACATGGGAAGATGTAGGACTGTGGGACCCTTCACTTACAAAAAACCAGGTAAGTGGCACAAAAGACTTCCCCAAATGGCAGTAATCCTTGGTACACCCCAATTTCGGCTCTAGGCCTTTCACAGTCATACAGTGTTGATGGATAATAACCTAACATGGAAGATAGCAAAACTGTGTATTTTCCTAAGTGGTAGGGAAAAGTAAGAACTTTTTGTCTTTTTGTCACTGGACTGAACTTCCAAGTGAAAGAACGAAAGAAGATTTTGTTTTTAAAAAGTTTGAAGGCCTGGGGTGTAGCAGACTGCCCTTTTACAAGTGCCTTGATACTTTTGTTTCTGAAATGTTTTCTCTATCAGTCTGTTTATCTTGTCTGTGTTGCCATCTTTATGTTTTCTAGAGAAGGAAGGTCATACTCTTCTATTAAGGTTTTCTTATTTGTCTGTTAGTGGCATCCAGTTTCTGAGAGGGTGGGGTAGGTGACTGTAGTGTGGCAGTGACAGATGTTTAACTTTTTGTAAATTGGCATTAAAAACAATAATTGTGGTGCCAACAATCACAGATAAATGAAAGAAATAAGAAAGAGGGAGTTATAGACGGTGTTTGTTTATCCGTAGGAAAAAATGATTGTCAATTCAAATTAAAAGTTCTAACCCTGCACTAGTGATTGTTCATCTGGTGGAACATACTCAACAGGGAGTTCATCCTTTCAGACTCTAACACAGGTGTTTAGGTGGTTCTTTCTTACTCATATCCTAGGGAAAGGTATTAACCGGTAGTCTTCTTGTGGAGAGCTTTCTAGGTGGGCACACCATACGTCAGCTTTATGAATCAGAGTTTCACAGCCTAATTCTAGAGAAGAGTTGAGTCTTGAGGAAAACCAGAGAATCTCATTTTGGTTCAAGGTGGCCTCTGAAAAAAAGCAGGTTTCTAGGGAGAAACAACCTCTCCTTGAGCATGTTTCCCTGTCTCCAGATATAGTCATATCATCATTTGATATCAGTGTGATCCATATGCATTAATGCATAACATCAGGCAGCCTTCACAGTCTATAGGACATTTTTATTTGACATATTAATTTGAATTAAAGCAGCTGTCACTTCGTTAACCCTTTTAAAGCTACTCCTACTTGAAAAAGAATAGCAAAACTTATAGAAAAAAGCTGACTTTACAAATCAGTAGGTTTTTTAATTAGCAGTGAAGTGTGAATACTATAGTATACTTTAAAAATGATATCTTTTTTTTTTTTTTTTTTGAGAATTTTAATGTTTATTTCTTTTAGTATTTGGCGGACACAACATCTTTGTCTGTATGTGGTGCTGAGGATCGAACCCGGGCCGCACGCATGCCAGGCGAGCGCGCTACCGCTTGAGCCACATCCCCAGCCCCAAAATGATATATCTTTATCTCTTAAAAAAGTCTGATTGCAGGCTGGGTTGTGGCTCAGTGGTAGGGAGCTTGCCTACATGTGTGAGGCATTGGGTTAGATGATCCTCGGCACCACCTTTAAAAAAATAAAGATATTGTGTTCACCTACAACTAAAAATATTTTTTTGTAAATTGTCTTAATTGCATTAAATATTCTGAGCCCTGAATTTTACTATATCATAAATCTGAAGTCCCTAAAAGTTCCTGATTTACAAACTGAGGATGATTTCATGGTTTGTTTTGTTTATTTATTTGTTTGTTTATTTTGGTACTAAGAATTGAACCCTGGAGTACTTTATCACTGAGCTACATCCCTAGTCCTTTTTATTTTTTATTATGTTAAGGTAGGATCTCACTGAATTGGTTAAGACCTCACTAAATTGCTGAGGCTGACCTTGAACTTGGAAATCCTCCAGCCTCAGCCTCCTGAGCCTCTGGGTCTATAACCTCTGGGATTACAGACCTGGGATTACATGTACCACTGCACTCAACTCATGATTATTGGTAACTGTAAAATGTTTATATTGAAGCGATTTGTCTTTGTTTTGTCAGAAACCAATAAATATGACTCTGGTCTTTTCTAAACAGTGAGGAAGAACTTGGTGTTGAGTTTTTTAATTTACACGTAGGGACACAAATTAAAATATCTGGTTTAAAATAGCTTTTTTATATGAGTATCTCTTTCATGAATTTATTCTGCAAGAGGAAATCAACCATGCTGAAATTGGTGCATTAAGAGTTGTTATTCTAGAAGTAGCAAGTTGTCTTGTTTTTTGCCTACCTGAACTGGTATTCTGATTCCAGTTTCTGTTTTCTTTAGGACTATCGGACAAAACCTTTTTGCTGCAGTGCTTGTCCCTTTTCCTCAAAATTCTTTTCTGCCTACAAAAGTCATTTCCGGAATGTTCATAGTGAAGACTTTGAAAATAGAATTCTCCTTAATTGCCCCTACTGTACCTTCAATGCAGACAAAAAGACTTTGGAAACACACATTAAAATTTTTCATGCTCCAAACGCCAGCGCACCAAGTAGCAGCCTCAGCACTTTCAAAGATAAAAACAAAAACGATGGCCTTAAACCTAAGCAGGCTGACAGTGTAGAGCAAGCTGTTTATTACTGTAAGAAGTGCACTTACCGAGATCCTCTTTATGAAATAGTTAGGAAGCACATTTACAGGGAACATTTTCAGCATGTGGCAGCACCGTACATAGCAAAGGCAGGAGAAAAGTCTCTCAATGGTGCAGTCCCCTTAGGCTCAAGTGCCCGGGAAGAGTGTAGTATTCACTGCAAGCGATGCCTTTTTATGCCAAAGTCCTATGAAGCTTTGGTACAACATGTCATCGAAGACCACGAACGCATAGGCTATCAGGTCACTGCCATGATCGGACACACAAATGTGGTGGTTCCCCGATCCAAACCCTTGATGCTAATTGCTCCCAAACCTCAAGAGAAAAAGGGCATGGGACTCCCACCAAGAATTGGTGCCCTTGCTTCTGGAAATGTCCGGTCTTTACCATCACAGCAGATGGTGAATCGACTGTCAATACCAAAGCCTAACTTAAATTCCACAGGAGTCAACATGATGTCCAATGTTCACCTGCAGCAGAATAACTATGGAGTCAAGTCTGTAGGCCAGGGCTACGGCGTTGGTCAATCAATGAGACTGGGTCTAGGTGGCAATGCACCAGTTTCCATCCCTCAGCAGTCTCAGTCTGTGAAACAGTTACTCCCAAGTGGAAATGGAAGATCTTATGGCCTTGGGACAGAGCAGAGGTCCCAGGCACCAGCAAGATACTCCCTACAGGCTGCTAATGCCTCTTCTCTCTCATCAGGCCAGTTAAAGTCTCCTTCCCTCTCCCAGTCCCAGGCCTCCAGAGTATTAGGTCAGTCCAGTTCCAAACCTCCTGCAGCTGCCACAGGTCCCCCCCCAGCCAATACTTCTGCAACTCAAAAGTGGAAAATTTGTACAATCTGTAATGAGCTTTTTCCTGAAAATGTCTATAGTGTGCACTTCGAAAAAGAACATAAAGCTGAGAAAGTCCCAGCAGTGGCCAACTACATTATGAAGATACACAATTTTACTAGCAAATGCCTCTACTGTAATCGCTATTTGCCCACAGACACCTTGCTCAACCATATGTTAATTCATGGTCTATCTTGTCCATACTGCCGGTCAACTTTCAATGACGTGGAAAAGATGGCTGCACACATGCGAATGGTTCACATAGACGAAGAGATGGGACCTAAAACGGATTCTACTTTGAGTTTTGATTTGACATTGCAGCAAGGAAGTCACACTAACATCCATCTCCTGGTAACCACCTATAACCTGAGGGATGCCCCCGCTGAATCTGTTGCTTACCATGCCCAGAATAACCCTCCAGTTCCTCCAAAGCCACAACCAAAAGTTCAGGAAAAGGCAGATATCCCTGTCAAAAGTTCACCTCAAGCTGCAGTGCCCTATAAGAAAGATGTTGGAAAAACCCTTTGCCCTCTTTGCTTTTCAATCCTGAAAGGACCCATATCTGATGCACTTGCACATCATTTACGAGAGAGGCACCAGGTTATTCAGACGGTTCATCCAGTGGAGAAAAAGCTCACCTACAAATGCATCCACTGCCTGGGTGTGTATACCAGCAACATGACCGCCTCAACTATCACTCTACATCTGGTGCACTGCAGGGGTGTCGGAAAGACCCAGAACGGCCAGGATAAGACGAACGCACCCTCTCGGCTTAATCAGTCTCCAGGCCTGGCACCTGTGAAGCGCACCTATGAGCAAATGGAGTTTCCCTTGCTGAAAAAACGAAAGTTGGATGATGACAGTGATTCACCTGGCTGCTTTGAAGAGAAGCCTGAAGAGCCTGTCGTTTTAGCTTTAGACCCCAAGGGTCACGAAGATGATTCCTATGAAGCTAGAAAAAGCTTTCTAACAAAGTATTTCAACAAACAGCCCTATCCCACCAGGAGAGAAATTGAGAAGTTGGCAGCCAGCTTGTGGTTGTGGAAGAGCGACATTGCATCCCATTTTAGTAACAAACGGAAGAAGTGTGTTCGTGATTGTGAAAAGTACAAGCCTGGGGTGTTGCTTGGATTTAACATGAAAGAATTAAATAAAGTCAAACATGAGATGGATTTTGATGCGGAATGGCTGTTTGAAAATCATGATGAGAAGGATTCCAGAGTCAATGCTAGTAAGACTGTTGACAAAAAGCTTATCCTTGGGAAGGAGGATGACAGTTCCTCAGATAGTTTTGAAAATTTAGAAGAAGACTCCAATAGAAGTGGTAGCCCTTTTGATCCTGTTTTTGAAGTTGAGCCTAAAATCCCTAATGATAACCCAGAGGAGCATGTACCGAAGATAATTCCTGAGGATGCTTTAGAATCTGATGAGAAGCTAGACCAAAAAGAGGAGGATGGTTCAAAATATGAAACTGTTCATTTGACTGAGGAGCCAACCAAACTCATGCAGGACGCCTCTGACAGCGAGGTTGACCAAGACGATGTGGTTGAGTGGAAGGACGGGGCCTCGCCCTCTGAGAGTGGGCCTGGCTCCCAGCAGTTGTCGGACTTCGAGGATAACACTTGTGAGGTGAAACCAGGAACCTGGTCTGATGAATCTTCCCAGAGTGAAGATGCCAGGAGCAGTAAGCCAGCTGCCAAAAAAAAGGCTCCCGTGCAAGGTGACAGAGAGCAGTTGAAGTGGAAGAATAGTTCCTATGGAAAAGTGGAAGGGTTTTGGTCCAAGGACCAGTCACAGTGGAAGAACACACCAGAGAACAGTGAGCGCTTACCTAACCCCCAAATTGAGTGGCAGAATAGCACAATTGACAGTGAGGACGGGGAGCAGTTTGACAACATGACTGATGGAGTAGCTGAGCCGATGCACGGCAGCTTAACCGGAGTTAAACTGAGCAGCCAGCAGGCGTGAGCGCCTGGGAGGCCACATTGGGGACACGCTGCAGCGGCAGGAACTCTCTTTCAGTCTGACTGCAAAGCTCTTTAAGTGGTACTGCCTTGGGAGGACTGGTCAGCAGGCTGTGGGGACACATGGCCACTGCAGTCCCACTGGTCATTTCTAAGTCTATGGCACGTTTGGCTGATCTCGGCTTTGGAAACTTCTCTGACAGACACGGTAACTAAATGTGAAAAACCCTAAGCTGGTGGCTCACGAACGCACATGAGGAAAAGCAGAGGTTTCTTTTATCTGCCTTTCAATATTCCTTTCCCTCTGTACAATGTTTGGTTGGATGTCCTTGAGAAGCGTTACCTGATTCACATGGTCATGTAGGACCAACATACAAGCTACCAGTCTCATGTGTACAGTAGACTTGGGGAAATTGGATTTTTTTTTTTCATGTATTCATTCTGAATAGTTGAAATGTATATTTGTACAGTCTTTTAGACCTATTCAAGTGATGCTTATGATATTGTTATTGTGTGCCCCATCATAGATTTGTTTCTTTTTTTTTTAGTGTTGCCCTTGCTGTGTAATAAATGCTATATCTAGTTTACCTAGCAAAAGCTTGAACCTGCGCTAGTATGGACCTTTGGACAGACTTAGTTTTTGCACATAACCTTGTACAATCTTGCAACAGAGGCCAGCCACGTAAGATATATATCTGGACTCTCTTGTATTATAGAATTTTTCTTGTTCTGAATATTCTTGACATTACAGCTGTCAAAAACAAAAACTGGTATTTCAGATCTGTTTCTGAAACCTTTTAAGCTAAAAATCACATCAAGAATTGACTTTGCAGCTACTAATTTTGACACCTTTTAGATCTGTATAAAAGTGTGTTGTGTTACAGCAGCAGACCAATGAGTGCTGCCTTTTGGATATTTAGTTTATCTTTAGTTAAGCACCACCCTGGTGCGTTCATTTATACCATCTAATATATGACACACTGTTGTAGTATGTATAATTTTGTGATCTTTTTTTCCCTTTGTATTCATTTTAAGCATCTAAATAAATTGCTGTATTGTGCTTAATGTAAATATTTGCTTTATTACCACGACAGACCTGTGTGTCCATTATATATTGTACCATTTGATGCTATGGCACTCTTTCATCAGAGACAGAAGCCACATTCACCAGGGAAACTTGTGGAAAACTGAGATCTGCCATTTACATAGAGAATGCTTTCTCTCAAGGCACTTGTTACAGATTATTTTGGTTTTGTGTTTTTAGCTGTAAAAGTATAAACACCCGTTAGTTCTTCAGTTCCCCTTTTGTTAAGGGACAAAGCCTGTGCTCACATACACACACACACACATATATATATATGAATGTCACAAAAGGATGTAAGCAAAAATTGGCGTTAATCTGCAAGCAGAATCTTAATACCCAATTAGTTTTTTCTTCTAAACGAATGAAGTGTTACTTTTCACCTCATCGTGGGAACAGTTGTGCTAAACAGGCCTTTGACTCTTAATAGGTTTTGAAGAGCCACATTCAGGGCCTTGAGGTGCAGAGAGCTGGTATGTTTGCTGTGCAGATTCTCCAGAGCAACTTGGGCTAAGAGCAGGACTAGTTCAGCATTTCCATCCTTGCAAAAACGATGAGATGCTCTAGTCCATATCGTGGCAAGTCGGTCACCCCTGGGGACATTGACTTAAAGAGGTCTAAAGTATGACTTCCATAACTTTCTAACACTCTCTCCCAAGAAGTATTCTTGTTGCCTGAGATGCTCCCTAAAAGATTATTAAGGCTTCTCAAAAACAATGCGGGCAGAAGTTTAAGAGTGAACTAAAGCATGTAGGGTTTGTGGGGCCAGCACAGAATTCCTAGATCTGTTTTACCACCTATGTTACAAAATTTTGTGCAGCCAACATTGAGGGTAGGGTAGCCCCAAATTTAAGGTGCTTTAGATTACCAAGTCAGAAATAGCAGCTGAATTGAAGCCATCTCATGTTTGTGGGAATTAACTCTGCCTGATTTAAACGTCGGAAGAACTGAGCCTGGGTGGGTGTCCTGCATGCAGAACTAGACACTTGCTCAGTAGCATGGGTGTGAGTGGCCCAGGGTCTCTGCTGGTTGGACATTGAGCAGATGAGGCTGCCTCTTTGCTTTGGTGGTGGAAGGGGCTTCTGCCATTGAGAGAATGGTTTCAGCCACTTAAAAAGTTGAAAATAAACAGACTCCCAACTGGAATTGTTGCAGAAGCCCTAAAAGTTGTCTCAATAAAAGCCATTTAAAAGAATGTTGTTGCGGCTGTTTGCTTTTGGAATAATCTGGTGATCGTTTAACTTTAAAACCACCTTGCAATTAGAATACCTAGAACTGTAGGCAGAACAATTCTGCAGATTTCTAATAAAGAAACCTAATTACTCATCCCAGAGAGCTTTGCTTTTTTGCACTTCAAATTTTCTTGTAGCAATGAGTCCCAGAGTCAGACTCAGGACTAAGGTTTCCCTCCCTCTTCAGCACAAACCAGTTTATTTAAAATCCCATCTTTGGTTCTTTGTCATTGGGCCGGTATGGGGAGGAGTATATCCAACATCTTTGGGTCCCCTCTTAAGATCTGAGTAGAAATGGACTTGTCCCTCTTACTGCCTGTGGTTGTGTCTATGTGATCCAAATGCCTGCCCATTTACTAAGGTGCCCATTTCAGAAATGGACCAAATAAAGGTCTGCTTTTCAAAACCCCTCTGTTAAAGACTGAAATCCCTCATCTAAAACACTTGACTAGTTGTCACCCACTGCTGCTGGCCAGGTGGTGGCTGTGGTGCTGAGGAGTCTTCCTATACTTATATCTCAAACTGCCAGCTCTGACCCCTCAAGATAGGGCCCAAGGTCATTTCCATGTGACTGTGCCTCAGCCTGCATGATGGAGAATCTGTACCTAATGAAGTTAAATAGAACGCACTGTGTCAGCTTTATAAAGCAAAGTGAGGCACTGGGTTTTCTACCTGCTGTGCCCCGCGTTTCTTAACAACCCTGCGGCTCACCAAGATGGTAAGGGTTGGTTGCAAGATTGGCTCACCTAAATGTTGACATGGACATCTCACCCGGACAAATCTCAAAAAAGACCACAGGAAGGAAAAGTCTGCTCTCATTATCCTGAGGTGATATTTCCAACATGACAATCACCAACTGGTCACCAGGAGAGACCAGAGAAACGACCATTGCAGCCGATAACCTGGGCACATCAAGCAGTCTGCTGGGAGGTTGGCTCAAAATCAAATCCAAACCTGTGGCACAGGACAGCCGCTCTGTGGTGATGGTCTGCATGCTGCTACTGTACCATCAGCCTGCTCCAGCCTGAATACTGAGCACCCAGTGGGACTTGATGTGCTTGAAATCCCACGACTTAGGTGGGCTTGTGCTCAGAAGTCAATGTCTGAGATGAAAGTTGCATGTGGTCAAAATTACCACCTGAAAATCCTCAAATCCCGCTTTCAAATGCCCTGTCCAATACGAGGATCCAGCAGGAAGGTCCGTGGTCTGTGCCAGAACAGAGGCGCTGAATGGAATCGGGCAGAATTCCCCACTGTTGTAGTTTCCTTGTGTGTTTGTGTTGTGTTCAGAATACAATGTTCCTGTCCTTCCCCACTCCAGGCCACCATCTGGCCTTAAGGCCTAAGGCCATGTAAACCTCGACTGGTTTTTTGCAATAAAAGTCTTGCTGTAGCTTTAGTCTTGTTACTGTAAGTGAAGTGAAATGGACCTCCTGACGGCAGACTGGAGCCCTTTTAAAGGAGACTGATAAAGCAGCTGGAAACAAACGGCTTTCCCAGTGTGCAGGCTGGGACCGCTGTGTGCGCCAGGCAGCGTCTGGGAGCAAGAAGAGGACAGCTGCGGAACTGCCTGGCGACGCTCTGTGGCAGGCGAAGCTGTGTTGGCGTCTCCAGGAGAAGAGCACCTGTTGCTGGGGAGGGCCTCTGAGCAAGGGCTGGACCACACCTGCCTAGACCCACCAGAACCCATGTGTACTGAACACGTCTTCAGAACCTCGCAGCAGCCATGCCTGGGACTCGCTGGGCACTGGAACAGCCTGCCTTGCCCCAGCCCTCACAGAAGACGGTGACCCTGCAGAGGAATTAACCCCTCAGGGTTCAGGTGCTGACCTGAAGGCTTGGGGAAGGTGCCACCTGGTGCCGTCTGGGACCAGGATCCCCAAGGCCACAGCCAGCATTGTCATTTCTGCCACATCAGTTCAGCAGCTGCTCTGTGTTCCTGGTGGGCTTCATCCCCGCTTTTTAAATGGCGGAAACTCACTACAGAAGAGGAGAGCCAGCACAGTTTGCCATTAATGAAGATAAAACTAAGGACAGTCTCAGCTGTAGGCTGAGACTTGCTGTTTGTTGAGGGAAACTCAGAGCTGGATCCTGGGCACAGCGCCACGTGAGACTCGTCAGCTGAATCAGCAGCTTGGTCTTGGTGTGACTCTTGTCACCTCCCACATGCTGGGGGCACTGACCTGAGGGTTGAGAGACAGTTCCTAGCCCAGCCTGGGCTCAGGCGCCAGGTGCTTTTCCAGGGACATCTGCTTTCTTTAGCAGAGGTTACCTGCTCACTTCACCAGCTCCTTGGCCAGGCACAAGGCTGCTCTGACACCCAGCAGCTGAGATGGATCCCCTCAACCCAAACCAGAAACCAGTTCAAATCCAACTTCCTGCTGCACTCGAGAAGGCATGGGAGGGATGGTGAGGACAGGACACTTCTTAAAGGGAACCTGTGTCCCAGGTGAACCAGAGGGGAAGGGGGGCTGGTCCTGGGAAATCTCTCCACTGGTATCCCTGAAAATGGACCCAGCTGCAGCTTGAAGTCACCTCCCTCCAGAGGTCTGACATAATTGGTCTGGGGTGCTGCCCAGCTGATTCTAAAGCACAGGGCCACGCGACGGCACTGGCCCTGGTGCTTCTGTGTAGAACACGTTGTTGGCTGTGCAAAGTAGCATCCCCACGTGTCCTGGATGCTCTGGCCTACCCCAAGAACTCCTGCCCCTGGAGGTCACTGCTACAGCAGCCGTGGGCTCCTGGGGACACCACAATGCTCCTGGGCCACTCTTCCACCTCTGCTCTTGGGCCCCTGACCTGGCTCCAGGAAGATGACTTCCTGTAAAATCCATAGCAGAGAGTCTAGAAGAATTGGCAAGATCCTCCCGGTGGGCAAGGTGAGACAGGCTTTGCTGGTTCGGTTCTTCAGAGGAACCGTGTGTTCATCCTGACAAATACATGTCCCCTATGTTTTCCCTAACTCCTCCCCCACAGGAAGCCACCAGACTCACCCTGCACCAGAAGTCCCAGCAAACCTAGGAGACCCACAGACCCACTGCCTCCACCCATCAGTTGACAATTGCCCGTCCGACTCTCAGTGCTTTCCCAGGGAGGTTCTGTGACAGCTGCCTGCAATCAGAACTCCCTGAGGTCCCCCAGCCCAGGATGCCTGCGTGACTGACCAGACCAAGGTCTGCTGCTGCAGATGGGTAGGGAGAGGTCTGGAGCTGCGTAGGCCCACGAAACATGTCCAGGGGCCTGCGGAACCCTGTAACAGAATGGGGAAAGGTGTCTGCCCAGACGTAACCCCTTTCCCTGAGCCCGTTTCACCCCAAGCAGGAGAGCTTTCTCAGGACTAGAGACGGGATCTTGGTCAGCTTTTATGCTCATCCACTGAGATAATCAAGTGCTCTGTCCTTTATTGTCTGTTATACTAATTTTTCAAACGTTAAACCAGCCAACCTTGCATTCCTGGGAGAAATCTGCTTGATCAGGTGTATGGTCCTTTTCTGGGTTGCTGCCTCTGCGGCTGTGTGGTTTGCCTCCGGGTCTTGAGGGCTGTTGCTGTGGAGCCCTCTTGTAGGTCTGGTTTGGTTCCCATCCCCCAGAGCAAGAGCCTTGACAGCAGGCACCTCTATGATGGGACCCACCTATCCCTGGGGATTTGGGAGCTGGGCACAGAGGTGGCCTAGACTGCCAATGGCTGGAGCTGCAGTGCAGCTGCCATCCCCCACCATGGACATGCCACCCGCAGGCATCTCCTCACCACACATATCCTTGGAAGTCCCCAAGCCCGGGGTCTCTGGCTCTCAGGGTCTCAGCCCCTCAGAGGCTCCAGCTCCTTGCTGCCACATGAGCCCAGGGCTGCCAGACGCCCCAGGTGTCAGAAGAGGAGGAGCCGCTTGTTTCCATGGCTGTCCTGTCCTGATTTCCAGCGGCTGGCAGTGGGTCTTAAGGGGATTTTCTCAATAGGTAAACACCAAAAAGGAAAAAGAAGTACAGTGGAAAGGACACTCTCGCCCCACATGCCCTGTTCTCCAGTTTTTATTTATCTTGAGAATTCTCATGCCTCTCATTTTTGCACAGATAGTAGCACATTATGGACATTTCTCTGCATTTGGCTTTCATATCTTGGCGACGTCTCCATGCCGACTCACAAGAACTCCCGATCGATCCGTCTTTACAACCTGCTCCTGTTCCACAGTGGGGACATGCAAAGCCAACGCCTGAGGAATGCTCGAGTTCTGCCCAGTCGTGTGCTATTTCAATGCAGGGGCCATTGTCGTGCTTTATCATGTCTTTCTCAGTAGAAGCTGGGTTCTGACAGCTGTAGGTACTGGGTCTGAGTACACATCTTATTTTGATAGGAGAATAGTGTCCCAGCATTGAGGCCTAAGAAAGCATGTTTGTCTAAAAGTTTACCAGCAGTGTCATTAAAGATTCTAATGCAACCTGATATGTGAAGAAATTTCCAGAAATAATTATTTTTTTTTCCTTTTTGGCAGGACTGGGAAACAAACCCATGGGGGGCCTTGCACGTGCTAGGCAAGCACTGTACCACTGAGCTGCACCCACACCCCCTCAGAGTAGTTCCAATATTCTCTCCTACTTACTGGAATACATTGAGGTTGAGTGTCTTTTCATGTTTAAACACCTGCATTTTCTTTTCTATGAAATGCCTGTTCATACCCTTTGCCCATTTTTTCTTATTTATCTCTAAGTGCTATTTACATATTAGGGAGATTATTCCTTTACAACTGAGTTGCAAATATTTTTCCCAATTTGTCATTTGTCTTAAATTTACTGGGTATTTTTGTTGTTTTCTGTGTGGATTTATTTGGTTGTTTTCTTTTTGTGTTGCTAGGCAAAAGTTTTGATTTTATATGTATAATCAAGATTTTCTCCTTTATGGCTTCTGGGTTTTGTCCCCTCTCCAGTGTATCTGCCTACTTCCTAATTAGATGCCTTTTATACATTCAGCTCCTGGATCCATTTGGGATTCTGGAACTGTGCCAGCCGTGCTAAGTAAGGTGTGGAGCTCATTTTATTTTTTCCAGATGGTTATCCAGTTGTCCCAGCAGAAAAACACTCTAAAACAGTTCAGAGCCAACCACACATTTCTGTCCACCAGATCCGACCCTGTGAGCGGCCTTCTGGACACCTCTTACTTGGGTGGACATGAAGTCCACACCCCAGGAAAGTGGAAAGGTGGCTGACCCAGGAGCCTTGCTCTTGTGAAAATCTGCAGTGACCTTTCTACTGGTGATCTTGTACAGGAAGAGCCACAAACAAAGTCACCTGTCCCGGGCTGCAGTGGCCCTTGCTCTGGGAGGGGGCCTGTGGAAGTGGGCAGTCAAGGACTCCACTCACTTGACAGTGGACACACCAGGGGCCTGCACCAGGCCAGGGCCCCTGGAGCTGGAGGGACTGGGCTGGGATTCCTGGCGGGCTCCATGTCCTGGCTTCCCTCTCCCCAGGCGTCCTTTTGCCATTCAACACCAGGAAACTGGAACAGCCACCTCAGGTCATTGGTGGCCTCTTCCACACAGACGTTCTCATGTGACCTCACCCTCCTCTCTGACTGGGGAAAGTCCTTGGAGACTCCGGGAAAACTGGTGCATCTTAGCACCTCACCCTTCCACGACTTGTTCTGTGACCTTTAAGGGCAGTCCCTAAGCCACTCGCTGTTGAGACCGACCCTTGGGTGCCACTGCTCACCTGAGAAACAGCACACAGTCCTCCCTGCCGCGCCCACTGACCACAACAGCCACCCTTGCTGGCGCTGGGCGAGCACACACACAGCCAGCGGGCAGGAGCCATTATCATGGGTCTTCCTGAAGAGGAGGCTGTGGCCAGGAAGGAAGCAGCCAGGCTCGGGCCAACCGCTGAGCTGCGCACAGAGCAAGGCGCCGCCCGCAGGATCCCCTCCTGCCAGGCCCTGCCCGCCTCTGTTTTAGGACCTTCTACTGCTATGGCTCGGTCACATGGCATCCCTTCCAGCCCTCCCTGGTCCCTGGGTCAGGCCCTGGAAGGGGGAAGAAGCCTTCGAGAGTGGTGTCTAACTGCTTGTCTGAAACATCAGCTTCCCATCCAATCCACTGTCCCTGGGCAGATGGGGTGCGGAGAGTGCATACAACACGCCCACTGCAGCCACCCGGGGCAGCAGGGACAGTCCTGCAGATCCAGGTCCAGTGACAAAGCCAACGTGCTGGGTGCGTGTGCCCTCCAGCCTCCCCGCCAGCACAGGAGGACACCCAGCCTGCAAGGAGCACTGACAGGAAGGGGCCCCAGGGGGCTCTGGGTGCTGGCAGCATTGGTTGGGCTGCACAAATGTGTTCCACGTGTGGGCAGCTAGTGCTCCACACTCAGGTGCCTTGTTCTTTTTTCTCGTGTGTGTGTGTGTGTGTGTGTGTGTGTGTGTGTGTGTAACCCTGAGATGCTTAACCACTGGGCCACATCCCCAGCCCTTTTTATTTTTTATTTAGAGACTGGGTCTTGATAATTTGCTGAGGCTGGCCTTGAACTTGTGATCCTCTTGCCTCAGCCTCCCAAGTCGCTGAGAGTACAGGCCTGCACCACAGTGCCTGGCACAGGGGCCCCTTTCTATAATGTGTGCTATACTTCCATAAAGGTGGTCCCAAGAGAAAAATGTTGACTCTTCCTGAAACACAAGACCCACCTCTATCTTTTAATTCCAGAGATTTCCCAAACATTAGCACCACCCAACTCGTTCCTGCTTGTCCAGGGCCATCTTGTCAGATTCACACTTCCTTGACATTCTGACTCTGCACTGCAGTGTGAGGGGTGCGGTGTCTGCTGGGCCCTGAGGATTTCAGAACCTGGAGAACTCAAGACAACAGCAGGAAGCTGTCTTTTGAAGAAAGGAAAAGAAACGCACCTTCAGGGGCCTGGCCGTCCCCTGGCCTCTGGTTCTGCAGCCTCCCCTCAGCCAGGGGCTTAGAGCTAGCCGACTGCGACAGGCCTCAAGGGTGAGGCGCAGGGGCAGCTTCCAAGAAAATTCACAGGGGCGAAAAAGAAACTGACATCCCCACTGTCCTCCCAGCTGACCACAAGTGAGCGCCCACACCTTTCTGGGATGCCGGGCAGGGCCAGGGACATGGGGTCTGCAGGCCACATGCCCGCACTGCAGCCCACGGTTCCCGGCACAGCCTGCCCCACCCAGCACCTCATCCCTTAAAATAGCAGGCAGCAGGCGACACCCTTGCCACCGGATCCCAGATCCCGAGACATGGCTGCCCCAGGCCCCTCAGGGAGAAATGCAAAAAATCAATAACAACAAAAGCAGAGGAAACCCAAGTACTGGGGCCCAGCCTCACCCCCAAGGGGACTGTGACAGGCTCAGCGGGATTGGCGCTCAGCCTCCCGGGCGTCCACGGGAACATAGTCCTCAGTCCTATAGAGCTTGGGCAGCTCGGACACAGGGGGCCCTGGCGCGGGTGATGGCTGCAATGACAAAACGCAGAGGCTCTGTCGTGCCTGGCAGCCATCCCTGGAGACCTGGGAACTCCAGTCACCCCCCAGGGGAGCCTCCCATGCCAGGTGTCCCTGCCCTCTGGCAGCACTGCCTGTGACAGCCAAAGCCACCGCCTGAAGGGGACCCAGTCCGCCAGGGGGGCGCCATCTCCACAGCAGAGGCCGCTGTGGTCCTGAGATCAGGCTCAGGAGACCCTGTAGGGAAGACCCTCGAGAGCAAGCTGGCGGCCGTGGGCCAGTGCTGCCGTGGTGACCACGGGACCCATGGGCCCATAAGGGAGACAGCTCCACGGGGCCTGCCCAGAGCCCATGCAGCGTGACCAGTGGAGACAGACTGCTCGCCAGCCCCGTGCCCATCCACGCCACCTGGACCTTGTGCCGACACGCCAGCGCCTCTCACGAGCTCATGGCCTGGTTTCTGGGGGGCACTTGCACAGAGCCAAGGCTGGGAATGGAGGGTCCCATTGAGCAACTTGCCCCAACCGGCTGGAGGGACCCAGGGAAAGCCAGGATCGAGCAGGACCACCCCCAACTGGGGGTCAGACTAGGCCAGACACTGGACTCTCCCGGAGTTTTATGAAGTCCTGGGGCCTGGGCTCCACACCCGCGCCTGGGATCACTGATCTGGGTGAGGCCTGGGCTTGGGGTGTCCGAGGCTCCTGTGTTTCTCATGAAGAATGAGGCTGACCCCGATGACTGAGGCTTGCCAGGAAGGAAAGGAGCGTCTTCATGGGACCAGGCTCTGCTCCCTGGGGCCCAGCAGATGGGCAGGCAGGTAAGGTCAAGGGGGACAGAGGCAGCAGACCCCTTGGCCACCCTCTCCCTTCCCCAAAGCTCCGGGCCATTCCAGCTCCTGGTCACCTCTGCACCCTCCAGCCTGCAGCTGCAGCCAGAGATGCCAGGGCAAAGACGCAGCCAGCCCACAGTGACCGATGGCTGTGCCCTCGCTGTGCCCCACACAGACAGCAGGACAGCAGGCAAACCCAGACTCGGGATGACCCAAGTCTCCTCTCATCCAGGCCCATCCCCTCCCCCATCTCACAAGTGCATGACAAGGCACAAAGGCCTGGGGACCAGGAAAGGGGCCAGTTCTCCCTGGAGGGGCTGGGGGTCCCTGAGGCTGAGTCATCTCGGATGACAGCAGCAGAGATGCACCGGGAATTAGAGGAAGGGAGCAGGAGCGGTGGGTGGTCCGCTCCAGGCTGGGGAACATCGCAGCAAGCAGGGCATGGAGGGGGCAGGGGAGGCGGCCCCTCTGGCTAGAGTGGGCCGTGCAGGCAGATCACACGGGCTCCTGGCGGCCACGCAGAGAACTTGACCCACGAGCCCCAGGGAGACTTCGCAAGGACTACACAAGGGCTGGGATATAACTCAGCAGTGGAAGCTACCAAGCAAGATGGGGTGTGTGTGTGTGTGTGTCTGTGTGTACACTTAGGTATGTTTTACAAAGAGCAGAATGAGAACAGGCAGCAGGGGAGAGAGGAGGCTGTCAAAGGTGTCCCGTAAGGTGAGTGTGACCAGGTTCTGCCTCTAACCCACCCCAGCCAAGGCCCACCCCCCGCCCACAATGATTGGGCCAGGCCCAGGCATGTGACCCATCCAAGGATTCTAAAGAAGAGAGAACAGACCCTGGTGTCTAGGGACCTCACATCTGCCTGTGTCAACACCTTGACCTCTGAAACACCAGGACAAGCCATCCACCTTGGCCAAGGGTCAGCCTCACAGGAGGCAAAAAGAACACTCCATTCAGCCAATCCTCAGTCAGCCATTCGTGGGCTGCTTGTGGGTAGGAGGGCAGGGCCCATCTCCACCTGCCCCTCTTCTCCCAGAAACTTCCCTGGCTACTTCCTGCCCTGGTGAATCAGTGGACACAGGTATCCCTGCAGCACCTGGGGAGTGAGCCCTCAAGGACCACGTGCAGCCCAAGTGGGGCAGCGGTGGGGACCCGAGTTTGAGGGTGTCTACACCTCTTCCTCCTGGCCCTGGCCCTGGCCCTGGCCGAGGCGGTTCTGGGAAATGTAACTGGTATGTCAGTCTTCATCCAGGTGTAGAACTTGAGCCAACAGCATTCTGCAATCCTGAAAAGACATGGCCTATCTCCTCCTGACCTCTAGGACCCAGGAATGGCAAAGAGTCTATCAAGGGTCAGTGTCCAGGCCAGGCCTGAGCCAATGTCTCAGCCCTACCAAGTGGCCTCTCCAGGAAACCCCCTGTTCCTTTGGAAATGGATCTTCTAAAGAAGACGGCTTTGAAAACAGGAGGAAAATCAATAGGATTATGAAGGAGCCCAGGGGAAGGGGAGGCCCTGGTAGCTTAGGATGCAATCCTAGGCCCTGAGGCCTGGTGCAGGAGAGTCCCCGGGGCATCTGTCCTGGAGAAGGAGGGGAGCCAGGAAAGGGGGACGCTGGAGAGGTGAGCGCGGGGCACCGGTCAGACAGGTCATGACAGAGACGCTTCTCTGGTGTGACCTGGAGGCACCCACAGGGCCTCCAGGAGAGAAGCCACTCCAGACGAGCTGGGTCTCCTTTTTCGAATGGGTCGCCGCCTGGAACATTCAAGAAAGGCCCCGGAGGCCGGCACCGCTCCCTTCAACCCAGGACCAAGCGCTGACATCTAGGGGAGGCTCTGGAAGGGGGTGCCCCGCTACCGCTACCCGGCCAGCAGCAGGACCCACCCAGCCAAGGCCCGCCCCCCGCCCACAACGATTGGGCCAGGCCCACGCACGTGACCCCAGCAGCCAATGAGAACCGCCCCTGGGAGTTTTTGCGGCGGTGGAAGTCACTCTCCTCCCCGGGTCCTGCGAAGGGCCGCGAACCTGCCCCAGGCCTCTTCCCGCGCCCCTCCCCACGCCCTGGGCCCCGGCTGTGCGCGAAGCCAACACAGGGGCGAGGGGGCACCCGTGCTGCCTGAGGCTGAAATAACCCGGGGCTTCTGCTCAGGAGCCAGGGCATCTTCTTCCTCGCTTCGGCCCTGTTGACCGGGTTGCCGTCACTGAAACCTCGAATCCTGCCACAATAGCCATCCCTAACGATGCCAGCCGGGGACCTGGGGCAGCCTCCCGAGTCTGCAGGTGGGGCAGGACGGTGAGGCTGAAAGTCAGGCAGACCCCTCTGAAGCTGCGGAGGTGCACACAGCTTCCCGGGGTAGGGAGCAAGACCCCAGTCACTCGCACACCAGAGGCCACCGGAAACCACGCCCGTTTGCTCTTGGATGCCATGGCAACCTGCAAGACAAGGTCTCTCCGTGTCTCAGAGGTCCCAGGAGCAAGGGGACTAGGCAGCTGGGCCCAGCTCCAGGCCAAGCCTCTGCCCATCAACCCACAGGCTCCTTGAGGACAGAGCAGCACACTCAGCCCCAAACAGTCTGGCCTGCACTTTGCACCCCTGAGAACCTCAGAGGAACCCTCAGAGTCCTCCAAGGGGTCACTAGGCCCCCTGAGGTCAGCCAGGTAAGCAGAGGTATCCCAGGATCTGGCTCCCCACCCCCACCTCCCGGCCTGCAGGCAGGGATGCTCCACTGCTCAGGGATGGAGGTCAAGACAGGAAGCCTGAGCCCTGCTCCCTGACCTCCTCCCCAGCCTGCACCAGGCCCAGAGCCCCCCCCTGTCCTCTGTTAGGGGCCTGAAGCCCGCCTGCAGTCTTCTGCAAGAGGCTCGCTGGACCCTCTGCCATTCCCATGTCACTTCCCCCTCTGCCCTGGAAACCCCAGCTCCCAATCTGCAGCTGCAAGCCAGGGTCACGCATGCTTAGTCTGCTTGGTGATCTAGTCAAACCCGTTGCCAACTGTAAAACCAGACTGCAGATTTCTCCTGGAAAATCATCTGGCAGCTCGGGACCCATAGTCCCTGGTGGCCTAAGATCACTGAGGAACAGCTGCCCTGAGACCTTCCCCATGTCTGTGACCTGCTGCTTCTGGCAGATGTCCGAGCCCCTCCTCCCTCTCCCCTGGCAGTCTGCACCACCAAGCAGCTTCTTTCTGACAAAGACCCCTAATGGCAGTCACAGCACGTCACAAGGTGAAACCTCACGCCCCAGCTGGGCTAGAGCCCCTCTTCTGAAGCCCCTGTTAGAACACCATCTGCCCTGAAGCCAAGCCTACCGAAGTCAGGGGCCTGGATTGCCCTGTGCCGCGCCCACACCTGCTTGCAGAAGCCCTTCACGGCCCTTCATAAGTCCTGTCCCTTCCCTGGATCTACCCGCAGCGAAGCCCGCGTGCGCATCCCAGCCCTGGACTGGTACAGACCAGGGTCAGTAGCTTCTCTGTAAAGAACCAGACTGTCGATATTCTAGGCTGTGGGCCCCACGGACTGCTGCGACTACCCCGCTCTGCTCGGTGGCACAAGAGCAGCCTGAACAACACGTGGACCGAGGACACGTGCCATTCAGATAAAACTATCCACACAAACAATGGCAGCCAGATCTGACCCCAAACTTCTGAACTAAAGCTGTCCTCCCAAACAGAAGTGACAAACTCTTGCCCACATTTCCCATACAGAGGACACTGCATAGCTGGCCACCAGCCCTAGGCGGCCAGGTCTGCCTTGTGAGTGTCCTTGGGCCTGATTTCATTTGGCTGGTGGCTCTTGGGTCACCATTGTGAGCCCAGCCTGTCAGGGCTCACTCCGAGCAGACAGGAGGTGCACACTGCAGGCCACTGGCCCCAGCACCCTCTGCCCCAAAGGAAGCAGACTGCACTGCAGCCCAAAGGCCTGCTCCCGAGGGTCCCAGGTCATCCCTGACCACCCACAGCCTCCCAGCCCCGAGAGGCGGAAGTCCTTAATCCCATCTTGCAAAACAGGAAACTGAGACAGAGAGTCACTTGGTCATAACCCCCCACTAAGAATTGACAGAGCTGGGATTTGAACCCCAGGCCCACCCAGCTCCAGCATCTGTGCGGCCCAGCACCAAGCCTAGCGCTGAGCGGGACTGGGTGAGCCCTTAGCAGGGCCCGATGTCCCTTCAGCCTGGTGACCCTGGTCAGCAGCTGACTGCACACACATTTAAAATTGAGTTCATTGCCAACACTAAGAACTGGGGTATTTCAGATAGATATAAAGTGCCCATTTCTCTTAAAGAAAAAAAAAATGAGCTGTTCAGCTACGGTAGGCCCACGTTCCTGCAGGGTGGAGAGAGATGGCCCTTGGATAGAACATGCACCATCCAGTGAGCCACGGTCCCTGCCTGGCCTGGCTCTCTCACCCACAGGCCCTGTGGACCCTGAGCACTGGGATGGGGGTGGCTGCAGGCCCATGGTGCTCCCTCAGGCCTAGAGGATGCAGGACATGCAAGGCCTTTGCTTCCAAGGCTGAACCCTGGGCCCTGTGAGCGTGGGCGGTGCAGCTGGGTCCACCACCAACCACCACACCAAGTGACTGCTGCCTTACCCACTGTCTCCTCTGGTGCTCAGAGGAGCCCGGGAGCCACGGGCTGTGACAACGCCCGCTTCATAGAGAGCAGGCGTGGCGGGGCCAGGGTCACTCAGCCGGTAATGGCTGGGCTGGACTCAAACCAGCTCCTCTGAGGCTTGGCTGCAGCCACGGCCCTGGCCAGTGCACAGGGCTTTCCCCGGGGCTGGCCTCACTTCTCCATCCTGGCTCAGGGCTCTCTGTACCTCGGGTGGTGCCCGCCTGTCCTGCCTGCAGTGTCCCCGCCAGGGCCCGCGTCCTCCAGCTCTCTGACAGCTGTGAGCAGAGCCCTCCCCTTTCTCCCTAAGCGGCCCCAGCGTGTCCAATCCTGCCCCAGGGCTGGGCTGGCCAGCTTCCCAGAGCCAGCCCCCTTCCGCCCGAGCCCTCTTGCCCAGCCTGGCCTGACCCAGTGACCACAGCAGGGAGTGGAAGTGGAGCCACAGAGGCCCTAGTGACGGAAGCACGGGGCCGGGGGCTCCCAGAGTGGCAGCCGGTGGCAGGTGGCCCCGCAGTCAGGATGAGCTGGGCAGCCTCGCAAAGGCAATGCCAGCCCTTGGCAACAGATCTGGAAGGTTCCTGGATCCCCACGGACCCTGCTTTCAGCTGGAGGGAAGGAGTGTCGACATGGAAACCAGCAGAGGGGGATCCGGAGGAAGTTCTGCCAGGACGCTGGCCACCAATCCAGGCTCCCACAGAGACAGCCTGCGGGGAGGCGGGTCACAGGCCCCCAGCACCCAGGACCAGGGCTCCCTGGGGCACCCGCTCTGACCCAGAGCCTGACCTAGGTTGAGGGACGGTACTGTCTGTGCTTGACCCCACCCCGCACCCGCTCCTGGACTCTCACCCCTCCTGCAGCTGATGGTTTGTGTCACCCTGTGGGGCCTCAAGGTGCCTGGATGTCACCTCTCACCGCCGGGCCCAGACTGTAACTGTGTGATCCCGTGTCATTACATGCCTGGATTTTTTGTGGAGCACCCTGTTCCAAAGACCCAGATCTGCAGGTGTCACAGAGCCTTTTACAAATGAGGAAGCCAAGACTCTGCAGACCCGACCACTGTCACGTTTTACGTCTGTGTACCCAGATGGTCCCAGCCAGCCACTGAGGCCAGCCTCAACTCCCCTCACCCCTCGCACCCCATATATTTGACTCCACCTGCCCTTTTTATCTTTGGAGACAGGGTCTCACTGAGTTGCTTCGGGCCTTGCTAAGTTGCTGAGGCTGCCTTGAACTTTCGATCCTCCTGCCTCAGTCTCCCGAGCTATGGGGCTTTCAGGTGTGTGCCACCACGCCACCGAGCTCCATGTCCCTTTTTAAAATGGATTCCAAGCTTCTCTAAAAGCAATGGAAAGATCTGGTGCTGTGGACAGTGCTGATGTGCCACCTCTGCTCTGCAGGGGACACGTGCCCTCCTCTGCAGCGGTCTCCCGGCCCACCTCACTCGCTTCTGCCATCCGCCTGGTGCCTCAGAGCCGGGGTTGCTGCCCCCAGACCACACAAGCTGGTCTGTCTCCTGTTCCCTGGCCCGAGGCTGCCTTCCCTGCGCTGCCTCTGCTCTGGCCCGGCCAGGGTCTGGGGTCTGTCCTGACTCAGGTCCCTGTGCCCGCTGTTGCCTCGACCTTCCCGACCTCAGGGGGCTGCCCTCCTGTGCCACGGCATTCCCTCGCCTCAGTTGTGCCTGCCCACCTCCCACCAGACTCTGCACCCAGGGGACCCTGGGGCAGTGGATGGCACGAACAGACCCAGAATCAGATGGGCCCCCGCGGCCGGGCGGAGGGCTGGGGGCTTTGGTCCTGCCACCTCAGGGCTCAGAGGCCCAGCAGTGACCAGGACAATCGTCATCTCATGAGGACGCCCGCCGGGGCCCGACCCATGCTGCTGGGTGGTTAGAGCTGGGTCCCTGCCATGGCTGGCTCTGAGACGGGGAAATCTGGTGAAATCCAAGTACAGTCTAGAATGCAGTCCTGACCCAGGGTTTGGTTTTGACAGCTGTCCCAGGATCTAAGATGAGGACAACAGGGAAACTGGACCTGGGGGGGCCACGCGTGGAACTCTCTGTGAGTCTCTGTGAGTCTCTGTGAATCCGAAGTTATGCAAGTAAAAACGTCATTTTAAAATAAATGACGTGCACGCCCTGGTGGCCTAGGCAACGTGCCAAGGAGACAGTGGTCACACGCGCTATGGATAGCAGCCACACCGCGCCCACAGTCAAGCCTGGCGTTGGCCACTGCTGCCACCGCTGACCCCGTGTGCAGGTGTGGGAACTCAGGCGGGTGCAGGGTGTCCCTCAGCAGGTTCGTGGTCTCCAGGGTGGGTCGCAGGGCGGGCCCCAGGACTGCGGGCTGCGCAGTCACACGGGCCTGGTCCCTGGTCTGGGGCAGTGCCGGCACTGTCTTGACATTCTGTGACCAAGGGACCATGTACTGTCATTTGCACTGGGCCCCAGAAATTCCTTAGCCAGTCTGGGCGACAGAACTGAACTGTAAACCAGGATCTGTGTCCTTGGGGTCTTCATCCCGCACCAGCACTCCAGAGGCCTCCCCTGGAGGGATCCGTGGACAACACGTGGCCTGGAGCAGCGCCATCAGGGGACCAGCGCTTCTGGCTGAGAAAAGTCCCTGGGCCAAAGAATGAGGCCAGAATGGTGGTGGGATTTGGGGGCACATTGTAGGGATCTGGCCGGAGCCGGGGTGACCCACCACCCTCCACACGTGGAGAAGAGTCCTCGTGTCTCTCTGGCACTGGGGGTTGAGGCTGGGCGCTCTACCACTGAGCCACATCCCTAGCCCTTTTTATTCTGAGAGAGTCTCGCTAAGTGGCCCAGGCTGACCTCAGACTTGCCATCCTCCTTCCTCAGCCTCCTGAGTGGCCAGGATCTCAGGCGTGCACCACCACAGCTGGCTGGAGGTCCTTCCTAGCTCAGGTGACAGGGTGGCCACGCCCACGGGCCTCACTCTTCAGTGGCCTCCCTGGCAAAGTGAGATCTGCCACCGTCCCAGAGGACAGCCTTAACCCAGGTGCAGCCAGTGCCCAGCCCCCACATCACTGTCCTGAGTCCACAGCCACCGTTGCCTGAGGCCTGGCAACTGGCTACTGTCACCTCAGAGCCCTTCGGTTGGCACTTCCGTGCTGAGTTATCCATGGGGTCCTTGCTGGCCTGGCTGGTGGCCTGGGAAGCGTCGGGATGCAGTGCTCCAGAAGCAAGGGGCATTAGGAGGCCATTAGGTGCCCCAAGGCCACTCAGAGGAGCCACCAGTGCCCGACGTGGGCAGTTGTTGGCCATTTTGTTCCAGCAAAGCCAGAGGGGCCCACCAGCCCTGGCCCTGCCCCGCCCCGAGATGCCCCCACCCCCAGCCTGCCCAGCGCAGCAGCAGGACCCCCTCTCCCCACTCCAGCCCCTGGGGCCTCTGCTCCACCCCCCTCTTTCCCCAGAAGCTTGTGCCCTGGGGGCTGGTCAGCCCCTGGCCCCAGGCAGTCCTGCTCCCACCTGGGCCCGGGGCCTTTGGCTCTGCAGCCTCACCCTTCACCAGAGACACCAGGCTCTGGCCTCTAGGGCCCTGTCACAAGATCTTAAAGTCCTAGGCTGCCCAGTCTGGGCCACCAAGAATGCAAAGGGACAGTTTTCAAGGTTGGGGGTTGACATTTGAGAGGGAGAAATGAAAAGAGGGAGCACAGGACAGAGATCTGAAGAGAATCAGGAGGAAATAGGAGGAGAGAGTGGGAGGGAGAGAGAAGGAGGGGGATGGAGGGAGGGAGGGGGAGAGAGAGAGGGGGAGAGGGAGAGAGATTGGAGGGGAGAGGGACAGAGAGATGGACAGAGAGAGAGGAGAGGGAGGGACAGAGAGAGAGAAGAGGGAGGGAGGAAGAGCCTAAAGCAGGAGGAGGGGGTCCAGAGACAGAAACAGTGGAGAGGTGGACACAGTGAAGAGGTGGGAATGAGCACACAGCCCCTGGCCACCACAGGGACCCTGCCCGCGTAGCCCCCCACTGCCGCAAGCCCGTGCTTAGAGGGCCACCCACTGCAGGTGCAGGCCTGATGACCATGTGCCTGGTCAGTCCTCAGGCTTCTAGCCCCGCCCCTTCCCTCGATCCACCCCTGGTGCCTGGTGGCTGGATGCCTCTGGCCCTGCATTCCACCCTCTGATCTCCACCTACTGCCTGCTCCTCCCCCAGGCCCTGTTGGCTCCACCTGCAGAAGCATCCAGACTCCTGTTCACGCAGCAGCTTGGATCAATCTCCAGGGAGTTACACGGAGTGAAAAAATCCAATCCCAAAAGGTTACAGGCTCTTATGATTCCATTTATAGAACATTTTTGAAATGGCAGAATTCGAGAAACGGAGGGCAGGTTCGTGGTTTCCAGGGGCTGCGCAGGGAGGGGAAGGGGACGGGGAGCCCTGCTATGAAAGGGCAGCAGGGAAGCCCACAGAGCTGGGGCTGCCCAGCCACGTGACTGGGATGGCAGAGACCTGGACCCCGTGAGGAAGAGCGGGAGGCACAGCACAGGGAGCTGGGGGAAGGCAGGGGAGGGACCCCCCAGGAGACCCCCCACCTCAATCTGGGGAGGCCCGGAGAAGATGGACAGGTGGGGTGAGGTCAGTGTCCTGGCTGGCCATCCTGCAGGGTTCACGCTCATGACCACTGGGGACAGGCCAAGCACACCGCACGGCTCTGCTCTGAGGACTCCTTTCTCTGTGTGCTGGGGTAGAGCCCAGGGCCTGGTGCTGCTGAGCAGATGCTCCACCCCAGCCACACGGACGGACGAGCTCAGTAAGGAACGTCACTGAACACCTGCACCTCCCGTCACCTCCACCGAGTCGGGCCCACAGCCTCCCTCCCTGGTGCATCCGGCGTCTGGGCAGCTCCAGCCCCGACCCCAATCCCCACCAGGCGTACCCAGCCAGAGCCATCTGGTGAGACTGAGGACAGACTGTGGCTCCAGGGCCGAGTCCTCACACTGACCCGGACTCCGCTCCTTTGGCTGCCAGAGCCCGGTGCCCAGGCCCCTGCGGCCCACATCAGGCCTCGGCCACCAACCTCCCCGGGAGGCTCCTCCCCCCATCTGCCCATAACCCTCTCCTCCTCCTCTCCCCCAGTGCGTGGCACCAGGAGCAGGAGCCCAGCTCTGCTGTCCCGTGTCCCAAGGGCCTGAAGCAGCCTGGCTCCTGCAGGTGGTTCAGAGATGAGCAGGAGCAGAGATGGATGGCGGTGGAGGAAGGAGTCAAGCCTGGCCCCAGGGAGCAGCCCAGAGGCCTGGAGAAGCATGTGGGGGGAGGGGTGGGCTGGGGGCAGAGGGAGAAACCCTGCTCTGAGCTCCCAAGATGCTCTCAGTAGAGCCAGAAGTGAGGTTTGGGGGGCAATTGTGAACTCATGTCTGAGGACCCTAGGGCCAAGCCTCAGGGACACTCCCCCCCATCTGCCCATCCCCTGACAGATGAGGGTGGGAGTAGAAGTGGGATCCAGGACTTGAACTTGGACATCAAGTCAAAAGTCCCACGCAGAGCTGCCAACATGACAGCAGAGTCCCTTCCTCCAGTGCAAGGAATTGTGTCCCAGACCCTCAGATGGCGAAGTCTCCCTTTCTAGCTGTGTGACTTTGGCCAGGTTACCAACCTCTCCGTGCCTCCGTTTTCCATCTGGAATTCGGGGTGGGAGAGCTCCTGCCCGGTCGGCGTGACGTCACAGAGCTGCCAGGCACTTGGCGGATAGAGTGCCCAGTGAAGACTGGCTGGTGTCACTATTACAGCTCCCCAGTCCACGTTCGAGGGAACTGTCCTCATTAGCCCGTGAGCGCCCGTGCACTGGTGCAAAACTGTACTTTGGGTGTTAAATGCACTCAGCTCTCACATGGGTCACCCCAACTCCACGGTCACCACAGGAGTCAGCTCAAGCACCACTGCACTTCTAACTTGGACCTTCAACAGTTAGAAGCTCCAGGATTACTTAGCCACTAAGAGGCGTGGCTCACCTGTCAATCAGAAGGCCTGGCTCACGGTGCTCCAGAGGCACGGGAGCACAAACATGGCTACTGCCAGCCCTACACGCAGGGTCCCGGCTGCACACTTGCATTTCTCTCCCCCACCCCATTTTTTTTTTTTTCGGTACTGAGGATTGAACCCAGGATGCTTAACAACTAAGCCACATCCCCAGCCCTTTCTATTTTTTATTTAGAGACAGGGTCTCGCTAAGTTGCTCAGGTCCTTGCTAAATTGCTGAGGCTGGCCTCTGACTTGCAATCCTCCTGCCTCAGCCTCCCGAGCTGCTGGGAATACAGGTATGCACCACAGCGCCCGGCTTCCATCTCTCTTGAAGTACTGAACCCCTCCTGCCTGCCTCCACATGCACTGCAAGGGGCACGGCCTGGGGGCTCTGGGACCAGCTCCATCCCAGGCAAGAGCTGCCAGACAGAAGGGGCAAAGAGGCCAGGGGCCTAGATCTCCACTCTGGGCCAAGGAGCCCTCATAGCTGATGCTCTGTGATGCCCAGGCCCGAGCCTGCACTCCCTGCTCCGAATCTCACTCCATTTAAAACCAGCATCTCCCCCTCTGCCTGAGGCTCTCAGGTTAATCATTAGGCTCCCCAAGTAGCAGGAACTTTGACCTTGACTTTGTGGGCCTGGCAATGTGACAAGGTGTGACAGTATCTGCCAGAACAGGCACCTGGAAGTGTTCACTGCTTAAGGAGATGTGGTTCCTTTCCCCACAGAGACTGGACTGTGAGCAGAGCCAAGGTCAAGTGCTTCTTGGGCACCAGAGGGGCTGTTCCAGCTGAGCGTCGTGGGCATCTGCCCCTCTGTGCCCTGAACCCAGGACCTGCTGCTGTCCACATGGCCCAGCCCCCGCCCAGCCTGACCCCCCCACATCCCGGCCGCTCGCTCCCGGGGTCTTTTCCTCACCTATCCCTGGGCCTCCCCAACCTCACTGCTCTGTCAGGCACAGGAGGCAGCCCAATTCATCATTGTCCCCAAGAGTCCTGCCTGTGTTTGTTGTTGGTATTTTTTAGGTCCCGGGGATGGAGCCCAGGGTCTCCTGCAGGCAAGAGCATGACCACGGAGTTGCGCCCCAGCCCCCTTTCTTTAAACTCATAGATAAAAGCGGGGTCCCGTGGTGTCCTGAAGTGTGGACACACTGTGCGTCAACCAGGCTCAACTCCTGGAGGTAGAACAGCAGTCACCTCAGGGAGGGGCCAGTCAGTGGGCACTAAGTGCCCTGGAGACGGGGGCAGGAGCCCTGGTGTGGTACTACACCGTGGGGTGACAGCAGATAGGGACGGTCCTGTAAAGCTCAGAAGTCTTGTTTTCAGGGTGGACTTTGAGCCCAGCAGGGACCGGCCCATCATCTCTTGTTAGGTGCAAACTCAGAGCACGACTACGACACTCCCAGGTCCAGGAGCTCGCCACACACCCGTGGGTCCTGAGGGGCCCTCTGTGGTGCACTTGGTTCTGGTGAGGACACGGCTCAGAGGGCAGCGGGACCCAGCACTGCCCGGGGGCTGGCGGCAGAACCGCCTCAGCCTGCACGGCTCCTCCCGCCATGATGGAGGCCACCGGGTCACCCTGTCTCCTTCCCCCCAGGGTCTTGGCGAGGTTCCTGGGAGGAGCTGAGATGGGGGTGGGGACAGAGAGAGCGCCTGTGCGTGGCGTGTGTGTGACACGGGAAGACGGGGAAGAGACCAGCAAACACAGTGATGGAGAGACGCACCTGGGCAGAGGCACGGTGACGGTGACAGAGACAGACAGGGGGCAGGACAGCAGGGAAGAGACCGATGTGCGGCGACGGCAGAGGCAGAGGTCTCCACGCAGCAGGAGCCAGGGCCTGGGGTGGAGACCTGGTGGCCAGGTGGGCAGGGTGAAGGTGGCCCCTGGTGGCCGTGCCCAGGTGTGTGACTCTATTTCCTAGTGTCCCAGGACACACCCCCAGGCTGGGCCATGAAGAGGCCATCCTCCGCCACCACCTTGGCCAGGCTGGCTGTGTGGGAGCAGGACAGGCTGGTCCAGGGGGACGGTGGCTGGTGGGGGACAGCTGCCCTGCCCCCTCCTGCTGGTGGGACCTGGTGGCCTCAGCGGCTCCTGCGGGGCTCACTCTGGGGGTATTCTGACATGGGAACTGTCCACAACAACAGTCCCAGCAGCAGGTCCTTACTGAGCACCTACTATGTGCTGGGACACCTCGGCTCCTGCTCTTACCTCTGCCAGCTGACCAGGGGCACATGGGCTCGCCTCAGTGACACTTCAGTGGCCAATGATGGCAACCCGATTCCCTCCAGGATCGAGGGAGCAGTGGTGGGGAAGGGGCCCGGGGCACCCAGCACCGCGTAAGGACGTGCAGTGAATCCTGTTTCCCGTCTCCAGGCCGCGGCCCAGCGCGGTGCCCAGGGGAGGGCAGAAGTCTGCCAACTGGACAGCGAGGCCTGTGCCTCGGTTCTCACCGGCCCTACCAGACTGGGGAGCTGAGACCCTGGTCCTGGACCCTGGGCGGCGGGCGGCAGGGTCACACGCAGGCCCGGCCCTGGGCGCCTGCACTTAGGCTCCGGTGCAGCTTAGAGCTGTTCATTTTGGAAATTTCCGACACCCACAGGAACACACAAAGGCTAGGGGACTAAACTGTGTCCCCACGAACCTTCACCGAACACTGCCGCCCGGGCCATTGCCTCCAGGGACATGTGGCGGCTTCTGGGCACCTTTTGGTTGTCACAGTGGGGGGCTGGAGGCCACCTGGACTGGAGTCCAGTGGGTCAGGCGGGAATGCTGCTCGTTCCCTCGCAGGGCACGGCGCCACAGGC
The DNA here is from genome assembly GCF_964194105.1 of Spermophilus citellus. NCBI lineage: Eukaryota > Metazoa > Chordata > Mammalia > Rodentia > Sciuridae > Spermophilus > Spermophilus citellus. The sequence goes on along the minus strand of NC_138185.1, from coordinate 7,939,628 downwards.
CCAGCCGTCAGCGGGGCCAGGCTGCTGGCCAGGCTGAGTGGGTGCCCCCAATGGGGAAGTGACGCTGTTTCCAGGTAGGCCCCCCCAAAACTCCTCACTGTCAGAAGGAACCTCCCCATCCCCCTGAGACCTCGACAAGAGTGCTGCGCGGGAAAACGCAAGGTTCGGAACCAAAGAGTCAGCCAGGCGCCCTGACCCCCCGCACACGCCCTGACCCCCAGCACATGCTCCCCGACCCAGCACACACCCCAGATATCTGTGATGGGGCGAGGCAGCCACCTGGCAGGGGGTGGGCAGGTGGGGCGTTCTGCCCCCCCACCCCACGGTCCTGTTAATTTCTGCTCAAGTTGCACAGTGCGCAGGGGGAAGGCACCTGGAGACCCTGGGTCTGGTGGGGGCGGGGTGGGGCGGGGGTGGGGGTGCTCCCTCCCGCCACCAGCCAACCCGCCAGACTCCTCCCGGGCATCCTGCAGGGGGGAGGTGACCCTGGAGGCAAAGCCCCCTTGCTCCAGGCTGGATGGGGCAGGGAGGGGACAGAGCTGGGGGCCACAGGGGTGGGAGGGGAGGGACACCAGACTTGGTACCCACCAACAACTCCTAGGCATCCCTGCCCAGACCACCTGGGCCTCCGTCCCAGCCCATGATGACGCTGCTGGCTCTCTACTGCCTGGAGACGTCCCCAGAGAAGTCTGAAGCCAGGAGGACCCAGGGGCCTCTGAAACGCCACTGAACGCCCTCACCGAGCACCTGCTGCGCTAAATGCTGGCGAGGGAATGAGCAGACCCAGCGGCCCCTGCCTCATTCCAGCTACCAGGGAGGCTGGGGCAGGAGGATCCTAAGTTCTAGGCCAGCCTCAGTAACTTAGCAAGTCCCTGTCTCAAAGGAATGTAAAAAGGGCTGGGATGTGGCTCAGCGGTAAAGCACCTCTGGGCTCAATCCCCAGTCCCAATAAACAAAGAAAAAATACTGGCAGTTAATTAAAATTAAAGACATCCATATATTAAGCAGGCCAAGAACATGTGTGGTTGGAGCCGATTTGGCCTGAGAATCTCTAGTTTGCCACCCCGGGCATCGGGGCTGTGGCCCGCCCGGGGGAAGAGGACAGTTGGGAGAGACAGAGAACAAGCTCAAGGCTGGGCCAGATCCAGGCTCTGTGACCTGCACCGTGTGGCCCTGGGCAAGTGAACAACACTCTCTGATGCTCAGGTCACTTTCTTACAAACTGGAACACGATGTCCACTTCGGGGGTTATCATAGGACATTGAGACCAGGCACAGGAAGCCCCTCTTGTGTAGCAGATGCTCAATGAAACGCTGGCTGCCAGGCGGCTCTTAGTTTGGCTCCTGCTAAAGGCTGCAGGGCCCCGCTGCAGCTGGCGCAGAGCCCTCTCATGCCTCCCTGGTCTCAGAGGCCTCCAAATGGGTGGGGCCTGAGGGGGACAGGTCGCCCACCTAAAATGCAAAGCTGGGGAGGGTGCTGAGTAAGACCATGTCTGCGACAGATTTTCCCCGTGATGTTTAGCATTTAGAAAAACTGGTTGCTGACTGTAAGACCCTGGAAGAGTCCTATCAACCCCAAATGTCCAGCTTTCTCCCCCAAATAGGAAAACCTGGCCACCTCTGGTCCCCAATTACACAAGGCTGGTGCCAAGCAATTTGTACCCCTTAGATGAGGGGCACAGTTTGCCACGGCCCCAGTACTCCCTCTGCCCTGCACTGGAGACACTCATTTCTGACCCGATGGCCCCCTGGGCACCTGTGGGTAAATCTCCTGCGGTTCCTCCCTGCCCTGCCTGTGGACCCAGCTCCTTCTCCCTCCAGCTCCTCTGAACGCCTGTCCTGGGCAGGTCTGAGCCTCCCCGGGCCCCTGCTGGCCCTGCTGGCCCTGCTGGCCCTGCTGGGGGCGGGGTGAGCAGGTGGGCCAGGCATGGCGGCCAGGACGCCATCCATCTGCCCAGCAGGCAGGAGGGACGCGGCCTCACTTGATTCCGCTATTAGCCCAAGAGGCTCCCTGGAAAGCACCACATTCCTCTCCATCGGAAACTCCATCCCCATGACACCCCATGGACACTTTGGCCCGCAGAAAACAAACAGTGCTTCACGGCAGATTAGCCAGGTGGCCCTGCGCCTCTGGGCACGTGTGCCAAGGGAGGGCTGGGCCCTGGCTGGGACAGGCCTGGGGCATCTGCTGAGGTTTCCCTTACGGTTCAGAGTCTCCCAAGGTCCCCTCTGCACAGGTCTGGAGCCACCTCCAGATGGAGGCTTGGTGTGCGGGGCCAGGCGGCAGCTTCCCTCGGGACAGACCCTGGGACACTGGTGCTCAATTGGAGCCTCCCCCAGGGCTCTTTTCTGGTGAGAAGAGGGTCCCAGACCCCCTGGGGTGAGGCTCTCACGGAGCTCAAGGCCCAGCAGGGACCCTTCAGGCTGAGGAAACTCCCCAGGACAGCATCCCATGGCTCCGCCGGCGCCACTCAGCTCCCACATCCGAGGCCCACAGGACAGTGATGTCTGCTGCCACCTTGGCTCAGCAAGCAGAGCCGACCAAGTCACCCTGCTACACACCCTCCCCAGGCCCCTCCGGACAGTGCTAAACTCCTCTCTGTGGCCTTAGACCTGTAGGATCTGGCGCCTGCCACCTCCCTGACCCGCGGCCCCTCGGCCAGCCTGCGCGGACTTCCTGCTATTGCACAAGCGCCAAGCCCCGTGGCCCCAGAGCCCCTGCACCTGCAGGTCCCTCTGCCAGGAGCACCCGTCCTGGCCCCAGACAGCGTGTCCTCCTCATCCACCTCCTGGCCTCCATGGCCCCTCCCCAGGGCTCTCTGAGCTCTCAACCAGCAGGCCAGGGCCCCGCGGGCGCAGCTGGCCACCGGATGTTCTTAGGATTCGGTCAGCGTCTACATTCTCCCCCCAGACACGCTGTCCTCCAAGGCGACAGGCTGACAGCTAAGCCCTCGGGCCCAGGAGATAACACTGGCGGAGACCGGAGATGGGAGATCCCACAGATCTCGTGGATGGAGGCCGGGGTGGACAGGGAGGTCGGTCTGGCTGGAGGCTCGCACACTGAGGGGCCATGTGGACGCATCATTGAAAACTGGACCTTGACGTGGGGCAGCAGGAGGACGCGGGCTGCTGACCAGGAGAGCATGTCCATTGTGCAGTGGGGACGGACCCCTTCCTGGGCCTCGGTGCCACGTGCCAGGCCACTGGACCCAGCGTGTCTCCTTCAGGCTCAAAGGCAGAGGGAAGCGCGGGCTTCAGCAGGGGACCTCCTGAAGGAACCTTGGCCACCACACCCCTCGGGCCGCCCAGGCCTGTCCCAGCCCCAGATCACAGGGTGGTGGCGGGGGCCGGGCCCCCTGTGCTAGGATGGCGGGGGACTGCTTCTGTACTCTGTGCCTGGGGCACTGGGACCCGGGCCTCCCCCTGCAGCTGCAGAGGGAGGGAAGGGAGGGAAGGAAGGGCTGGAAACCAGTTTTCCCTGTCCCTGTCCCTGGTCCCCGACCCCCAACTCCCCTTCCAGCTGATGAAAGAGCAGGAAAGGCAGGACACCCCAAGAGGCCCGCGGGCTCCAGGGTGAAGGCTGAGGCCTCTCCCTCTGGCTGCAGGAGGGTCCCCACACCTGCTGGGGGAGGGCCATGGGGAAGGGGAGCACAGGGAGGGGCGCAGGGCAAGACCCGCCTCCAGGGTGGGGAGATGGGGGGGGCAGCTGAGCCCCAGGGAAATGACCCAGGGGACCCAACCCTGCCTGGGCCCCTCAGGCTGCCTGGGTGTGGATCCCGCCTGAGGCCTCAGCCTTAGCAGGCCACCCGGGAAGGCACTGCGGACAGACCCCAGACGGGACAGACCCCAGACGCGGAATCCTGGCTTTGGGAATAAGGACAGGCAGACGGACGGAAGAGCCATCCGGCGGTTCTGCTCCTCTCTGGTGGCAAGTTCAGCACTGCCTGGCTGGGAGCAGAGCCCGGCCCTGGGTCCCTGCACCTGGCTCCTGCCTGGGCCATGAGACCCCTCAGGCCTTGTTCCCCCATCTTTGAGGCAGCAGCAATGAGCAGACCTACTTAAAGAGGGGGGGGTGGGAGGCCCCTGCAGCTTGCTCCCGGGAAACCCTTGGCCCACACACTTCCCCACCCCTCCCCCAGACAAGCCTGGTGGGGCCAAGTTCAGCCCCGGTTGCTGAATGACTCACCTCTGGGGACGTGCTTCCTGGAACAAGTCACCACAGGTAGGCCTGGGCCCTGGCCCCAGCGCTGCAGTCTGGTGGAGGTGAGAGGGAACAGGTCCTGGCCTGCCCAGACACCACGGACCCTGCAGAAGCAGCAGCTGGGGCCCCCAAAGGCCTGTCTTCCAAGCCCAGCACTGACCTCCCCCTGCAGCCTCGGCCCGTCCGTCTGTCCGTGGAAGGCCCATGAAACCTTGCAGACCACAGACTAGAGGGGAGGGGAAGGGCAGAGCCAAGAGCCCCCACTCGGCACCTGCTGTCAAGAGGGCTGCAGGAGGCCATGCCGAGGTCACCGTCCCCTCTCCCGTGGTGTGCCTCTAAAGCAGTCAGTGGGCAGGCTGAGCTCCTGGTCACCTGGGAACATGCACTGTGACCCAAGGAAGGCAGGACAAAAGCAGCCCATGACTTCATTTGTCATCGGAAGGTAGAAAGCGGGAGTTTGGAGAGAGGCAGGAAGTGGTGTGAACTCGGTCTCAGAGGGATCCAGAGGGGACCCTGGACCTTGCGATCCATGAGGCCACTGTGCAGTCCCCTCCGAACTCTGGAGGCAGCCAGGTGAGGGGCACATGTCCCCGGCAGATGCAAGACGACAGGGAGCTGGGCTGGGAGCCGGGGCCTGGGCCTGGAGAGTGGCTCCCTGGGGACAGCTCAGGCCTCACAGTCAACTGCAGCCTGGTCCCCGGGAGCCTACAAAGGCCCAATTCTGTGCCAGGGCTGCTGAGGGGCTCTGCTCCCCTGTGAGGTGGGTGACATTCACCCACAGCTGGGCAGGGGCGCAAGGTGCACACTGGGTGCCCGCAGGACCTGGCGCGCTGTAGACAGAGGGCGACAGGCACAGAGGGGTCCAGGCAGAGCCCAAGGACTGTGAGAACCGCCGTATGGCTGGACAGGGCAGCCGGTGGGGCAGGTGCCTGTCCCCAGGGGCAAGGCTGGAAAGATCAACCAGGCCCCAGCCACTACAGCTAGTGTCCTGAGGCAAGCCCTCCGTCCCTGGGCCTTGGTGGGTCTCCCCAGCTGTAGGAGAGGTGTGACAACCAAGGGGCCTTTCTCAAAGGCCGCTGAGAGAAGCCAGGGCCCCAGGAAGTGGCACAGGACACACTGACACGAGCCCTGAGCGGCGCACAGACCAACTCACCCCAGGGCGCTCGGCACCCTGACAGCGGGGCGGGAGTCTGCTGCACTTTGAGGGGCGTTGATCAGCACCCGGGGACTCCACGGCACATGGCTAAAGCACCCCGGCTGAAATGTGCTGACCGACTGTCTCCAGAGGTGGACGAGTGTCCCCTGGGCGTGAGGGTCAGTCGTGGTATGTGTGGTGGTGGAGTCTTCATTGTAGGGTCCGTCTGGCCTCCATTTTTGCATCAGAAAAAGGGACACAACAACCCCTCCATCCTCGGGGGTCGTAGGGAGACTCCAGGACAGAACAGGATGTGGACACCTCTGCACACGGCCACCTTCCGGGCCCCTCCGCCTGCTTCAGGCTGACTCAGGCAGTCTCACGAGGCCCATCCTGGCCTCGTCCTGGACGCGGCCCTTGTCATCGTCCTTAGTTTATAAGGACAGAGTGGGGGGTGCTGCTTCTGCTTCCCGTGGTAATCCCAGGTGGGGCACAGAATTTGGCAAACAGTAGGCACTTAATAAACTTTGGGTGCATTGTGTGAGCAGGCCCAGCAATGCAGCTGAGGTGCAGGGCACAGAGAGGCCCGTGCCTGAGGGGGGCCAGGTGAGCGCCCACAGCCCTGGGGCCAGGCAGACCACTTCCTGTCTGCTGAAGGGGAAACTGCCCTTTGAACTCCACTTCCTGAGCCTTCTCCCCGCTCCGGGGTCTGGGAGGAAGCAGGGAGAAGCCCTCCTCACTTTGGGGGGCAGATACTCACATTCCTGAAGGAGGGGAACCTGGCAGAGCCCAGTCACCTCCACAGGGCCTGCGGAAGGCCCCGTGGTCCCGCTCGGCCTGACGCACGTGGGCTTCCAGGAGGGCAGCGTGGTGCCCAACCATCCTGACGAAGGCCTGGCAGAGAGACAGAGAGTCCCTGAAGCCACGTCTGCAGCGGCCTGGGGCACATTCCTGGGCGAGCTCCCACAGCTGGCAGGACCACCAGGTCCTTGACCACTGGCCCCAGCCTCCCTCCTCCAGGCCCAGGGCTCCTTGCAGGGCCTAGCAAGGCCTGCTTGGTGGGGAGACGCTTGCAGATGCCCCAACAGTAACGGTGGCAGCTTCTGCCAGCATCTGCCCAGTCCTGCTGGTGTCCTGTGGCTTTCTCCCCCAGGGACCCTCTTTTTAGCCTCCATTGTACAGAGGAGGACAACGGAGGCACAGGGAGTTTGGGTCACCTGCCCAAAGTCACATAGCCAGGAAGCAGTAGAGAAGACACTCAAAGCATGTCTGTCATATTTCAAAGCCTTTTTAAAAAAAAATTATCATTAAGAACGGAATTTCTTAGCCAGGCATGGTGGCGCACACCGGTAATCCCAGCCACTCAGATGACTGAGGCAGGAGGATCTCAAGTTCTCAAGGCCAGGCTTAGCAACTCAGCAAGACCCTCAGCAACTTAGTGAGACCCTGCCTCAAAATCAAAAGGTCAGGGCATGTGGCTCAGTGGTTGAGTGCCCTGGCTTCAATCCCCAGGGCAAAAAATACACACATTTTTAGGAATGGCCCCAAGGCTCACTTTGATAGTTGATGAACACTGGGATTCGGAAGGCCCCAGGGGCCAGGCAGGTGCAGAGGACCAGGCAGAGACTGAGGAACGCTGGGTCCAGACCCACGGGGACCGACCAGCCCAAGGCCTCAAACGCAGAGGTTCCAACTGAAAAAGCTGTCCGGAGTCAGACCCTGGTTAGAATCCAAGTCCCCCTCTCCCCAGCCAGGTGCCTTTCCCCAAGTTGCTTGATTCCTATTAGCCTCAACTTTCTCATCTGTAAAACGGACAACAGCTCCTTATTAAAGAAGCTAAATGCACATATTACGAGCTCACTGGGGTGTGGCTCAGAGATAGAGCACTTGCCAGGCACGTGCAAGGCCCTGGGTGCCATCTCCAGCACTGACGGAAAAGAGAGGGAGAGGGAGCCCATTAAATGTTAGATGTTATTATTTTTTAAAAAAGACATTCCAATTTTATGCAAAGGCTGTGGTTTTATTCATGCCAGCAATAAACCCGCACTTTAAAAAATACTATGTAGGCCCCGGAGAGCCCGGCACGACCCTCTGTGACCTCTGGTACCATTTCACACCTTTCTCTATCAGCGCGTGTGGGCATGTGTTCACTCGAGGTGGCCGGTGCAGTGCCATCTCAGACAAGCACCGCCTCCCCGGGTTCCCTCGCTCGTTCTGATAGTGAAATGGAAACAACCCTTGCACCAGGTCTGGCACCGGGTGTCCTGCACTGCCACCTCCACCCAGCCCTCCCCGCTGCCCCCATCCCACATCCATCCTCCGTCCCCTGGGTTCCTCCACAGTGGCCAGGTCACTCTGTTTCCACGGGGCCAGTGCCCGGCACCCCCTGCTTGGGTGGCCCTGCCTGTCTCTCAGGCTTGAATTAACCTTGTGCCCTCAGAGGTCCTCCCTGACCACCTGACCTCACAGTGCCCCTGAGCCGCTGTGGAGTCACCGGTCTCCAGCATGTGGCACTGCGAGGGGAGGTGCTGAGCCAGCACCGGGGCCTGGTGGGCAGAGGGGCCCCCAGAGGGCCTGGGTGCATGCGGAAGCAGGGGAGCGGGGAGCGGGGAGTGGGGAGCAGGGGAGCAGGGAGGGAGCACCTTCTTAGCAAACACCAGGCCTGGGTGAGCCCGAGCCGCAGGCATCCGCTGGGCGCTGCTGCCTGGTTCTGGCTGCGGCTGGGCTGAGAGGCTGAGGAGCCACCTGGCATGCGCGTGCAGGGTGTGCATGTGTGTGTGTGTTGTGTGTGAGTGCATGCAAGCATGTGTATGTAGGCATGAGGGAGCGTGTGCACGTGAGCATGTGTGTGAGTGTATTTGTGTATGTGTGAGGATGTGTGTGTGCACATGTGTGAGTTTGTGTATGTGCTATGTGTGAGCATGTGAGTGCTGTGTATGTGTGGGCATGCGTGAGTGTATGTGTGGGCATGCGTGAGTGTATGTGTGCATGAGTGTGTACACATGAGTGTGCATGTGAATGTGATCGTACATGTGGGGCACATGTATGTGTACATGGGAGCGTGTGAGGGAGTGTGAGGTCTCTGGATGGCCAGAGTGTGAGTGGGGGGGGCATTGTGAGCATGTGTATGTGTGTGAGTGCATGTGTGTGCCTGTGAGTGTGTTTGAGAGTGTATGTGTGTGTGTGCATGTGGGGGGCGTTGTGAGCGTGTGCAGTGTGTATGTAGTATGTGTACATGTATATATGCATGAGTGTGTGTGTGAGCATGTGTGAGCTTGTGGTTCGTGTGTGTAAGGCCCCAGGGCGGGGGAGCTGCTCTAACTGGCCGCAGCAGTCCCTGGCCAGCACATCTGGAGGTGACCAGGGAGCGGGTCCCCTTCCTCCAGCCAACTCCGACTTCACCCTCCCATGAGCCGAGGTGGGGGGAGCGCAAGCCCCCTATGGCTCTGGCCGTGGCTTCAGCCCTGGTTCCAGCTGTGGCTCCGCCGCCGCCTGCCAGGGCAGCAGGGCCAAGCTGCCACGGGAGGCTGGCGCTGGCCGGGCCTGAGGCCTGACTTGGGATGAAGCCAGCTCGTCTGTCCCCAGGCCAGGGTGCAGTGGCAGAGGGGACAGAGGGAACAGGTGGACAGCTGGGGCCTGGGGGTCCCCTTGCCCTTCTCTGGGGGAAAAGGCCGCTGGGAGGCGGCAGGAGGCGGGCAGCCAGGCTTAGGCGCGGGTTGACTGAGGAGCGGGGCCTGTGGCCCAGCCACCGGGTGTGGGGGGGTGTCCAGGCAGGGCCACTCCGTGCTCCGGGACAGTCCTCACAGCCCCCACGGGCAGGTCCCTCCTCGGGGCCTTGGGCCAGTCTCTGCTCGCGGGGCCTCCGCCTTTCTTCCGTGGAGCGGGGCTGGCCCCGGGCTGCGGCGGTGGAGGCCAGTCTCATGCCCGCAGAGCCCACAGCAGGCGCCCTGTGCGACTGACAGGGGACCAAGTGCTGCCAGAGAGTCCCCGCCGGGTGGGTCCCACGGATTCTGAGAGCAGGGTGGTCTCAGGGTGAATGCCACTGACTCGCCAGTCACCCGGGGCCCCCAGTGGCAGGCAGAGCATGGCCGTCACTCCAGACGAGGCTGCTTGTCTCAGTGACAACGGCTGCCACCTCGTCACTGCCTGTCCTTCTGACGCCCGCGTGGTGCCAGGCAGGGCTGCTGGCTCACTGCACCCTGGACCATGTGAGGGGCGACGGCACGTCCCCAGCTGGCCGGCGAGGACGCGGGCTCTGGGAGGCTGCGGGCTCTGGATGGCCAGACCCGAGCCCCGGCTGTCTGGCTCTGCACTGCCCCCGGGGACCGCGAGGTTCTCACAGCTCCTCTTTGGTTGTCCCCTGTTTCATGTCGGCTGGCGGAAAAGCGAACTCTCCTCTGCTACAGGAGTCGTGCCCTCTTGGAGCCTTGGGGACCCGGTCACAGAGAACTCTCTGAGCAACGCTGTGCCCCTGGGGCGCTGATACAGGGAAGCGCCCCTCAGGCTCAATGTTGGGGAGACTCTCGGGCAGCCCAGAGAGTCCTACTCCGCGGAAGGGGACAGTTACCGCTCTACCCAGCAGGGAATGGGGGTGGCCTTCCAGCACCGGCCCCGTTCACAGGCCCGTTCACCATCTCCACCAAGACTTTTGGGACCGGCCGCTGGAGTAACAGAGCAGCCACTTCGGGACACAGCTGGGAGGTGCTAGGAGTCCCCGTGGCCACAGCTCCTCCGCCCAGCCCTGACCCCACACCAAACAAGACCCCCACAAACACCCCCCCACAGACGTCCAGCAGCATTTGTCCCTCACAGCCAAGTCCAAGCCACCCAACGTCCATCAACTGATGATGGACAGTGGCCACGGGCTCACCCACAGGCTGGGGTACGGCTGGCTCAGCCAGGACACAGAAGGAAGTCGTGACCCCACCGTGAGGCGGGCGTCAGGTGACTGAGGGAAAGCAGACGCTGAAGGCCACTGCGGCTCGGCCCCCCTGGAGAGGAGTCCAGGGCAGGCCACAGAGGGACGCTGGACCTGCGGGCCCAGGGCTACTGAGGGGTTTCCTGAGAAGGTGGCCTGCAGTGAGACAGCAGGTGGCTGCACAGCCTGGCAACAGGCCCTGGACACAGGACCCCCCACAGGGGCTGCCCTCCTGGGGACCCGCGGGAGGCGCTCTGTTTTCTCCTGTCCTCGCTTAACAACAAACTTGACACCTTGGCCCAGCAGGAGACCGCCAACCGCTCAGAGCAATTCTAACAACGTCCAGCAGTAAAATGACTGTGAGTGTCACACTGTTGAGGTGGGAACCCTGTACAGCAGGGTGCCCTGGACGAGGGGGTGATGCGTGGCCTGGGTAGACTGCGTGAGATTTTATCACCCTGCTCAGGCTGGCACAAGAGGTAAAACTTATGAAGTGTTTGCTTCTAGAACGTTCTACATGATATTTTTGGACTGAGGTTGACCACAGGTAACTGAAGCCATGGAAAGTGAGACACAGATAAAGGGGTGCTGCTGTGATCAATTTGTACTTTCTCAGGGGAAAAGGGACAGTAGCCCCTTTGATGGTCCTGTGCCCATCCCTAAACTGGAGCTCTACAGCCGAGGGCCTTGCTCTTTCCTGCCCCCGGGCCTTTGCACGCGCTGTTCCCTGTCTGGATTCTCCAGGGTGTGCTGCAGACCTTAGCAGAAAGGCCATCCTAGGGAAGTCCTGCGTTCTGGCTCTGCTCAGCCCCCTGGGCTGCTCCCACAGCTCCTTGTCAGACCCATCCTGCGTCCCTGTCTGGTGGTCCTCCAGCCGATAGCAGGGGACCAAGGGTCCCACCTCAGATGTCCCAGCACCATGTCAGGGAGGGTCCATGGTTCAACAGACGCTCGTTGAACACAGGAACATTTGGGCCTGGCACCATCCGCGCAGCAATTCTCCTTTTGCAGGGAAATGGGGGCTCACACACTGGGACCAGAAAGCCAGGAGTCACCCCCCAGGGGACCTCTGGCGACATCTGGAGACATTTTTGTTTTTCACAACTGGAGGGTGGGAGGGAGGGGTGCCAGTGGCCTCTCATGGGCGGAGCCATATGCAGGACCGCCCACGGCACAGCTTGCTGGCCCGGTGTGTCAAGGCCCGGGCCCTGGACCTCCACACCAGCCACGGGCTGCGCTCTCCCTCCTCCACCTTCCCTTTGGGGACAAAGGCCTTGGCTGGCAAGGTCTGGGCAGCCTGGCTCCTGCGCCCATGTCCCCAGCCCCGCTCCTCATATGGCCCTTGGCCCCGGGACTCTTTCAGGGCCACAGCCTCCTTCCTGCCCGGGCCTCTGCCTGAGCTGTGCCGGCCCTGCCCTCCTGCCCGCAGCTGCCAAGCTCCCCCTCCAGGGACCTGCGGACCCTCCCCGGCCTCACCTCCCTGCACAGCGGCAGCCTGGCCGGGCGAGTGGTCAGCAGTGTGCGGTAGCCCCAGACACTCTGTCCCAGACCCCGGGACAGGCTACGCTACTGGCAAAACAGACCGGGCAGGTGGCTTAGCCAAGGCTCCCGGCCTGGACCATCACCCTGCGCCACCAGGGGCCCACATCCGCAGGAGGGTCCTCCCCCGAGGGAGTGGGGGCAGAGTGCGAGAGGCTGGGAGGTGGAGGAGAGGAAAGACTCCCCGGAGCCCCAGAAAGAACACACCTGCCCAGCCCTGGGACACTGTGGGCTTCTGGCCTCCAGGCGGAAGGTGGCACTGGGGCCGGAAGCCACCCAGCCTTCGGTCACTGGCTACCGCAGCAAGGGAGCCATTGGGGACATGCTGGTCCCGCGCCTTCCTCTGCGGGACGGGTCTGTGCTCCTGGCTGTTCTGTGACAGCCCCCTGGGGGCACTCATAGCCTGCACGTCCAGGAGGGAGTGGCCGCCAGCCGGGCCCTGGTGAGACCCTCAGCACAGACCCTCCCAGCTCCTTTTCCTCTTTCAAACGCGTGGAATAAAATTTGAATGAATCAGCTATTCCAAGGGCATCGCTTTAATTACACCCTGCTCCTTCTCTGCTGACGAGAATGTTAATTCTCTGCTAAGTCAGTACTGACTTCCTGGCTGGCTCCCTCTGCTGCTCTGAGGGCCCAGCCCTCCAGCCAGGTGACCACTGAGCCACTGAGAGCCCTGTCTCCTGGTCTTTTGCTGAGCAAGGGGCCAGGGCCCAGGCTGAGGACCACAGGTGGATGGACGAGAGGTTAGGCTCCGGCCTCACATGACCAGTGGGGGGCTGCAGGGCACGGGCTCACCTCCCAGGGCTTACCCCTCCCCTGGGAGACGGGGACAGGGAGGGAACCAGCCTTGCCGAGCAGCGGGGTGGGAAATGAGATGCTGAGCCTCTGAGCGGGACGCGGAGGGACACGGAGCCAAGTACCAGACGGGGAGAGGAGTCAGTGGGGGGCAACGGGGCGTGGTGGGGACTGTGGCAAAGGGAGCACCTACGCAAGAATGCAGCCTGAGGCTGCAACGACTCGGGAGGCTGAGGCAGGGGGATCATGGGCTTGAGGCCGGCCTCAGCAAGTTGGTGAGACCCTCAGCGACTTAGGGGGATTCTGTCACAAAACCAAAAAACAAACAAAAATGATGGGGGATGGAGCTTGGTGGTAAAGTGCCCCACGTTCAATACCCAGGAGAAAGGGGGGGGGGTGGGCTAGGGCCTGCAGATGCTCAGTCTCATCTGGGTCACCTTCATGTGGGGTTGACACATGAAAATCCACCGAACTGTCCTTAGGCTGTGCCCATCCCGTGTGGTTGTGCTTTGAAAAATAAGGAGATTAAAGTACGTAAGGAAATGTGGACCCCAGCTTGTCAGTGCTTCTGGACTTTCAGAAGAAGCTTCAAATTCAGATTTTTATATAAAGTAGCTCAATTTTTAAATATTGGAAACAAACTCTTGTCATTAAAAAAAAAGCCACGAAGCACTCTGCCCCCCTCCCCCCACCCCCGCCGGCCCAATGCCGACACCCTCAAGGTCAGACCGGCCTGCGGTCATAGGGAACCCCCTTATCCCGGACATACCTCCAGCCGGTCCACTTTGGCACAGACGCCACGCATTTCTATCACCTTGGCCTTAAGGACTGGGACGTTTTCCTCCACGATCTGTGAAGTGTCGCTCCTGATCTGAAAAAGAAAGCGTGAGGCCACGTCACTGCACCCTCCTTACGGCCTCGGGGCCACAGGGGTCCACACAGGCCCCACTGATGGTCACGATGCCACATAGCATCCAGTCGAGGACAACGTGGAGTTCCAGAGGGGACCATCCTCATCCCCGGGACCCCCACTCACCCAGGGATTATTCACTGAACTGAAAATCAAGCCCGGGTGCGTGAGCCCAGGCTGCACATCTTCATGTGCAAACCATGGACCTTGAGCACGCGGAAGATTCAGAATCTCCTCTCCAAGCCAGAGTCGAGGCGAGTCCAGTTTTCATTGCGCTGGAATTAACCAACTAGTGGGTTGATGACTGTCACTAATATCCATTAATGACGTCACACAAGCCAGGAAGCTCGCCGGCGAGGCAACCGCTACGTGGGTGCTGGGCTGTTCTTTCTTGAACCATCTCATTTAACCTTCAGTTTCTTCAGCCTGCAAGGACCGGAGACGGGACCGGGAACATTGAGCAGCCATATCCTCCCGTCATCGCCGGAGGGACACTGAAGCCTCCGTTTTGTTTCAGAGCCAAGGCCAAGCCACCTTCTGCATGTGCACGAGAGAGTCTGCCTTCCTGTGGTCACGTCCCCATGGCTCTCCGACACTGGGGACCCACTGGGGGAGGACTGTCACACGCTGTCCCCATGCCCCGTCGCCTGCTCTGCGGGGCGGAATCCCTTCAGCCAAGGCTCCTCGGACACCCGAGTCAGGTTCTGGGGTCTGCAGTCCGAGGAACACCAGTGGACACAGTAGGAGCTGGACTCGGGGCTCAGGACGATGTTTGAATTCAGCTCTGGTCATGGTGCCACCGTCTCCTGGGCACTTGGCTCCGAGCCCAGCACTCTCGGGGACGCCTCTTTCTCATGCCGATTCCACGAAGACAAAGATCAGTCCTGAGGGTGCGTGTGGCAGCAGGCTGTGGCCTCGGGCCTACCCCACCCCTTCTCCAGGACCCCAGGCCAGTCCCTGCCCGCCCCAGCCTCAGTTTTCTCATCTGTAAGATGAGGATGTGAACCAGGGCTTCTCCCGCAGACCCCTGGGGTACGCGGGACCAATGGTGCGTGAACGCGGCCCTCCGAGGCACCCACCCGGCCCAAGGGTTCTGGTATTAAGTTTCCAACTTCAGCATTAAGCAGAGACATGGGTGGTCCCAGGGCTGGACAGAAACATGTAAGATGAGCCTGGGGCACCTCCGTACCACAGTCAGGGAACACGGGGACATGTCAAAGAGAGCAACAGCCAGGCGGGAACACTCTAGTGACAAATGATAACGTGTCACTGGATCCTAACCCAAAGCCAATAATGCAGGTGCCCTCCACACCCGTGGGCCACACCTCTGGTGTCCATCAACCACCCGTCAAAATACTAATAAAAAACCTGTCTGTGCCCAGTGCGAACGATGTCCTCCTGGCTCTCTAGACAGGAGGGCACGGGCACCGCATTAGGCATCAGAGTCACCCAGGGACGATCTGAAGTGACAGGAGGGCTGCGTGGGGCTCGGAGGTACAGGCCCGGGTCCCAACCCCAGCACTGCATTAAAAAAATAAAGTCCCCAGAGGGTGGGGACAGGCCACGTGGGGACAGGTGGGGACAGGAAAGTGCTAAGCCACTTTCCATCAGGGATGCGAGCCTCCTGGGATTTTAGTGTCCAAAGACACGCCTGGAACCAGTCCCCAAGGACACCGAGGGACCCGGGCGGGCACGAGGGAGAGACACACCCAGGGATAGGACACGGAAACGTGGGGGAGCAGGGAGTTTCCAGGAGGGGAACCTGCAACGTCCCCTCAGACGGGCAGCCGAGGCCACACCAGCACGATGCCACGTGGGCCCCGTGAGCCCCCGGCAGAGTGAGGAGAAGGCCCCTCCCATGGTGCTGTGAACCAAACCCCGGTCCCACCACGGGAAACCCAAATCGGGGACCATCTACCGGACACCCGACCGCTCCGTCACCACACTGTGGAACCAGCAGGAGCAAGACAGAGACCAACACTGCCCCAGCCGGAGGGACCCAAGGGACACGCCACTGTGCCCTGGGGCACCTGAGGCTGGCCCGGGGCAGGAGGAGGGGTCGGTGGGAGCCAGGCAGAGGCAGCACCTGCCGCTGCCCGCTCACTGGCCAGACACGCACCGGGTGGGGGAGACAGTCCGAGAGAGCTTCGAAGTGTCTGTAAATAGAGAACCAGCCCAGACAGAACGCAAGGGTGCTCCGCAGAGCCAAGGCTCAGGGCTCATCTTCGGCCGTGAATGGCTTCAGTGCCACCAGCCAGGCTCCAGATCAGCCTGGGCTCCGGCACAGTCCCCACCCTCCCGTGCTGTCCCTGCCCCCCACATCTGTCACCTGGGACAGGGAAAAGCCCTCAGACCCTCCCTTTCCTCCCAAGGCCATTGGCCAGGAGCTGCTGCCCTCCGCAGGGCCAGCGACGACCCACTCCGCGCAAGGTCTGGCCACAACCGCCAGGGTTTCTGTCGATTCTAAAGCAGCAGATGGGGTGGGGAGAGTGGGGGCTGGTCTGGGGGGGACAGTGGAGAGGATCCAGGAACCCGCCCCCCCTTCTCTAAACCTGAAGGACAGAGGGGCCGTGGGCAAGAGGCCCTCAGGAGGCCGTGTCTCCTGGGCTGAAGCTGCAGGCGAGAGGGCAGGGCCTGCCGCAGTAACTTAGGGCCAGGTCCCAGCGGGTGGGAGAGCCCCAAACCTATAGGGTTCCCGTGTGGGCTGGCGACATGAGAGCCCACTTCAGGGGCATTCAGTGTAGGCCAACCTGAGAGGGCACGAACCCCCAGGCCACATCTGCTATCCATGTGCTGGGGACAGATCCTCTGAAGCAGGCACTGGTCCACCCCAGCCTGATCCTGCAGGTGACAAAACAGACCCAGAGAACAAAGGAGTGAGGTGGTGGGGGGCTGGGACTCCAATCAGGGTGGTCCCAGGCCACATGCCCCACGGGTCTGCAGGCAGCTTCTGCGGGCCCTGCCCCATCTGCCCGGTCACACCCAAAGCCGAGACCCACAGCCCAACCAAGCGAGGCCAAGATCTCAGAGCCAAAGCCCTGATTTCCAGCTTCTTGTCAAAAGAGCTGGTCACACTGAGCCCACCAGTGTCCCACACAGTGACAATCCACTGGAGCTGACAGGGGTCCCCTGGGGTTAACCACAGAGCCCGCCACTCCCCAGGGTGTCCCTAACATGGAGTCCGTGGCCACAGGGCACTTTCTTCTTGGAGGACAGTCAGAGGTAAGTGGCACATTTCTTTGGTCACACCCGACCCGCAGCACGCGGTGGTATCTGAGTCTGCAGGCCGCACTCTGAGGACAGCGGAGGTGACGGAAGATCGGCGCTCTCTGGGGCTCTGCAGGACACACACTCAGCAGGTCTGTTAGCCCAGGCCTGGCAGACCCTTCCCCAGCCTGTCCTCCGCTCCCGGAGCCCACGCATCCAGCAGCAGGTGCTGACGTCATCACAGAGCAGGACCTTTCGGTGCCCCCAGGAAGGAGAGCCACGGCACGTGACCCCAGGCACATTCCTAATGCAACTGCTGGGCCTCGGCCAGCAGGGACTTTCCTGCCCTTGAGCGGGCAGTCGGCTCCCCGGGGGTGGGCCTGAGGTGGCCCCCAGGGCCGGGAGCTGGAAGGCCCTTCAGATCCCGTCACTGGAGAACCTCACTGCCCCGGCCTCTCTGCCTGGGTAACAGCTGCCGTTTATGGGTGTGTGGCCGACATTGTGCTCAGAAATGGTTAATTAAGTGTGGACGACATGAAGGGCCAGGTCTTCAGTGGGCGACCCGAGGATTTGAACATGTGCTTACCTCTGTGCGATCACAACCAGAGCAGGAGGCAGAACACACCCATCACCCGGGAAGTCCTCCCTGCTTCTCCCCAGCCACAACCTCCCGCCCAAAGCTGAATTCCTTCGAGTGCTGACACTGTCGATCGGCATGCCTTTCTGGACTTCCCAGGAATGAGTGGCCCAGAGTGCCTCATGTCTGGCTTCCCCCTCTCAACAGCGTGCCTGCGAGGCTCATCCATGTGGCTGGGTACAGGAGCCCCATCTTTTTCATTGCCGAGTAGTATTTCCATAAACCATCGATTCCCCACCACTTTGCTGATGGTCACTGGGGCTGCTTCTCCCAGTCTGTGGTCTTCGGAACAGGGCTGCTACACGCATATATGGCTGAGCCTTTGTGTGGACACTGGTTTTCATTTGTGTTTTATAATGGCCTCAGATTAGGAAGACCAGGGTGTAGATGAGCGTATGTTAACTTTATAAGACACATTTCCAAAGCAGCCCTACTGTTTTGCATGTTCGTGGGGAATGGGTGAGCTTCAGTTGTGCTTCATCCTTGCGAACTCTTGCTATCTTGGTGGTTTTAAAATCTCAGCCATTCTAGTGACATGAATAAAGCTCATACCTCTGCTTCAGCTATTCCAAGGGAGGTCATAGCAGACTGGGATGCCGCATTCCTCCATGAAGGGGGGGTCCTCACCCTTCCTTCTTGGTTCTTGGTGGGCTCTGTGGTTACTTTCACCAGTAAAGTATGACGGAAGGGACCCTGTGTCAGTTTCCATATCCGGGCCTCATGGGACCTGACAGACTCCACTTCCTGCCTATGGTGGCCTGACGGCCATGCAGTGAGGAAGCCCAAGCAGCCACATGGACAGGCAGTAGTGCCTTGGGCTCTGATGAGCTGTCCCCTCTGTGCCCTGAGGTACTCCACCGAATAGATCTACTGCTGTTTTATACCACTAAGTTTCAGGCTGTGACCATAGGAACCGTCATCTCCATGTTACAGAGGAGAAAACAAGGTTCCGAGAGGTAAAGCCCGGGCTGTGCCTGGCGGCCCACAGACCCGAGCTCCGTGTACCAACAGTGGGTACTAACAGAACAGGTCCCTGGACAGAATAGTGAATTTCAGTCACAGACGGGGAACAAGGACAGGCTGGTGGACAGATTAACACATCAGAAAGGAAGCTGGGCTTCTGGCCTGGTCTTAACAGGACGAGGCTTCTCCACAAGCCACCCACTGCCAGCCAGGCCACTCTGGGACCTCGGGACTCATCAGTGTTTCTGAAGGCTGAGAGGAGCTGGGGACCATGAGAGGTCCACAACATGACGTCACCTGCTCCCTGAGGGTCCCCACTCATCCCTACCTTAGATTCTAGAGTAGTTATAAAGAGAAGGAGGTCCCATCCTCAGGCTGACCACCAATGCCCCTCCACAGCCGTGGAAGCTGCTGACACGGGGCACATGCACTGGCACGGCAGGCCTGGACAGTCGGGGACATCTGTGGCACCACACAGAACACGGGTGAGGGACTGTAAACCCAAACGCCCCCAGGGGCCACAGAGGCACCGTGGGTGGACAAGCGGGCTGGGCACATCCCTTATGCAGACACCCTGAGGCAGACTCGCTGCCACAGGGGACCCGCTCCCTCCATGTCCTGGAACGGGGACCCTGTCACAACACACAGAAGCCCAGGGTGGCCATCCCTGGGGTGGGTCACACTTGCCACCCATAGGGGCAGATGCTTGCAGGGGGTGAGGGGACAGGCCCTCCAGGGGGACCAGATCTCCATTTCTCCAAGAGAAGCCAGAAATACAGATTTTGGGCATGAAATTCTAAAAATATCAGCAGCTGATTCCATTTTTTTCCCAGAAACATCAACATAGCTGTCGGCAGCCCCGGGCCGGGAGTCATCTGTGCCCAACCTCCGTATTCAGGGCTTCGCTCAGGGTTGGGGGACCTCCCTGGTGCTGCCTGAAATCTCGGGGCTCCTGGCAGCACCCAGAGTCCCCACCACCCAGCTGGGTTTCCAGGACTGGGTGGTGGTGTGACCTCTGTCCACCCGTCCATGTGGACTCCTGCCCCGGCTCTCCTGTCTCTCAGGCTGCCTGGGGCCTCCTTCCACAGGAGGTCCGGGGATGGGCGGGGAGGTGAGGACACAGATGTCCTTGGTCATCAGTCTGCACCGTCTTTGGACCCACCTTCTCTGCTGTTTCTCCCTGAAGCCCCAACTCCAAGGCTGCCTGCTCTGTAAGCCTCCGGTTCCCCAGGGGGCCCTGACAGCCTCTGCTCTGGGATCCCCGGGCCTCACATCACCCTCGTCCCTGCATCCATGGTGGCTCTGGCTGGTCCAGCTGGACCATCTGCCTCCGTGGACAGGGCCCAGGGGCTGGGGATGGATCTGACTCTGTCCCCAGCTCATCTCGGGGCCTGGGCAGGAGAAGGGCCAACCTTGTGAGGAAGAAGGTTCTTTGGCTGTAAAAAGTCCCTCTGGTCACCTTGCCACCAGGTAGAGCCACCTCTGCATGAGAACCTGGTTCCTGGGCCAGTTCCCATGTTGTTCCCTACAGTGTCCCCAGAGGCTGGCCCAGGGTGGGCACCGAGATGCCTGTGCCTGGCACAAAGCTGGTGCTGGGTGTACGTCTGGGGCTGTGGTCACTGTCACCCCCTGGGCACCCTCTAACACCTGGCTGTGGACCCTGAGCTTCCCAGGGCCCCAGGTCTCCTGGTCAGGCCCAGCCTGGCAGCCTTGGTCCACTCGGGGGAAAGGAGGCCTGGTCACAAGACGGGGTGCTCTGGACCTCCAGGCAGGAGCCCCCACCCTGGGTTCCTGGTTTGCCTTCACAGAGCTTGGAATCTTCTAGAAAATTCCACCATGGCCCCCCAGGGCTGCACGCCTGCCCCGCTGGTGGACAGGGCTGGTCCTCGGCAACGTCTCCCTGCCCGGGCCAGGTGCAGAGGGGGGCGCACGGCAGGGCAGAGGGACAGAGGGCTCCTCGCGGCCGCCCGCCACGGCCCTCCCCGGTCCCCGTCCCCGGTCCCCGCGGCGGGAGTTAATAGAACGCCCCCCACCCCCACCCCGGCCGCCGCGTGGCCGCTCCAGGGCGCCACCTCGTGGCCGCGCCGCGCCCCCTGCAGCGGCCGTCCGGGGAGAGGGCCCCTGGACCCTGTCCACGGAGGCACCTGGGCTGGGCGGGGCGGCGCTGCCCGAGCGGGGGTCGCCCCTGCCGCCGGCCTGGCTCCAACCCGCGCCTCCCGGCCACTCACCAGGTCGCCAGGCTGAAGTCCTCCAGCGCCACGAGTAGCCCCTCGATGGCCGCCTCCACCTCCCGCGCCTGGAACGAGAAGGTCCTGCGGCCAGCGGCGGTTTCCAGGGAGACGGGCACCCTTCCTCCGCTGCTTCTTGCCTGTGCTTATTTATTTTTGGTTAAGCAAACTCAGCCTTAGGTCACTCCCTGGCCCTCCCAGACCCTTCCCTCCTCAAGCCTCTGCAGGCTTGTTCAGGTAGCAATGACTCCCGGCCACCGGGGACTGGCCAAGGCCAGTGGCCATCTACTCTGCACCGTTCAGTGGAGATGAGACACATAAGTACCAGCAGGAGTTAACACAGCCATCCTTGTCCTCCCTGGGGTACGGACGAGGAAACCAAGGCTCAGAGAGGTAAGGTAACCTGCCCCAGGTCCCACAGTTACCAAGAGGCGGGACCAGGGGTCGAAGGCAGGTTGGAGTCCCCCATCTCAAAGCCTGCTCCGATAAGCACCTTGGCATGTCGCAGCAGCCTCAGAGAAGTGGCACAAGCTGCACAGTGTAGCATGGCCAGTTCTGTAGAACTGTGTACAAAACTGCTCAACAGAGAAGGCCCCGGATGTGCCCATCTGGTCATAGCTGGGGTACGTACTGTTACCAAGAAGTCGTTATTTATTGGAAGTTCAGGTTTAACCGGGCGTCCTGAGGGTGGTCTGCACCCCTGTCACCATGCTTGCTCAGCCCTGAGGAGCGCGCCTGACAAAGGAGACCTGAAGGTCTTAGGCTCTCTGAGGGTCCAAAGCTCAACAGTTGTCGGGTCCCAAGACTCTGGGGTGCTGAGGGCATGGTCAGGGGTGGAGTGCAGGCTTGGCATGCACAAGGCTCTGGGTTCCAGCCCCAGTGCTGAAAAGAGAAAGAGCGAGAGAACAGACTGGCTTGGGCTCCTCTCAAAGGCGCTCACCCAGGTCTCAAGCAGCTGGCCGCCAGCAGCTGTCAGGAAACACAGACCAAGTCTCAACATTTGTCAAGAAATTCTAATATCATAGGAAAGGTCCCAATTTTTAAGTATGGGCAGAGGTTAAAAAAAAATCTTTAACACCCCTTGGGCCAAACCACACAGGAGCAGTGCCGGCCTGCGGAGCCGCTCCCCACTCACCTGTGCGGCCTTCACCCCTTGAGCCTGCACTACTTTCCTGACCCATAAAGAGCTGTTTAGGCAGGAGCAGTTTAATTAGCAGGCACAGAGCAAGAAGGCTCCCCTGAACATGAGCCCTTTCTCCACTGACCACAGGGCCCTGCCGGGGACATGTGACCAGACGCTGCTGGGCAGGCTGGGGCCATCCCACTCCTGAAGACTGCCCGCTACCCAATTGTCCCCACCGAGGTTTGAACCGAGCTCCTGCCTCTGGCGTGAGCCGTCGCTGCCACAACAAAATAAGCCACTCACTGCACAAAAGCCTCCTTCCGGCTGGAGTATAAATAGTACCCAGTTGCAATTTTAAACTCTGGGACCTTCATCTCACAGCTGGGAGTATTCTGGGCTGCCGCAGGGACGCTTGACGGGAGCAGGGGCCACGGCGGGGGGAAGGGTGGGAGGCACAAGAGAAGATCCCCTGGTCCCAGAAATAAAACTGTGGTCAGTGACGTCACGTCATCACCACACTAGGGAGAACGACGGGGCGCCGGCGCCGGAGAAGGGGAAGGTGGGATGTTTCTTTGGAGCCAAAGAGAAATGAAAGGAATGGGAGGGGGCAGGGGGCAGGGGCTGCCGGAGAGCCCCAGGAGCCCGGATGCAAACAACCCAGACCCCAGCTGGCGCACCTCTGGCCACAGAGGCCCGTAGCTGCCAAAGGGAGCCTCCTTCCCAAGGTGCACCCGAGCTCCCAACCTCCATAGTTCAGTTCAGAAAGGACCAGGCCTCGGGGCCAGGCGGAGCTCAGTGGTAAAGTGTGTACCTAGCCTGTGCAAGACCCTGGTGGGGACGGGCATGGTGGCATACGCCTGTAATCCCAGTGGCTCGAGAGACTGAGGCAGGAGGATCGCAAGTTCAAAGCCAGCCTCGGCAAAACGAGGCACTAAGCAACTCAGTGAGACCCTGAATCTCTAAATAAAATACAAAACAAGACTGGGGACGTGGCTCAGTGGTCGAGAGAAGAGAGGAGAGGACAAAGACCAGACAGGGCAAGTTCAAGTCTGTCCTGGGTGCCAAGGCCGCCGCCCCCTCCTCTGGCCTGGGACCTAACCCCGTGGCCCCACTTGTGTGTTTTGGTGGCTCACCTACCCGAGAGATAGAAGCAATGGCTGATCACTCAGTAGAGACGACCCCACTCAATTCCCAGAAGAACCCTCTAGTTGGGTGCTATTATTTTCCCCTTTTTAATGGACTGAGGAACAGGGGATCAGAAATATTAAGTCACCTGCTCAAGGTCACACAGCTAATAAATACTGAAGCCAGAATTTGACTCTGAGCAATATGACCTAGAGCTGAAGGTCTTATGGGGGAGGGCGTGTTTTGTTTGTTGTCTTTGACTTTTGCAGTCCTGGGGATGGAACTCAGGGCCCACGGGTGCTAAGCCAGTGCTCTAACGCTGAGCCACACCCCGGCCTTCTTATTTTTGGCAGCCTTGCTCTGTGCTGAGGCTGGCCTTGAACTTGCAGTGCTCCTGCCTCAGCCTCCTGGGTAACTGTGACTGCAGGTGTGGGCCACGTGCCAGGCCACAGCTTATAGTTTGTAGCCACGGGGATGCTCTGGGGAGAGGTGGGGGGAGACGTGTCCCTTCATTGCTGCCTGTGGGCTGTGGTCTCTCCCCCCAACCCTAGCTCCTGGGGCCCAGGGTGGTGCCCAAAAGCAGGAAGGGGCTAAGAATGTCTGGCTGGCTTCAGGAGGAACGAGCCCCAAACATTCCTGGCCCACAGAAAGGAGCTGGGATCGGCCACCCCAGCAGGCCCACAAATCACTCATGGGACGATTTTCTCTCAAGATAATCCCCTAAGTGGCCTCAGAAAGGGTCCCGCAGGCTGCAGCCCACATGCCTCTTTAGCCAGCCTGAAAGCAAGACAAGGGTCCCTGCAGCTCTTGGTGACTCCTGGGACATAGACTGCTCCCAGATCTACCACACGGCCTGCGCAGTGGGTTCATTAATGAGGTTCTAGGCATTAAGTTAGTTAGAAGAGATCGAAATAAAACACACAAACCAGTACCTTATTTTACATTGCTAGGTCGCCTCCCTGGTTCCCGCCTCTAGCCGCCCAGCAGGGCAGCGAGGATTACTCTGGGCTAGCAGGAGAGAGAGAGAGCGAACACGCCGGGGAGTAGCCCTTTATTGGGGAACAAGAGATTCAGGGGAGAATTCCATCCAATGAAGGTTGAGGGGGGGCTGCACTCCAAGGTCAGGGTCAGTGATTGGGTCTCCAGGGTCAGTGGTCACACACACCCCCACACGGATGGGCTCTCTCATCAGGAAAGGGTCGGGATAGCTCCGACACAGCCAGAGTGCCTCAGGCCCTTAACGGGAGTCACCCAATCACGTGTCAGAATGGCTCCCCACACCCAGAGGAAGGGGCAAAGAGCTTGCTCTAAGTGACACCTGGGCATTACGGGGACGCGGGGACGCGAGTAGGCTCCTGTTTTGCAGTGCGGGGGACGGAGCCAGGGGCCTGTGCTTGCCTGGCAAGCGCTCTGCCCCCGAGCCACACCCCAGTCCTGGTGGGCATCTTTAACATGGGAAGACGAGGCTGTGTCCCTCCATGTTCCCCAAAGGCTGATCCAGGCTCCCAGCTGGGCTGGCCAAGACAGACAGGGGCTGGCTCTGCTCAACCTCCCTGCCCACTGCCACCCCGCCACAGGGCGTCATCTCTTGCTGGGACCACTGCAGGAGCCTGCCCACTGTCCCCAGGCCTGCTCCCCTTCAGTCTCCTCCTCCGAGGGGTCCTCCCCTGCTCGGCACCCTCCCCTGGACCACCCTCCCTTGGACCACCCTGCGTCCACCAGGCTGGCTGTGATCCCGGAGGTGGGGCCGGGAGCGTGGGGAGGAAGTGGAGCAGCGCAGAGCCTGGTGGAAGGTGCCGCTGTGCGGTTGCTCTGGAAACCAGCCTGGAAGTTCCTCGGGAGGAAGGCAGCAGCTACCCCATGACCAAGCTCCTTCCCCAGAAGAATTGAAAACACATGCTCCTGCAAGAACTTGCACAGATTACCCGAGTAGCCAAGAAGCGGGGGTCACCTGGTGTCCCTGAGCTGGGGCACGGGCCAATGAGGCGCGGTCGATGCATACCAGGGATAACAGTCTTCTGCCTGATGAAAAGGAACGGGGTCTGTCGGGGCTGCAGTGGGGAGGGTCCTGAGAGTGCACGCAAGGGACAGAAGCCAGCCACGGTGGCCACAGGCTACGGATCTCATTTGTACGGTGCACCCAGAAGGGGAAGCGAGAGGCCAGAGTGCATTAGTGCCCCTCCCTTTGGTGGGGGCAGGGGAGGGGCGGGGATCCTTGTAAGGGCTGTGGGGTTTCCTTTCTGAGGCGGTGGGAATGTTCTGGAACGAGCCATGGGAGCATTTGAGCCTCCCAGTGAGCACACCGAGGGCCACTCCATTGTGCACTCTGAAACCCTGACATTTGCAGGGCACGGGGGGGGGGGGGGGGGGCTCTCCTGGAATCCCAGCTGCTCTAGAGGCTGAGGCGGGAGGACCCCAAGCTTCAGTCTGGCCTGGCCAACTTCGGGAAACCCTGGCTCTCCCACCACCAGATGACACGTCTAGACATCTTGGGTTTTGGTATCTTTTTAAATTCAGTTTTCTGTTACAGAAGAAGGCCTGGCCCACGGTAGAGCTGGGGTTTCCAAAGATGGGCCCCAGCCCCCTCCCAGCCACCTGCCCTTCTGCCACTGTGCCCATGAGGAGGTGGCTCTGTCTGGAGTGTGGCCCCCCCATGCTGGAAGCTTAATCCCCCACGACCATGTTGGGAGGATGCAGCAGAAAGATGCTCACAAACGCGGGCCCTCGACCTTGGACTTCCAGCCTCCAGAACCAGGAGCCAAATGACCTTCTGTTCATCCCAAGTAACCCCGCCAGTGTGATCTGTCACAGCGGCACAAAACAGACCAAGACAGTGACACTCTGTGCCACCTGGGCCTCAGCCTGAGCCTCGGCCTTGAGCTTGATTCGCCCTCCTGGAAGCCAGCGCTGGGAGTCAGTCCAGGCGATCTGCTGCAGAGGCCCTGGCGAGAGGCCCCGGAGGTTGGGAGGCCACGTGGAGACTGAGACGCACACGGCCAGCAGCACCAGCAGCCAGACGACGGCCAGGCCACACCGGACCCGCAGGGGCAGACGGCACAGCCGGCCACAGCCAGCAGCAGCCACCCGCCCAGGCACCTCCAAGTCGCGGGCATGTGTTAAGCTGAGCGGGTTGAGTCGTTTGCTACCCGCAGTTGGGGATCAATATGGTGCTCGGTGCTCGATGCATATTCTTTGCAGGAAAGAAAGGACGGAGGGAGGGAGGAAATCAGCAGGAGGAGGAGGACACACACCCACAGGAGCCACCGCCTGAGGACCGCAGCCCAGAGCTGTCGTCCTGACCGCACCTTCTGTGCTGTGTGGTCTCCACTCCATCTTTGACCATCCCCGTGCCTCAGTTTCCCCATTTGAAAACGGGGGTGGGGGACACTGCTCCGACCCCCTCAGGAGGGACCCGGAGGATGCCAACCAAGCAGCTTCCCAGGGTCGCTTGCCATCCCCCTGAGCCACAAGCCCCACGTCCATGTCTATAACGTGGACCCAGCCAGGTCTCCAGACCTGCATGGACACAGAAGCCAGGCAGGTGACGGTCACCTGTTAGGTCAGGAAGGGGCCAGCCTACGGATGCCTCTGCCAGTGGCTGGAGTTCCGTGTCCCACCTTTGTCTTAAGAAAGACGCAGCACAAGCCAACCACACCTCAGCCGAGGCTCAGCCTCAGGGAGGGAGTGGGGGGCTGGGGCACAGAGAGACCCTTGGCCCCATCGAAAGAGGCGGCTGCCTGGCACCAGCTAGTGCCAAGGGGGAGCTGCAGGCTCGCCTGTTCAGGACAAACATGGTCCAGACACTCGTGCAGTGCTCCCATTGGCAGCCATCTAAAACTAACCCATGATGGTCAATAAGACTGTTGGCGGCTGAACACGGCCTTCAGACCTGGGGCCACGCTGGGCCTTAAGGACACAAATGTGTGAAATGTCCAAAGAGGCGAGTCCGCAGAGACCGAGGAGCTGGGTGGGGTCTGGGTGTGAGAGCTGCGAGGTCAGGGTCTCCCCTGAGGGGGAGGAAATAGCTGGGGGCTGTGACCATGCCAGGCCATTAAACTGGTCACTTTAAATGAGTGGCTCCTCTGTGCGTGGGTTATACCTTAGCAGCGCTATTTAAACACACACAAAATCTTCATAGAAACCTCAGTGTCCACTCAACCTGGGCAGAAGCAGCAGCTCTCCTCTGGGTCCAGGATGAAAGGGGTGAAATCAGAGTTGAAAGACCCGGGCTGGGGGCACAGAGGGAGCTCCAGCTGCCTCGGTCTGCACTGCCGCCAGGGAGGACCTGGCAGGGTACATGATCATCCCCTCCTCAAGGAAGAGACCCGTCCTGGTCCCTCAGGACCCTCGTCCTTGAGGTCTGAGTGTCCAGAGGAGACCGGCCACTCTTCCACACTCATCCTGACCCCAACTTCCAAGAAGGTAATTTGGCAACAATGACTGGTGCTCAGCGGTAGAGTGCTTGCCTAGGGCGTGCAAGGCCGTGGGTCGATCCTCAGCACCACATATAAATAAATAAAATGAAGATATTTTTAAAAAATGCTCATGCCCTTAGACGGTCCCCTCCTCCCAGGGGTTTATCCTGATTTTGCACAAATGCACAGTGACAGGTTTCAGGTGTTCACAGCAAAAGGCTCCACAGAACCTAAGTGACTGTCAGTGGAAGAACGGTCACCTGAATAATAAGTCACACAGACACAAATCTGTCTAGTTTTCTTAAAAAAAAAAATCAGGCAGAGGACCGGGGATGTACCTGGAGGTGGATCATTTACCTGGTAGGGGGAAGGCCCTGGGTTTGGTCCCCAGCACTGAAAACCATAATAAACATGGGGCAGTTCTCTGTGCACTTGTGTGGAGAGCTCGCCAAGCCACGTTGAGAAGGATGCACGGGGCAGAATGTAGGAGTGGGCAGAGGATGGGTGGAGGTGGGGAAGGGCCTGAGCAGGGCAGGCCTCTGCAGGCAGGAGCGGACGGCCCGCCCAACCGCCAGTCACGGGCTCTCGGACGGGTACCGTATGTGGACTTTATAAAATTCTTAAACAAAACTTAATTGCTAAAAACAATTCATTCCAATTTACTTTAAATGAAGAACAAAGCAAAATTTCCCCACAGCCACAGCCAAGGAATGAATTCAGGTCCAGTGACTCAATCCAGGGACCGAGGCCCATTTGGACGGCGCAGGCAGTAGCTGTGTTCTGCACAACTGTGACGTCCACAGCTGGCCCGAAGTACACAGGTGCAGAAGGGACACAAGACCCCAAGCCTGCACCAGGGCATCCTGGAGAGTGGAAAACTCCTAACCTCCAGCCCCGAGGGGCGCCCGGGGTCGCCTGCTTCCAGAGGCGTTGCCACGAGGTGAGTGGCATCACCCTCGCCATGAGTCCCTGGGGGCCCTGGGGACGGGCCTGTTGCTCTCATCCCAGCGCCTGGCACGGTGTCTGCAGCTGGACCTGCTCAGCAAACACCTGTGTCATGACTACCACTGTGACAAACGTCCCCAGACCGCTCGCGGCAGCCCCACCCCTTGACATCTTCTGTGGATTCCTGGCCCCGTCCTCCAACCAGGAGATGGAGGCGCAGAGAGGCCCCCAGCACAGGCCCCAGCCCTGTGCTCCCACCTCTTGGCCGTCCAGGGCCTGGGCTGAGCACGGTGTCCACACACCCATGAGACTTTCCCTCCACCCGTCGGCACCAGGCACTGAGGACCCAGGGCAAGCAGGACAGTGGGTCCTGAGGCTGGGCGTGGGGCACTCCTGGACTCTGGCTCAGGTCCCACTGCCACCAACAAGCCCATGACCCCAGTCAGGTCCAGGCCAGAGCAGGCGGGTGGCCTTAAGCAGGACGGCTGTCAGAATCACCAGGGGAATGTGGAGAAGTCCGGACCCCCAGGCTGGGGCCCTGGGGTCACCTGTCCACACCAGCTCCACACGCAGTCACAGTGATGTCCCACACCCATCAGACCAGAATGCGGGGGCGGGAGCCACACATCAGTACTTTTTCTAAAATTTTTTTTTAGTGATTGATGGACCTTCATTTTATGTATTTATTTAGATGTGGGGCTAAGAATCGAACCCAGTGCCTCACCCTGCCAGGCAAGTGTTCTACCACTGAGCCACGACCCAGCCCCCACTCGTCAGTGCTTCTTGTGAAGATTCCCCAAACATGACAATGTCCACAAAGTTTAGGAACCAGGACCTGTCCAGGGCCCTCAGCCACGGCTGGACCCGCCCCCAGCGGCAGGTTCACGGAGTCTCCGCTTTATAGGTGCATCGAATGTGGAACCTCTGCCTTCTGCTTGGATTTCCAGAAGGTGGTCGCACATGCACACACCGAGGTGGGCAGCGTCTCGGGGCAGCAAGGTGTCCACTGTGTCCACTGGGGACCAGCCATGCTCACGGGCATAGGGCTGTTTCCGATCTTTGGGAAGCTGTTTCTTTCTACCGCTTCTCCCTTGGGGCTGAGGGTCACCAGCCAGGAAGAAGGTGGGCACTCAGGACAGCTCACTGCTGGTCGCATGGATCCCAGCCAGGAACTTCCTTTCAAGGGGTGGGCCCTCTCCCAGTGCCCACTGTGGCCTTGGCTTCTCATGCCCCAGAAGTCTCTGAGCCAGGGGCCTGGTGGGCACTGTCCTGTACCTGGGGCCTCAGCAGCCAACTCTGGTCTCCTGGCATCCGCTCCAGCCTTGGGGTGCTCTCGGTCCTACATCCAGAAGTCCCAAGCCCTGACCCCGGACTGCACCTGCTCACACCCAGCTCAGGGCTTTGATCCATGACCCAAGAGCAGATCCACACTCCTCCCCAAGGCCCCCGGCCCGACTGGGCCCTGCCCGCTTCCCACCGCCCCACCTGAGGTCCACCTCGCAACCCTCTGGGTCCCTATCCCCCCCAGCTGTGCACAAATGAGCCAGTGTTTGCCATCCTCTAGACACTAGGCCTCCACCGCGGCCCTTAGGTACCTCCCGTGCGGCCTCTGTCACCATTTTGTCACAACCCTTCCTCAGTATCTGTGAGGAATTCGTTCCAGGACCCCTTCAGATACCAAAACCTGAGGACGCTCAGGTTGTTACATAGAAGGGTGTAGCTCTGCACAGATCCTAGGCACATCCTCCTGTAGACATGCAGTGGCTCAAGCCTGTAACCCAGCGATTGGGGAGGCTGAGGCAGGAGGATCTCAAGTTCAAGATCAGCCTGGGCAACTTCGCCCCGCACGTGTGAGGCCCTGGGTTCGATCCTCAGCACCACATATAAATAAATAAACAAATAAAATAAAGTCATTGTGTTCATCTACAACTAAAGAAAAAAATATTAATAATTTTACAAAAAGGGCTGGGGATGCGCCTCAGTGGGAAAGCACTTGCCCAGCATGTGTGAAGGGACTGAGTTCAATCCCTAGTACTGTTTTAAAAACCCCTCCTGTGTATTTTAGGTCATCTCTGATGATTCATGTTGCTCAAATACAAATTCCTTGCTATGTAACTCGCTGCGATGCTGTTTGCCTCTTTTGCTGCTTTAGTTTTGCTGGGGATGAACCCAGGATGTGGCAAGCGCCTACCGCCGAGCCACATCCCCAGCCTGTACTAGGTCTTTGAATATCTGTATCATTTTTTTTTTTAAAGAGAGAGTGAGAGAGGAGAGAGAGATAATTTTTTTTTAATATTTATTTTTTAGTTCTCGGCGGACACAACATCTTTGTCTGTATGTGGTGCTGAGGATCGAACCCGGGCCGCACGCATGCCAGGCGAGCGCGCTACCGCTTGAGCCACATCCCCAGCCCTGTATCATTTTTATTATTCTATTTTTTGTACATTTTCCCCCAACATTTTTGATCCCCAGGTGGCTAAACCTGCAGGCGTGGAACCCGCGTCTACAGCATGGCCACCTTCTTCCCTTCCATCTTTACTGTCCGCGCATCTCCCAGACCACGACGCCAGTCTTGAGGACGGGCACCATTGTGTGCCACTGGCTTGCCCAGAACCCAGAACACAGTAGGTTTTCTGAAAATTTGAAGCATAAGTTAACACAGAACTACATCCCTGAGACAATCTGCGCCCTGTGGTCCACCCACGGACTTCTAATCTAACACCGAAGACTTGAATGTAAAGGGACGAGCAGGTCACGGGGCACACAGGGTGGTTTCACGTAGGCACATGGTGTCTGCAGGCCAGACACAGGGAATATTCTCAGATTCCACAGAAAAACAGCCTCTTCCTCATTTTTCTTAAAACACAAGGCCATTTCTGGCTAATTTGTGTTTAATTGTTTTTGCCAGATACACAGTTTCAGCAAACAAATCTCTCCCTTTCCTCTTATGACGACAGAAAAATCAAAAAGTTCCAGCACCAGGGTAAATGGTGACCAGCAGCAGCTTTAGTGAGGGAGTGGCAGGGACCAGGGGGGACTGTGGCAAAGATCATTTCATTAAAATAAATAATAATAACTAAATAAATGAGAAACACATTTTGGCCCCAAGAAAAATGTCCACTTAAGAAACCTAGGTAGCTGGGTGTTGAGGCTCACACCTGTAATCCTCAGGAGGCTGAGCAGGAGGATCTCGAGTTCAAGGCCAGCCTTAGCAAAAGCGAGGTGCTAAGCAACTCATAAGACACCCTGCAGCGCTCCTCTGTCCACTCCTGTGTCCTGAAAGGCAGTGCCAAGCTGCTGTGGCCTGAGGTGCCGCCCAGAAGCTCATATGTGAGACCGTGAAGGGCGTTTAGAGGTAAAGTTTAGGGTTAGGAGAGCCTTGTCCTAATCAGTGCATGGGTCCCCTGACGTGGGCTGATGGGTGGTGACTCTGCGGGTGGAGACAGGTCCCTGGGATTGGGCCTTTGGGTTTATATTTTGTCCCTAGTGGGCAGAGCTCTCTGCTTCCTGATGGCCCTGTCCTGAGCTGCTTTCCCCCGACGCCCTTCCACCGTGATGGTTGGCCTCCCTTCCAGCCCAGAGTCATGGACTCGTCAGCCGTGGCTGAACCTCCGAGATGGTGAGTGCCAAGTAACTTCTCCTCCTCTAATTGTTCTCGCCAGGTCCTTTGGTCACAGCGATGAACAAGCCAAGACACAAGGACAGGCACGGCTTCTGCCTGCTGCCTATCCACCACGCCCTCTGCCCCCTTCTACCGGGGCTTGGGGCTTCTCTCCACCCACAACACCCTGCCCACCCCCCAGCAGGCTGCAGGGCTCTTCCAACGCGGTTCCGCTGCCTGTGATAGTTTTCTCCTGGAGCCGGCCAACTCCTGTTCAGGCTTCAGGGCTCACCCTAACATGTCACTGCCTCAGGGAAGCCCTCCAGGACTGCAGGTAGGTACTACCCTCCTCCTCCCCTCCCGGACCTCAGGCTCCCTGGTCCCTGAACATCCCGGGGGCTACTGCCCAGACACAGCTTCTCCGAGAGGCCTTGCCCAGCCTCCACTCCAGACCCAGAGCCGCCCTCCAGCCTGGGGCGTCTCCAGGGCACTCATCACAACTAATGGGTGTTATCTGTCCCTGGCCTGCTGTCTGACGGCCAGGCGGCAGGCCCAGGTCCGGCTGCTCTGTCCTCTCCAGCTCCAGGCCGACCTGCACAGAGCAGGGCAGGCCCCAATTCACCAAGGAAGCTGGACATCCGTGGGGCTGGCACTGGCTGGATTAAGACGCTACTTCCTGTAAGAGCCAACAGGACCTGGGGAAAGGGCTGCGGGAGGGCCACCGCTGCTCAGGCCCTTCCCGAGGCAGACGTCCCTTTCCTGGCTCATTTGCCAGCTGCAGCTCAGGGGCCTGTAATGAATCAACGCTAAGGAGAGCCTGGCGCGGCTTCTTTTGGTAAATAAACTTCAGCAGGCGTGATAAGTGGGTTTATGGCCGCAGAGAGCTACAGGGAGTTGGGGTTCTCCATTATGTCCCTTATAAACGAGCAGGAGCAAAGCTGTTCTGAGTAAAGGAGCCCAGAGGAGAAACAGCCAACACACACAGTCTCTTCAGAAGACTGTCCACAGCGGACCTGAATGAGGCTGGGGTTTAGCACGAGTGAGGCACTGGGTGATCCCCAGCACCACATAAAAGTAAATAAATAAAACAAAGGTCTTGTGTCCATCTACAGCAACAACAAAAATCTTTTAAAAAGAAAAGAAATAAGAACCCTGAAGCCAGGGGGAAACTGCAGACACCTGTCCCTGCGCCGCCAGACCAACATGTGATAGGGGATTGGATCTCCTCCAGGGTCCAGTCTGGCAAAGGGCAGCAGCTTTGAGCCACTTACAGATGTTCATAAATCCTGGATCCACATGCCGACAGGCATTCAGTGAAAGCCTCCGTTGCTGAGCTATGAAATCTACATAAGAACTTCGCAGCCACTAGGTCAGTCCCTGTGCCAGGGCACAACCTACAAGCTGAGCAGCACACTGCTGGCGCGTAGTAGGTGCTCATAGAAACAATGCTTATTTCATGGTGGGATGCTAAGTCAAATAATGATGTAGACTCTCTAATGCAGAAGCCATCCACCCCAAGGGACCACTGAGCATTTAAAATGTAGCTGGCCCAGAGACAGGCTTTAAAAAGCCTGATTTGAAAAATAAATAAATAAAATTTTTAAAAAATTAAAAAGCTTGGGGGCTGGCGATGTGGCTCAAGCGGTAGCGTGCTCGCCTGGTGTGCATGCGGCCCGGGTTCGATCCTCAGCACCACATACCAACAAAGATGTTGTGTCCGCCGAGAACTAAGAATAAATGAATGTTGAAATTCTCTCTCTTTGTGTCCCCCTCTCTCTCTCTCTCTCTTTAAAAAAAAAAAAAAAAAAGCTTGATTTCTAAAACTTGGTTAAGAGAAAAGAATGTAAAATGTCATTATTTTAAAAATACTTATTACATGTTGAAATATTTTGGATCTGCATTATTTTGGACAAATGATATTTTGGATACACTTAATATGGTGAAATGATTTCATCTGTGTTTCTGTGTGTGTGCTTCTTGGGGCACTTGAAATTACAAAGATGTCTCACATTTGTGGTTGGAATCGTACTTCTACAGGATAGTTCTTATGGATGCACTCATTTAACCCAGGGGACCTGTACCACTGAGTTACCTCCCCAGTCCTTTTTATTTTATTTGGGGTCTTGCAAAGTTGGTGAGGCCAGTCTAGAATTTGCGGTCCTCCTGGCTCAGTATCCCAAGTTGCAGGGATTTCAGGCATGAACCACAGCATCTGAGTTGCATGCTACTTCTTTTATTTATTTATTTTCCTCTCTCTCTCTGTCTCTATTTTTTGGTTTTGTCGTGCTTCTTTGTTTTGTCTTGGCATGTTACTTCCTAAATTGAGTTATGATTCACATTCCCCCAAATTCACTTGCTTAACGTGTAGGATCCAGCAGTTTCCTTCACAAAGTTCTGCGCCCATCCCTGCTAATGTCACCAACACTTTCTTCACCAGGAACAGCGTCCCCTTACCTTATCCTCACAGCCACTATCCATTTTTCCATCCCCTGCACCTTTTTTCTTTCTTTTCTTTTTATTTTTGGTACTCGGGATTGAACCTGGGGTGCTTTGACATTGAGCTACAGACTCAGCCCTTAGGAAAAAAAAAATCTTTTTTTTTTCTTTTTTTTTTTTTAATTTTGAGGATCTTCCTAAGTTGCTTCCAGAAGTTGCTGAGGCTGGCCTTGAACTTGAGATCCTCCTGCCTCGGCCGCCTAAGTCGCTGGGATCACAGGCCTGCAGCTGCCTCAGCGGCTTTCTATGCCATTTTGAGTAAAGAAAAGCACTGTATCATCAGACGGCTAACACAGATACGGATATATAAACACCCACATCGCTAAAGGCGCTCTTAGCGTTGGAATGATGCGCACCAACTGTTGGTGCTGATTTTCTCTGCGAACTGGAACTGAAGTGGGAAGAAAATGAGAGGGCGAGGCCCGGCCTTTATTCTAAATGCTTCCGCGCTGCTTTTGTGATTTAAAAAGAGAAGGGGCTGGTTTTCTGGCCCTAAATAACTGCTAGTGGACTTGGGTCACTTTTCCCAGCTCCATCAACAGACTGCTCCAGCCGGAAGGAGGCAGGAGCCTCGTTTTAGCTGTTCTTTTTATTTATGCGTTTAAAATAGAAAGTGCCGAGAGGGACGTGGTATTTTGCTCCTAGCAACCATAGCGGACCGCGGCCTCGGGGCTTCCCGCTCCCGGGCTCTGGCACCGCTCAGAGGAGGCCGGGGCTGGACATGGGCTGGACCGGGGCAGGGCCCGTCGGGGCCAGCCCGGCAAAGGGCAGCAGTCCCGACCGCGCTCGACCCGGCGTCCCGGGACCCGGGCGGGGGTCCCGGGGTCAGCAGCAGCGGGGACGAGCTGCGACCCTCCGGTCATCTCAGGGTCGCCCCGGGCAGCCCCCGCTCCAGAGGGCGGCGGTCCTGGCCCCCCAGCCCTCGGCCGCGCGAGGATGCTGCGAGAACCGCGGGTCCCCACCTGCTTCAGGGCCCGGGTCCCCACCCGCGACTCCCGCATGGTCCTCCGCCCCCGGTCCCCTACCTCTGCCCCGGGCTCGGGGGTCAGGAAGAGCGCGAGCTCGTGCGCCCCCCTGCGCTCGGGCTCCGGACTGTCGGCGTCCACTAGCAGCATCCGGAGGGCGACGGGGTCCGGCGGGCACAGAGAGCCCGAGCGCCCGTCCCCGCGCCAGGGGCTCGGAGCCCCGCCCCGGCCCGCTGCCTGCCCGAGGGAGGCGGGGCAGGTGCGCTCCGGCCGCGGCCCGCAGCTCCCCGCAGCTCCCCGGGCGCCGGCCGAGCGGGCAGTGCCACCCAGTGGTGCGCCGCGCGCACTGCGGCCGCCCCTGCACCACCCGGTGGACCAGGGCCTGGCCAACTCGTTGGCAGATTGCAGTCACCTGGGCCCGTTTGAAACGGCCGAGGCCCGGGCCCCACACAGTCTTTTACGGTTGAGACCCGACAATCAGAATTTTCTGAAGGTCACCAGATGGTTCCAACACACAGCCACGTCGAGAACGAGGACCAATGGCGAAGACCACAACTTTCTGTTGGAATCCCCGGAGGGTAGTGGTTCTCGGCGTTGGAAACCCACCTCGAGCTTTTAAATGCCCCCAACCAGACCTCATGCCCGGCAGATTAGGTCAGAACCCCTGTGCGTGGGACTTGGTGACCAGAGATGGTGCCGGGACTGGAAGAGCCGCTCTGCCACCCAACACCCCCCCACACAACCCTTCATCAGAAGTTTTCTCGGGTGATTCCAGGGTCCACCCAGTGTTAGAGCTGTCCTAGGGCCTCCTTCTTTTAAAGCCCCCAAGCTGCTGGCCGCAGGACCCTCCTATTCAGCAGCTGGTTTTAGGAAAGCGGAGGGTAGCTGAGGACCAACTCCTCCTCTTCCTCCTCTGGGCAGCCTTTATTTATTTGTGGTTCTAGGGACTGAAACTAGGACAGCTCTACCACTGAGATGCTCCTAAGCCATTCAGAGACCCTGGGGCTAAAGGAGGAGGGCTCACCCCATGCCCCAAACCAATAGTCATGATACAGGACCAAGAAAGTACATGGGCCAGGGAAGTCTAGGGTCTTGATTTTTCGCAGGACTCCTCTTTCAAAATATTAAATTTGGCCCCGGCATGGGGTGGCGCATGCCTGTAATCCCAGCGGCTCAAAGGCAGGAGGATTCCAAAGTTCAAAACCAGACTCAGCCACTTAGTGGGTCCCTAAGCAGCTTTAGGGAGCCTCTGTCTCAGCTTAAAAAATAAAAAGGGCTGGGGTGTGGCTCAGTGCGTAAGCACCTCTGGCTCAATCCCTGGTAAAACAGAGAGATACATAGATAGAAAGAATTTGTTTCTATTTAATGGGTTGACCTTAGGGTTGAAAATAAGTACACAGGGTGCCTCTCGACCAGCTTCGGTTCCATCTGGATTCACATCCTGTCAGGCAGCCCAGGGAGGGTCTGAGCACGCCC